>NC_067408.1:28542027-29742027 GCF_009764475.1 Pristis pectinata | reverse complement strand
ATATTGCTATCCAGATTATTAGTATTCATAACTCCTCACACATTAGTGCAAGTAAACATAATTCATTATGACATTGAAGGCTAAAATTTTTTTTGAAATTTTGTAAATTGATAAGGCTGGGTGAAATGGGATTGTATCAAAATTATAAATCGAACATTTGCAAATGATGAATGCCTGTAATCAGACTTAGAGGGGCTAAAGCTCTGGGTCCAGGTGGACTAATTTCACACGTAACAAAAATTAACTGGTAAAGGTTAAAGGGTCAGAGGCATACAGCTAATGTTACTAATTTGAAAAAAATAGAAATTTGATTTTTTTTCTGGAATGAAATGTAATAACCACTTCTGAGCCATTTTGTGTCACTCTAGAAAATTGACAGGGCATATTGTTAGTCACTCTTGTGCTCCTGAAACAATTTTCCTATCAGGAATGCATGGAATGATCCCATCCCCCATGCAACACTAGTTTTGGAGCTCCACGGGAAATTTGGGTGATGTTTTTCCAGGAGCACCTATTATTGGGTACTCCAAGGGGAACTATGTCACATTAATACAATGACAGACTGAGATCGTTCCATGTTCGTAAATTACTTATCTTCAGTTTCACCTCACTCCCATCCCCAAACTCCATTGCACCTTACCTCCAACCTCATGATCCATTCAGCCAAAGGCTTTAAAGCCCCTGATGTGGCAGTGCGTAAACCCATGATTGCTTGAGCCAAAGACTCCATTCCACCGTCCTCACCATCCACCCGCGCCCCCCCCCCCCCACCTCCTCCCTGGCCTCTCACCACCATCCAAACATTGCTGGTCTCCTAATCACAACACATTATGTACCAGTTATCCTGAACCTTCACTTTGAACTGAATACTAGCAAGCACACTTTTTATGCTGAAACTGCAATGCCTAGCTAATTGCACCTGAGGCTTGAATAGTAATGTTACAATTGTGTGGCTTGAATTTCTGGACAGGCAAATGTAGCACCAGTATTCGAGAAAGGAGAGAGAAGAAACAGACAGCTACGAGCCAGTTAACCTGACATTAAGTATCAGGTAAATACTGAAGTCTATTATGAAGGAAGTAACCTGATTAAACAGTCAGTTTGGTTTTATAAAGAGGAAATGGTGTTTGACAAATGTATAAGAGTATTTTGAGAATCTGAAAAGCAGGGTAAGTAAAAGGGAATAAAATGTATATTTACATTTTCAAAAGATGTTAGATAAGGTCCCACATAAAACATAGTTTCTCAAGAGAAAGACTCATGAGGTTGGAGAACTATTATTTTGGACAGAGGATAAATTAACAAACTGAAAACATGAAGTAGGTTGGTTGAATTTAACTAATGGGATCAATGACTGGGTCTCTACTAGTTACAATCTACATTAGTAACTTTAAAGGGAACCGGTTTTCAAGATTGCTGATGAAAAAAAGCCTAGTGAGAAAGTAAGCTGTGAAGTGAATGCAAAGGGATATAGACAGGCCAAGTGATCATAATGTGGGCTGATGGATATGTGAGCAGATGTGGAATTATTCAATTTAATAAGAAATGTTGTTCTGATTGAAAGCTTCCATTAAATATTGGTGCTTGGACAGATATGAATTTCCTTGCATATGAATTGCAAAAGTGAATATGCAGGTACAACACGTAATTAGGAAGCTGAATGATTTCTTGGCCTAATTTGAGACAGAGTTGTACAGCACAGAAACAGGCTATTCAGTACTCCCGTTTGTTTGGATTAAGCCATAAGAAACTTTTATTTAAAATTCATCAAAATTGAATGTAGATGGCAATAGTTATGATCAATCCTGAAATATCCCTGCATGGCCATTGCGATGGAGATGGAGTGCAAGAGTGTTTCTAGAGGCTGTTCATGGCACACATCAACTCCCGCCTCCCAGGCAACCTCAACCCACTACAATTTGCCTACTGCCGAAACAGGTCCACAGCAGATGCCATCTCCCTGGCCCTACACTTATCTCTGGAGCATCTGAATAGTAAAGACACCTACATTAGACTTCTGTTTATTGACTATAGCTCTGCCTTCAATACAATAATTCTAAGCAAACTCATCTCCAAACTCCTAGACCTGGGACTCAATACCTCCCTGTGCAAATGGATCCTTGATTCTTGACCAACAGACTGCAATCAGTAAGGATAGGCAGCAACACCTCCGCCAAGGTCATCCTCAACACTGGTGCCCCACCAGGCTGCATCCTCAGCCTCCTACTCTACTCCCTATGTACTCACAACTGCATGGCCGGGCTCTGCTCTAACTCTTATCTACAAGTTTGCAGATGATACCACCCATATCTCAAATAATGATGAGTTGGAGTACAGGAAGGAGTTAGAGAGCCTAATAAAATGGTGTCATGACAATAATCTTGCCCTAAATGTCAGCAAAACAAAAGAACTGGTCATTGACTTCAGGAAGGGGGTAGTGCACATGCTCCTGTTTACATCAACGGTGCTGAGGTCTAAAGGGTTGAGAGCTTCAAGTTTCTAGGAGTGAACATCACCAATAGCCTGTCCTGGTCCAATCACGTAGCCGCCACAGTCGAGACAGTTCACCAGTGCCTCTACTTCCTCAGGAGGCTAAAGAAATTTGCATGACCCCTTTGACCCTCACCAACTTTTATCGATGTACCATACAAAGCATCCTATTCGGATGCATCATGGCTTGGTATGGCAACTGCTCTGCCCATGACCGCAAGAAACTTCAGAGAGTTGTGGACACAGCTCAGCACATCATGGAAACCAGCCTCCCCTTGGTGGACTCTCTCTACACTTCCTGCTGCCTTGGTAAAGCAGCCAGCATTATCAAAGACCTCAGCCACTCAGGTCATTCTCTCTTCTCCCCCCTTCCATCGGGCAGAAGATACAAAAGCCTGAAAGCACGTACCACCAGGCTGAAGGACAGCTTCTATCCCACTGTTATAAGACTATTGAATGGTTCCCTAGTACGATAAGATGGACTTTGACCTCACAATCTACCTCATTATGGTCTTGCACCTTATTTAATACCTGCACTGCACTTTCTCTGTAACTGTAACACTTTATCCTGCACTTTGGTATTGTTTTACCTTGAACTACCTCAATGCACTGTTGTAATGAATTGATCTGTATGATCAGTATGCAAGACAAGTTTTTCACTGTACTTCAGTACATGTGACAATAATAAACCAATTTACCAATTTAGTGCTAAATTTGTAAAGATTAGTAACTAAAGGTGATAAGGTTACATGTGGAATACTGAATACAATTTTAGTCTCTTTATCTCAGGAAGGATTTATTTATTTTGGAGGCAGTGTGGTAAACAATCTAGTTCTAGATTGATTCCTGGAAATGAGAAGACTATTATCTAGAAAGAAGGATTAGAATAGGTCTATTTTCTAATGAGTTTAAATGAATGAGAGATGATTTCTTTGAACCATATAATTTCCTGGAATTAGTGGATGTTAAATAGTTGTTTTCCTTGGCTAGAGAGTCTAGAAGTTGGAGACACAATCTGAGGCTAAATGATTGGACAGCTAGGATTGATGTCACATCTCCAACCTCTGAGAAATTTGCCAATGGTTATGAAGGTGACCACAGCTATAAATTTTTATGTATCTGGCTCCATCCAGACTGATGCTCTAGCACTGCAGTAATTAGCAGAGAATGTCTTGGATGTTTAGTGGAATACTGCGTACTGCACAACTTTGCTATTATGAAGGAAGAGCCCTTACTGTCAGGCAAGAATCAGAAAAGCATGAGGATGTAGAAGAGGAACCAAAGTAACAACCTGGAAAGCCCTTTTCTGCCCAGAACCAATTCAAAGAATCTGACCTCAACCCTGATCCTGCGTGCCTTTGACTATCCTGGTGCTAATACGTATATAGTGCTGCCCCCAAGTCTGCAGGGTAGCTAGTGGAAGGCTGCTGACTTTCAGGTGGCTTTGTTCCTGCTCCTCGGTATTCCTCAATACCAAAGGCAGTTTTTCAGGCAGAGTGTCCAATGCATGTTGTGTATATCAATCATCATTGGCTGTACCCTAACCCAATAACATTTTTCTCCATCTGAGACCTCAGCAGCAGAACTTGTGTAGAACAATTTCCTCTGGTGACCTGGCATGTTTGTGCCCTGTATCTCAACACACACAAATCCCACCTCAATAATCTAATGGTCGCTGCAGTACATTTAAATCTAGCCTGTCTTCTATCTGAATGTCTGCTTTCTCCTATGTCTAGCCCATTCTTTCTTTCTCCCCGTCAAGTCTGATTTGACTCTCAAGAAATCCCAACACCCGCCCGACCCACAGTGCACCACCACTTTGAGGTACAGGCTAGATTTCAATGTGAAATCAAGTAACTGTTGATCTTCGTCATCTGCCTTCTTTGTTGTACTCCGTGGTCTGACTATGTTGCAGTTGATTGGTTCTTTAAAGGACAGAGGGTGAAGTTGTACTAGTCTCCTCTTCAGAACATTTTGCATTTTTGTGACTTGTACTTAACTCCGTAGTCTGAGGTAAGTTAATGACTTGCAGTAAAACTAGCAGGATAAAGCTCTGCAATCTTTCAACTTGATATTGCATTCTGCATTGTTTAAATACTAATGCTTACATGATCTTCTTACATCCATTATGAATGCTTCACATGTACTGAGTTACTCTGAAGTGCAGTGACTGTTATACAAATAAACTTTGGAGCCATTTTACAAATGGTAATATTGCACAAATTCCAACAGTATTGGCTAGAATTTTGTATGTTGATAGACACTGGCAATTAATCTGATGTAGGTGACTGTTGTAGGTGGAATGTTGACTAAGAAAAACTATAAGTATTTAAGGGAAATATAAGTAATATTATGAGATTTTTAACATTAACTTAATTTAGAGGAAATGGCAATAGATCAAGATACCAGTTAAAGATCATCTCCTATACCCCCTACTGCATTTCAATGGCTTTCTCAAACTATAACATGTTTACACTTAGAAAAAATTAGGAGTGGTACTGTTGATCCTTCGCTTAAATTTGAGGAAGTTTGGAATCCATTTATTCAATATTTTCCTATGATATGAGCAGATCTTTTTCGAATCCCCTTCAATAACCTTTGAATGTAGAGGAGTGGAGCTGACGACATAAGAATGCTTCTTTTTAATCGAAGAAATATCAGTCCAGTTTTTTTTCCTTTGAGGTTTTTGGTTTGCTTTTGTTTAATGTTATACTTTTTTTTTGATTTGGGGGTTTTCTCTTCATGTAATTAAATTTCTTTACAATATTTTTTTCCCATCATATACACTTAGCAAGAGTGCCGGAGGTCTAGATATTTTACTCCTTATGAGTATAAATATTAACTTATTATTGTTATCCCGATTTCTTTGTATCATATGTATAATTATTAATGTTATGGACATCAATTTGAATTAATTTGAAATTCAATGAAAAGATTGATAAAGAAAGATCATCATTGCCGACAATGCCGTACTTCCATTATTTTTGCACTAATATATCAGTTTAAATTATGCACTCAAATTCCAGAATTTACAACCTTCTGACGCAGAGTTAAGTGTTACCAAGTGAACAAAACTGACATTTTACACACTCCAAAAATACCATTTCCGTGTCAGAAACACAATATAATGCTCCACAGAGATATTTGGTTCTCCATATTAACTAGGTTTAAATTACATTATTCACCCGTCATCAGATATTTTGTCAGAGTTAATTTACACCATTTTACTGCTTTTGATGTAAGCCCAATTTGCCTAATTCATAGAGTGAGAGAATCTCATAAATCTCAGAGTCATACATCACGGAAACAGGCTCTTTGTATCCGCATCGATCGTTAAGCTTACACTAAACATACATTCATACCATTTTATTCTCCCTACATCCCCATCAACTTACCCCAGACTCTACCACTCACCTATGTACTAGGCACAATTTACAGTGGCCAATTAATCTACCAACCCATATGTCCTTGGATTGTGGGAGGAAACCAGAGCACCCACTGTAATGGGTGGGGGAGGGAGGGAGCTCTATTGATAATAACATTCAGAAGTCTGACTGGCATGAATTTTAAAAAAAGTGGAATGTGGGACTGTACTTAGAGTTGTTTAAATGTCCAGGTTTAACAAATGTGTGCTTCTTGCCAGAGGCCTTGTTTTTGGTTTTGCCTATTAGAAAGTAACATAAATGGGATGTTCCCACCTATTAATTTTAATGGACATAAAATCTGAGTAGGGCACAGGTGAATCCATTCTGGGGTATTGCATTCTGTGTTTGTGATGTGGTCTCCTCTACATTGGACAAATTAAACACAGGTAGAGTGACCACTTTACAGAACACTTTTGCTCAGTCCGTAAAGGTGACCCTGAGCTTCCAGTTACTTGTCACTTTAATTCTCCATTGCACTCCCACTCTGACCTTTTTGCCTTTAGCCTTCAATGCTGTTCTGGTGGAGTCAACGGCGAGTTTGAGTAACATTTGCTTGTCTTCTGTCTAGGCATATTCCAACACTTGGGACTCGATACTGAATTCAACAATTTCAGATAATCAGCCTCCCTGATTACCACTGATAATCAGTGCCAGAACTGGGCTAGTTTGCATGTAACATCATCCACCTGTAACATTAATTCAGTTTTTCTCTCTCTACAGATAGAATCATAGAGTTGTACAGCATGGAAACAGGCCCTTTGGCCCAACTTATCCATTCTGACCAATATGCCCATCTGAGCTAATCAGATTTGCCTGCGTTTGGCGCACGTTCCTCTAAAGCTTTCCTATCGATGTACCTGTCTAAATGCCTTTTTAACATTGTGTTTGACCTTGTCTCTAGTACTCCCTCTGCCAGCTCGTTCCATATACCCACCACTCTGTGTGTGAATAACTTGCCCCTCAAGTCCCCTTTAAATCTTTCCACTCTCACCTGAAATCTATGCCCTCCAGTTTTGAACTCGCCTATCCTGGGAAAAAGACTGTGACCACTCCCCCTCCCCCACTTATTTATGCCCCTCATTATTTTATAAACCTCAGTAAGGTCACCCCTCAGCATCCTATGCTCCAAGGAAAACAGCCCCAGCCTATCCTGTCTCCTTATAACTAAAGCCCTCCAGTCCCTGCAATATCCTTGTGAATCTTTTCTGCACCCTTCCTAGCTAAATCGCACCCTTCCTAAAGCTAGGAGACCAGAACTGCAAACAATATTCAAGTAGGGTCTCGCCAACATCTTGTACAGCTGTAACATGATGTCCCAATTCTTGTACTCAATGACCTGATCAATGAAGGCAATCATGCTAAATGCCTTCTTCACCACCATGTCTACCTGTATCGCCACTTTCAGTGAACTATGTACTTGTGCCCCTAGGTCCCTCTGTTCAACAAACAACACTCCCTAGGGCCCTGGTATTCACTGTGTACATCCTACCCTAGTTTAACTTCTCAAAATGCATCACTTCGCACTTGACAAGTTAAATTCCATTTTCTATTCCTTGGCCCACTTTCCCAGGTGATCTAGATCCTGTTGTAATCTTAGATAACCTTCTTCACTGTCCACTACACTACCTATTTTGGTGTCATCCGTAAACTTACCAATCATGCCAACTATATTCTCATCCAACTCATTAATATAGATGACAAACAACAGTGATCCCAGCACTGATCCCTGCAGCACACCACTGGTCATTGGCCTCCAGTCTAGAAAAACATCCCTCCACTACCACCCTCTGACTCCTGCCACCAAGCTAATTTTGTATCCAGTTGCCTTGCTCACCCTGGATTCCATGTGATTTAACCTTCCAGACCAGCCTCCTATGCAGGACCTTGGTAAGGGCCTTGTTAAATCCATGTATACAATGTCTACTGCCCTGCCCTTGTCAATCCTCTTGGTTATCTCTTCAAAAAAACTCAATCAAAATTGTGAGATATCGTCTGGGTATTTTTAGCATTTTTCATTTCAGATTTCCAGCATCTGTTATGTTTTGCCTCTCACAATTCTAGCATGTCCTTTTGTTCTTCATTCTGTCTTTAACTTCCCCAAGTGGCTCCAAAAGCATTGTTTCACCTGGAAGACCTTATGTCCCCCACCATCTTATAACAAACATTTATTTTAATCCAACCATGCAACCATACTCTTAAGGGTCAGTGACCTGGAATGTTAACTGTTTCCTTTTCCACATATGCTGACTCTCTTGAATACTTCAGGCATTTTTTATTTTGGATTCCAGTATTTGCAGTTTTTATTTAATATCCTATTTGCAGACAAAATAAGAATATGTTTTAAGAATCTAACCAATTAATAAAATTGATGCAGGGTTTTGACCTGAAACCTTGACAATTCTTTTCCACCCACAGATGGTGCTTGACCCACTGAGTTCCTCCAGCAGATTGTTTGTTACTCCAGATTCCAGCATCTGCAGTCTCTTGTATCTCTGATCAATAAAACATGAAGTTGTGGCTCTGCTTCAGAGTAATAAAACAAGGGAACTGTATATGAGGGAACATAATGGCCGTACCTAAAATAAATTTGCATTGTTACAGACAAATTACTCTTGCTATTCTAGATATAAAAAGACCAGGAGTTCTTCGTCTGCTCCAACCAAGATCTGTAATCTTTAGTGAACTTGTTTTCTTTCCCAGTTTTGATGTTTTATATGACATTAGGTATATTTGTATCTTGGTTTTTTCTATCAGAGTCAAATCTCCATCCCACCATTGAGCAAGATACCTGTACTTTAGAGTTAAATAAAGCGTAACGAGTACATGTGCTAATGTTTATGTTTAGTGCATAAGTGCAGATTGCAGAGTTGAGTTCAATACAGCTGACAGTCCCTGGCATCCTTCAGCCAAACAGGCATGTGTTTACCATCTTGGAATCAGCTATCTGAATATCTACAGAGCACTCCTTGCATGATGTGCAGTTAGTTAGACTTATAATTACTGAGTTGTGCATCTCATAAATGTGAGCTTTAGGAACAATTCACCATATGTTCAATCCTTCCCATGGCTTTGAAATGACTACAACCTAATTTAGTATGATCATTACAAGCTAACATGATTTAACTGATGCCATTATTCACTGTAGTGATGAATCTAGCATGTCTGCTAAAGCAAAGAATTTGGCACCAAACAGCAGCAACAGATAATCAGGCAGCAAAGTTTCCTTCACACTGTCAATTTTTCAACAGTGTGGGGCTTCATTAATTATACACCTATTGCAATACAAGCTCCATTAGTCCAAAGCCTGTTGTACATGAGTAGAAAAGGATATTACTCAATCGACCTGCAGATAGGAAGGTCATTTTTATCGATCTTCATGTCTGCTTGAGTATTCACCTGCTGGCACTGCAGATTCAGAAAACACACCCTGGTGCTTGATATCAATCTCAGCTTCTTCCAGATATTCCTGCAATTCTCCAGCATTCCATGCCTATTTCAGAGAAATGACAAGGGTACTCATAGCTATCATTTTCCATTTAATGGAAATGAAGAAGCAGTGAAGGTTGGAGAGCACAGGATAATAAGTGGGACTTTGTGCAGGAAACAGTGCAAATGCTGGCATTTTACCTGTTGCAAATTATAAAAAATGAGTGCTCAGGAGGTAGCAATGCTTGGATTACATGAGTTTAGAGAAGGCAAATCCACGAATACATGTATCAGTGGCAGTGGTTGCATTGCAGGTGGGGTGGATGATATTGTGGATCTAAAAATAGGCAGTCTTAACGATGGAAAGTACTGAAAAGCAGAATCATAGAAAAGGTTGCAACAGATGTGTTCAAGGACATTACAATAACTATTTTCATTAGTGAGAAGTAGAAAGTTGCAATGGGGATGCATACTGGAGAAGGAGGAGTTCCTGAGGGTTATTTTGAGATGAGTTTGATCAATCAAAAAGAAAGAGGAGTCTGATTACTGTTGACAGCATTTTCTGCCAATTCCAGTTGGTTGAATAACTTTAATGGGGCAGGAAATTGGATGGAAATGCAGATTATGGCAGAGATTACAGAGAATATTCACCTATTTTGCTGCTAAAATATTTTCTGTCAGAACAGGAGCTACCAAAGCATTGTCGGAAAATAGGTCGACACAGTAAACTAATGTGATAACAACGACATCGTAACATTATTTTGTCGTAAACATCAAAGCTGCTGAATGCTAGCGATCTAACATTGATAGTGGAAACACCTTTTCAAATAAGAAACAATGGGAAATGTGACATCTCAGGAAGTTAAGTAACTAACAGGTGCTGAATTTAATTTATGCTATTTGATACATTTTCAAGTTCCTTTTTGCTATTGCTACCCTGGATTTCCCTTGACTTTTCAATATCGCTCTTATCTTTGAAATGCTAATCTTATTAATTATTAATTTTGAAACTTGATTCAACTGAAGTACCCAAAGGAATGGAAAAAGATAAGTTGGCAGTTCTACATCAGCAGAATATGTTATCTTATGAAAGACACAATCTTTCAAAGCCCAAAGTCACCAAGCTTATTTAAATTGTCCATGATTCCTTCTAGCCTTTTCATGGAAACTCTCAGAGCAAAGGGGAAAATTAGGCTGGGAAACTTGATGAAACTTTAATGAGGCTGCCCTTCCAAATTTTTGCATGGTCAACGATAGGTTAGTTGGATATGCTTGCCTGTCATTCTTGTGCAACAAAATTATCCCATTCTTCTGGAGAGGTGTATTAGTTTAGCTTCTGTGTTGTACAGCTCTATGACTGTTTGATAGGAGCTTAAATAATATTCTTGCATTCTCATTAATTTTAATGAATTTAGTTAACAGTGTTAATGTTGTACTCATTTGAAGTTTGCTGATGATATTTTGTAATATATGTTTAGCATGATTTTGCAGTTAGTGGGAGATGTGAAGTTTTTTCTTGGATGAAGAAAGTAGTTAAGTGCAAATAGTTAGAGCATGATTTAAAAATATATACAGTTTACTCATGCTGTGGCCATGAATTTTCAGCAGGTTTTCCGAGTTGATCAGGTCAGAGTGGTTGAAGGTCAGATGTTGCCATTTGTCATATGGCATTATTCTTACAATGATGCAGAGGCTATTCACCCCATCAGGTCCACACTGGCTCCCAGGGGAACAAACCTATTATTCCCATTGCTCTTCTCTTTATTTCCTGTACTCAGGCAAATCATTCTGTCTCAGACACAACCCATCAACTTCCTTTTTTAAGTTCTTTTAGCCATTAACCCACACTAAGAGGTAATTTATGGTAGCTATTAGCCTATCAGCATATTTTTGGGATGTAGAGGAAACCCACATAGTCACAAAGAGAACATTCAAATCCCAGCTTGGAGCTGTAAGGCATCAGCACCAGCTGCTACCCAACCTATTGTTTGAGGTGAAACTTGATTCATCTCAGGCAATGGCATTCACGCCAAGAGTGTCAATTCCAGGGATAAGAATTTTCTTGTCCCAGGTCTAAGGTTGGCCAGGTAGCTGATGTACCAAGTAAAAAGAGCAAATAAAGGGAAGTAGTACTCACTCGAGTTACTGTTTAGGTCAGCCCTTTCCCTCTGACGAGGTCAGTTGCCAGTGTGTAAGATTCAGCCCTTAATTTACTTTCAAATGACTGGTTACTCCTCCTCCTATCACCCCAGTTCAGTTGGGCATTCAAGATGTTTAAGAGTATCTACAACTTCCCATTAGTAAAGGAACGACTCATAAGTCCTTAGTTGATTGTGTCCATTCCGGGATTCTGGGAATTCTTCTGGGATTAGAGGCCTGTAGATATTTGAACCTCTTAGCGCTTGTAGTTTTAACTGAACTTCAATCGTGTTATTTTGATGATGTTTAGGCGAGAATTAGAAAATTTGGACCTAAGATAATGCAGCTGCTGACAGAATGGACAGAAACTTTCCCTTCAGATTTTCGGGATGAGAGAATGATTGGACACCTGAAGGACATGATCCGTAGGATAGCTTCTTGTGATGAGGTAAGATTCCTGAAAAATTTATATTTCTACTGGAATTCTTGTTTGCTGCATTGGAAATTCTTCCATATTTAGATTTCCATTAATAGTTAAATTCTATGTCGTTATTACTACTTTTAGTTATAGTAGTAAATCTTGTGAAATAAAGCTTGATGACTATATAATTAGAAGCCTACAACAGATACTTGGGTCCTGCCCTTCAACAATAAAAACTACAGAATTTAAACCACAACTTTACATAAATGAATCAGGATGTTATATATTTATAGTATTATTTATTTATTTTTGCATAAATTATTTGGCTCATGACCCACTGAACAACTTTAACAGCAAATAAGTCACAGTATTATAGATACAGCTTCTGATTAAACAGAAGCAGAACTTTTTGCAAATGTTATTGAGTTTAATGTAGATTATATTTGTTCTCAGCATAAAGAATATATAAGCATTCTCTAGTGCATATTGTCATGATTACAATAAGATTAATATACTTAAAAATGAAAATAAGTAGGTATTTAGAGGCATAACGAGTACTATTGAGACCACACTAAAGTTACTGCAGTCCCTCGTAGTGTACTATGGATGTGCTTTATTAGATCTCTCAGCTAAATGAATGCCACTTACCCTCTCAATCGTGATTCAATACCTATGCAATATATAACAGTGGTCAAGACTCAATACTGAATTTTTAATACTTAAGTACAAGTCCAAATCAGAGAGCTCTATGGCCCAAGACATAGCTGGCATCATCTGTACATTATTGTGGGCTGCAACTTTGCTACTCTCTGCTAAGAGAGAATATTGTGTATTCATGCTTGCATACATGCACATAGATCTATCCTCTATCAATAAATGTTTAATGTTTTGATATCACATTAAAATATTGCATTACATTGATGAAATGGCCAGGACATACAGCTTTTCAAAACCAGTTCTACACTGCATTAAAAGTATACTGTACACATTCTCAACCCAAGTGATGTGAAACCCTAAGTTACCTTTAGCATATTTCAGAGTCAGTGATGGACCTCAAAGTTATTCTGCCAGTTTGTATGATCTGGATCTAAAATCTCTTTGCAATAAGAATTAAGAAAAAAAAACAATTTATACACATTCATTTACATTTCTTAAGAACCTCACAAAATGCTTTACAGTTAATAAAGTACTTTTGAATTATTGTAAATCTAGTAGGAAAAATGCCAATCAATTTATGCAAGCTAAGCTCCTGCGAGCATCAATGGCTGCATAAACTGATACTGAAGGTTGCGCAATGTTAAAATATTTTCCAAGAAACCCACTCTTTAAAATAGCGCCATGAGATCTTTTACATCCAGCACAGAGAAATGACGGGGATCTCAGTTTTACCATCTAATCCAAAAAAAACATTTTACCACAATGCTATACTCTCTTGGTAGTGCACAGGTGCCTCAGCATAGTTTTTCCAAGACGCTGGAAAGAGACTTGAACCAGCAACTTCCCGACTTAAAAACGAGTGCTACTAACTAAGCCATAATTAACACTGCAAAGGAGAAGATAAAACTGCAATCCACTGGCTTTCAGACCTGATTAAAGGGCCTCACAGGCTGCCAGAGAATGAAAATGTTGTTGCTATCAGGTAGAAAAATCAATTAAGCCTTTTTTAAACCCTATAAACTATCAAAAAATGTACTTTACATTAACTAGATTTTGCAGCTTCCCTGAAATGGTTCCTGTTAATTACTGCTGTAATCATAGAACTCTGGAAATTTATAGTATGAAAATAGGTCATTCAACTCATTATGTCCTTGACAGTCTGCAAAGAATATTTAGTCTTATCCTATTTTCCACCTCTCAGTACTTTTTACTGTTAGCTTAAGACACTTCAAATGGGGCAGATGACGTTAGTTAAATTACAGCACTCTTGCTTTGTGACAATTTTTGTGGAATGCACTGCCAGCAGAGGCTGTGGGGGGCAGATACATTAGGGACATTTAAGAGACTCTTAGATAGCCACATGAATGATAGAAAAATAGGGGGCTATGTGGGAGGGAAGGGTTAGATAGATCTTAGAGCAGGATAAAATGTTGGCACAACATTGTGGGCTGAAGGGCCTGTACTGTGCTGTAGTGTTCTATATCTATATCTTTCTCCAAGACATGATAAAAATGCACTTTGATGCAGTACTGTGTCGCTGAATGAGATCTTAAGCTACCCTTTCAAGTTGATGTTAACCATCTCTTGGCAACAGTGAAAGAGCAGGGAGCCCTCTTTATTGTTTTAAGAAAATGTTTATCTAGAATATATTAAATTGTTAATGTCTTATGATTATTTGAGGGCCATCCAAACAGTAATGACTCCATTTCAAAGTGTGAAGTACTTTGGAATTAATAGAGTAGCACAATATAAATCAAATTTACTTGTTTACTAGTTTGACGTTATTATCTGTTTTCAACACAACATGAATTGACAGCATCCAGTAATAGCTATCACATCGGTGAATAGGTTTACAGAACAACTAAAATGCACATGCAGTGCTCAATTTATTTGTTCCTGATGACTGATGAAATGCTTTATATTAGAAAAGAATTAGTAGTTGTAATAAGCATTAAAACAATTGAAAACATGCTGCTAAAAGTGGGCTTCTGTGCAAGCAATTGTTTCATAGTTTCTGATAAAGCAATTCAGGTACAAAATGATAGGAGAAAAACAGACCACAGACATGACTAGTACACTGATCCACTCAAAATTATGAAGTTTAATTAGCATATTTCATATTGTTCCTAGCATGTAAAATGCTCAACTCTGAAATTGTATTGCAGTCAATTGATCATTAGTAAATATAGATTGTGTTATTCTTTCAATTGGGACAAGATATAAACTATAACTTGTGTAGCACACCTAGGTTTAGGGATGGAAAATCAGCCAAAGTTCCCATATTTTTGCAATCCAATGACCCAATGTGAAATTGAGTACTTAATTGATTGTCTTGATACATATTTTTGAATATTTTAAGGTAAACCAAGTAGGGAGTGTTGGTGTACTTGGATTTTGCTGTACATCCATGTAAATATCTCCATAGATGCTGCCTGACTTACTGAGTATTTCCAGCATTTAATGATTTTATTACTGGTATATATAGTTATTTTCACATTTCACATGCCGGTTTTTATTCTCTCCCAGAGTTATTGGAAGACAATGAATCAGCTTTTGCAAACCCTGAACCAAAAATTGGCAAATCTAAATCAAGGTGAAGAAAATACAGTCAAGGTTAATGCCAGCATGAATGATAAATTGGTTGTTATTAAAACAAAGCCTCCATCTATTCAAAGAGATATACTGAGTATCTGCAATGACCCTTATACACTGGCACAACAGCTAACTCGTATAGAACTGGTAAGTAGGATAACTAATTTCCCAGAACATTTTCAGCAATAATATCCGCATATGGATCCTTAGGAGCATTAATGTACAGAGGAATCTTGAGTTGCAAGTCCAATGCTCCCTAAAAGTGGCAACACAAGTGGATAGAATGGTAAAGAAGGTGTATGATATGCTCACCTTCATTGGTTTGTTACTGAGTACAAAATTGGCAAGTCACGTTGCAGTTGTATAAAACTTTGGTTAAGCCACATTTGGAGTACTGTGTGCAATTCTGGTCACCACACTATAGGAGAGATGTGGAGGCTTTGGAGAGGGTGCAGAAGAGGTTCACCAGTATGTTGCCTGGATCGGAATATATCAGCCATAAGGAGAGGTTGGACAAACTTGGATTGTTTTCTCTGAGCATCAAAGGCTGACGGGCGATCTGATAGAAATATATAAAATTATGAGAAGCATAGATAGGGTAGATAGTCAGAATCTTATACCCCAGGGTGGAAATGTCAAATAATGGAGGGCATAGGTGTAAGGTGATGGGGGGAGAATATAAAGGAGATAAAGTTTACTAGGACACTGCCTGGATTAGAGGGCATGCGCTGTCAGGAGAGACTGGACAAACTTGGGCTCTTTTCTCCGGAGCGGCGGAGGTTGAGGGGTGATCTGTTGGAAGTGTAATAAAACTATGAGGGGCATAGATAGGGTGGACAAGCAATATCTTTTTCTCATTATTGCGCCATCCTATACCAGAGGGCATGCATTTAAGGTGAGAGGGAGTAGGTTCAGAACAGACGTGAGGGGTACGTTTTTTACTGAGAGAGTGTGGATGCCTGGAATGCGTTGCCTGATAGGGTGGTGGAGGCAAATTCATTGGGGGCTTTTAAGAGGGGTTTGGATGGGCACATGAATGAGAGGAAAATTGAGGGATGTGGGCATTCTGCAGGCAGGAGCAAATAGCTATGTTGGCACAACATTGTGGGCTGAAGAGCCTGTTCTGTGCTGTACTCTTCTATGTTCTATGAGATGTGCAAGGCACACAGAGAGTGGTGGGTCCTGGAACGCGCTGCCAGGGAAGATGGTAGAAACATGGTATAATAGTAATGTTCAATAGGCATTTAGGCAGACACGTGAACAGGCAGAGAATAGAGGGATACAGACCATGTGCAAGCAAATGGGATTAGTTAGACGCATCATGTTTGGCACAGAAATGCCAAAGGGCCTGTTCCTGTGCTGTACTGTTCTATATTCTATCACCTATGATGTTTTCTGGAATATGGGCATGTGTGAGGTATTTGTCTTGCTTCTTGCTATCCTAATGATAGTTGATGCACGATCTTGTACTTTTCCAATAAGTCACTTATCTTAGATTTGTCATCCTGCACATTTGATTATTTCTGATAAAAATTCAGAATGTAAAAGCAGCCCTAGAATCTCTTTAGTGCACGGTAGGGTTTGTCAGATAGGCAGTGCTTGGCACGACACAAATGTGCCTTTTTCTTTAGGAGTGTCAATCAAGGAGGGGATTAGACTAATTGGGATCTGAAAGGAAGATCAGACTCCTGATAATGATGGGTATGGAGGGTGGAGGGAGTAAGTATCAGGGTTACAATCAGGGTACGTGGGTCATGATCGTGAGCTGCCATGAGAGAGTAAATCTAGCAGAAGCCATTTCCAACACAAGACTGGGCTGATCTACTTGGGCAAGCTCATGTTAACATTTATGTTTTGTGAGGGCAAGAGCAGTGCAAAAAACGGTAATTGATTTTCAAAAGAATGTCATTTGTGCAATGGACACAAATACCACACCACACAATAGAATTTTTAGCCATTCGATGAGTGCTGACAGGATAAACAAATTAGCTACTGTTTCAACTAGATACTTGTGCAATAGGCCTCAACATTAATGATATTTGACCATTTAATTTAAAAAAAACCATGATATGACATAACTGGAAATAAATAACCTAACACAATACAAATCTAGCAGATTTAGTTTTGTTGCAATTTTAAGTTTCTGAAGTTGATGATAGTTTCCCGTTACACAGCTGACATATTAGAGCAAAATATAACCATGGGGTCTTGTTGGAAGTGAGATTTTGTTTTAAACTATAAATTGTTTTTAAATGCCAATAGAAAGTTTCCGGTCAGTTTCTTACTTAAATATATTAATATTTATTTAATTTTCTAAGGAACGATTGAGTCTTATCGGGCCTGAAGAGTTTGTGCAAGCATTTGTACATAAAGATGCTTTAGAAGACACAAAGGTACAGATATGTTGTATACAAAATAGTTTCTGAATCAATTTGTCTTATTTATTATCATTTCATATAATTTGTGTATAAGACCAGTAAAGGCAGAGAACACATGTATGGTTTTCAAGTGCAAAATGTACTGACTATAATTCAGTACAATATATTTTTATAATAATGCTAGAATTCAAGCTTTAGCATTATACCATCTAGTGGGCTGTTTGAGAAGTGACAAATCGTCATTGACTTGATGGTGGGAAGAAGGTATTATAATACAAATTTGATTTTGGATTTATAATCTGATCTCTATTTAATCAAAGCCAAACTCAGCTTACTTTGTGTAATCAGTGTTTTTTAATTATAACAAAATTGTCAATGTGTGTACCCTGGACAAGGTAAGAATGCATCATTCTTTGTAGAGTTGCTCAAAAACTGATACAGCACACTGTGCCTTATTGAAATTTACCAGCAGAAGAAATTACTCAATGCATGCTTGACATTGCTATTAGCATTATTTATTAAGTGTATAACACTGTTCATCATAAATTGTGAGAAAGATGCTTAAAATTGAAGGTGGCAGCTGAATGTTTCAATCAACTCATCACTCCTATTATAAAAAGGATCTTGATCTAATCTTACATTACTTAGTTGAGGAATCGGGAATTATGTTTACATTTATGTGGAACAAATAGACCCTGTAATCTTGTTTACGAGAATCATAAGTAACTTCATACGATGTTTATGTTGACCTCTAAGAGCATGAATGAATTTCAGTCCTATGAGATTTTCCCCAGAAGGGAAAACACAAAAGAATTGTATTGGCAATTTGAGGGAATTAAATATTGTTTTCATCATAATATTCCTTAATGCCCTATTTTTCTACAGATTTAGTGCCTTGAGTTTCATGATTTCAACTTACACAATACTTTTCAGCCATTTATCTTCCACATAATAAATTGTATTTTGTCTCAGTACTGCACTGAATTGTCAGCCTCATGTAGTAGATGTATTTGAGTGGTAAAATACATGTTCTCTAAATGACATTGGCCTTGATTTTGCATTGAAAATCAATGATGAGGTTAATAGCACTCATTACTTTGAAGTTGGACAATTATTTAAAGAAATTAGTTCTAAGTTACTCCGCCCCTCTTTTTAGGTTGTGCTCTAATAGTCCCTCGCCCATAGATTCAGTGTTGAAAAGAACATAATGGCAACAAGTTGTGGTACTTGTTCTTCCTCAGTAACAGGTTTGAAAAGGTTGGGACTGTTGCATTCAGAAGCAAGTAAATTTTTATCATTGTTACTGCTAAACAATTTCTCAGGTGAAATGTGAACCCTCATTCCTTCAAAATTTAATTAATGTTGAATATGCTTTTAAAATGTTTTTGTTAGTTTTTCTATCTCTTTTATCTCTTACCTTATGTGTCTTTTCCAATTTTTATTTCACATCGTGTTTATGATAGAGGTCTAATTTATAATTCCTCTTTATACTTCCCAATTTATACTCTGCTTGTCTCAGTGAGGAATATTCAATATGATTGAGGTACTCCTCACAGACAGCACAGATCTCCTGTGGAGGACTGTGTTTTAGTAAGTTGCTCAAAGGCCTGCAAAAATTTGGGAAACTGTCTGCATAGTGAATTACATATCAGATACTTCACTACTGACTGCAAAATTCAGGACATTCAGTTTATCGTTCTGGCTATATTAGTTCACAATGCATCTTGAACTTTTACTCTTTTTACCTTTAGTCTTGTTTCAATGAACAAAAGAAAACGGACAATCTTGAAGCTTATGTTAAATGGTTCAACAGACTCTGCTATTTGGTAGCTACTGAAATATGCATGGTAAGTGCAATTTGTTTTTACAATGTATTGCCCACAGATTTTTAAATGATACTTGGCTCAAAATTCCTTAAAAAACTCAATTAATAAAATTACATGTAGCACTACACTTTCAAATGAAACCACTAATTCTTTTTAAATTTCAGCCTGCAAAGAAGAAACACAGAGCACAAGTAATAGAATTTTTTATTGATGTTGCTCGAGAGTGCTTTAATATTGGCAACTTCAATTCCCTAATGGCAATTATATGTAAGTATAACAATTGTTTTGAAAAGGAATGAAACACAAATTCTGGGGGTCCTCGCAGGTCAGGCAGCATCTGTGGAGAGAGAAACCAAGTTAGCATTTCAAGTCAGTGGCCCTTCATCAGAACTTGAAAAGTGAGAAAAACAGCATGTTTTGCAGAGATGTGGAGGACTGATAGGGTTGAGACCAAGGTTGTCCAGGTAATACAATTGCTTTCAGTGTGATTTAGTTAATCATTGCTGATCTGTCCAGAGGAGTGTAAATAGGGAGAGATGAATGAGGGCAGTAGAGAGGAAGAAAAACCATGCTGAAAGTATGAGGTGAAGAACACAGCAGTTGCTGGAAATCAAACATGTCACTGGTAGATGACCTTGTAGCAGAATTAGCCAGTTCTGACACAAACAGAAAAAGCTAGTTTTTTGAAATTGTTGAGAGCAATATTGAGTCACAAAGGCTGCAACACTGTCTGGAAGGCTGCGACATTGCCGAGATGGAAGATGAGATGCTGTTCCTTGAGCTTATTGTTGTGACTGTGATCTGACTCACCAAAGAGACACTGAAGCTAGTGACAAGAAAGTCTTTATTTATCATGACAAGCAGACATTCTCCTGGAGATCCTCTCGGCAGAGTCTCCCAAACTCAAAGTACATCATATTTTTATACCCTTAAGATCAAAGGTAACAGCAGGTGATTCAATACAATTTCAATAGCTACAATGACACTGTTTACTTCAATATTTTGAGTCTGACAATGCTTTCATTGAGTTACGTGTCCGCAATGGGTGTCTGATTCAGACACCCCTGAATGTTCAAGCACCTTTGCTGGGACAAAGTAATTCACATGGATGGTCTAAAAACGAATGAGGACAGAGATCCCAGACACCCAGAATTAATGTTGTGAGGGCTGACTCTCTGAGTACACAAATATCCCAACTATTGATTGATCAGATATGCTTGTGACCATGTTTGATGTGCTAAGTGACAATATCAGTCCAAACATAGAACATTACAGCACAGTACAGGCCCTTCGGCCCACAATGTTGTGCCGACATTTTATTCTGCTCTAAGATCTATCTAACCCTTCCCTCCCGCATAGCCCTCCATTTCTCTATCATTCATGTGTCTATCTCAGAGTCTCTTAAATGTCCCTAATGTACCTGCCCCCACAAGCTCTGCCGGCAGTGTGTTCCATGCACCCACCACTCTCTCTGTTTAAAAAAAAAACTTATCTCTGGCATCTCCCCATACGTTCCTCCAATCACCTTAAAATTATGCCCCCCTTATGTTAGCCATTGTCGCCCTGGAAAAAGTCTCTGACTGTCTACTCGATCTATGCCTCTTATCATCTTGTACACCTCTATCAAGTCACCTCTCATGCTCCTTCTCTCCAAAGAGAAAAGCCCTAGCTCACTCAACCTATCCTCATAAGACATGCTCTCCAATCCAGGCAGTATCCTGGTAAATCTCCTTTGCACTCTCCCTAAAGCTTCCAAATCCTTCCTGTAATGAGGCAACCAGAATTGAACACAATACTCCAAGTGTGGACTAACCAGAGTCTGGTCTGCAAGCTTCCTTGAACTCAGTCACAATGGTGCAAAATAACTTAGTCATCGTTGCCTAGTTTGATGTTGGCCTATTATTAACATAACCCCATCTTACATTTGGCTGATGCATACGAGAACGTCTCATGGTCACTTCACTTTGCAAACAATAGCTCACGAGCAGCCTGTGCTCTATAGACGGTACTGTTTGTTTACAAAGCTGTCCTTTTAACTTCGAACTGATTACTGCCTGCAATTTACATTAAGAAATGAAGACTGGTTCTCGTTTGAATTAATATTTGCTATATTCACATAATTCCATAACTCCTGAATCCATAACACTTATATTGCACTTCGCTGGAGCAGTGTAGGAGACCAAAGAAAAAGATGAGAGTGGGATGGAGAATTAGTGCAGGTGAATGGAAGGTCAGGGTTATTCTTGCTGAAAGAATAAATGTGCTCTGCAAAACAGTCACTCTATCTGTGTTTAATAATCATTATTATGCTCTGGTAGCTGAAGAAATAGATGCTATAGTTCCAAAATGTGATCAGTTTTGGTTTCCTTCTACAGCTGGTATGAATATGAGCCCTGTTTCACGGCTAAAGAAGACATGGGGCAAAGTTAAGACAGCTAAATTTTTCATTCTTGAGGTCAGTACAGTAAAATTAGGATAGAATATGATCAACCCTTATGCTAGTTCTGATAATTCTAATATCATGGCTTTTTTAAATACATATGCAGCATCAAATGGATCCTACAGGTAACTTCTACAACTATAGGACAGCACTTCGTGGGGCAGCTCATCGGTCACTGACTGCACACAGTAACCAAGAAAAGGTAAGACAAGCAAGATACTTGAAGTAAAAGAGCTGCTGCACAGCAAAGAAAAATTAATTTTTAATCTTGTCCTTATCACTGTCTGTATGACTCACTCACCTTCAATGTATTCCTCCATGTGAAGGTGAAGTGAACATATTGCAACTGATCTCACAGCAAAAGAAAACTCTGGGTGCCTCCACCTGTATATTGGGTCTAATGGCATGCTTGATAATCACCAAATTAATCGCTCACTGGTTCAGTCACATTGTGCAGAATTACATTAATCCAAATTTAATTGAGGATTTTGATTCTGGTCTCTCTCTTTCATAACTAAATTCAGAATATTAAGTTTTCAAAGCAATGCTGACAATTTATTGCAAAACTATTAAAGCATGTACAATGAGCAAATGTAACAAGTCTACATTGATTTGTTCTGTTCAAGTGCAGATAATTCTAATTAAATCAGATTATATCAATAACATGATATGAACTTTGAGTTTGTTTTTACAGGCTAGTGGATCAGGTTGTGTTGGATGTAAATACACAATTGTTGGATGTGCAATAAATGTTTCAACTGGCTGCTCTATGGATATCCATACTTATATTTATTACAATAAAGAAATAAAAAGCAATATATAGGAATGCATACCATAGTATATGCAGCATGGAAACAGGCCAGTGGCCCAACTAGTCCATGCTAATGCTCATGTTCTGCTTGAGCCTCCTACCATATTTCCTTGGCTATATCTGACAGCATCACCCTCTTTCCTGTCTACTTCATATTGCTTGTCCAGCCTCCCCTTGAATGTATACACATTATTCATTTCAACCACTTCCTGCTACAGCAGGTTCCACATTCTCCACACTCACTGGGTAAATAAATTTCTTATGAATTCTCTATTGTATGTCTTAGTAATGACCTTGTACTGATAAACTCTAGTTGTACTCTTCCCCATCAATGGAAACATTTTCTCTCTATTATATCAAAACATTTTGTAATTTTAAAGACCTCAATTAAGTCACCCCATAGCTACCTTTCCTCAAGAGAAAAGAGTCTAGTTTAGACATCCTTTACTGATGTGTGTACTGTTACATTTCTGGTATGATCCATTTAAATCCTCCCTGCATCCTCTCATGTGCCTCTACATCATTCAAATAATATGGCAACTATGATTGTATGCAGTTCTCCAAGATTGGTGTATCCCAAGATTCAATACAGATTTAATATAAACTTCCCTATTTTTCAATTCTATCCTTTGCTTGGTTTCTTTTTTTTTAATACAACCTTTGTAACCAGTAGTGCGACTTTTAGTGACTGGCTATTTGTACCATTAGATCACTTACTTTTTTGAACCCACCTCGACTTGCACCTTCCAAATAATTAGTGACCTCTTATTCTTGCTACCAAAATGTACTACCTTGTTTATTTGCATTTACCTTTATTTGCTAATTACTTAAACATTTTGCAAGTTTAGACATATTAGATATTTATTTATTAGTCACATGTATATCAAAACACAGTGAAATGCATCTTTTTGTGTTACTGAGAATGTGCTGGGGACAAGTGTCGCCACTCTTCCGGCATCAACATAGCATGCCCTCAACTCCTAACCTGTACATCTTTGGAATGTGGGAGGAAAGCGGAGCACCCGGAGGAAACCCACACAGACACAGGGAGAAAATACAAACTCCTTACAGTGGTGGGAATTGAACCCAGGTCACTGTAATAGCATTACACTAACCGCTACAGTTCAATACCATCCACAAATTTAGAAAGTGTTTTTGATTCCAATGTCAAAATAGTTAATGTAAATTGTGACAGCAGTAGTCTCAAATTATGAATTATAATAATCCTTAATTATGAGTCCATAATTGCATATGTAAAAAAAGGAAAATGTGTACATTTTTTTATCTTCCAGATTGTTATTCCATTTTTCAGCCTACTGATAAAAGACATTTACTTTTTAAATGAGGGTTGTGCAAACCGTCTTCCTAATGGACACGTCAATTTTGAGGTAAGTTAGAACATTACAGCATAGAACATTACAGCACAGTATGGGCCTTCGGCCCACGATGTTGTGCTGACATTTTATCCTGCTCTAATATCCATCTAACACTTCCCTCCCACATTTCTCTATCATTCATGTGTTTATCTAAGAGTCTCTCATGTATGTCCCTAATGTAGTTCTTCTGCTGTGCTGACATTCAGTTTTTACAATAAGTGATGGTTGTCCCAAAAATCTTTAAGATTGCTCATATTTGCAAATATTAAACAAAATGTACCAACGTGGGTATACATTTTAAGATGCAACTGCATTGCTTCCTGATGATCTTAATCTGTTTCATTTAGCAGGAACTATCAGGACCCATCAGACTATGATGTAACTCAATTTTCCTTTACCATCAGTGTTTCCCCATTTTGAAAGTATATGCCATGTGCCTTTTAGACTCTAAAATACTGATTATTTTAAGAGGAAGTGAGATGGAAGGCTGTTGTCTTTAATTATCTGTATGTAGGGATGGAAGATAGATGAATTCTGTGCAAAGGTACAGATTACTCTTCATTCAAAGTAATTACATTAAAAAAATCTGCCAATTCAAATCACTTCAGCACATTGTTCTATTTAAGTCAGATTTTAAATTATTCAGTAATTACATTTCTTTAGTTCAAAAATAACTTTGAATAAGCAACAATCTTGCACTGGTAGCTACCCCTATCCTGCAGTCACTTGAGGGGGCCAGAAAGTTAACTCCACTATCTCAGCAGGGTCCTGCAATTATCCTATGACTAGGCACACTAACACCAAGGCCAGAGCAGTGGGAACAGACTGCTGCATTATTGCTATCTGATTCACAGACATGATGAATAGTGTTGAGGCAACTAGCTAAAAGTCTGAGCTCTTCAAAGATCTAGTCAAAGCAGTAACAGCCTGTTTAGTTAAGTGGTAGTGATCATAGAGAATCATCCTTTTTAAAACAAAATTACAAAATTGATAAACAGAGTTTTGCATATTGCAAGAGATGGTGTCTGTGGATAGAATTACAGAAACAAAAGAAAGTCAAGTTTATTGTCATATGCACAAGTACATGGATGAACAGATGTAATGAAAAACTTACATCAGCAGCATTACAGGCACATAGCATCATATAGGCAGCATTCATAAGCAAAACAAATTAAACAAATTATACACAATTAGAACAAAAAAAAAGTCCATTTTAGTGCAAAGTGATCAAAGTGATCATAGTGTTGCTAAACTATAGTGATTAGTGTTTTATTGGTTGGTTTAAGAACCAAACGGTTGAAGGGAAGTAGCTATTCTTGAATGTGGTGTGTGGGTCTTCAGGCTTCTGTACCTCCTGCTTGATGGTAGCTGCAAAAAGATGGCATGGCCCAGATGGTGAAGATCTTTGATGATGATGTTGCCTTCTTGAGGCATCACCTTCTGTAGATACTACAAATGGTAGGGAGGGACATGTCTGTGATGTACTGGGCAAAGTCCACTAATCTCTGTATCTTCTTCCATTCCTGTGCATTTGAATTGCTATACCAGACCATGATGCAACCAGTCAGGATATTTTCAACAGAGTATCTGTAGAAGTCTGTTAGATTGTTTGGTGACAAGCCAAACTGCCTTAACCCCCTAAGAAAGTAAAGACAAGTTAGCTTTTCATGTATTTATCTGCACTTAAACCAGTTTCCAACAGTTATTGTGCTTTTAATTATTTCTGGCAAAAACATATGCCTCCTCAACACAAAGATAATCTAGTAGGATAGATGGAAAGATAGCAGATCCAATTTAAATCAGGCTTTTCAGAAAGGTGTTAACATGGCTAACACCAAGTATATTATTTTCAGGATTCAAGATGATGCTAAAGACAGTTGACTAGAAGGAATTTGGCAAGAAAACATTGCAATGGATTTTGTGGATGAATCTATAATATTTGTTCCCAATTATTGCCATTTGCATTTGTACTCACCCATAACACGTAACCTGCAATTTACTTTTGAATAACTTGCCAATTTTTAAGATTAGAATGTCTTAAAATTTGTAAAGCTGGAAAACATCCAAAGCCATAATCCTTCAATTCATTCTGCAGCATAAAGATAGTTTGCTCCACAATGATTTACTAATGTCCACATTGCTGTATGAACTGTGTACATAAGTCACTGTATGTGTGCTCTTTTACATTTTAAATACTATCTTTCTCCTGTTATAATAAAGTGGCATTTTGTAAGAATAATCCAGAAGATTAAGATGCATGGGATCCAATAGCCGTTTGGATTCAGAATTGGCTTGCCCATAGAAGACAGGGGGTAGTGGTCAATGGGACTTATTCTGGCTGGAGGTCCGTGACTAGTATTGTTCCACAGGAATCCATATGGGACCTCTGCTGATGGGTGGGTTAGTGAGTGTGCAGATGACACAAATATTGGTGATGTTGTGGATAGTGTAGAAGATTGCCCATATCTCATATCTGCAACTGTATCCTTTGGCAGAGAAATGGCAGATGGAATTTAATCCAGCCAAGTGTGAGGTGTTTCACTTTTGGAGATCAAATGTAAAGGGAAAGTACACAGTTAATGGCAAGACCCTTAACAGTGTTAATGTACAGAGGGATCTCAGGGACAAAGTCCATAGCTCCTTGAAAGTGGCTGCACAGGTTGATAGGGTGATAAAGAAGGCAATACGACATACTTGCCTTTATTAGTCGAAGCACTGAGTTCAAGAGTCAGGAAGTTATGTTCAGTGTTATAAAACTCTGGTTAAGATGCATCTAGAGTACTGCGTTCAGTTCTGGTCACCCATGATAGGAAAGATGTGGAGGGCTTTGGAGAGGGTGCAGAAGAGGCTTACCAGGATGCCACCTGGATTAGAGGGCATGTGCTATTAGGGGAGGTTGGAGAAACTTGGGTTGTTTTCTCTGGAGCAGTGGAGGCTGAAGGGAGACCTGATAGAAGTTTATAAGATTATGAGAGGCATACATAGACTGGTCAGGCAGTATCTTTTTCCCAGGGTTGAAACATCAAATACTAGAGGGCATGCATTTAAGGTGAGAAGGGATAAGTTCAAAGGAGATCTGCAGGGCAAGTTTTTTTGTTACACAGAGAGTGGTGGGTGCCTGGAATGTGCTTCCAGGGGTGGTAGGGGAGGCAAATATAAGAGGCTCTTGGATAGACACATGAAAGTGCAAAGAATGGATGGATATTGACATTGCGTCAATAGAAGGGATTAGTTCAGTTAGGCATTTAGTTACTAGTCTAATTAGTTCAGCATATCGTGAGCCGAAGGTCCTGTTCCTGTGCTGTTCTATAATCACAAATTAAAGAAAGGACGCTCACTTGTTTTTCCTTGTATATGCACTTGGGGCTCTAGCAGAATATCTGGACCTACCTGGTTAATGATGGGTTGATGCCAACTGCATTGGCTACAAGCAGACCTTCTTGTAATTAATTCTCTGAAGTTGTCCTGCAGCTCTTAACATGGCATTTTGAAATTCCTCTTATGTCGATGTCTAAAGCTATAACAAATCAGTATACTCCATTAATGGATAGATGCTGAAAAAAGGGGTTCACAAAAATGCATTGAACTGAAATACTTCTAGAGGCATGGAATAATAGAAAATTGCTTCTAAAAACATATTTATCAAACCTCGTGAAATAGCTTTAAGAGAACCTATTTCACTTAAGACGTGGTAAATTCACTTCAGACTCTAGTCACTTGATGACTGGTGTGATCAGCAATGAATAAGAATAACCAATAATGATTGAGACCCTGGTTGAGGCAATCAAGCAGTGCAGGTGAAACATTCCCCACTTAATTTTGTACTTTTTAAAATCATTTCATGTAGCGTGTATACTGCTTCTACATGTAGCCTGAATGTAGCATGTGCCTGGCTTATGAATGGAACTTCACAAAGCAAAGTATCTGTTGGAAAGCACTGAAGTTGTGGAATATCAAAAAGCAACTTGGCTGTATAGGTTCTCCGTATGCACTTACAGCATTCAGTGTAGAGCAGCGTGGATAGAAACCTGTCAGAAGGTTCAAAGCAAATCGTCCTGGATCAAATCTGTGTTTGGGCAAAGAAATAACTAACTTCATCTTAAAAGTATATTTATGTAGATTTCACTATATCTTAAATATGCTGTTAAAAAAAACTGTAGATAAACTTTGATTCAGCCACTGGTGTAAAATTGGATAAATCTTTTGAAAGACTACATTCAGAACAAGAATTGTTAGTGTGCTTTGTTACATTTAAATGATATCTTAAGCATAGGAAAAATAATTGTAAGATTGTTATTTACAAATTACAGAAATTTAGAAAAGGTTATATTTGGCAGATGATTATAATAATCTTCTTCTATAGAAATTTTTAGAACTGGCCAAACAAGTAGGAGAATTTATGATGTGGAAGCAGGTGACATGTCCTTTTGAAGATGATCAAAATATCATCCATTATCTTCACACTGCTCCAGTCTTCTCCGAGGATGGTAAGTTATCTCATTACTCATTCAGTAAGTAATTTTTATGCTATGTTGTTAAAATTTAAAAACTGTTAGAGCACTCAGTTGTGTAAGGCCCAAGTTTAAATTCCAATCTGACAGATATTTAGGCTCAAATTGTCTTTCTCTACACAGGTTGACCCCAGGTAATGAATAGGTTGTTTTTACAATGTCCATAAGTCAGAAAATATGCAAAAATCATTCAATATGGTAACCACACCTCCATAGTATTGTAATAGATGGCAGGAAAGGCACAAGACTGATAAGGAAGAACAATTATTAATAGTTGGGGGGGGGGTGGAGAGAGATCTAGTTCTGCTGTTCATAGAACAAAGGTATATACATATGTTGAACACCTGAATTTAATAATATTATAACAGATTGGGTTCAGGACAGAGAGCAGCAAACAGATGCCACATACTACCATTATTTGGCCCCTGAATAGAAATTAAATAGAAATTAAGGGGCCAAGTAATGGCAAGATAATATATGAATATTGCAATCTTAGCTCATTTTTGTTGGGGCCTTTACAATTGGCTGAGGCAAGATGTTTCGTAGTCTAGGCTGGATTTTAACCTTCAGAGGAAAGCACAACACAATCACTCCCACACAGTTTCAGTGCTGAATTGAAATCTGAAGTTAATTTGATTTTCAAATATTGTACCATCTACTGTTCTTTACTAATCTAAAATTGGCTCAGTACATTTACTCATAACTATTACAGCTTTTAATTTCAATACACAAAATTAGGATTATGTTAAATATAACTAACTCTGACATAATTTACACAATAGAAATAGTAAATTAAGCTATTCTACATAGCTTTAAAGAAACAAAATAATAGAACTTGCATTCCATTCCTATCCTAAAGGCTTGTATTTGGCATCATATGAAAGTGAAAGTCCTGAAAATCAGGTTGAAAAGGAAAGATGGAAAGCTTTAAGGTAAAATCCAATTCTATTTTTTTTCTATTTCAAAAGCTGTCAAAAGTATGAGCTTTAATATGTTTGCTTTAAGTATTATAACATTATTTCCAACAGAAGACAAAAGTAATTTTGGATATACCTTGCAAGTTATATCAATCAGAAATTACACAGTAATTGCAGGACAGAAACAGGCCATTTGGGCCAACATGGCCATTCTGATGTTTATGATCCTTAACATAACCTCATCAAATACTGTATTAATTTCTTCCTTGTGTTTGCCAAACTGTAACTTTGCTAGTTGCTTAATTGTTCCTTGTGGGAATGTACTCCCCACTTTTATCATTCACTGACTAGTGATGTTTTTTCTAAATTTTTCAGTATTTGTTAGTGACTCTTTTTAGTGATACCTTGTAGTTGGTACTAATTATTTCACATGCACTGAATTATTTAAAATGCCACAATGTGTGGCCAACAGTAGAATATAATTGCATCAAAGTAAGGGACCAATTCACTAAGTAAGGAGTTTGATAATTCCAGAATTACAGGAAAACTCCAATGAACCATCATCCTATTTGGAAATCCCTGATGGTTCAGCTTCTGACACAATTGTGCCCCACTCCCTGTGCTTTTATGATCCTGATGAGTTTGTTTTCCATGCTTCCTTTAAGCTTACTGGTTCACTGGAAAATGTATTACACCACTGTGTAATTATTTTTTTAAAAAGATGAATTAAAAATTTGTTGCAAATTAACAGAATAATATCCATTAATCCAGAAAATGTGCCAGTCCAGCACCAAAGTCCTGGAGGTTACTGGATTATCATAGTTTTTTTGTGGATGGTAGGAATTCAGTGTATTCAACTCTAACATAACAAAAAAACTCTTTTTAACCACGGGTTAGATTAAAGGATTTATCTATTAAATATAATTATGATTCTAAACAATTGAATTTACAAATGAATTAAGTATTTGAATATTCTGTTTCTCAGTAATATGGTTGCAATGCTTATAGGTAATTTAAGCAATCTGAATTAATTCAATAAATTTGTTTGGATTTTCTTACTGTAGATTTTCTGATTTTTCTGTTTTAGATCAACTCTCTTGGGAAAATCATGATGATATGAAAGTGGAATGATTCCTTTCTTCCAGTAGTATAGCTTGCACTATTGACTTCATAGACCAGCAAAGACCTGGGTTTTATCAACTTTGATGAGCAGGATTCATCAATTGAAATCATGCTGACGCAGAGAGAAAAATTCCCCCATTGCAACTCCTCTTTGAGCAAAAGCAGTATTTAAGTTGTGCAGATGCTCTTAACGGAAAACGGGATAATACTGAATTTATAGAAGAAACTGAAAACAGAAATATTTCAGTTACAAGTCTGTCATTTAGTCAAAACAACAGCCTGCACGCAGAAATCTTTTTGTCTCAATAAACTCTATGTCAGTAAATATTCTTTTTTATAATCTGGGCACTGGATTGCTCGTGTTTTAAACTCTACTTGAATTGGGTTTGAATATATGAGCTATGTGCAAGAAGCAGTGGGTTCACTGTGCTCTTTATCTCAACTGGAACGGAACAGTTCCATATGTGGGGAGATTCTACTAGACTGATATTCAGTTGTGTACATTACTTGGTAACTCTACTGTGTTGTAATGTTTTACTTGGTGCGTACATGACCTGATCATATGCATGTAGTTAAAATGTCTCATTTAAAAAGTTTGAATAATTGTATCATTTTTAATCTTGCTTGTTTAGCAAGACAAGATGAAACAATTCATCACTAACGCTGATAAAACAATAAAACATGCACAATGTATATACAAATCTGATCAAGTTCTATGCTATTTCACTTGTGGAAAAAAACTATAAGATATCATTTATCAGTAAGCCAAATACACATTACAATCACTGTTTAATACAACACATTTAAGTCTGATTATAATAGGTCATGGAGACTTAACTGACTGCAATTACATAATGTCTGTAAAATTTCCATAAACTTATTATACTCTCTGGGATCTAAATGGGACAAGCATGTCATGTGATATTTTTTAATTATAATTTTCACATCTACCAAACAATGAAATTCTGATGAGTAGTGTTGACTGCCATCTGAACAAACACGTTCATAAAGAATATTACAAAAAAAAGTCTGCTATGTATGATTATACTACAGTGTTACTTAAATATCCAGGAATTAAAGCCAGTCATAATAAACTTTGTAGTGTGTATATATATATATATAATATACATACACATACACAAAATGGCATTTGATCTAAGTAACTTAAATAGATATTTTTGTTAGTATGTTAATGTAAATGGAATTGTGTAGTCACACTGATTGCTGAAATGTACATACATAGTCTGATCTTCTTTGCCTTGCATCTAATTGCAAGTATTTGTTTTACAGTTTTTTTTAATAAACTGTTGGAAATTCTAGTTTAATAAAATAATTGACTAAGATCACCCAAATCAAAGGAACTCAGATCTATTAGCTTCAGAGTCGTGATAAATGCGGCCAACTTCTGGCTATTATTGGACACATTGTATCATATGTGTTATTGAAACTTAATGTGCACAGTTTTCTATTTCGTGCTGGATCATACTTATCATTTTAATGTTTCATTACCATATTTCACACTTAAATCTGTTGTCAAATACTTCCAGTAATTAGCCTAAAATAGCATGTTTCCTTCCACAGTTTTGTAGCTGTATTCTTTATTTGGTTAAAATAAATAAAGTTGCAGCGGGGGTAATTTGTTTGTTTTATACTGCTGTATGAGATTATTAATGGAAATATTGTTCATAATATACTGGCTAATTTATCTGTGCATAGAATTTATATGTAATTTATACTGTGTTCTAACAGTCTGGCTGAATGGTTATCAATTTCTAATTTTTGTACCCATAGTTGTGAATGTTTTAAATTCTTCTAATAAATGAAGTGAGTCATTATAATCATGAAACAACTTGAAACATTCTGTTGCATCCTGTCCATTTTTTTTACACAAGTATACAAATTAAGAGCAGGAGCAGACCAATTGGCCTTGAGCCTTCTCCACCATTTAAGGTCCTGGCTGATCTGCTTACAACCTCAACTCCACATTCCCATCTACTTGCTGTAATCCTCCACCCCCTAGTTTAATAATCTATCTACCTCTGCTTTAACAATATTCAAAAACTCTGCTTTCAACACTCTTAGAAAATCATTAGTCTTTGGAACACACTTTCTCAGACAAGACAACATGATCTATCTTAAATAGGTTCTCCTAAAAGAGGAAACATCCTTTCTGTAGCAAGTTTTTTCTAAACTGCTTCCAACACCTTGTACTCCTTACTTAAGGATATTGAGGAACTCAGACATGGTCTGACCAATGCCAAAAATAATTGAAGCATAAACTCCCTACTTTGTATTCAATTCTCCTCACAATAAATAATACATTCCACAAGCTTTCCCAATTACATGCTTTACTGCCTGCCAAATTTATGCAAATCATATGCTAGAACACCCAGATCCCTCAGCTTCTCTGAGTTCATTGAATTCTCACCACTGAGATAATATGCTTTTTTAAAAATTTGCCTGCCAAAATGAATAATTGATTCCAGTTTCAAAACATCTACTACAAAGTTTAAAGTGGTGTGATAAGATTATCCATTTGTCCATCTGCAGTTATGCCATTTTCAAAAATGTTGCTACGTTTTTAAAGTACTGCAAATCAAAAACAAAATCTCCCTCTGGAATTGCATGGGGCAAGATTTAATTGAGCCCACTGAAAATGAAGCTGATCCTTCCAAAAAAGAGACAAACTGCTAAATTTCAATAAAACCACATAGATAACATTAGGGGGACACAGTAAAGCTGTTGTCTCATCGCTCCAGTAACCTAGGTTCAATCCTGACCTCTACCGTTGCCTGCACGTTCTCCCTGTGACCACATAGTCCTCCGAGGGGTTTGGTTGCCTCCCCCATTTCAAAGATGTGCAGGTTGATAGGCTATCTGGCCACTAAATTACCTCTTCTGCAAGTAAATGGTAACATCTAAGGGGAATTCTGGGAAATATGGGAGAATAAAAATGGATGAGTGTAAATGGGTGCTTTATGGTCAGCATGAGCTTGGGCTGAGGGGCCTGTTTCTGTGCTGTACGACTAAGGCACGTGCCCATGGAACCCTGAGGACATGAAAAGTTGTGGGAGGAGACGAAAGTAGAATGAGAAGTAATGAGAACTGAATCTGAATTTAAAGGCATCTTTTCTCATTCCTTATCTGGAAATGACAGCAGCAAGTGGAAAAAACAGCAAATGTTGTAGACAGCATCTTTAAGTAAATTATGGTTTTGAAAGAAGAGGTAAATAAACTGTGCCGAAAGAGAAATCCTGAAATTAGTAGCTGTTTATGGATAAACATGCTATTGCAAACAGGAAGAAATTCAGAGCCCAACAAGAGCAGTCAAGCTACATATTGGGACAAAACACCAATTCAGTTTAAGAGAGTCAGAATTTAGAAGAATGAGAGGAGATCACCACAAAACTTTTTTTAAAAAAGGCTTGATAGGCTGGATGCAGCATCAATATTTCATATGACTGAGAAGTCCAAGACCAAGGGGCAGAGTTTGAGAATAAGAGGTAGGTTGTTTAAGGACCGAGGTGAGAAATATTTTCATTGAGAGGGTAATGAACCTTTGGCATTCTCAACCTGGATGGCTGTGGAAGCTGAGTTGTTGTTTTAATTCAAAATAGAGATTGATAGATTTCTAGGAATCAAGGGATATGAGAATGGTATTGGGAAATGATGCAGAGGTAAAAGATATGCCGAGATCTTGATGAATGGCAAAGCAGGCTAGAAAGGCAACATGGCCGACTCCTACTCATATTTGTTATGTTCTTAACATGTTGTTTCTAATAGTAAATTCATTCACATCTGGTACATCCTGAATTTTAGATGGTTCAAATCTGAACTTGTATTCATTCAATAGAAAAGCCCCATAAAGAGTAGTAAGTTTCTATCAAATTGATGATCTACATTTGAAATGCAACTAGTCTATGTTGTAAATAAATGTCAAGTTTGATATCCTTTCTTCGGTAGTCTTTCGATCACTTTAGCTACAAATGGGCCTGGAAGTTGTTCCATGCCAGTTCTTTGTATTGAAATAGTGTTGTGAGTCACTATGTGTGTCTGTTAAAGTCACAAAAAGAGAAATTCAAATGCAAGGTTCAAAGAACAGTGGAGAGAGAGAGGGCACAGGGACAGAAAAGAGACAGACTTTCTGTTGGTTCACTAATTGCCTCCAGGGAAGAAAATCTGCCATCCTTCCCCAGTCTGGCCTAAATGTGGTTTGTACTTAAGTGCCCTCTAGCAAGTACTCAGTTGTTCTATAACTGCTACAATGAAACAGTGAAAGAACAAACCCAGATGGACCACCCAGCATCAACCTATGCACTAAATTTAGACATGCAAAGGTCACTCCCAGCCCACCTTTAATGTCTAAATTGGAAGAGTTGTCCCATAGACAAGTCAGGCAACCGGCATCAACACAATTACCATACCTTACAGACAATGCACTAGCCTCTACCACCACAATCCCAGCGTACACCTTATCCCACCAGAAGGACATACCTGGAAGGGGCAACAAAGTGGTATACAGGCAGGAAGGAGTAGTCTTGTGAGACCTCCAGATCCCAGGAGGCATCAAGTCAAACATGGAGCAGGAAACCTGCTTCTGTTACATTTATCATCCTCCCTCCTGAATAACATGGAAGCAGCATCAAAAGTAGCAAAGGTTTCTTCCATTTAGGGCAGCTCACCACAACCTTTCCAAGGACAATTAGAGAATGGCCAACATATGCTGGCCTTGCTAGTGACGCTTACATCCTCAGAAATGAAAGAATCAAGAAGTTGTAACAACATTTTTTTTTAAATACAGGTAGCTCCTAAATAGACATACCACTATAGAAGCAGCACTCTTTCCCCATCCCCAGCTACTGGGATGCGTTGTTAATGAATGAATGGATGTGACAAAAAATGGAAAGAGAATGGGAGACAACTGCCCAGGGGTCAGAGGACCTGGACAAGTTGGTGAAGAACAGTACCCAACAGAAAATATGTTTTTCGTGCAGAAGGACCATGGAGAAACTTCTGGGCCTCAGCCAGGTGAGCCTGAGATGAGGTTGCTTGAGAGATTCCCTCTACAGTGCTGTTTTTCTTGCCATCCTTGCTGATAGAAGTTGTGGGTTTGGCAAATGCTATCAGAGTGACCTAGGCAAGAAATATAGTGCAGTTTGTAGATGGTAGGGAAGCTTCTGTAAGTGTACGAGTGGAGCCTCTAATTCAATAGTTGCATCACTCTTTATCAGCAAGTGTGTTGAGGACTGTGTACCAAAGAGGACAATATGGGTGTTCTCAAACAGGAAACCATGGATGAACCGGGAGATCCACTCCCTACTGAAGTCGAGGACTGCTGCACACAAATCTGGTGCTCCTGATCTGTACAAGAAATTGAGATATGACCTTCGGAAAGCTATCAGGCAATGCTGACTCAAAATAGAGTCCCAGACCAGCCGTCAGTTATGGCAGGGCTTACATGCCATAACAGGCTACAAGACAAAGACAGGCTGCATAGTTAACAACAGTGTATCCCTTCCTGATGAGCTTAACGCATTCTATGCTCGTTTTGAACAGAAGGGAAGTGGATTGTCACCATCCACCCTGATAGCCTCCAAAGCAACTGAACACGCAGTCACATTCGAGGATGTAAGATCAGTCTTCCGGAGAGTGAACACGAGGAAAGCATCTGACTCAGATGGTGTTACTGGTCGTGAGCTCAGATCTTGTGCTGATCAGCTGGCAGAAGTATTTGCAGACATACTTAACCTCTTCCTGCTTCAATCTCAGGTTCCCACCTGTTTTAAGAAGACCACTATCATTCCAGTACCGAAGAAAAGCAAGGTAACGTGCCTCAATGACCACCGACCAGTGGCTCTGACATCCACCATCATGAAGTGCTTTGAGAGGCTGGTCATGGCACGCATCAACTCCAGCCTACCAGACAATCTCGACCCACAGCAATTCACTTATTACCAAAGCAGGTCTACAGCTGACACCATTTCCCTGGCCCAACACTCAGTTCTGGAGCATCTGGACAGTAAAGACACCTACGTTAGACTATTGTTTATTGACTACAGCCCTGCCTTCAATACTATAATTCTAAGCAAACTCATCACCAAACCCCGAGACCTGGGACTCAACACCTCCCTCTGTAACTAGATCTTTGACTTTCTGACCAACAGACCGCAATCAGTGAGGACAGGCAGCAATAGCTCCGACACAATTATTCTCATCACTGGTGCCCCCCAAGGCTGCGTCCTTAGCCCTCTACTCTAGTCCCTATAAACTCATGACTGTGTGGCCAGATTCTGTTCTAACTTCATCTACAAGTTTGCAGATGATACCACCGTCGTGGGCCGTATCTCAAACAGCGATGAGTTGGAGTACAGGAAGGAGATAGTGAGCTTAGTGGAATGGTGTCATGACTACAACTTTTCCCTCAATGTCAACAAAACAAAAGAGCTGGTCATTCACTTCAGGAAAGGGGGTGATGTACATGAACCTGTCTACATCAATGGTGCTGAGGTCGAGAGGGTTGAGAGCTTCAAGTTCCTGGGAGTGAACGTCACCAGCAGCCTGTCCAGGTCAAATCACGTAGATGCCACAGCCAAGAAAGCTCACCCGCACCTCTACTTCCTCAGGAGGCTAAAGAAATTCAGTTTGACACTCACCAACTTTTATGAATGCACCATAGAAAGCATCCTATCTGGATACATCATGGCTTGGTACGGCACCTGCTCTGCCCAAGATAGCAAAAAACTGCAGGGAGTTGTCGACACAGCCCAGCGCGTCACCGACACCAGCCTCCCCTCCTCGGACTCTGTCTTTACCTCTCGCTGCCTTGGTGAAACAACTAGCATAATCAAAGACCCCACCCACCCAGGACATTCTCTCTTCTCTCCTCTTCCATCAGGTAGAAGATACAGGAGCCTGAAGGCACGTACCACCAGACTTAAGGACAGTTTCTACTCCACTGTGATAAGACTATTGAACAGTTCCCTTATATGATGAGATGGACTATGACCTCATGACCTACCTTGTTGTGACCTTGCACCTTATTGCACTGCACTCTCTCTGTAGCTGTGACACTTTGTACTGTTTTTGTTTTTACCTGTACTACCTCAATGCACTCTGTACTAACTCAATGTAACTGCACTGTATAATGAATTGACCTGTACGATTGGTATGCAAGGCAAGTTTTTCACTGTATCTCGGTACAAGTGACAATAATAAACCAATACCGCCTGGTATGGAGGCTCCAATGCGCAGGATTGAAAGAGGCTGCAGAGGGTTGTAGACTCAGCCAGCTCCATCACGGGCACAACCCTCCCCACCATTGAGGACATCTTTAAGAGGTGGTGCCTCAAGGTGGCAGTACCTCAAGAAGGCAGCATCCATCATTAAAGACCCTCACCATCCAGGACATGTCCTCTTCTCATTACTACCATCGAGGAGAAGGTACAGGAGCCTAAAGACACACACTCCACATTTTAGGAACAGCTTCTTCCCCCTCCGCCGTCAGATTTCTGAATGGTCCATGAACCGATGAACACTACCTTGCTATTCCTCTTTTGCACTATTTATTGGTAACATAGTAATTTTTATGTCTTGCACTGTACTGCTGCTGCAAAACAACAAATTTCACAACATATGTCAGTGATAATAAACCTGATTCATTTCGGAGAAACCTGTAATGCTGACAAAAGAATGTTCCTGCTCTGCCAGCTCCTATGGGCAGAAGAAAAAGTAGACCAAGTCTCATCTCCATGAGAATAAATTTTGGATGAACCTCCCAACACCCGCGCCCCCCCTCCCATTGTGGGACAAGTTCGAGGTCTCGAAGGACGAGGACTCTGGACGCAGCCTTTGAATTAAATGATTTATTTACAAAGGTAAACACGGGAAAAGGTAACAGGGCGACACACACACACACACACGTGCACCGGTGATAGCGAGCGTGGGAAAACCTCAACAGGGGTAAAATACACACACACACAATGAACTGGGTACAAACAATCAAGGAAAAGTAATACACTACCCGCCACTCCTTGACTCAGTGCAGGCACGGCTCTACACCAATGGGAATTCTAACTTAAAACGCTTCTAAACCCTGTCAAAGTGCACAGCTTACCAGTGGTCTCTCCAGTGTTGTTTCACAATTCCTCCAGGGCAACAAAGATACAGAACCAACACATGGGGCCCTCTTTATAGTGCTGGAGGTGGTCCAGCCCAGGTAGTTCAAAGGGGCCAATGGCTCGGTGCCAGGTACAAAGGTGCTTAGAGAGGCCAATCGTCCGGTATGCACTGATGGGTGGGTGAAGCCAGGCCTTGATTGACAGTGGTGTGTCTTTCGACCAGGTGCTGGGCCGTGCTATCAGTAGCTGCCTGGAATGATCCTGAGGCTAGGGACACAAGTATAGACATCCCCTGACTAAACAGTAAAGGCATAAGTTTTTTTTCTGAGAACAAATAATTGGTTTTTTTCCCCAGACCAGTGAGGTTGAAAATCTCACTGCAGATAGATTTTGAATGATACACTATCATTGAAGTAATCTGCAAATGGTTTACACTGGCAAAGAGTGGTATGATAAAAGAAAATCACACTGAAAAATAAGATTTCCCAATGGGTTAACCCGTGCAGCACCATTGCTTTTGTAGTTGTCCAATTGATTTTTTTTTTTGCTAAGGCCACATTTAGAATATTCAATTTTTGTCTTCAACACATGATCTTTGAAAGGGCTTGGAAAAGAAAAATTTGGAAATTCAGCAGTCCGCACAAATACAAAGAAGTGTATAAGTTTTACAAATGAACCTGATAATGACTGCAGCCGTTTCCTGTATAGGCAGGACTAAATAAATTATTTACACGTGTGCACACATATTGTCTGCTATTCACAAATACATCCATTTACATTTTCCTTCTGCTGGAATTGTTGTTGATGTTATGTAATATAATACACTACAGAATGATGATGGTAGCGATCTGGACTTGATGTAGTTAGGAAGAACTTTATCCTAATTAGTAAAGAAATGATGCCAGACTACACATGACTACAACAGATGTAATGTTATTTTAGAATTAAAATTGCAACTGAAAAACTGGAAATTCACCATGTTGATAAGAAAAACTGTAGGATATTTTTATAATTATATGTAAATTTAAATTAGCTTAGCTTACAGAACGTTTTATTTTAAACAATTGTGAATAGTCCCTAGGGAGGAGGTGGGGAAAAGATGTCAGAGACTGTCACACAGAGAATTAGACCTAGATTGACATAAGTGGTGGGGACAAAGGAAGATCAAGGCCACTGCTGCAGATCATGGAGTTGGAAGTTTATGGGTCAGCAGATCAAGAAGTTAGGCCCCGGGTCTGGGGGCTTACAGATTAGGACCAGAATATCACAACATGCTTTATAGAGTTGTAGAAGACAAGATTGATAGAAATACAAGGATGGTGATATGATGTGGACTTTTAGAAGTTCTCAAATAAAGGATAAAGTTGAGAGGATGAAGGAATTTTGAAAAATAATTCTAGAAAATGTGGCTTGCATAGAAGGATCAACAGCCACTAATGGAAAAGTGGGGTTGCACAAGTGCCAAAAGGTAGAGAGTTCAAGGTAATCTTGAGATTTAAGGAATTTACAGTTTAATATGTTCTCAAAGCCTCCTGAAAAAGGTAATTGAAGCAACTATTATTATTTTGGTGGGATCTCAATGATCAGCATTTTTAAAAAGCCTTTCTCAGTCTTTATCATATTTCAAAATCCAAGATTTGAATAGTTTAGGCTAATCAAAGGGATTTGTACAAGTCTAATTTTATAAGTTACTCAAAATCTAAAGCATGTACATATTGCTGCAGGAGGTGCTCTATTTCCACCTCTGGCAGCGTATCCTTAAACCCATTGGGTATGATGAGAGAAATATAGAACTGGATCTACTGCCTTATCCAGCCCTTTTTTGGATTGCAAAATACAAGACTCAAATGGTTTAGACTAATAAAAGGAATCTGTGTGAGCCTGAAAAAAAAATCAACTCCCTTGACTTAACAGAGACTGAAATAAGTTCCAGAAGCAACAGTTATGTCAAATTTAAGCTGAAGTACGTTGCACTTAAGCTAGAGTTCAGTAGCTATCTATGGTTTTAAATAAACAGGGCACATAAATTAATTTAACTCTGCTTCAGTTAAAATAGAAAAAGTCAAGAGGTTATTACCTTGAAAATTAGAAACACTAAATGTAATTCTAGCAGTATGAGACTCCCCAACGGAGGATGTAACTGATCTGAAATTCATCATAATGACTGTATGCAAAGACTTGACTATAAGCTTATTGACCCAATGAAACTCTTCAGATACAAACAGCCACAGAGATCATGAACAGCCAGCAACCATTGCTGCTTCTACCATGGGCTGTCTGGCAGAGTCCTCCATCACTAGAAAATAAGTCTACCCTGCATGTGAATGCAGACACAAAAATTGGATACTGGACAATTTTGTAAACCATTTCTCAGGGTACAAGTTTGCTTTCAATTTCTTTAAAACCCATCAGACAACAGCTAAGTTCATAATCTGACTTTAAAACTCGGACATATATTTTAACATTGTGGATCTAGAAGCAGCAGTAACTTTTTGATTCAACTTCTACTTAGGACAGAATTCTTCCTGGTATAAATACCATTAGGTGGAATGAAAATATACACAATACTATCCAATAACCATAGAGCATGTAATGACAAAAAGTCTTCTGTTATTCAGTGATGATGTAGAACAAGCTGAGTGAGAGAACTAAATCAAGGTTGACATTGGAGTAGATAATAACATAAGGAACAGTAGGACAATCAGCCCCTCAGACCTGCTCGTCAATTTAACAAGACAATGGCTAATCTGACCTTGGCCTCATCATTACTCTCCGGTTCTCACCCCATACTCCTCAACTCCCTTGTGGTTCAAATATCACGTTCTCCATCTTGAATATATTCCATAATTCCTTCTATCCCCAGAGGGTTGCAAGGAGGAATTTCCCACAACCCACTGGGGATAGAAATTCCTCCTCACTCAGTCTAAAATCAGCAACTCTTATTCTGAAACGATGTCCCCTAGACCTACATACCCCCACTAAGTGAAACAGCCTCTCAGCATCCATCCTATCAATCCTCCTCAGAATCATGTTTCAATAAGATCACCTTTCACTCGTCTCAATTCCAATGTGTAAAGAACCAACCTGCTCAAAATCACTTCGTATGTCAACCTTTTCATTCCCGGAATCAAGGGTATGAACATCTGTGCATTGCCTTCAACACAAATCATTCTTCCTTAGATATGGAGACCAAAAGTATACACAGTACTCCAAGCACAGTCTCATTAGCACCCTGTACAGTTGCATCAAAACTTACCAACTATTATAGTAATACCAAGAGAAGACTTACTGGCTAATAGGAAACAGAATTGAAATGAATGGGCAAGATGTAAAGAATGTTGTGCCACAGGGATCTGTGCTAGGTCTTCAATTTATTACAACTTATACAATTGATGAATGAAGGCACCATTTAATAAATTTACTGAAGACAAAGATAAGGAAAGCAATTTATGAAGAGGACTTAACCTATCTATCAATCTTTGTAGCCTCCTTAAGTGAATGGGCAAGGACCTGACAATTGGAGTTTAATACGGGAAAATGTGAAATTATCTTTGACAGAAAAATAAAATAGAAGCATATTATCTATATGCTGAGAGATTACAGCGCTCTGAGATCTGAGATTTCTGGGTGGTCTAGTACATGATTTGTAAAAACATAGCATGTAGGGACTGCAAGGAATTATGAAAGCTTACAGAATGTTATTGTTTATTGCAAGGGGGATTGAATTCAAAAGTGGGGAAGTGATGATTCAATTATGTATGGCATTGGTCAGATTACACCTGGAATACTGTGGATAATATTTTTCTCTTTATTTAAGCCAGGATATTGATGAATTGGAAGCAGTTCAGCAAAGGTTTGCTCTAGCAATGCCTGGAATTGGTAGAATGTCTTGCAAGGAAAGGGTGCACAGGCTATGCTTGAATCCGCTGGAGTATACAAGGGTGAAAGGGGCCTTGATTGAAACATACAAGGGTCCGTGACAAGCTGGATGTGGAGAGATGGTTCCTCGAGAAAGAATGTAGAACTAGGAATCTCAAATGATGGTGGAAGCAGAGGTTTTTGAAGTATTTTTAAAGCTGTAATATATATTGGTACTTAATAAGAAAAGGGATGAAAGGTTACCACTAGTAGACAGGAATGTGAGATTAGAGGTTACAGTCACATCAACCATAAATTTATTAAGAGATGTAGCTGGCTTGGGAGGCTGAGTGCCCTACCTTTGCTCCGAATTCATATGCACCAACTGTGCACACCAACTTGTAATATGGTTATACATTACAAGTCTTCAAGATCCGAGGCATCAGAGATGAATTTTGAAATTTGAGCAGTCATCGTAATCTAACAACACTTCCCACACTTCTTGGACAATATTTCTGAAAGCCTATGCCATTCAGCATCAGCTCAGCACCAGAAAATTTCCACCAAAAGGTACACAAGTTTTTGGAAGGACGTTAAGGAACAGTGGTCATTACAGATGCTTTTATGAAACTGGATTCTACACAAATGGTAACAATTTCAATACATGATTAAAAGTGTTCCTACACCAATGCAACAATTGTGCAATAGTATTAAATAAAATTAAACTTCATTGGCATTATGTTCTTTCTGTAGGACATGTATCCACAAGAAGAGAATTTGCATGATCCACACAAAGTTAAAGCTGTTTACAAAATGCTTACACTGACAGATGGAGCAAAAATCCAGTGACTGTTCGGACTTGCTTAATATCTCGGTTTCTTCTAGTATTGGCAAACAAAAAAAAACTTCCAGTATTTTAACACTGACAATGCAAATTTATTTAAGAGAAAGTTGCAAGAATTGATTTTGAAACATTTAAAAGTGGCATTCACCAGAAAAAGTTTTTTGGATATTATAATGTTAAAGAGTCATAGAGCAATACAGCACGGATACAGGCCCTTCGGCCCAACAAGTCCATGCCGACCACCTTGGCCACCCAGCTCGTCCCAATTTCCTGTGTTTGTCTCATATCCCTCCATGTACCTATCCAAATGCTCCTTATATGATACTATTGTACCTGCCTCAACCACTTCATCTGGGCAGCTCATTCCATATACTCACCACGCTCTACATGAAAAAGTTGCCCCTCATGTCCTTTTTAAAATCTTTCCCCTTACCCTAAACCTATACCCCCTAGTTTTGGACTCCCCTACTTGGGGTAAAGATTCTTACCATTCACCTTATCTATGCCCATCATAATTTTAAATACTTCTATAAGGTATTAGTATTGGTTTATTATTGTCACTTGTACTGAGGTACAGTGAAAAACTTGTCTTACAAACCGATCATACAGGTCACTTCATTACACAGTGCAGTTACATTGAGTTAGTACAGAGTGCATTGATGTAGTACAGGTAGAAACAATAACAGTACAGAGTAAAGTATCACAGCTACAGAAAAAGTGCAGTGCAATAAGGTGCAAGGTCACAACAAGGTAGATCGTGAGGTCACAGTCCATCTCATTGTATAAGGGAACTGTTCAATAGCCTTATCACAGTGGGGTAGAAGCTGTCCTTAAGTCTGGTGGTACATGCCTTCAGGCTCCTGTATCTTCTACCCAATGGAAGAGGAGAGAAGAGAGAATATTCCAGGTGGGTGGGGGGTCTTTGATTATGCTGGCTGCTTCACCAAGTCAACGAGAGGCAAAGACAGAGTCCAAGAAGGGGAGGCTGGTGTCTGTAATGCGCTAGGCTGTGTCCACAATTCTCTGCAGTTTCTTGCGGTCCTGGGCAGAGCAGTTGCCGTACCAAGCCGTGATACATCCAGATAGGATGCTTTCTATGGTGCATCTGTAAAAGTTGGAGAGAGTCAAGGGAGACAAATTGAATTTCTTTAGCCTTTAGGCGCTGGTGAGCTTTCTTGGCCGTGGCTTCTACGTGATTTGACCAGGACAGGCTGTTGGTGATGTTCACTCCCAGGAACTTGAAGCTCTCAACCCTCTCGACCTCAGCACCATTGATGTAGACAGGTGCACGTACACTGCCCCCTTTCCTGAAGTCAATGACCAGCTCTTTTGTTGACATTGAGGGAAAGATTGTTGTCATGACACCACTCCACTAAGCTCTCTATCTCCTTCCTGTACTCCGACTCATCGCTGTTTGAGATATGACCTACAACGGTGGTATCATCTGCAAACTTGTAGATGGAGTTAGAGCAGAATCACAGTCATGAGTGTATAGGGACCAGAGTGGAGGGCTGAGGACGCAGCCTTGTGGGGCACCGGTGTTGATTATACCTCTCATTCACTCCTTATTCTCCTATGTTCCAAGGAATAAAGACCTAGCCTGGCCAACCTCTCCCTATAACTCAGGCCATCTATTCCTGGCAACATCCTTGTAAATCTTTTCTGCGCTCTTCCCAGTTTAACTTTCCAGTCTCTTCCACGTTGACAAAATTCATTTATTCTTTTTGTTTTGGGAGGGGGTCTATGTGTCATGGTCAAGGACATCACTTACTGTCCAATCCTAATTATCCTCGAGCTGAGTAACCTGCTAGGGTGATGCAGGGTAAACCACATTGCTGTGGATCTGGAGTTACATATATGCGAGACTGGGAAAGGATAGCTGATTTTCTCTCCTGAAGGGCATTAATGATCAGACAGGTCATTATTAAATGAATTTAAATTTCCACAGCTGCCACAGTGCAATTTGAACCACTGTATTGTTACAACATGCTACTGAGTTTCTGGTCCACTAACTAAACTGCTGACACTAACTGCAGCATTGATGCACAATGGATTGCCAGTTTTGTAAGCATCAAGAGCATTAACATCAGCATGGATAGATTCATTTTAAATTGAAATGGAATTGTTGGTGCGCACTTTGGGTTCAGTGACCATGATTCTATTAGTTTTAAAATAGTTATGGAGAAGGATACAACCACTTCACAGGTCAAAGAGCAGAGCAAATTTTGAAGCCACAAGGCGGGATCTCGCAATAGTCGATGGGGCAAGATTGTTTGTAGGGAAAGGAGCATCCTTTAAAAGTGTGATGTCAAGAGTTCAGGGCCTGCATGTTCCTGTTAGGGTGAAGGGCAAGGCTGGCAGGTTTTGGGAACCCTGGTTGACATATTGATGCTTGGTTAAGAAAAAGAGGGAGGTGTACACTGCGCACAAGCAATTGGAAACTAGTGAATCTCTTGATAACTACAAGAAATGTAGGAGTGCACTTAAGAGAGAAGTTAGGAGGGCAAAAAGAGGATACGAGAAGGATCAGGCAAGGTGAGGCAAGATCCCAAGAGATTCTATAGGTATACTAGGTATTATACTATAGGTATAAAGGGTGGCTAGAGAGAGAATAGGTCGCCTTAAAGATCAGAATGGCTGCCTGTGTGTGGCTCCAAAGGAAATAGGTGAGATCGTTAATGAATATTTCTCTTCAGTTTTTACTGTGGAGAAAACGATGGAAGCTAAGGAAATGGGGGAGATGAGTGATGTTGTCTTAGACAACATACAAATTAATAGGGAAGAGGTTTTGAAGGCCTTTAAGTGCATTAAGGTGGATAAATTCCCAGGGTCTGACCTAGTGTATTCTCAGACCTTATGGGAAGCTAGAGAAGAAATTGTGGAGGCTCTTGCAGGGATTTTTGCTTCATCTCTGGCATCATGTGAGGTTCCAGAGGACTGGAGAGTGGCTAATGTGGTACTTTATTTAAAAAGTGTAGCAAAAACAAGCCAGGAAACTACAGGCCAGTGAATCTGACATTCGTGGTGGGTAAATTGCTGGAGGGGATTCTGAGGGACAGGATCTACCATTTGGAGAGACAGTGTCTGATTTGGGACAGTCAGCACGGCTTTGTGCATGGGAAGTAGTGCCTGACAAATCTCTTCTTAGAGGAGGTAACCAAGAGGGTAGATGAGGATAGGGCAGTGGTTGTTGTCTGTATGGACTTTAGCAAGGCCTTTGACAAGGCCTCTCATGGCAGACTAGTCTGGAAGGTTAGATCGCATGGGATCCAGGGGGAGATAGTGCATTGGATTCATAATTGGCTCAGTGGTAGGAAGCACAGGGTGATGGTCGAGAGAAACAAAGGACTGCAGATGCTGGAATCTAGATGAAAAACACAATGATGCTGGAGGAACTCAGCAGGCCAGGCAGCATCTGATGACGTCAAGGGTTGTTTCTCGGACTGGAGGCCTGTGTCTAGTGGTGTGCCACAGGGGCCAGTGCTGGGACCTTTGTTGTTTGTAATTTACTTAAACGATTTGGATGTGAACGTACAAGGCATGGTTAGTAAGCTTGTGGATGATACTAAAATAGGTTGCAGACAGTGTAGGAGGTTATGAAAAATTACAAGGGGATCTTGATCAGCTAGGTATGTGGGCTGGGGATTGGCAAATGGCTTTCAATACAGATAAATGTAAGGTTTTGCATTTTGGGAGATCAAATCAGGGTAGGACTCAGAGTGAATGGTAGGGCCCCAGAGAGTGTTATGGAACAGAGGGACCTAGGAGTGCAAGTGTATAGTTCGCTGAAAGTGGCATCACAGGTAGAATGTTGCCTGGACTTAGAAGCATGAGTTACAAGGAGAGGTTGCGTAGCCCAGAACCTTATTCCCTGGAACGTAGGAGATTGAGGGGTGACCTGATAGAGATATACAAGATCATGAGGGGCATAATCAGGGTGAAAGCACATATTCTTTTTCCTAGGGAGAGGGCACTAAAAACAAGAGGGTTTAAGATCAGAAGCAAGAGTTTTAAAAGGGACATCAGGGGCAGGTTCTTCACGCAAAGGGTGGTGTGTATTTGGAATGAGCTGCCAGAAATAGTGGTTGAGGCAGGCACATTAGCATCATTTAAAAGACATCTAAATAAGTACATGGATAGAGAGGTTAGAGGGCTATGGGGTAAATGCAGGCAGATGGGACTAGCTCCCTGGGCAAAACAGTCTGCATGGACCAGTTGGAGCAAAGGGCTTGTTTCCATGCTATATGACTCTATGACGCTAATTGCTACTCATATAGTTGGGCTATGATAAATTTGAAATTCACATTTATAACCATAATATAGAGAAGATTCAAATGGATCACCATCTGTTGAAACAACGTCCAAGAGTTTAAAAAAAAGGAAAAGGCACTCCTAGCAATTGTGCTGAGCAAAGAATAGAAACTTTTGGCTATAATTTTACATACGGTAATCAGGAAGCATTTGTAGAACATAGAACATAGGAACAGTAGGTCAGTGCTGACCATGATGCCAATTTAAACTAATCCCATCTGCCTGCACATGGTCAAAACCCCTCCACGTGTCTGTCTAAATGCCTCTTAAATGTTGCTACTGTATTTGCTTCTCTCCCCACCATCAAGGACATCTTCAAGAGGTGATGCCTCACGAAGGTGGCATTTATCATTAAGGACCCTCGCCATTCAGGACATCGGGACATGCCCTCTTCACTACTACCATCTGGGAGTAGGTACAGGAGGCCAAAGACCCAAACTCAACGGTTCAGAAATAGCTTCTTACCTTCCACCATCAGATTTCTGAATGATCCATGAACACTATCACTTTATTCCTTTTTTTTTGCACTATTTATTTTTGTAATTCATAGATTTTTATGTCTTGCACTGTCCTGCTGCCATAAAACATCAAATTTCACGTCATATGTCAGTGATAATAAATCTGATCCAAATCTGATCTTTGGAGAGGAGGATGAGAGGTGACTTGAAAGAGGTGTACAAGATGATAAGAGGCATACATCGAGTGGACAGTCAGAGACTTTTTCCCAGGGTGACAATGGCTAACATGAGGGGACATCATTTTAAAGTGATTGGAGGAAGATACAAGGGGTAAGTTCTTTTTACAGAGAGTGGTGGGTGCGTGGAAGGCACTGTCATCAGAGGTTGTGGATGCAGATACATTAGGGACATTTAAGAGACTCTTAGATAGACACATGAATGATAGAGAAGTGGGGGGCTATGTGGGAGGGAAGGGTTAGATAGATCTTAGAGTAGGATAAAATGTAGGCACAGCATTGTGGGCCAAAAGGCCTGTACTGTGCTGTAATGTTCTATGATTCTGATTCTAATTCTACCACCTCCCTGGCAGTGTGTTAAAAGCAACTTCCATTCTCTGTGTAAAAAAAAAACTTTCCTCATAATTCTCCTCCTCTCACCTTAAAGCTACACCTCCATTATTTGATATCTCCACACTGGGAAAAAGACTTTGACTATCTACCCTATCTATGTCTGTCATAATTTTATATTTTCTATGCTCCAGAGAAAATAATCCAAGCTTGTCCAACCTCTCCTGATAGCCAATACTCTCTAATCCAGGCAACATCCTGGTGAACCTCTTCTGTACCCATTCCAAAGCCTCCATGTCCTGTAATGTGGCAACCAGAATTGCACACAGTTCTCCAAATGTAGCCAAACCAAAATTTTATACAACTGCAACATGACTTTCCCCAATGGAAGAAAGTATGTCATATGCCTTCCTTACCAACCTATTTACTTTCAGAGAGCTCTGGACTTGCACTCCAAGATCCCTCTGTACCTCAATGTTCCCAAGGGTCTTGCCATTTATTGTATACTTTCCTCTTATATTTGACCTCCCAAAGTGCAACACCTTACACTTATCCAGATTGAATTCTATCTGCCATTTCTCTGCCCATATTTCAAACTGGTCTATTTCCTGCTGAATCCTTGGACAAACTTCCTCACTATCTGCAACTCTGCCAATTTTTGTGTCATGTAGTTGAGAATCATGCTGGCAACAATTTAACCAAGGTGCATTGAATGAACCAGTTCAGAAGCAAATATATCTTATTATCTTACAAGAGTGACCTGGAATCAGATCAGAGGTACATGCAAAGGTAAGTACTTTGAATTTCAAGATGAAATATACACAAATACATATTGTCACATCTTCATAATGTGTTCAATATTCATTGGAGGACCCATGTACATGCCCTTGTTCAGGAAAAAAAAATCGATAGTCAATGGACAAAAACTCGTGGCACAATTTGTATTATATGAGGAATTAATGTAACAGTACATCCAGTACACAAAGCCATAAAATGTTACATCTGTGGAATAAGTGACAGCCTCTTGGCCTAGGATATCACAAACTATAAGCAATATATTAGAAATGTTGTTTTCTCTTTGGTTCATTGCAGTTCTCCAAGTGATTAATAATTACCACTGCACATGATTGTGGCTGGATTAAGGCTTGGAGATCACCTTTTGAGAGGTAATGGCCATAGCCTTTTCAATGAGTATATTTCAGTAGTTTTATAAAAGCCTGCCTTACTTTAATTACTATACATAGTGTTCTGAGACTACAGTATGAGATTACAGTTTGTAATACCCAATATCCAATAATAGATAAAATTCTACATTTTGTACCTACAGAATTTTCAGTGTTTGCCGAAGCATGGGCATTTAAACAGAAGACTTTGATCCAACTGTGAAGTCTGCAGTACAAGGGGAAAGGGTGAGGCTACAATCCAACAGCAAAGCCAGAAATGACATCAAGATCATTGAAAACTCTTCACAAAATACAAGTAGATGCCATAATGTTAAATTAGTGTAACATGGCAAATGATAGTGTACTTACATAGACTTATGAGCATCATTCCTTCTATAGCTGGAACATTCCTACAGCTTTGATTTTTGTCTAAGAGACACTCACCATTTGTTGGGATGAAATAACATCATTAATATCACATTTACAAGAATAGTAAATCTATTACACTATTGCAAGAATGAATAGGGATCTATAGTGTTGTAGACAAGGGTATAACATTTGTACTTATTATACTACCTCACTCACTGATGTGTTGTATTCTGTGTGGAGAAAATGCATTGTATTTTTGGCAACACATGGCCTATAGTCTGAAAATAATTATAACATAAGCCACAGATGTCTTAAAGTGTTATTACGAACCAATGAAAGAATATGATGAATATCAGTGGTCATAATTCTATTAAAAAAGGGTTTTTACAAATGCAATGGGTGGAATAAACAGATGTGCCTTTCACACTTTTAACAAAAAGAAAACCTGTCATCTAACTAGCACATCTCTTTTAAAGGCCTGGAAGCAGCCCTAATACAAAACGGCAAGCCAAGAGGATTTACTTTTAAAGCACACGCATGAGCAGAAACATGGCATGCCATCATGGAAGAAGAACTATCAGAAGTCCAATATGGATTCAAGAAGTTCCACACCCATCTTCACAGAAGGAAATTCAGTGTAGGCCAGATCTCCAAAACAAAAACCATGCTGAGCACCAGCAAGACTGCAAAGGTTTATGTTTCAGAGTGAAGAATAATCAAAAGAATGGTGCTACCAGTTGCACAACCTTGTCTGTCACCACAGAAAAAGCAGAAGATGAGAGAGCTATTTCTGAAGATACACTATCTGGTAACTGCCACACCAAAGATCAAAGAACAGGCTGACAAAGATGTGGAATTAGAGATGCTTCCCCGTCAAATGATTCAGGAGTGGCCTGGAAAGATTAAATGAATGGAGACTACAATGTTATTGATTGCACAGAGAGGGATGGACCCAGAAAGATGCAATGAGAATTACTCCAGAAGATACAGAAAAGTATAGACAAACACATGTTGAGAATTAGATCAGCTGTCTACTGGAATGACATTTACAAAGATATAGAGTGAACAGCATCAACATGCTGTGTATGCCAGAGTACAAATTACACACAAAGAAAAGCGATGACAGCTTTCAATATACTATCAATCAAGGCCATGGCATATCATGGGACTGATTTGGTCACTCTCAACTAACCATGATTCATCCTTCAACAATTGACACAAATTCCTGCAATGTGAATTCTGACGAAGGGTCGTTGATCTGAAATATTCGCTTAGTTTCTTTCTCAACGGATGCTGCCTGACTTATTGATTATCGTCACCATTTTGTTTCAGATTTCCAGCTTCTGCAGCCTTTTATTTTCATCCAGAACTGGTAAAACTCGCAATAGTGGCCACACCCATGCCACAGCAAGATAAACAACATCGAGTATAACTACAACAGAAGTAACGACCACACATCAACAATAGAATGCATCGACTCACTACAGAAAGAGACAACTTCATCCAAATACACAAAATGGGGACGTAACATCTTATCACGAGAAGCGTGTCAAGCAATAATATGATTGATTTTTTTTTAAGGACATGCAAGTTAAAAGTGCTAAGAAATTGTACAGGAAAAATTCTGAAGAGAAAGGTTTGTTATATTATTGCAATAATGAATAGGGACCTATATTGTTAGCATAGGCGTAGGTATACTATTTGTATTTATTGTATCGCTTCACACATTGGTACACTATATTCTGTGCATAAAACAGAACTTATCTCTGAACAGCAATGCCCTGCCTCGTAATAAGCACGATATAAATCATACATTTGAGTCTTAAAGTGCAGTAGGAAATACAGCTCTGGAAACAAGACAGAACAAAAATATTTCAACTTGTAACAAAGCAAGTGAAACTCGTTGGCAAGAGTATATGAAGTGATGAAATGTACACGTGCAGTAGCTTCTAGAAATTTGGGCAAGTTGGAGATTTGCAGAACTTGCACGGCGGAAGCCTGTATCAGTTGATTTATAGTTATGAAACACCAGTCAAGTAAAACTTTTAAGGCCGAGTGTTTTACTAAGATTGAAGTCCCTGGCGGTCCCCTAACTTTCACCCCCTGACAAACAATACCCAATGCTTTTTTTAAGGTCTGTATTTAAATATGTGCGTGTATGTTTGATTGTGATTAAAATTCAAGGTTTAAAAAAAAACTCGAGTTAAAATATATTTACTTTTTCCAGGAGGGAGGAGGAGGTGACGTGGACCCGTGTTTGCGAATCATCAAGTGATCCCTATCGGTTTTTTCTTTCGCCTCGAATAGGTCTGGTTAAGCGGTAAATGCGGAGCTCCCACAACTCCTGAAATATTGTAAATTAATGTTATTTTGTTTCTAACTCTTTCCAACAACGAAGTTACACTTATTTAATGAGCTATGGACACAATAAGCAATGGAGAGAGGCCATGAGGCTACTATCAAGGGTTTCAGTTTTGAAGACTATAATAAATGCATTTCATTCAGTAGAGAAATTAGGTATTGATGTTATTATGTATATAGTTCACTGTATGGCTTGTATTTGGTTAAAATAGTAAATTATTCTATAATAAATTTCAAACTACAATGGACCTTAGTATTATTTAAGAAACAAGTAGATACGATATTGTACAGAGGGGCCGCTTACCTCTCTGCCCATTGGTCCCGTTGACGCAAACAAACTCTGCCGGCATTTGTCGGCGGTCTGGGCCTAAGCTCCGCCCACATCCCCAGCCGGATATGCGTCAGCGGCCGATGCTGTCGTTTATTGTTCTCTTGCCGAAGCTTCGTCCACCATTTTGTGCAGGAGCTTGTTTTTATTTTTGTGTCTTTAGTTCATCCGATTTGCGGCATTGCTGAGGTAAGACCACCGAGAACGGTTTATTTTCGCTAATGCTGGCTAATTTGAGGGCCCGTGCTCCATCTTTGGCCCGTTGTTTCATAAGTATTAAAATGGGAGTTTTTTTTTCCCAAGGAGCGACTCGCTGGGTTATTCTGGCGTTTAACTCGACGTCTTTACTTGGCGTCTGTTGTGGTAAATACTCCTGACATAACGTGGAGAGGCATGATTTACTGATAGCTACTGCCGCCAGTACTGGACGTCCAGTTTCACTGCTGGAGAAAATGTCTGTCAGGCGGAGGTTTAAACGAAAACACTTCAACAAAATGGCGACGAGTATTCGCCTGTGCGGGATCTGCCTGGGAGTGGTCCGACAGACGGTTTCGGGGGTTTTATTCTACCAGGGTCGTGATTTTGTTTTAAATAGCCGTCGATTCGGTGTAAAATGGTCTTGTTTTCAGCAAGCTGGTGTTTGAACGTCTTCAGTGTTCCGGGGGCCAGTTTGGGGAGGATGATAATCGGGGAGGTGGCGGTGACGATGTACTTGTTTTCCTTCCCGGAAAATTAATTGTCGGATTAATACTTCGATTATTTATTAAGAACCTGAAATTAATAAAATATCATAAAGAAACATTTTTGGTATATTTAGTCTTATTCTGAAATATGTTCCGCGTTCTTGTGATAACTCCCGGTGATACTTCCTTTCCAGGAAAATACAACGTATGAATGTTTAACTTGAAATACGCTAGTGTTGTGTAAAATTTTGGCTTTTTATGTTGAATGACTTCTAAGCATTGCACAACACTTCAAATTCAATATTTTTTTGCGAGCAGTACTGAAGGTGTTGTGGATGTTGTCTGCCGTCGGCCACATCCGGTATTCGCTGCCTTTACAGACATTGCAACTAAGATCCAATGTCGCTTGCCTTTTGCGGCTGCGTGGTTGCTATCATCCCCCGAGTATCGCTATTGAGGGCTTTGCGCAGAGCGGATGATCTGTGAGCACCGAGGCAGCGGCAGAACTCGAGGCCGCCTGTACGGCCGCTCTGATGCTTTCTGATAACTCGTGATGAACGAGGTGTTTTTAAAATGTTTAAAAGCGCATTGAACTTATTAATATTTTCAGTTAACTTCAATATAGAAGGTATTTCAGAATAAACGAAGCAAAAAGTTAACTTTTTAATCAATTTTGGTGACACATTGAAACGAATGGTGCACAAAATGCTCCAGCTGTGACTAGTGTAAAAAAAATGGGGGGGGGGGGGGTTGTCATTGGAGGTATATCTGCAGCCTTAGTCAGCACATCATGGAATTCCCCTGGACTCGGGTCCGAGGCAGAGTGAGGGGCCAAACTTTCAGTCTCGTTGCCGGTTAGTTAGCGATGCAGTCCCCAGCCCAATATTGATCCTATTGTGATTTCTTGTGATAAAGTAGCAAACGCACAATAGCTCCCATTTTGTTTTCAGTATGTTTCACTTTTGTTATTTCTGCAGTGTGAGCCTAATAGTTTAATTAGAAAAAGGATTTGGAATCTATTTAAATGCCTTTCACTGACATCTCTGTATTTTTCAGAACTAAGCATGTTTTGGGTATAATTGTGGTTGTAACTTGGGGAAACATTTTTAATTAACTTGTAGACAGCAATATATTATTTGACTGGAAAATTTTTCATTGATGTTGGCTGATGCTGAATGTTAGCTGGCAGGGAGAGCGCTTTTTTGGCAAATATCAAGTGCTATTTTATGTTCATTTGCGGGTAGCAGTATCACTTGAAAGACAACAGTAAACAATGTTATCAAAGTAACTCATGTTATCAGTGAGTTTTACTTATAAACTGCAGCCTCTCAAAGTTGAGTGTATTGTCATATGCACAAGTGCAGTGAAAAACTTGGTTGCAGCAACATCACAGACACATAGCATCGTATAGCAGCATTCACGAGAAAAGCATAAATTAAACATAAATATAAATTGTATACAAGCTTCTCTCCCAAAGCTTGGGTTCAAATTTGATTTTTTTTTACACAAAAACTAATTTGAGGTAAAAATGGATTATGTGACTTCTACAACATTTTTATCTTGTGTTCCATACTGCCACTTATTTTACCAAAGTTCTTCAGTTTCTCTGTTCAAAATGAAACTTTAAAAGCCAAATAAGCATACGGGGTTAGTACGTTATCCATCCTCTTTTTCCATCGATTTTTGAATTTGCTGATGAATAACACCATCTGGAAGCATTAACTGTAGGTCAGAGAATGCTACTGTTTTCTGAGTAGTTCATGCAATATTTACATCTAAGCAAGTCCCCAGTTTGATGTTCCTTTTAGGTTATTAAAATTATTGTTTTAACTAATATCAGACTTCAACATTAAAAAAAATCCTTGTATGTACTGTTCAAAAAAAACTAATCAATATGTTTTTCAAAATTGGTGGCTAGTGCAATCACAGGTACTTTGGCCCTGAAGGAGTAGTTTGCAGCTTTCACTTGCCTTATTTACATTTTATATTGTGGAATATAGTATCTCCAATAGTGCCTTCAAATTTTCAGTCTTCTGTTTGAGTATAAGAATCAAATAAACAAAAGGATAAAAATCTGTGCTAAAAGCACATGTATGATGACAGTTGTGCATCAAGTTCCACTTCCAAAACTCTGATCTGTTAAAATTGCTCTAAATCAGAAAGATGTGTATTGAAGTACCACTCCAGAAATCCACGTGAATTGAGAGAGGTGGAGTGGTGAAGGAAAGCATTGATGTAAAAGTTCATTTGTGATCTTATTAAATGAAGCAGGCAAGGAGATTGAGTGGCTATACTTGAATTTGTTTAAATTTTTAAATTTTATTTACAGCATGGTAACAGGCCCTTCTGGCCTAACGAGTCCGCGCCGCCCATTTTAAACCCATATTAACCTACCTGTGCGTCTTTGGAATGTGGGAGGAAACCGGAGCACCCGGAGGAAACCCACGCAGACACAGGAGAATGTACAAACTCCTTACAGACAGCAGGAATTGAACCCCGATCGCTGGCGCTGTAATAGCGTCGCGCTAACTGCTACGCTACTGTGCCGCCCAAAAGATGCGTCAGAAGTGGTCTTATGACCCCTTAAACCACTAGTGAAAATTGCTGCACTGTAAGAGCTTCAATTTGGATGCCTCATTAAAATTGAGGCCCCAAATGCTGCCTTGAGTGGCCATAAGAAAAAAATTAAGAACAATGAATTAGTACAGTCTTTGATCATTTTATCTTTTAAAATTAATGTTAGTGAAGTTCTGACACCGACTACATTTCAAAAGTAATTAATCAGATATAAAGTACTTGTATTTCATGACATGTGGACCTCACTTTATTTCAATGCAATTTTTTAATTTTTAGTAGCAAGTTCTCTGAAGGGGGTGATGGCCAAAATTGGTAAAGGGGAATTGGATTGAGGCTGTTGAACCCTTGTCAGCTGATCTGAGACAAAATTAAAAAGGTGGGTGAGTTTTGGAGCCTGTAGAACAGAGTGGAGAGTATGACCCTATAGTGGTGTGCAGAATATTTGAAAATGGATCATCATCTCTGCTTTAAATACCTGCTATTATTGGGGTTGGACCACTTGTTTAAAGTGAGTGGCCCTCAGGGAAAAAAAGGTTGGAAAGCTGCAGTCCTAGAATGCTTATGGTATAGCCCCAAAAAAAGGATCCAAAGATTAATAGTTCTCAAGGATGGGGTTGGGAAATAGTGTGGTTGTTGCTGGACCAGAGATGGATAAGTGGGTTGATGAAGAGATTAGAGCAAGATAATAATTTATCATTGTTGCTGTCCGGGTTGAAATTTGATCAGTCGAGCAGATGGTGCTGCCTAGTATATGTGCAGCAGAATTTTAGACAAACAGGTGCTTATAAGAGGGTAGGAAAGCAGCCATTCAGCACTGTGGTGACAGACACACTGATGAGGTCTTCATATTCCAATGGGCCAAGGATGATCATTGAGATAAGAGAACACTTGAACATAGTCCACTGTAATCTGAGTGATGGGGGAAGAAATGGAATTTAAGTCTGACAGCATAAGTTCTTGGTACTCCTAGTTTTTATAGGCAGGAAGTTGTCTTTGTATGGGAATGCAAGTGTTGTGTATATTGGCTGCAATAGTCATAATTTAAAAGAATTTATTAAAACCATAAAATACTGTAAATATTTGATTACATAATGATTTCAGGAGCTTTGATATTGAATGGACAAAATTGATTTTATGTTTATAGATGCCTCATTTAAAATGTACGCGAAGTTCCGATTGGAGCAGTGGAGAGAGTTGGGACCACCGAGACTATTACAGTAGTCATAAGCGCAGAAAACGATCCCATAGCAGTGAAAGGGAAAATAGACGGCGCAAGCGCCATCGTCCTTCAGACAAGTAAGTAATGCATACGTACAACCTGTGAAGTCTCTGCAACAATAGTTAAGATTGGTAATTTAGTAAGTTTTTTTTATAGCCATTACTTGGAAACAAAATCTGTTAATGAGCACATGGATTACCATGACGGAAAGCATGAATACAGAGATGGGTACAAAATGGAATATAGGAATGGCTGTCACAACAGAGAATGCCGACATCAGCGCTACTGCTATAGTCATCAAAATTACAGCAAGTCAGGCAAACCTGATAGTGGAAGGAGTGAAAAAAGTAGCCGGGAAAGACATAGGCCTAAAAAACATCACTCTGGTTCAAGTAATCATTCGCACTCGGTAAGAACAAATTTATTTGAAATTGACAGATTTGGGGGTATTTAAATACTTCTGTTTTTAATATAAAAAAATTTAGGCATCTCTTTTGGGGATAGGGAAGGAATCCCAGTTGGTTTTGAAATCTGGGTTGTTGAACAATAGAAAGAGAGCTATCTAGGAATGTTCTATTAAATTTGAAAAATTATTTGTGCATATAGTTATCCGTGGCAATCTTGATAAAATTGTTTTTAATATTAGAAAAATCTGGTTTTGAAGATTACCAGTCTTTTTTAATGATATTGCTTTACTAGTCGGAAGTCCCTAGGAATAAAGTAACAGATTATAGAACCCGGTTAGACAAATAGTACCAGTTTTTATCCTAATGGTTTTCATGCCAAGCCAATCATTCTGAGAAGGAGTTATCTAATTACAGGCAATTTGACCGGTGTTAATGATCTATGTATCATAACTGCTGTGTTGCTGTAATCTGGCAGTATGCTGTTGAATTAAACATGTTCTGCCACCAGGCTGCCTAAGGCTGTGTCAATTCCATGTAATTTAAGGTTCTGTCACTCCTTCAGAATGTTAAAACTGATTTCCACAGTGGCCATTGACTTTTATTTTTGAAAATCTGATCATTTTGGTATCATTTTCATTCCCGACCATTTTATGCTGTTTAAACAGAACATCATTTGCCCTGCAATTCAAAATTCTTGAAAAATTTGCAGATCCTCCACCCAACAATGGTGAAAACCCAAGTTGTAACCACGTATTGCATCCAAGATGTGCAATATCTTCAACCCCTCAGAATGCACTTTTTTCCATATTTTGTTTGTAATTCCCAACATGCTTTGAACTTGATGTCTTTTATTAACTTTAATTTGGTGAATTTTGTATTGATGCATTTATTGCTTTGAAAAATTTAAGAAGCATCTTATCTTAAAATCTGTTCCTTGCCATGTTTTTCTTCTGTAACATACACTGTGTGCCATGTGAATTTCTGGGGATTGAATTTGAATTTGCACCCGTCAACCTACCGTGGCCTTTCGTGGATTGGCGTATATATGAATACCTGAATCCTCTCCTGGGGAATGGTGTGTTCTGTTCCGAAATACTATCCTTTTTCAATGGCTGGATGATGTTGCTGACTACTTGTCGTGTACAGAAGAGTCACCGCCAGAGGAGAACCAAGAATGTTGAGGATGATGAGGAGGGTCATCTGGTATATCACACTGGAGACAAACTGAAAGCAAGATGTATAGAATATTTTTGTAACAACTTATTACAGAGCGCTTTAAAAGCATAGTTTGGGAAAGTATGGGAGGGAGGAGGACATAATATATAGAGGGTCCATGAATGTGTATTCTAAAACCTGTATTTCATACTTGAAGCCAAACGTAATTTTAAAAATGTATTCCAGGCTTAGTGTTTCATGTTATTCTGAAGTTAGCCTATTAATTTTATGCAGAAAGCAGTCCAGCAGATCTTCAAAATGGTTTCTCTAGCTTTTGGTGAATGGTGGGGTGGCATTATTTTTCACTTAATTGAAGTAAGGGTTACTTATTTTGAAAGTTTATTTTGTAGGTTGGTAGTATTAGGATTACCCTTATAGTATTTTTAAACCTGACATTTTTTTAGTATAAAAATTGTTTAAATTTCAAATGTTAGCCATTTAGGATTTTGTAATCTTGTATTGAGTTTTGTGCTTATTCCTTGAATATAAATTTAATTGTTGTGTATGTTCTTAAAGTGTTTTTCTTTCCCATCCAGATGAAATAATCTGTAATCTAGGCGAAGGAGCTTTTGGAAAAGTTGTAGAATGTTTTGATTTGAAAAAGTAAGTGGTTTCATCTATCTCCTAATCTGCTTGTAACTTTTTAAAATGTAATTCAGTTCCCATGGCATTGCAGAGGTGAATTTTAGATTGCAATTTTGATAAATACAGCCCATTTCCAAACCACCCTGAGAAAGTGGACATTAGAAGTTACTGCCAAATAACAGTATGCAAGGTAATTTAAAGTAGAATAGAAAATCTCTTTTGGCAACAATTGCATTGAGAAAGCAACATAAACTACTTGGATTACCATCCACTTGATAAGAGGACAGGCATTGGCTATTGTAACCACTTAAGTAGGCATTACTGAATTAGTTACTGCATATTGGGAAGCACAAACTTCAGTAGGCAATGGTACATTATTAAAAACGGACAACATTGAAGTAATTCAATTGACTAGCAGTAAATGAGTGAAACAGTACTAGAAGTAAACAGTGAAGCAAAGTGAGAATGGCTAAATGGGATGGGGAGATGACAGGCAGATAATCCAGAAGTTACACATTTCTAAGATTTTAATACATTGGGAACACACGGTTGATGTGGGAAGTCTTAATTTGAAAGCAGATCTTTTAGCCTAGAATTTATGCATATGGTGAGCAACTCCCACTCTACCATCTGAATTAAATCCGTATTTGTTTATTACGGATCTTGGAAGAGCAGCTTGCTGGATGAAGCTGTTTTGATTCTCAAGAGTGAAGTCTCATGTGGCTAGGCCTTCACTGCACAAATTTTATTACATGGAGAGGCTCAGAGCAAACCTCAACCACAAAAATGTTACCTGATGGATAAATTACTTCTCCTGGCTAAGCCAGCTGTCAGAAATGTTTCTGATTTTCAAAAATGTTCATGATTTTCAAAAATGTTCATAATCTATTAAAATTTAATGCATTAGAATTTAAATTGTAAAATTAGAACAGTTGAGGTATTTCAACTAAAAAGTACAAAGTAAATAAGAATTGATTTCATCCCTATCAGCTGTTCTGCTCCATTGAGCCTTGGGTGTAAGTGGTAAGAAATTGTTAGAGTTTACCATTTTGCTGCTGGTCTCCATCGAGTATAACATCTGAGCATAGCCAAAACAACCCATCAAATGGCTGCAGGGGAGTTAAGAACATGAATGAACAGGTTTTCTGAATTTGCTGGCAATTCTACATGGAATTCCAGGTACTTCCAGCAAAACCTGAGCCATTTTTTAAAAAAACCTGAAGTAAAATTTCTTTTTTTTTCATGCTGAAGTTGTCTATCTGGGTCCAAATTGAATTGATTTTGTTGCTTGACAATCTGGTGGTTCAATTGCACAATTACAAACAATTTTCTATGGACCAATGCATTTGGGCAGCATTTCAAAGTAGTTTCTCATAATAAAAATTACCAATGTATCTAATGGTGACTTGCAGGTTTCATTGTTGCATGTGAAAAAAAAATCAGTTTATTTTTAAAAACACTTGGTACACTACTTCTGATTAATGCAATTTAAACAACAAACTTAAAAAAAAACATCATTGAAACTAAGTTTCTGCAAACATTATTTAAAATGGATTGATAAATATTTACTAAAGATTCCTTGACTCCATTTATGGAGCATGTGTGTTCTGGCCAGCATATCAATTGATTCATAATTCATAAATGTCATTGCTCCTTGTGCAAATTGGCTGTAATGTTTTTGTCCATGACAGCATTACTGCATTTTAATTCAGCAATTGTGATTTTCTTTGATAGTCTGAAGTCGCATCTTGGTTATTTTCTTTCTTGGCTTCTTCCTTTATTTCTCTTTCCTCTACAAATTAACATTTTTTTGTAATGTAGTTTTTCATTTGTCATAGCAAACATTTAAACTGATCTGAGATAAAAAAATAGTTTAATTACAAAATTATTGCATAGCTGTGAAGGGGGAAATTCTGTCAAACTTCTAAGGATGAAGCTTCAGAAGTTTTAGTCTATTTAGATTGAGAAAAATCTGTAGTATCCCAATGGCTTGACTTTCTAAAGCCAAATTTTGATTCAAAGAATTGTATGAAAGCAGTCCATAATTAATACACCATGTATCTCATGAGTCACTCAAAACTGAGTAATTAAAAACTCAATTGGTAGCTGACTGGGTGATACTTTTTAAATGGTATTGTGTTCAATAAACAGCATTATTCTGAAGCCTATTAACCTTTATAGTATATTGCTATTCTTTCAGGGGAGTGTATGTTGCATTGAAGATCATAAAGAACATTGCTCGATACCGCGATGCTGCTCGCTCTGAAGTACGTGTACTTGAGGAACTGCGTAACAGGGGTGCTGATGCGTTGTAAGTACAAATTTAAATGAGCATTATGAAATTAACAATATTCTCTATAATATTTGGTATTTTAGCATTGGTGTTTTGGTACACTGTGCCAAAGAAATTTGTGTAGGAGGAAGTGTCTTTTTATTTTTCCACATGTTAAATTGTCTTGGTTTGAGTTCATACCTAGAGTGCAAATGTTTTTTTAATTTGCCTTGCCATTTCTGGATATCTAAGGTTTATTTTCTCTCTATGTATCTTGGAGTTCTGTTTACATGGACAAAATCTAGATTTAAGAAATGTTATTGCTTTTAAAACCATAGTTCAGCAAGGCTGTTACTAAAGTTTTACTTAATTATGTGTTGCTATGCTCCCTGAAGAGCCTTGCAGTGGTAAGTTATTTTATTGGATGTTGCCTTGTAGTGTGGCAGGATACATTAACCCCAAGAAGTTGGAATGTATACTCTCCATTGTATCAACTTAACTAACATTCTCTGTTTGCTCTGAAGCTTCAGTTTTGCTACAGTTTTTAGACACACTTTGCTATTTTCTGTGCAGATGTTGAATAGTGGTTTACACTTTTCAGCTGTCTTGGATTTTAAGACTGATTTTGATAGGAAATTTTGTGGCATTGTCCTAGCAAGTATTAGCAACTTGGATTTAATTAAACATTATTGTTTTATCTTTTTGAGCCTTAAGTAGTTCCAGTTACCCTATCAGTTTATTTTCCCTCCTTTCCAAAAGTTGGTGATCTGAGATGTTTCATGAGTATGAAAAGAAACCCCATTTTGCCTGCCTTAGACATTCTTTTATTCATAAGCCTGAAACTGAGTGTCGTGGAACAGTGTAGTTCTTGTGGAAATTTGAGCCTGGTTCTGTCTGTGGTACTGATTGCTGTATAGTAATTGGAAACATGAAACTAACTATGTTCTCCAATCCTTATTGTGCTACCCACTTGTTAATTTTGGGTGTGATAACTAATCCATTACAATGAGGATCTAATGTGAAACCTTTTAAGCTCGGTAACTATGAGCCCAATATCAGTGGTGGGGAAGATGCTTGGGGGGGAGAAAATCCTGAGGGAGAGGATTAATGATCACTTGGAAAGGCAGGGACTAATCAAAGACAGCCTGTACAGCTTTGTCAAGGACTTATCCTGTCTGACCAATTTGATTAAATTCTTTAAGAGGTAACAAACCGTATTGAAGAGGATAGGGCAGTAGATGCGATTTACATGGGCTTTAGTAAGGCCTTTGACAAGTCTTGAATCACAGTCTGGTTCGAGATATTGGGGCACATGGGATTGAGGTCAATTAAGAAAACGATCTAAAATTGATAAGGGGCAGGTTTGTTTTGGTGTCCCCCAGACCTTCGAACCTGAGAGATGCCAAATCTTCCATTCTGAGAGCAAAGAAGAAAAAATATTTCTATAGAATAGAAACTACAAGGAGAATTTTTCCTGCAGTACAGTGTTAGCTGTTTGCCATTGTTGCTTTTATCTTGGTATTTTGATTTATGACAGATTCAGCTTATGAGCATTAACTCTTTAGAGGAAATTGAGGAATGTGCATTCCAAATTGAAGTAGTTCATTTCTTGGACAGTTATGCTATGGATTATATCCAAAATAGTTGATTTGCTGTCACTAACATAATGTGAATTATTCTAATTTGCAGTGGATGTGTACAAATACTGGATTGGTTTGATCATCATGGACATATTTGCATTGGGTTTGAACTACTTGGACTCAGTACTTACGATTTCTTAAAGGAAAACAATTTCATGCCATTTCCAATGCATCATATCAAGCACATGGCTTATCAGATTTGTCATGCCTTGAACTGTGAGTAAAACTTGTATTACTAGATTTGGGTGGATGGGAAATCACTTCATGGTATGAAATTCTACATGTGTGTTTAATCTGAATTGGTACTTAAGTAAATCTATGTTCTGTGTATGCAAGAATGACTTTTCTCTGGGAAAATGTAGTGTTTTTCTGTATGACACACTTTGAAAATCCTTAGGATGTTGGATTTGGTAGTAAATTTATTGTACCAAATTGTGTACTAGCCCCTTTTTGTCAGTGCATAACCAGCATGATTGAGCACAAACTACTAAAGCTGATTTAATTTTTAAGTATAATGCATTTGAATTTGGTAGAATAATTCCTTACGAGATGTGACTATAAATCAGTTTTTACTTTATTTTGCAAGTGACACCTGCCTATATTTGTTCATATATTTGAGTCAGTCATGGGTCACCCTCAACTTTGGGGCTTGAAACCATGCTCTTGATTGGCATGTTATACAATGCCCAAAAATATTGCTGCTTTATTTGAGGGATCGTTTTTAGACATTGAGTAAAGACAAATGCAATATATCTTGTGCGGTTATTGGAAGAGCAATTCTGGTTTCTTGTCCAAACATCCAAAAGAACAGAATTAAAGGGAATTTATTTGTAACAAGGTAAAAATATAAAATTTACTTTATTTTACTGTCACTATGTTTCAACAGGTAGTTATTTTGGAATTGTGAGAACTGAAAGTTAGTTGTGAATACAAAAATGTTTTTCCAGCAGTTTATTTACCTTGAACATTTTTGTAAGCAGTTTTGGTTTCCAATAAGGCTGTTGCTCTCAACCTTGTATTAAAAAAAAAATTTCTCTCCCTAGTTTTGCATCAGAACAAGCTTACCCACACAGACCTCAAACCTGAAAATATTCTTTTTGTGAATTCTGACTATCACATAGAATATAACAGTAAAACGGTAAGTCAGATCCTATAGTTAACCCTACATGATTTTTTAATAAAGTTTATTTCACTTCTGTATTAGCGGCTTTAACTGGAAAGTAATTCCTGTATCTTAGAAACATGATGATAGAACAGTGATAAATCCAGACATCAAAGTTGTGGATCTTGGCAGTGCGACATTTGATGATGAGCATCACAGTACTGTGGTATCCACCAGACATTACCGTGCTCCAGAGGTCATCCTAGGTTAGTACATTAAGAAATAATTATCTTGAACTTCGTTAAATATTCTATGAGCTGTTGCTAATCAAAGATTTCCCTCTTTCAAGAACTAGGATGGTCGCATCCATGTGATGTCTGGAGTATAGGATGTATATTAATTGAATATTATCTTGGTTTGACATTGTTTCAGGTAAGAAATATTTCGCTGATTTACTGGGGCAAATATTCAATATATTGGTATGCCTCAAATTATTTTGTTCTGTAGATGATGCTTTTAATGTTTCTTTTATGGGAAGTCGTCTCTGAGTGCATGTAGGGTAAACAAAAATTGCACATGATATGCAGCACGTAAACAGACTATTTGGACCAACCAGTCTACGCTGGTGTTTATGCTGAACTAGAACCTCTTTGCATATTCCCTCAGTTAAGTTCATCAGCAAAATTCCTATTCTATTGTCATTCATTTACTAATCAGCCTTCCTTAAGTATTTCCATTCTGTTTGCATCAACTTGTTCCACTGTTAGTTCTCCCCATTCTTAACTAATAATATTTCTTCTGAATTCCACCTTGGAGTTCTTGGTGACAATCTTTTATTCAAGCCCTTTAATAGTACTCTTCTCACAAGTGGAAAGATTCTCTGCTTTTATGCAATCAAAACCTTTATATCGGACCATTCCTCATCCTTTCCTCGTGAAAAGGCCCAGCCCCTTTGTTCTTTCTTGGTATGTATGCTACAGCATTTGTGTCATCCTTGTGAATTTTTGCACCCTTATTGACATGTAGCAACCAGAATAGTTTGATGCAGCTTTTCTGTTGTCTCCCCCAAGAAATAAACTTGTGCTTGATTTGCTTTTTTAAAATGGTTTGATAATTCTAGTGTTGAGTATATATGCACTGTGATATCCCTTTGTCCCTTAATCCACCTATATTTAATCTATGTGACCTTTCTACCAAAATGTACAACTTAGTTATCTGTGGTGAACTTCATTTGCCAATTACTTGCCCATTCTGCAAGTTTTTCATGTACTATAACTTGTTGGTCCTCCCTCAGTTTTGACTGCTGATTTAAAGAGAGTAAAGATGTCTCATTAGAATTGTTTAGCGTCCTGGTAAGACAGCATCTGGAATATTGTGTACAGATCAGTCTTTACTGGAAGGTTATACTTTGGGAAAGGGAATGTAATAAAAATTTACCACAATGATTCTTGGGATGGTGGTTGTTTTATGAGAAGTTGAGTAGAATGGGTCTATTTTTCTGTAGAGTTGAGAAGAATGAGATCTCATTGACCTTGTAAAGAATTTGTTTCAATGCAGGGATGATATTTTCCCTTTTGAGGTGTCTCGAACCAGGGATCACAGTCTCAAAATAAGCGTCAACCATTTAGAACTGAAATTAAGAGATTTCTTCACCTAGTGGTTAGTGAATCTTTGGAATTTTCTTGAGTGTTGTATAGTTCAGTTGCTAGGATATTCAAAGCAGTGATTGGTAGATTTTTGGATACTAAGGGAATCTATGAATATGGGATTGGTGTAGAAAGCAGCACTGAGGTTAAAAGATCAGCCATGATCCTATTGAATAGCAGAGAAGGCACAATGGCCCACTACTGTTTCTTTGTGCTTAATGTTTTTTTTACTTTTCTTGTTCAGACACATGATAGCCGGGAGCATCTTGCTATGATGGAAAGAGTACTTGGGCCTATTCCAGCTAGTATGATTAATAGAACACGGTAATCATTTATTTATATTCAAGGACATTTTTTTTGGTCTGAAGTAAATGTTTGCATGTGTCATTAAAAATTTTTTTTGTTCCCTGATTAAGGTCTTGAATTTGTTTCATTATGTTAGCAACCTTTCTAGAACAGTCTGAATTTCCTTTTTGTATATTTTTGTGTAATGTTTGAATAATGTGCACTCAAGGTGATTAAACTTGCAAAAGTAACTGCTAAAGGGACAATGGAAAATTCATTGTGCAGTGTTGAAAACAATTGCATTTATCAGGAGGGTTGGCTTGGGTATTGAGGACAGTGATGTGGGATGAATATTGAGGCCTTTGTAGTAATAAGAACTAATTTGGTTTTCTCTAGGCTTTCTAAAAGTTCAGTGGTTGGAAAATTTATTTCTGTTCCCCTCTTAATATGGATGGGATTTTTTTTCTATCTTAACCTTTTTGAATTTCCTATTTAGTACTCACATTTTTGTGTAAAAGTTCAAACATGTCACCTGAATTTTAGGATTTGATTTGGAGGACATGCTTCCAAATTTGAAAGTACTCCAAAGCTTGGTGCACTCTTTATACTCCTAAAGTGGGTTAGGAACCTACTTGATTAACTACTATTGGCAAGCAGATAGTCTGGTGCTATCTAATAGCAGCTCTGCTGCAAAGTTTTTTTTTTGTCTAAACCTTGTAGAGGTAACTACCTCCCAAAAATTAATATACAAGGGTTTTATTGGCTGTAAAGTACTTTAGTACACTGGTGTGAAAGTTGATATTTGTATTTTGTTAATTATCTTCCTATTGGGGGTATTTACTCCTTAGAATTGGAAACAAGCCATTTTGGCAATGTTAAAGGGGTTATTGATTGCTTAGCATGGTCTAGTAGAGAATCTACCAAGCTTATTCTCTTCCACCTGTAACAGAATATTCATGTTCTCCTCCAGATAGTGTTGTAAGACAGGCTTTTGTTAGACTCACTGCTTGATGTGGAGTGCAAAGTTTGCTGCTACCCTTATTGGAGAGATGCTGAATGATACTTTTTTGAAAGAAAAGTTGACTCAAGCCACCTTGTCAGAATCAGATTTATTATCACTGGTTTAAATGACGTGAACTTTGTTGTTTTGTGGTAGCAGTATAGTGCAAAAAACACAATTACTTTAAATTACAAAAATAAATAAATAGTGGATAAAGGAATAACAAGGTATTGTTCATGGACTGTTCAGAAATCTGATGGTGGAGGGGGAAAAAGCTGTCTCTGAATCGTTGAGTGTGGGTCTTCATGCTCTGGTACATCCTCCCCAGTGTTAGTAACAAGAAGAGGGCATGTCCCCAGTAGTGAGGGTCCTTAGTGATGGATGCTGCTGCCTCTTGGAGATTTCATTTAGAGCTGGCTGAGTCTACAATCCTCTGCACCCTCTTTTGGTCCTGTGCATGGGAGCCTCCATTATCAGGCTGTGATGCAACCAGTCAAAATGCTCTTGGGCAAATTGGGGTATATGCCCATTACTAATTGGTTTATATTTGCAAACAGTCATTACTGCTGTAGATTTATCTGTATGTGATCTTGGAAATGGTTAAGTGACATATGTTTAATGTACCAAAAAATCCACAACGGCAATTCTGTTGAATGTAGATAATGCAGGTTTATTTCACTGGATTATGTTTTCCAGTCTTATTCTGCATCGGGTAACCTGAATCAGATGTTACCATGTATGTTCATGACTTGAATACTAAAAGTAATTTCTATTTTTAGGAAATCCAAATATTTTCGCCATGAACGGCTAGATTGGGATGAAAATAGTTCTGCCGGACGATATGTTAGGAAGCGCTGCAAACCTTTGAAGGTAGGCATAGTAAGGTTATAGCATGCCTTTTTAAGTGACCTATTCTTGGTCTGCATATACAATGTACATTGTTGCCAAAGCTCTGAAGCCTGGTTTAGTTGACTGCCTCTATTTGAGGTTATGTATTCAAATACCAATCTAAATATTTTATTTGCAGGAGTATATGACTTGCCAGATCTCTGAACATCAGCAGCTTTTTGACTTGATTGAAAAGATGATGATGTATGAACCTTCAAAAAGGATACGGCTAGATCAAGCATTGCAACATCCATTTTTTTCACATTGAGAGGAGAAGAGTCATGGCTTACAAAATGAACTGTTTTGTATAATTTGTAAATTAATTTGACATTCTTCATAGGAGAATGACTAGACTGTGTCAGTCTGTATTCAAATTGTAAATTTTGAAATGGAAGTGTTTGTAAAATTGTCCATACTGTAAGGTACAAATTTACCAAGATGCCATTTTTTTTTGGTGTTGTCATGTGGGTATGTTGACCTGTTTTGGAACCACTTTTGCTTTACAGTACTGCAATTCTTGGAAAGTTTGGGAAACATTTTCTTAAACTGAAGGTTTTTGTATTATACTACCTCATTAATTGTTATGTAAACATTAACTGTGCAATAAAGTTGTAATTTTTATTGTATTGGGATTTGTTTTCAGTTTTATGAAATTAGTTTCCATTCACAGGAAAAAAAACAAGAGGAATGAGTCAGTAACTGTTCTAATGATCAAGTTAGATTGGATTTATTTAAAATTCCAGCAGTTTTCAATACTTAAATTTAATGAGTCCAACCTTTCTTTAAATGTGATGCTGTTCTTGAGTCTTTTGAAGAAAATTTTGAATTTTTTTGGACACTGGAATTGTTCCAGTGTTTTACAATCTTCTATTAATGGGCAATGGGGTAAATTACCACTTTGAATAACTTCAATCATATTGTGTAAACTAATACAATTTAATTCCGTTTGGTAGATATCTGGGAAACAGTCAACCTGCTCACTTGTATTTCAAAGCCACCATTCACTTACAGGGTGGGGGGTTGCATTCCTGGAAAATGGTACGTATCATGATTTTCTGTATTTAAAAAAAAAACCACGTCAGCTTCACATGCATCAAGAAATGAGAGTTGAAATAAAAATGTGTTTACTTTTGCAAGTTTTTCATATCCCATATTTTGATTTGTGAATTCCATAAGGGCAAATTTCTATAACCGGAATTTGATGTAACACAGGAATCACCTGTATCTCTAGTCCTATAAGCTCTCGAATTGGGCAGTGAGGTCGAGTTGGCAACTAGGCTGTGGGTGCTTCAGTTCACAGGCTCTGTCTGAAACAAATAGGCAAAACTGGGTGGAGCTTTGACTTCTGTCAAAGATATTGAATCTGAGTTCATCTTTTGACTTTCAGATGCACTTCAACCTTCAGGAAGCAATTTTTTTAAAACAAGTAAATGATTTTAAAAATTATTTGAATGTCTTTTTAAGAAAAAAATCCATGGGCCAAGCACCTCTATTGAATCAAGGGTGTTAGATCCAGCACTCAGGTTTGACTGGTGTTGGATCTGCTGACCTTGTGATTGGATTCTTGAGTGGCAGAGCATAGTGATCAGCCTTCGCTTGGATAAAAGTTTAGCAAAAAAAAAACACCAAGACAGTCCCGTGACTAATATAGTCTGATGCTCCCTTAATAGTAAAGTGCTATATTCTGGAGCTATCCCATAAGTATTTGGGAAAATTGACTCTGCTAAAGCATGCAATGTAGTTTTAAGAAAGGGAAATGTTTTTATGGCGTAATTAGGGGGTCAATTAGACTGACATCAAATATCATTAGCTGTTTTGTATCTCATGCAAAGTTAATATACAGCTTGTGCTAAAGCTGTGGTTATTAAACCTGAAGCAGATAATCCAGAGTGCTCATTTGTTGGAGGGGTTGGTAATTAATGTTTTTGATAAACAAGGAAGAACATCTATCAGCAACCAAAGGACACAAATTTAAGCTACATGAAAGATCAGGGAGTTGAGAACTGAGGATCTGGCACAGGCAATGAGTTGAGGCGTGGGGTAGATCAGCCATGATCAAATTGAATAGTGGAGTAGGCTTGAGGTGGCCTGCTCCTGCTCCTATTCTTTTGAAGCGTGTGTGTGTGTGTATACACGCTATAGCTTTATCAGTTCTCCCAAAATGCATAACCTCATGTTTTCCAGGATTAAATTCCATCTGCATTTTTCACCCATCTTACCAATTGATCAATATTGATCTGTAGCCAAAGACTACCCTGCCCCCTACCAACAATACCATCGATATTCATGTAGTTTGCAAACTTATTAAGCATACCTCCTAAATTCAGATCCAGGTTGCTAATATATCTAGCAAATGGAGGATACCAGCCTCAAACCATGCAGTACACTACTGATCACAGGCTTCCAATCACAAAAGCAACGCTTGGCCAAGGAAATGGGGAAGATAATTTTCAAATTGGGCACTGGCATGCTGGACGTGGACTACACACTGGTGACTTTCCAATATGCACTGATGTTCCTTGCTCCAGATGCAATCTTGATAAAGGTAAGTAAAAATAAAACTAAGAGTTGTGTTATAAGAAATGGTAAGTAAGTGAATGTGGCCAGGGGAAGAAACATGTGCCCTGTATGTCCAATGCATAATGGCTTCTTTAAATTCAGATATTTAATTCAAATACATGATAACCATTTAATTATTTTATGTAGAACTGTAGCATTTGCTGTTGAAATTATTCAATTTTTTAGTGCAAAGAAACCTTTATCAGTGACACAATGTAAACCACTGAGAGAAATTGTAAGTGGTCAGCATAAGGAAGGCCATTCTTTGACATTTTTCTGAGCATTCCCACATAAAATTATATAATATTGCATTGGCATACAATGACTAAATGATTTTGGCCTCGCATCAGTTTACTTTGATTCATGATTTGACTTTTGGCTCAGATATTGGATACAGATTTGCTGCGAATGTGTAAGGGGGATACAGATGGATGAGTTTCCGGGGGATACTTGTATCACATACAAAATAAAAACAGAATGCTGGAAATTGCAGGTCAGGCAGCAACAATGCAGAGAGAAAGAATTTGTTTCAGTAGACCACCTTTCATCAGAAGAGATTGCCCCTCTTAAAACATCATACCCCCCACATACTTCCACCTCACCATGCTTTTAGCCTAGTTTTATATTTAATCTTGTTTTGTCACAAGAAGGTACAGATGAGATATTGCCAGGATTGGGAAATGATAGTTGTAAGAAGAGAATGACTAGATTGAGGTTGTTTTCTTTGGAACAAAGGAGTCTTACATGTGGTGTGAAAAATTAAGAGAGGCTCAATCAGGGTGAACAAGAAGAAATTATAGTGGGAAAATAGAAACTTGGGGGTGGCACAGCAGCAGAGACCTGGGTTCAATCAGGCAGGTTCAACAGCACAGGTGCTGTTTGCATGTTCTCTCTGTGAGTCTATGGGTTTCCTCCAAATGCTCTGTTACCTCCCACATCACAAAGGTGTGTGTGTTGGTAGGTCAACTGGCCACTAAATTCTCCTGGTGTGTGGGATTGAAACTGAGGAGAGTTGATGGTTGACACAGACTTGGTGGGCTGAAGGGCCTGTTTTCATGCTGTATCTCTGACTGCATGAGCTTGATAAGATAAGATACCTTTATTAGTCATATGTACATCGAAACAGTGAAATGCATCTTTTGCGTAGTGTTCTGGGGGCAGCTTGCAAGTGTCGCCACGCTTCTGGCGCCAATATAGCATGCCCACAACTTCCTAACCTGTAGGTCTTTTGGAATGTGGGAGGAAACTGGAGCACCTGGAGGAAACCCACGCAGACGTGGGGAGAACATACAAATTCTTTACAGACTGTGGCCGGAATTGAACCCGGGTCACTGGCGCTGTAAAGTGTTATGCTAACCACTGTACTACCGTGCCTGCCCTAAAAGGTGAAAGGAATGGAGGAGAGTTCATGAAAAGAAATTCACCCAAAAAGTAATAGAAGTCTGGTAGACACTTCCTGAAGGGTTGATTGAAGCAGAAACTTCAAATCAGATTTGAAAATCAAATTTAAAATCAGATTTAAAAGGTACCTGACTGAACACTTAAGAACCATAATCTACAAGGCCAAGGACAGAGAGATTGGGAAGTCAGAGTAAATATTTTTTGAAGCAACACAGGAAATGCTGGAGGAACTCGGCAGCAGTGTCTATTGGAGGAAAATGGACAGTTGATATTTCAGGTCAAAACCCATCATCTGGACTGGGATACTAAACCAAATAAATTTTGGCCTGGATGGATGTGATGGGCTGACTTGTCTTTTGTGCTGCAAACTTCTGCAATTCATTGATTGATATTGCCTCCTTTATGGTTAACCTTAATTGGTAAATGCTGTTTCATTGGTTAGTGGCATCAAAGTTGAATGGAACAAATTTTATGGATCAACGTGTCCTTTTTCTTTCCATATTTTATGTATATAGTGCCAGAGGAGTGAAAATAATTAATCCTAATATATCTAAACTGGTGAGCAATGACAGTGCAGATCCACAAGATTAAGGAGACTCATCTCCTCTCCTCCATCCTTTATTCCATGGTCCACTGCCCTCTCCTACCAGATTCCTCCTTCAGCCCTTCTCGGCCCGAAACATCAACTGTTTATTTCCCTCCATGGATGCTGACTGACCTGCTGAGTTCCTCCAGCACTTTTTGTATATTGCTCCACAAGATTACTATGGTTTCTATCACTAATGCCTGCCAAAAACTAAGAAGAATTAATGTTGTATCTGGTACTTGTGCACTTTAGATTTCCTTAAAAATAACAAGATAGAACAGAAATCAAAAGGAAAATATGGTGGTAAACAGATATAGGTGGAACCAGATGGGGAGGCAATGATGGAACCAGGTGGGGAGGGATGGGAGAGGTGAACTAAGGGAGAGGAAAACTAGGTAGACAGATGAGTGTGTCTGGGAGAAGAACATTGGGGGTGTGGGTTACCTGAAATTGGAAAATTAAATGTTCATACTATCGGGTTGTAAGCTACCCAAGTGGAATATGTGTTATTCTTCCAGTTTGCATTTGACCTCTCCATAGCAATGAAGAAGGCCGAGGACAAACAGGTGGGTGTGGGAAAGGAGAGTTAAAATGACATGCAACATGTGGAAGTGTTCTGCAAAACAATCACCCAGTCTACACTTGGTTTGACGAATGCATACAAGGGCACATCGCGAGCACCAAATGCAGTAGTAGAGGTTGGAAGAGGTGTAGGTGAAGTTCTGCCTCACCTGGAAGGGCTGTTTAGGTCCCTGAATAATGGTGAGGGAGGAGGTGAAAAGACAGGGGCGGGTGTGTGGGAAGTGATGAGTGGATCATAGACCAATGAAGAGAGTGATCCCTGCAGAAAGCAGAAAAGGGAGGAGGGGGAAGATGTGACTGGTGGTGGAATCCCACTGGAGCTCGTGGAAGTTGCAGATGATGATATGTTTGATGTGGAGGCTGGTGGGGTGAAAGGTGAGGACTATGGGCGCTCTATTGTTGTTCTGTCTGGAGGTGGATGGGCTCCATCATCTATGGCAGAGGGGAAGGCATGTTTGCGGAAGAGGGAGGATATTTCAGAAGTCCTAGAGAAAAAGGCCTTATCTTGAGACAAGGTGCAGCAGTGACAGAGAAGGGGTGGCATCCTTACAAGGGGTAGGGTGGGAGGAGTGTAGTTGAGATAGCTGTGGGATTTGAGGGCTTTGCAGATTTCAGTGGCAAATCTGTCTCCAGAGATGGAGACTGAGGGATCCAGAAAAGGAAAATTGTCAGAGATAGATTGGAATCGTTAACTTTGGAGCAGAGAAGGCTGAGGGGTGACCTGATTGGGGGATACAACATTATGAGAGGCATAGATAGGGCAAATATGAGAAAATGTTCCCCTTAGCTGAGGTGTTTATGGCCTTGGGGCACAGGTTTCTGGTAAGGTTGTACGAGATTTAGAAGGATATTAAAGAGTTATTTTTTTCATCCAGAGGGTGGTTGAAACCTGGAACGCACTGCCTGGGGTGGGGGGAGGGGTAGTGAAGGCAGATACTCTGACAACATTTAGAAACTATTTAGATGAACACTTGCAAATGCCAAGACATAGGGCCACATGCTGGAAAATTGAATTAGTATAGATGTGCAGTTTATTATTTGGAACTGTCGGGAGGAATTACTTTTTCCCAGGGCAACAATGGCTAACATGGGGGGCATAATTTTAGGGGGATTGGAGGGAGGTATGGAGGGGATGTCAGGGGTAAGTTTTTTGCACGGAGAGTGGTGGGTGCATGGAGCATGCTGCAGGTGGGGGTTGTAGGGGCAGGTACATTAGTAACATTTAGGAGACTCTTAGGCACATGAATGATAGAAAAATAGGGAGCTATGTGGGAGGGAAGAGTTAGATCTTAGAGCAGGATAAAATGTCGGCTCAACATTGTGGGCCGAAGGGCCTGTACTGTGCTGTAATATGTTCTAAGTATATGATTGCTTTATATGAATAAGGTGAGCCGAAGAGCCTGTTTGCGTACTGTATGATTCCATGACTTCAAAATTTAGCCCGCACTTGGTGGACCAATCAGATTGTGCAAGGAGGGCGGATGAATGGACTCAGCCGTAAGACCCACATTAATCAACCGCTCCCTCCCTCCCCCGCTGTTGTGGCCGCAGGCGCGGGCTGTTGGGGGGTGGTGGAAGACATCTCCCCGGCCGCTTGCTCTCCTTAACTCGCCGTTGGAGGGTGACCGAGAGCCAACAGATCGGCGGCAGACAACCGGGAGGCGGAACGCCGTAACAACATCGTGTTTTAATTGTGGGTCGTGGGCGGAGAATTATTTGCAGCGGCGAATCCATTAATTTTCCGATGGTTTCTTCAAAATGACTGCGCAGTGGAAAAATAATCAATAGCCAGACACTGAGTGGATTCGACAAGCCTGGGCAACACAAACCTTTATTTTTTTTTCTTCGCTGTGTGTATGAATCCCCGTCACCACGTGAGAAAGGTGAATTTGTTGGAAGGTGTGCACTGTTTCACCGTTACGCAATTCTGTTGCATTCACTGTGGGGGGAAAATATCTTTTGCGGGTTCAACGGTTTAAAACACTTTCAAAGTTATTTCCAAAACCATAATTGGCTTCTTACATTTGATAAATGGTGTAAGTTGATGCACAGTTGTACAATGAGAGTATTGTGATGTTAGTGTGTGCCAGCACAGGGTGGGCGTGGTGTATTTTCATTATGGCAAGTTAACTTCACATGTAAATATTCTACATCTGGCCAGAGGGAATAGAGGTGGGGAATCTATTGCACCATTTATTTTAAGCATTGGCTAATCGCAGGCAAGTCACTTATTGTCGGAACTTGACAAACTTAAAACGGTGCGTTTAACGAGCAAGGGGAATACATACAACCGTTAAGGACAGTGGGCGTACTGAAAGAAAATCGCAAGGCAACGGCGAGATCTTTGACTTAAAAGTGCCAGAAAACTTGAATTGCTTCTCTTTGATTGATTTTCTAGCGACAGAGTTTGTTTATATTTGGCTCGTCTTTTTTTTAACCCGAAGAAGGATTTCTATTTGGTGCAGCAGAAGGATGGGCAAGAATCATCAGTCACTCAAGCCTGGAGAATGTAAAAAGCAAATGGTACCCACACCAGATCCTACAGCCTGTTTCAGGACATTGCCGACACTAGTCAGTCTACTGTTATCAGTCGCTTCTGTAGCATTGTGTTTATTATTAAATGTTAAGACGACAGTGTTGCAAGATAAAGTAAAGCTATTGGAAAATCAGAAAGGAAGCATTTCATTGCAAGCGGCGCGAGACAATGCAGATTTGTTGTTTGTGCTACAGAAGAGAATCGACCAACTTCAGGAGGTAAATGAATGTATTATGTATGCAGAGTGACTGAAGGTGTAGGAGATGTATCTCGTTACCAAGACTTGAGCATAACATGTCTTCTTTCCACTTCATGCCGCCTTTCTACTTTCCTTGTGTATTTCGTTCTTGGCCGTGCGTCCTACTGCATTTATTCCACTCTCTCAGTTCTTTGCAATGAAACAAAATACGATTGCTTGATGCTTGCAAATTTAAAAGCAATAGCTGAGTTTGCCCTTGCAGCTTTGCCTATTGTCATGGGGCTAGGAGTTTATTATTCGTAATCAGAAAGGTACAGTAGTATCTATTTCGTAGGATTGCCGTTTTGTCTGAATATTCGTGACTTTAAAAAAATGAAACACCGAATACATAATGAATTTATTAAGCTTTTGCTCCTTTGTTTTACAGTCTAGATTAGAAACATTACTGACATTTTCCACAAATACTTTCCAAATAATATTTTTTAAAACTTGTGGAGAAGGTCACATAGAAGGGAAGTTAATTCGGAGGAAGACTGCAGAAAAAATAATAAACTTGCACAATAGGCGTGAATTTCAATATAGACAAGTGAGATAATACGTTTAAGAATGCATTTTGGAAAATAGTCCATTTGAGCTAGAGGAGCAAACAAAAAATAGCAGTGCAGATTAATAAACATGTAAATATGTCATCTGAGATTAATTATTAATTGGAAAGGATTCACAACATTGAAAAGTAGAGGAGGATATTAAAACAAAAAATCCTGGTTGGACCATGATCAACCAGCTGTGCTCGGTTGTGATTTCTATATTACAGAAGGGAAATATCTCACTAGAGAAGGTTGATTTACACGATGACATCAGAATTGAAAGACTGTTTTTCTCTTTTTTTAAAAAAAGGGGAAGATTGAAAACTGATCCCATAAAAAAAAACTTTGAAGGAATTTCGTAAGATTGGCATAGGATTTTTCCACCTTTTTTATGGGAGCCTAAAACTGGAGGCTGTAAATGTTCTTTATGAAGTGACTGATTAGAATGTGGAACAGGCTACTGTATGGAATGGTTGAAGATGGATTAAAAGGGGGGTTAGTAACATACATGAAGGAGAAATAAAGGAATGATGGATGCATTGGTAAGGTGAGATAAAGTAAGAGGGGGGTGCCTTGGAAAAGAAACACCATCATAGACCTGATGGACTGAATGGCCTGCTTCTGACCTGTAAGTGGTATGTTAGATTCCATAGTAATTGTAATGCAAAATATTAGAGATACATATAACTACACATAAATATGTCATATCGCATCATTTTCTATGAAGTAGCTTTTAGTTGATGGTTTCAATTGTTTCCTTAGTTCATACAACTTGTTTTAAAATTATTCCAATTTGTATTTATAAAGTGAATCAATTTTTGTGAGCTGAATGTACGTTAAAAACCTCAGTGTACACCGTGACATGTGTATCCAATATTCTTAATAAAGGCAGTTAAGTAGTTACTGGATTGTGCAGATTGAGGAGAAACAGTTATGCACTGGATTTATTCCTGGGATGAGACATTGTCCTTAAAGAAGAGATTGAGTGAGTAAAATTTGCATATACTGATGAGTTTAAAAAAAAGAAGTGATCTCACTGAGGTGTATAAGATTCTAAAAAAGATTGACAGGGTGGATAACCTACCTGTAAGTAATATAGGTTCAGGATAAGGGTTAACCAATTAAGGGTGAGATAACAAGAAATTTCTTTGCACAGATGAATATGAATCTTTGAAATTCCTTATAGTAGAGGGTTGCAGATGCTCAGTCATTGAGGATATTCAAGGCTGAGACCCATAGATTTTTGGACATCAAGGAAATGGGTGGGAATATGGATTTGAGGCATGGGACCAATAATTATATTATTGAATGGCAGAACAGGCTCAGGTAGCCATAAGGTGACTCCAGCTTCAATTTGTATCAATGTTCTCACACCACTTTGTGGGAATTACATTAAGATATGGTTTATTTTTAACCTGCAGAATTGAAACATGATAGGTGATATTTGCTGAATGCTATAATTATAGACTCAATCCCAGAAGTTTGAAACATGACAAATTCTGAAGTCAGAACTATGCTAATACCTTTTACATTATGATTCAGGTTTCCCTCCAAGGATGTTTAAACAACTTTGGGCATGTGATTGTAAGATTTCATTTAATTATTGCATTTACAATTTCAGTGAACCACTTCAGATCTGACATGAGAGATAATTTCATTACATTCTACAATGACAACAGTGCTCCCAAGCCAAGAAAAAACGGACATCTGATTATTAGGACACCAGACAGGTTCTTTCATTCTTAGCCATAACACTAACATAATTACAACTGAAAACTAATTACAATAATTTTGAATGTTTACAAAAAAGTTCCAAAGAGTAGTGGATGGATTGTTTGTGGCACCAAGTTTGTCAGTAATCAATCAGTATGTCTGATTGATATGGAGGAAACTACCAGTGATTTTTAAAAAAAACACAGTAATAAGAGTATGCAATACAAGGAAATGGTGAGGAAAAGTTAAGTCAAGTAGCATTCTCCAAAGTGAATTTGTCCATTAAAATAGAAAATATACAGATGAGTGAATTTGGTGGAGGAGTAGACTACTCGACCTGGGGAATGGAAAAGGTGAACAAAGTGAGAGAAGCTAGGTGGACCAGTAGGAAACATAGAAAAACTACAGCACAATTCAGGCCCTTTGGCCCACAAAGCTGTGCCAAACATGTCCCTACCCTAGAAATTACTAGGCTTACCCATAGCCCTCTATTTTACTCAGCTCCATGTACCTATCCAACAGTCTCTTGAAAGACCCTATCGTATCTGCCTCCACCACCATTTCTGGCAGCCCATTCCACGCACTCACCACTCTCTGAGTAAAAAAACTTACCCCTGACATCTCCTCTATATCTACTCCCCAGCACCTTAAACCTATGTCCTCTTGTGGCCACCAATTCAGCCCTGGGGAAAAGCCTCTGACTATCTACCCTATCAATAAAAGTTCCTGTGGAAAAGTGTGGGTTATGCGACATTGGAAAATTCAATGTTCATAACATTAGATTGGAGGTTACCCAAATGGAAATGAGGTGTTATTCTCCTAGTTTGCTTTTAGCCGAAGCATGGTAATGAAGAGGGCCAAGGACAGATGGTTGGTGTAGGAATAGGAGGTAGAGTTGAAATGACGTGAAACTGAAAGCTCAAGTTGGCCGTCGTGGACAGAGCACAGGTGCTCTGCTGAACAGCCACCTAGCCTACGCTTGGTTTTGCCTACGTAGAAGTGGCCACATCGAGAACATCAAATTCAAAAGATGAGGTTGGAAGAGGTGCATGTGAGTCTCTCCCTCGCCTGAAAGGGCTGTTTAGGTCCCTGAATGGTGGTGAGGGAGGAGGTGTAGGGACAAGTGTTGCAACTTCTACCGTCCAGGGGAAAGTGCAGGGAAGGGGTGAATGGGGAGGGATGAGTGAACCAGGAAGTCATGGAGAGAGTGGTCCCTACAGAAAGGGACGGGGAGGGCAAGATGTGACTGGCGGTGGGATCCCATTGTTGGTGGAAATGGAGAGGAATAATATTTTCTCTTATTGTTCCTGTCCTTTGCTAGGGTAGAGTGTCATGAATACAAGCAGTCCTCTGTACCTCATTCAAATGGCAAAGGTTTGTGAGAATTTAGACAGTGACCACAGTTGGCTTTCCCTAAATCACACATCCCAGTAGGAGTCTTGGAAGGGGATCAGATTTGCAATCCTTTTAGTTTTTTCTCTTATCTGGGATACTAACAGTGTTTAGTGCTGTCCTGAGTGAGATCAGCTAACCCAGTACAGGTGTGGATTACTTCAGGACTTTCCAATATGCGTACTTCAATACCACACTGTGCAATACATTTTCTGAGAAGTAATTAGACAAGCTCTAACTTGGGGGAGTCATACTTATTAATATAATTATTATGGAAAAAGATTTTAAGAATTCTATTTAACGACCAAAAGAGAAGAATGTATCTAGAAAATGCAATGAAACCATTACAATATTATTTAGTATTTATATTTGCTCCAACCCTCTATCTGTTTGGATACTTGGAGTAATAATGGTCCAGTTTTTGTAGTTGAAATGACTAAAACCATTGCCATCATTACATTGTGAACCTATCAACAACCTCAGAGTGCAAGTGCAGTGTCAGTGATTCCCTGCTCCTCAGCAATGTGGGTTTTGTTTTCAACTGTCTCCAGCATAGTCTTCAGATATCAGTGATCTGACCATGAAGTTAAGGAACTAAGTAATCTATCATAGAGTTGTACACCGCAGAAATGGGTTCTTGGCCCATCGTATCTACGCCAACCATCGTGTACTTATCTATACTATTCCCATTAATCAGCTCTTGGTCCTTAGTCTTCTGTGCCTTGATGATTCAAGTGCTTATCCAGATGCTTCTTAAATATTGTGAACAGTATTATTGCATTATGCACAATTTTTATGTGATACGTAGTTAGAATTCTGTTAAAATTCTGAGTACAAAACATAACTGGCTAATTATTTGCCAGCAGTGTATTTCCATAAATTAGATGTTGTTTTCCCCCCTCCCTCATCACAATCCCCCAACTCGACTCATAATCCCTGCTACTGATCCACCTAACCTTCTGTCTCCCCACTGTCTCTTCTCCCAACAATTGTCTCCCCATGGGTGACCATTTGTCCAATGTTTGGCCTATTTGATGATCTCGTCTTTGCTGGGTATCCTTAGGATTGACATATGACAGAAACTGAAATGAGAAAAGAGGATCTAATGCTACGTTCATTGGTAGAACAGCTTTCTTTGAGATGTATCTTCTTTCTAGCGTTGTCACTGACTGCAGTATCCAGGCAAGTAAGGCAGAGCAGCCTATCCTAATCTGAACCAGTCAGAAGCTTGAGCGCAAAACGTTTAAAATAAATGTGGAAAACACTTTTTTCCATTTTTTAATATCCTTTACAAAATTTCTTTTGAGGTGGACAAAGCTCGGCAAGTAAATGTGTTGCTTGGATTGTATACAGCTCAATCAATCAATAAAGTTTAGGCTCCATCCCTCATTGTTACAAATTATCTGATTTCAACACTGATATAAAATTAAAAATATCAGAATGCAAATGGGATTAATTATCTTAAATCTTTCCTGTATTTATTCTTTGAATCAATATAACCAGGTTTGGATAGAACAGCTAATGTTCTAAATTTCCAAATGACATTCTTTTTTATACTATGTGTTGTCCAACTTTATACCCCTATTTTTCTCTGCAGTACATGATGTGCTTGACTATGTCATTCTTCTCCAGTGACACTTTTATTCTTCTGACTAGTACTTTCCTCACTTTGACAATAGACAGAAAATCTCCAGGAATGGCTTCTCTTTCCAAGCCTGCCGAATTCTGAGTCTCAGAGCCACCTTTGGTCTTCTCTTATTTATTCCCTCCTCTCCCAACCCTTCCACTGCTTCTAAATTGTTTTTAAACTGATTCTTCAACACTCATTGACAAAAACTGCACAGCTCCCATTCAAACATTGGAAAGCCATCATGTCCACTTCTGTGCAGTTTTTGAGAGAACTAGATGATTTCTGATGTCAGGCTCACCTCTACCCTGGCCTCAATATAGTTCCTGCTGAAATCCTCACCCAAAGCTTTGTACCTTCATTTTTTTTCCAGTGTTCTCCCAGCCAGCTTTCTGTCCTCTAACTCTTTGAACTTATCCAGAACTCCTGCCCCATTCCCATTCCTTTGCTGTGTCCTGCTCATCCATTACCCTCAACCTCTTTGACCTAAATGCAGAAGCCTTGGCACATAAAATGGTCATCTTTGGTTTGGACCTTGTATTTCTCTTAAGTTTTCATACATCATAACCCCCTGAACCCTCTGCTGACCTGACTTGGCCTCTTGTATGTGTCCTCTTCCCCATCGTAGGTGGTTATGCTTTTGACAACTTAAAACACCCTCCTGAAACTCCACTGCCTATCTTTGAAAATCACCTTGGACATCTGTAAAATTGTATGCCTTTGCTCATGTGTAACCTTACCTGTAGCTGAAGCTTTTATCCAAGCCTTCATTAACTCCATACTTAACTGTTCCAATCTTTTCCTGGGCAGCCTCCATTCTCTCATTTCTGCATGGCCTCTGTATGTCCTTTATTGTCACTGTATTGTTCTGGCTCTGTTCTTTTGCACAATATGCCTTTTGTCTCTTCCCATCCCCTCCCTCCACTTTTGTAGGCTGTGTTTAAATCCTCTCTCAGGAATTTCCTCCCTATAATCAACAGCTTCTTCACTTGTGTCTTCCTTTAGTCCTCTGCAAAAGGTTTTGGTCACTCCTCATAGCTCCTGTTATCTTAGCATTCATATGCATCTGATTAATCCTTTGTGAAGAACTTGAGATGTTTTTCTGTTTTATGGATAATATTTCAATTTTGCTTTGGTTTGACATCTCTTTAACATTGTATCTCTGTGAAGTGTCTTGGCACTTTTACAAAATATGCTTCATAATTGCAAGTTATTGGGTCTGTTGGGAGCTTTTAATTCCATGTTTTTTGATTTAGCATTAACTTTTAGTCTTAATCTGTACCCTGCAAATACAGTGGAATCCAACCACATTAATCAGTTTGATTGGGTGTTCAAATGATTGTTAAAAGATAATGACACTCGTACCGAGTCAGATGAGAAGTTTAAGCAGGCTCCGTTTGCTCTTCAAGGTGAAAGATTCCATGTCACTATTTTGAAGAGTAGTCATGTTAACCCTGATACTTTGGTGAATATATAAATCTCAGTCAACATCAATAGGACACGTTATTTGGTCATTATCATATTGTTTGTGGAAGCTTGTCATCTCCATATTTGCACCATATTTCCTGCATCACGACGGTGACTCCACTTCAAGGGTACTTCATTGGCTGGAACGTGCTTTGGAATGTCTTGAAAGGAATGTGAAAGATGTTATTTAACCAAGATTTTATTTTCATTTTTTGATTCCCAAATCACTACTAATGATAAAAGCATACAATATCCACTTAAAATGCCAAACTGCTTAAAGGGAATTCTGAGGAGTGGCTGGAGAGTGGAATATTGGTCCCCTTGTAAACACTGAGAAACAGTAGGAATGAATTTTTAAAGTATAATAAAATTTTTAGTTGCATAATATGATTAGTGTACTGGTAAAATGCTTAAAGTGCCAGTGAGCACCATTGTCTAACTGCAAAGTATTACTGACCAACAAACTAAAAATGAAATTAAAGTATTTAAAAATTCAGATGTGGTGCACATCCAATTCGTAACACTTGCAGATGAAAAGCTGAATTTTGCTGGTTTTATGCAGTTTCCTGGTCTGTCGTTTAATTTGCTGCTCAGCTATGCAGCAGTGCTCCAGTCAACATGCAATTGATACACTGAACATTGCTTTACATGGAGTACTTTGTTTTCACTTGTGGCTTTGTTGCATATTATCATTTATCTTTGTTGTTTTATTACCTTTTGCTCTGAGCTGTTTAGCATTGCTGATTGTTGCATTGCAGGAGTGCAAAAGGACGAAAACTGGATGAAGATAGTAAAAAAAAGTCAGATGAAATTCAAGAGAAGTGTGAAAAGGAGTTCTGGTGTCTGAACAATGAAAATATCATAGCTAAACTAATCACCCTAGAAATCTGGGACTGATTGGCACAACTAACCTGTACTGATTATCACATTAGAATCAGAAATACAAGAAAACAAGACATTTTGCAGTTTAGTTTGGGAAGTTGTAATTCAAGCACATATGATCATATTTAATTGTAGTAAGTGGATTTTACTGTACCATTAATATTTTACTTTATTTCCATAGGAGTTAACAAACACAGTTGGAAAAATCAGGACAATTAGAGATGTTACATCTGAATGTCTTTGTCCACCAGGTGAGTGAATTTCTCTTCTGTAGTATTTACTCAGTTGGACTATAACACAGGTATGGTAGTGTAGTGGTTAGCATAACACTATTACAGCGCCAGCAACCCGGGTTCAATTCTGGCCACTGTCTGTAAGGAGTTTATACATTCTCCCCGTGTCTGCATGGGTTTCCTCCGGGTGCTTCGGTTTCCTCCCACATTCCAAAGATGTACAGGTTAGGAAGTTGTGGGCATGCTATGTTGGCGCCGGAAGCACAGCGACACTTCCGGGCTGCCCCCAGAACACTACACAAAAGATGCATTTCACTGTGTGTTTCGATGTACATGTGACTAAAAGATATCTTGTCTTATCTTATTATCTGCTTTTATTTATGTGAAATCAGATTGATGTCCTTTTGGATGGTGTTGCAGCAGCACAAGATTTTCATCTGATGCTTAAAATGCTCCAGTGCTCATCTTCCAGAGTCACTTGACATGCATGGCAGCCCTCAGATTTTTGCTGCCAAAAGGGTGACTGCAGCCTAAAAAATAAACTTTGGGGTTGGAACAGAGGAGGTAGAGACCTCCAGCAAGCTTTATCCACTCATTATGCTTTTTGAGCCAGTTATTGAAAATCAAAGCCAAAATGATTATTGATTAGGATAACGGAGAAAAATCAATCCCGATCATTTTTATATAATTACTTCTATTGCTTTTCAGATTTGGCACTCGACAAAGCTACACAACATAGTTATCATTAACCAGATGTCATAATTGCAAGATAATCTTGTTTGGGATATCGTTTGAAACATCATGTTTCAAATGAGCTGAGGAATCAGATTTCTAACAGAACAGTAGTTTGTTGATTGGCATTGCTATGTAGATGTTTTAGACAATTGATTGTTCCAGTAATCATACCTTCATTTAAGCCAGAGTTCAAAGATTATTTTTATTTCTGTAAAACTTACCTTCATTCTAACAATTGAACAATCAAGGTGAAATAAAAATAAGATGGTAATTCAAATACATTAGTTGAAGATTAAGGGTATTATTGCTTCATTCTTTATTTGGTTTCTGCTTCCCAAAGGTGCCTTTATCAACAATGAAATCCACTTTCATCTCTGATCACTGTCCCATGAAAATGATTACTATCTAAAATACTTCCCCACCCTGATGCAAACTGTCATTAGAAATAGCTTCCCTTCCTTGTATCCCATTGCATTAAAATGCTTGCATCATTCTTTTCTCTCAAAAAAAATCTATCCTAACCCTTTAGTCCTTGAAAACCAGAGCCTCATCACCAACATCTTTCTACAAATTCCTTGAACAAGTTCTCCCTTCTCAAACCTGTGTCTGCCTTTCTATCCATAATCCAGCTTTTACAGCTGTTTAAACACTGAAATAGGACAGTTCAGTGGCACAGCGATGAGGGCTGTGACCAACTGTACTAAACCATAGTTTAATGATAAATGTGTGAATGTGTTTTATTATTTTTATTTTTAGCAGATACCTTTATAAACGTACAAAAAGAATAGTCCAAAGGAAAAAAATGCATATTTAAAACAAAGTCTGTATTATCCTCTTTGTGAACTTTATGCACAAATCAAAGGTGGAACCAATTGTCATCCAGATGCTGCTTAATTTTGACATTGACAGTGATTTATTTTGATAATCTGTAATGGGAATGGTATGACTTGAGTTTGAAGGAAAAAAAACAGATGTAATTTCTAGCCATCAGCACTTTTCCAGATTCTCTGCAAAACCTCAACACCACCCCCCGCCCCCCCCCCCCCCAAATACTTCCACTAACTTGGTTAATGTACGAGTGATTTCACTTTAAGTCAAATTTGAAACCAACTGTTCAATGATTCTTAATCACATAATGAGAGCCTTAGGGCATGTTAATAGCTTATTTGTAAAAGGGAGAATAATGGAATAGGTTTTGTGCTTTACTAATAAAGTTTGTTTTGTTCTGTTGAATTAATGAAGAGAAATGATATGGTGTACTGTGTTACATCAGTGAAAGAAGGAAGGGTTAGAAGGTGTACTTTCTGTGTCAACAGTTTCCATATCTATTCATTTCTTTAAGAATGAGAAAAGTATCCCAAGTATGCAGTTCTACCCAGATGGGATACTTTAAATATGTGGCAATACTTGAGTGATATAGGCTGTCCCTGGATAATGAACGGGTTCCGTTTTTACAGACGACCATAAGTCAAGTTTGTCCGTAAGTCAGAAAATACACAACAATCACTCGATATGGTAACCATACCTCCAGAGTATTGTAATAAATGGCATCAAAAGCACACAAGACTGATAAGAAAGAACAATTGCTAAAAGTGGAGAGAGAGAAAGCCAGTTCTGCTGTTCGTAGAAACAAACGTATGTATGTACATTGAATTTTTGAATTTAATACTATAGGAGTTCATGTGTATGTATCTGTCCATAAGTCAGACATTCATAACCCAGGGACAGTCTGAATTAGCTTTTTTCTGTCTTGGTGGCTGAAGGTCATCTGGGTAATTCAAAACACTGGTTTCCATTGACTGCGAACTGTTACGACATGTGAGGGCTGTTCCTGTAATGCATATTCTGCCCCAGAATTGATGAACTGTTTAGTGACACTCTTTCAGTAGTAACAATTTGTTGATATATGACTTGACCATGAAAATAGTTTGGGCCTACTGCCAACACTATTGGTTGGGCATTAGTTTACTCTTCTCTACCCTCTACCACTGCTTGCATCAACCGTATTGACCTGCATCATAGTTGAAAATATCCCTTGTAATCTCAAACAGATCTCTACTTGGTGCATCTACTGACCATGAGACTGAATTTGTTTCAGGCTGTTGCATTTAGGAATATTGTTATGAATGGTGAAGTCCATCGGTAAGCTTGTATGGAGACACAGAAGCTTGTATTGCCAGTCTTAGCCACTAGAAGGCACATCCTACATATGATCACAGAAAGCATTTGCAGTCTCTAGTAGCACATACTGGAGTGTATTGTAATATTGACAATAACTTGGTGGCAGTTGTGAGATGGTGAAATTCCATTTGGGTTCTCTTGGTCATAGAACATTTTTGAAGAGAAGGGCTTAGTTGCTTTGGAGGCAGAAACATAATGGAAGGTCACAAAGAACACCACAAAGGTCTCGGCGATCGGGGAATGCCTTGGAGCACCATAGATTTTAAGTTTGTTACCACTGTTGTCATCTCTGTCACCTTCACATAAAGAAGCATACAAAAAACCCAGAACTTGTGTGTCTTCTGTTTCTTGACGATCAGACAACTATGAGTGAATCTCTCCCTCCTCTGATGTAGATTTCACTGTTTAATATCCAGTTCCACTCAGACCTTAACGATACATCAGGCTTTTTTTCCTCCTTTATTACTTTGCCAATAAGTCAGCAAGAAATCAGTGCATGCAATCCTGTACAACTCCAATTACTGAGTATCAAAACACTACAGAAGTGCAGGTTTTACTTTTAAAATGAAAACAAGCTGTGCTTATCTTTTCTCTTCAGTATTATCCCAAAAAGAGGGCAGTCTTAGCAAAAGAAAGTGATTGATGTAGTCCGGCCAGATCTAATGATAGACTGTGTGCCAGACAAGCTCAAGATTAAGAAATATCAATGTAAAATATTACATTATCATAAACAAAATACTATTACAGATATAAAATGAAATAAAGTTGTAAGTAAACGTAATCCAACAACTTGCTGTTTAATTGAGGACTTGTACTAGATTTATCACAAATGAAAAGTACAGCCCAATAAAAATTAAAGAAATCAATACTGAATAAATTCTTACTTAAATTTAAATCTGACATTAAAATTTGATCTAATATACTTGTATTCATTTTGTTAATTGAATTTGTTTGATCTAAATTATTTGTCTGTAAATTTCTTTTTGTTAATCATCCTGTGCATAATGTATGCAAATATTAAACACATTTTCTTCTGTAGTTGTGCATGAAAAATTAGATTAGTGAAGCAGTAAGAAAGGTAATTTTATAAATCATTATCTTCTCTGCCTTCACAGAATATATCAAGATGTTTTGACAGTATTAGTTGCACGTGTAACTTACAAACAGACAGTGCAAACTTTTTTTATTCCAAAATAAACTTTATTCATCATAAAAAAACAAACTATATACAACAATAAAACAGTGCCAACCTTTACATTCGTGTATGGATCAGTCATTAGTGTTACCTTCTTATATAAAAAAACACAGCACCAATGCCACTCGTGTGGCTCCCTGGGGTGCTACCCCAATCCCGTATTAACAATATTTAAGGGGCTTTCTCACCTGACCCCCACCCCTCCCTCTCCAGTGGCAGAAGAACCCTAAACTGTAGTCCTTCCCCACCGAGCCCTCGCATTGGCTGCACTCAGCTTCAGTGCGTCCCTCAGCACCTACTCCTGCAGCCTGGAATGTGCCAGTCAGCAGCATTCCCCTATGGACATCTCGCAGTGCTGGGAGACCAACAAGTTTCGGGCAGACCAAAGGGCGTCTTTCACCGAGTTGATGACCTTCCAGCAGCAGTTGATGTCCATCTCTGTGTGTGTCCCCGGGAACAGCCCGTAGATCAGAGATTTCTCTGTTACACAGCTGCTGGGGATGAACTGTGACAAGGACCCTTCATCTTTCTCCACACCCTCCTCGCAAACCCACAGCCTGCAAAGAGGCTGGTGACCGTCTCGTCCCCAGCGCAGTCCTCCTGGGGGCAGCGCGTGCTGGGACTGATGTTTCGACCATGCAGGAAGGATCTGACTGGGAGGGCCCCCCTCACCGTCAGCCAAGCGAGGTCTTGGTGCTTGTTGGTGAGTTTTGGCAATGAGGCATTCTGCCAGATGGTCTGCACAGTCTGCTCAGGGAACCATCCCACAGTATCCATCAAGTCCTTCTGCAGTGTTTGCAGGATGTTCCGTGCTGACCACTGCCTGATGGACTTGTGGTCGAAGGTGTTGGTCTGGAAGAACTTTTTCGCGAAGGACAGGTAGTGCGGCAACGTCCAGCTAACTGGGACGTTGCGTGGCAATGGGGCCAGGCCCATCCTTCGCAACGCTGGGGCCAGGTAGAACCTCAGCACGTAGTGACACTTGGTACAGACGTACTTTGGTTCCACACACAGCCTGATGCAGCCACAGACGAAGGTGGTCATCAGGATGAGGGTGACATTGGGGACACTTTTGTCCCTATTGTTCAGGACAACCCGTCAGACCCGCTCCATCTTGGATCCCCCAGATGAACTGGAAGACGGCACAGGTGATTCCCAAGCCAGAGGAGTGAGGAACAGGCCACACCTGTGCCAAGTATAGCAGCCCTGAGAGCACCTCACACCTGATGACCAAGTTCTTCCCAGTTATTGAGAGGGAGCGCCATTCCCACAGTCCCAGTTTCTGCTTCACCTTCCCAAACCGCCAATTTTTGTTGCACGCCCTGGCCCCGCCAAACCAGATCCCCAAAACCTTCAGGTAGTCAGGCCTGACGGCGAAGGGAACATTGGATCGGTCAGGCCATTTGCCGAAGAGCATAGCCTCACCTTTTGCGCGGTTAACTCTGGCCCCTGATGCCAACCCAAACTGGTCACAGATGTTGGTCAATCTGTGAATTGATCTTGGGTCCGAGCAGAAGATGGCAACATTGTCCGTATACAGGGAGGTTTTCACCTGGGTGCCCCCCACTGCCTGGCAACATCACCCTTCTGATGCTCTCGTCCTCCCTGATGGACTTGGCAAAGGGTTCTATACAGCACACAGACAAGACGGGAGAGAAGGCAGCCCTGCCTGACTCCAGACTTAATGGGGAAGCTGTCTGTTTCCCACCCATTGATTTGGACTGCGCTACTGATGACTGTGTAGAGCAATTGCATCCAATTCCTGATTCCCTCCCCAAAGCCCATTTTGGAGAGCACGTCCAACATGTACATGTGTGATATCCTGTCGAAGGCCTTCTCCTGGTCCAAGCTGACCAGGCAGGTGTCCACCTCTCTGTTCTGCACGTAAGCGATGGTGTCCCTGAGCAGTGCAAGGCTGTCGAACATATTCCTGCCACGTACAGCACAGGTTTGGTCTGGGTGGATCACCTGTCCCAGAGCAGACTTGACACTGTTGGCGATGGCCTTGAACAGGATCTTATACTCCACATTCAACAGTGAGATGGGTCTCCAATTTCTGATGCCCTCTCTCTCCCCCTTCTGCTTGTAGGTGAGAGTAATGTGCCCTTCCTCATGGATTCTGACATGCTGCCAGACAGAAGCATAGCATTGTACACTTCCAGCAGGTCCAGGCCCATCCAGTCCCACAGAGGCGAGTACAATTCCGCCAGTAAAAGATGTCGCTTCTGGGAGTTTTATTCGAATCAAGGGAATGGATGGAGCCTGTCAGCTTCTCCATGGTCAGTGGCTGGTCCAGACTCTCCCACTTGCTGTCATCTAAGGCCTTCATGATAGAGGACAGAAAGTTCTGGGAGGCTGTGCATCAGTGCAAACTATTTACTCATAACATAAATTATGGTCAGGGTATACTAGTAAAATGGGCAGGCACGGTAGTGTAGCAGTTAGCGTAACACTTTACAGCACCAGCGACCCGGGTTCAATTCCGGCCACTGTCTGTAAGGAGTTTGTACATTCTCTCCGTGTCTGTGTGGGTTTCTTCCGGGTGCTCCGGTTTCCTCCCACATTCCAAAGATGTACAGGTTAGGAAGTTGTGGGCATGCTATGTTGGCACCGGAAGCATAGCGACACTTCCGGGCTGCCCCAGAACACACTATGCAAAAGATGTATTTCACTGTGTGTTTCGATGTACATGTGACCAATAAAGATATCTTATAAGATCTTATATCTTATAATGGAGGGAATGGATATTTAGGCTCTTGGACAAAGTGCCGATCAGTTGGATAGCAGTGAGTTCCTTGATTGTTTTTTGCCTTAACTCCTATCTAGGCAAGTTTGTAGTTGAAAGGGACATAGATGAGGATTTCAATATCAGATGAGCTGAGATATTGCCTTTGGCTATCAATGGGAGGTATCTAGGTTCTCTCTCGCTGAAAATGGTAATTTACTGGCACTTCTATAGGGTCAGTATTGTGTTGCCATTTATCAGCTTAAGCCTGGATAGTCATTGATTCGGTAGCAAAAGATTAGACGTGGGAACATCCCTGCAGAGCTTTTAAAGTGATATCCTGGTGATGAGAAGATTGGGATCCAACAACTATAAATATCCTCCTTTGTACCAGGTATCGTTCCAGCCTCTGAAATGCTTTCTGTCCTAACTGTTGAGAACTCAGTTTTATTGGGGCACCTTGATTCCAGTTATTTTGCCACCTCACCTCACCCCACTTCACCTCTTGAATAAAGGTCGTATGTATATTTGTATTGAATCTGAATACAATGGTAGAAGGTAATTAATGAATAAGAGAGAAAAGATTGTTAATGGCTCCTTATACTACTATGCTGTTGATTGTGGAGAAACTGAAAGGGTGGAAGATGTTTTAGTGGGATTTGGCCTGGTTTTTATGGACAGGATGTACCTGGGCAATTTGCCTACCATCTGATGGAAGCCAGTGTGCTGGCTATACTGGAATAGCATAATTTTGTGCCCAGTTCATTGAGTCTTTTGATATCACACAAACTGAATAAAACTGGCTAAACACTAGTATCTCTGATGATGGGGACCTTGAGAGAATGCTGAGATGAATCATGGCTTGGGATGGTATTAAATGGTTCAGGTTTGTCTTTTGTGCTTGTATGCTGGGCTGAATACGCAGCTTTTGGGGATGTTCATGAAACAACCTCTGCCTGTTAGTTGCTTAATTGTCCTAAACCATGCAAGACCTGATGTGGCAAGCTTTTTCAGCATTGATGTCATCCTATAGTTATGTGATTGTTTCGGTCTGTCTGTAGCATACTGCTACTGTTATACAGCATTTATATAGTCTTTCGTTGTAAATTCAATAATTTTCATAAAAGCCTATGTTGTTTCATTATGTTCTACATCGCTTCTCATTGAAACAATGTTGTGCTGGCTTGATGGTGATAGGGGAATGAGGGAAATGCCATGGCCCTATAATATTTTGCTGAGGCTTAGTTCACATTTCCTCATCGATGCCTAATTTAGACCTGCCTTAAACCATCCAAGAGTGGTAGCACCACAAACAAAATGTTCAATGTTCTTGTTTTGAACGGCTTTGAAATTCATTCTGGTGCACTTTCTATAACTGCTCCAGAACTGTGGCATAAATTTGATCAGTAAACATGATGCAGATGTGTAGCATTGATAGCACATGATGAGACTTTTGATCACACTCTTTCATGTGCGTAATGCACACACGTGCAAAGCACTTGGAAACCTTGAATGATGTTGATGTATATGCTATGCCTCCCTGTGAAATTGCTTCACATAGATTCATGTAGAAGTCAGAGTGAGCCACATATAGGAAAGCACATCTAAACAACATCTGCAATTTAAAGGGATCATCAATTACCTGACGGTATTTTGGTCAGTCAGTTGGAGAAAGACCATTCATTGAATGGTGCTGGAGACAGCAGTTGGGGGTTTTGGAGGGAGTTTGGGTGGGCGTAGGTCAAGGTTGGCTTCCCTTGCTGGGCCTCCAGTACAACTGAGCAGGAGGAGAGGGACCAAAGGTGTGATCACTCTCAAAAGTAGACATCAGAAGAAGAGTGAAGAAGGGCTCTGGCAGTGAGAGACTAACTTACAAGAGTTTTCCAGAAGCAATGTTCCAGATTTCTGGAGAGCGAGGTTTTCTGTAAGTGATGAGAGAGCTCTGAAACCTGCTGCAGGCAAAACTATTGCCACAACTGTGCCTAGACTACTGTTTGCAGTGAAAAGGATCATGGGTGCTATGAATTTCTTAATTTCAGGATAATATTTGGCAGAAGTGGTAGCTAACATATGCCACGTTTTGCAGTTTGTAAATTCCACTGCCGAAGGGATGCTTCTTCATCCTTGAGTAGAAAGCTGCAGACGTTGCTGGTATGTGAATTTGGCCAGAGAGAACTTCATGAGCATTCAAATAGAGACAGAGCATTTGTAACACTCCAGACTACACGTGATTCTAGGGCTGTTCTCGAACTGCAAAGACAATCATTCCCTAATGTTCAGATAGCATTTGGCCTGAGAAAATATTCCTATAGCCAACTGCACATTTCCAGGAAGCTTGCATGATGCAATCATTTTGAGGCAATCTGCTGTGGTTGCCTTTGGGTCCAGATGTCTGCAACATGCCCAGACAGAAGATGAGGTGCTGTTGCTCAAGCTTGCATTGAACCTCTTTATAACAGTGCAGAAGGCCACAGATAGATAGGCCAGGGTGGAAGTGGGATGGAGAAATAAGTGGCGGGCAACTGGAAGCTTGGTGTTATCTCTACAGAATAATTGCAAGCACTCTGTAAAGCGGTCACCCAAACTACATTTGATTTCTCCATTGTACAGGAGACCACACTGTGAGTCAATATCAATTTCAACAATTTCAGTAACTCAATTGCTCTGTCAGAACTAGCCAGTTATGAAGTTGGTCATCCATCTGTAACATTGGTTCAGTTTCTTTGTCTACTCGAGTGGCCATATCTGCTAGGTGTTTCCTTCTGCACTGCATTTCACAACTTTACATTTTTTTTGTGTTCTCTCTAACTTTCCTCATTTCACACCTCTTATGTTGCTCAGTGTTTTCCCCCTCCCCAGATGGGGCTTGACCTGCCTAGTGCTTCTAGCATTTTGTTTTCTTATTTCATATTTCTTATTTCATATTTCCACCATATGCATTTTTTATTTTCATTTACCGAAAAATATCTGAACCAGGATTTAATTACTTGAGGCTTACTAAATATAAATTTCAGTGCATTTTTTAAAAATCTACAACATCTTAATTACTGTAGCAAAAACACATTGAAGGCTGTGTCTGCATCTGAAAGGATTCTACTCCTTACTTCATGAAGCTATGCCACTATCTACAATGCTCACAACAGAATTGTGGGGCAAGTTCTGTGCAACTCTAGAGAAATTGAAGCATCATTCTCTCTAGTTCGCTTTTGAGTGCAGCTGCAAAGATACTACTTCATTGTTTTGCAACATTCCATTGTTTTGCCATCTCTATGAACCATTCTGATCTTTCATGGAAGTCCAACATTGATGCAGTACCTGCAATGTATGATGTTTTTCAACTAGATGACATGAACTCCAGACCTCCGAGGAGATTCTTGTTCTTTAAGTATACCCCCACTGACACTTGGTCCATTTGGCCCATTTCATTTCCTAGAAGTAGATCCAGCAGATCCTTCTTTCTTGGTTTAGCTGCTTAAATACTGATGATGAAAGTTCTCAAGAAGTTTTTCCCCTTCTTTGTCTTTTACACTGTTACCACCAGAGTGTATTTAGAATGGCTGATGCTTCCCACTATCACTACACTCTAGTTCTTGCACCTCTTTATAACTTCCTACAAATTCCCATTAGTTGGTAACCAAATAATATGATGTTTGTTATATCTAACTGCATTGATTCTGTTCTTCACTCCTTGAGAATATCATCTCTTTCCAGCTTTGCAATATTCTTCTTAATCAATGTTTCCATTCTTTTCTGAATACCTTGTATCTTAGAACATTTGTCCCACTTTTGAGCTGGGTCTCCATCATCACTTCAGCCATGTGGGTATATTTTCCTCCCAATGTGCCAGCCTTATTTTCCAAGCTTTCTGTCCCCACACATTTCACAGTAAACGTATCTCGTTTAAGAGGGAATGAAACACTAAGGTATGATCTCATGCTGTGCCACTTTTTACTCTGATGTTATCCTCCTCTCTCTATCCTTTACATACTTTGTTTTTTTTTCTAATGCCACACTTGATCCCCATCTCCTCCCAACTTGTAATTTAAACCCTCCACAATAGTATTATCAAACTCAACCACTCCCACAAGAACATTGACCTCGGGTCTGTTGAGTTGCAACCAATTTGGTTTGTATGGGTCTGACTTCCCCCAGAACTGGTCCCAGTGCTTCAAGTCTACAAAATTGTGCCCAGTTTGAGGGATCCTGCAGAATGAATAGGCTGGCTATTTTCACGCACTGCATGATTAATCTGGCTTCCGTACAGATTCTGGCTACTCCTTTCCTTGCATGAATGTGGAATTCCCACTGGGAAGTTCTTTGTGAATTATTGACTATTTATAAGAATGATGTTGAATGCAGGAAAAAAGCTTAGTAAATATAATTGTCAGTACATTTTTCTAAAACCTACAAGAAGCCTGAATATGTATCCAAAAGCTCAACAAGTTCAGCTGTGCCACCTAAAACAATTTCTTACACATCAAGAGTCAGGTCTTTTTCAATAATAGGATGTACTGTCATGGAGTAACATAAGTGGAAGATGATGCTTTTGTAGCCTAATCAAATGCATATGGCTAAAACTGAGACCAGGTATTTCTTCAACATACCCTGAAACTCAGTGGAATGTGTGGCTGGGTGTATCTGTAATAGAATCCTGCTGCACACCAGCTCTGTTAGAACTGGGACCACAAAAGCACATTTCTGGCTTGCACCTTTTCCATCATAGGAATGACCAGGCCCAGTACTCTGCCAATATTCTAAGTATAGAATTGAATGGGAGTTTCCATCCCATCTCAAGAAGGATGTAATTTTTCAAAAAAACAATTATAAACTATTATAATTAATAGTGGTTAATAACACTAATACAACACTTTAGAAAAGTTACAGATGAACATAGTCGCAGTTTAACATTTATTAACAATTAATATAAAACCAAAGAGGAAAATTATGAACACATCTCTTATGTTTTAAGAAATAATAAAACAAGCTAATTTCCCTTACATTATTGTGATGGAAAGCAAACTTGAAAAGTATTTTTGACCAGAGGTTAAATATGATTCAAGACGTTTTAGATTATAAATTCTCATTACTATTCACTTTCTACGGAAGATAGTTCCTGTTCTTTCTTTCTCAAGTATTTTATGATGCAAGGACAAAACACAGTTTAACATAAGCTCCCTGTTAAATGCAACTTTTTCTTAAGCATGCAAATCATGTAACAAAATACTCAGCAGTGTGGTTTAAAAAATTGACTTGTGCTGAGTCATGGTATGTCATGGGCAAGTAATAAGATCAAGATTGAGCCTCCAGCAAGAGAACAATTTGATTTCTAAACATATGCACATTAAAAATAAATCTGCAGACTTTGGAGACATGCTAAGTTTGATATTAGTTATGATTTTTGTGTCTTTTTATTAATGCCAAGTTTTGAGAATGCTGAATATTTTACTTGAGTTAAAATCAATACTTCATTTTATGAAATTACTTGGTTCTGCATAGGTAGTTGAGATTATAAATATACTGCTCTGTTTGGTTTTACAAACAAAATTAATGTTAAGCTAGGGTGATTGAAATACAGATTTGACCCCTTACATTTACTTTGTGCTAGCACTACTTCAAGACAAAGTTGTTCACATCCACGTTTTTTGTTCATTTTCTCTTTTATTATGTTCCCTTTCTCCTATATTCCCATTTTATATTATTGCAGTTGCTAGGCACACTGTGTACAATTTTGAATTGAGTTATTTCATTACAGTGGATTTTTATTTGTTTGGAGCCATTTCTTAAGGGGATGAGGAGTTCCCTTTAACTGACATTCAGAAATGGTAACATGTTTAGGATCATTGGTATTTTGCTTCCTAGATATTTGTACTTCTAATATCCCAGTGGTCCACTTTGCCTTGGAATAAGAGGACATACTGAACAGAGCAACATACACCTGAAAATTTTCACATTAAAATAAAACTTTATGCTTCAAAATGTACACTAATGAATGAAATCTAGCATCCTCTAATTATTAGTTGGCTTAACTCCAAATAAAATTATAATTTTTTGATTCATTCATCTTTGGTGAAATTATTCAAAAAGCATTGTTTAACACAAGCAAAGTAGCAATGACAAGGGGCCTAGCATTTGCAAGAAATTAAGATCAAGCTCTTTAGATATAAACAGGCGAGTATTTAAACAGAATTCAGAAGTTGATCAGTTACTTCAGAAAAGTTTTCCTGTTCCTTTGTGTAGAATTTGGCATTATTTTGTACTAGGAATAAAAGCCGATCAAACCCTCAATCTTGTTCCACCATTCAATTAGGTTTTATTTACCTGTAACTTGATGCATTGATTTAAAAATGAGGAAAAAGGAATTATTTTTCATTTAATATTTGAAAATTTCATATAAATTGTGGGAATTGGTGAGATTTTGACCAAGAAATTTTAATACAGTTCACATGTAGAACACATTCAATTAATTATTTTTCACAATCATGTAGAAATCAAGCATTACAGTTGCTGAATCACTTGGGAATTCCCAATTATTATTTATTTAAGTTCTTTCAAATGCACTTGTGATTTCATTATCAGAAACTCTTGTTTTCCTTGTGAAGACTTGGCAATTTCTATAGAGGCCCTGATATTACTTTTTCCTTTTTCACATTGGGGATATTTAGCCATAGTCTACCTTTCCTGCTCCCAACTGGTTAACTTCTTTAGCTGTCTGGTGATCCATCAAATAAACTAGTATCACTCAGGATACATTCCCAGGAATCACAGTGCTAATTGAATGTGCTCTAAATGGAGTTATTACATGTCTTGCTCTCATTGGCCAAGCACCAGTGATGTAATAGGTGGACCTTGGCTGAGTGCACTCGATCAACATGGCCACATTCAACAAATTGGTTTTACCGAGAGATTATGAACAAATTGAAAGGCAGAGCTGCAAGGATGATAATTTCTGGATTACTACCTGAGTTGCATGCAAATTCGCAGAGGCTAAATACAATTGGAGAAGTAAACAAGTGACAAAGTTTAGTGTGGGAGAAATGGACTCTGATTCATGAGGCAATGCCCCAGTACCATTGGGGAGAATGAAAACCAAAGCATGATAGGAAGACCCATAAAATGTATGCAAAATTGTGCAGCAGAAAGTGAATCCAGAGTAAAACCTGTAAAATGTCAAGCTTGCAGCTCTGCATCTGAATGAATATTTCATTTATAACAAGATAGATGAGTTAACAGCACAAAAGAGCAAATGAGTTTGATTTACTAGCTATTACAGCAGGTACAGGGTGTCTAAGACTGGGAACTCAATATTCCAAGTTAGTCAGTGAGCCAAGAAAACAGGCAGAATGGGAAAAGGGGCGATGTAGCATTGTTGATCAAGAAAATATCAGTGCAATGGTGAGTAGTGATGTGGAATTGGTTTGGATGGAATTCCTGGAATGAAAGGGTTATCCTATCAGGAATGACTGAAACAGTTAGATCTGTATTCTTTGACATTTAGGGAAAGTGGGATGATCTTCATGAATTAAGTCTTTAAGGTGCATGACAAGGTAAACGTCGATATGTTTGCATTAATGGGAAAGTCCCAAACAAGGGACAGAGTTAAAAGGGGTACTTTTTAAAATCTGAGCTCTGAAGGAATTTCTTCTTGCAGAGTGAGGGGAATCTCTGAAATTCTCTAAACCGGTGAGTTATGGAGGCTAGATCACTGGGGAGATTTAAAGAGGAGGTAGGTTTTTTTGAGAGATTGGAGAATTGAGGGCTGTGTGGAATTGGCAGAAAAGAAGAGTTGAGGCTTGGGACAGAAAACCATGATCATATTGAATGGTGGGGCAGGCTTGGGGGCCAGGTACTCTTGCTCCTATTTTCTTGTGTTCTTTTTTATTCTTGAGTAAGATGGTAAGTTCTGATGATTTGACTCTTAATTTTGATTTCTAGGGTTTTTTAGTGAAATTATTTCTGAGATCAAGAACAGCACAACTTATTCTTTTGCTATGGTGTAGTTCTTTGCAGAGTACCGGGATACTGGGCCACATCACTTTCTCTTTATGTTGCAGTTGTAAATGTTGTATTTACTACATCATTTGGGATTGGCCATTTGTACTACATCTTAGATCAGATAGTTCTAATGGTTTTTAATATTTATATAAATGGGTTTTATTGTAAATTGTAACTTATTGCCTCCAGTATCCAGATAGTCCAACATTTGATCTTTGTTTGATGGCTATGCCTGTTCATTAAATACCTTCCTGTCTGCAGCAAGTAAATTTCTGACCCATACAATGTCCAGCCCATGTTGTTAAATAATTCTTACTAATTGCTTCAATCTTCTTTGCAAATCTTAATGTTCTTACTTTGATTAGATTCAACTCATTTTCCCCGAGCTAATTTAATTTATACTGAAATCATTATGAGTTATTCTAAAAGTAGCATCATATATTTTCACAGCAGATTTCCAAATACTGCTACACACTTCCCATTGTCTTAATTAATTCGTTTAGGTAATCCTTTGAGTACTAAAGCAAATTCCATTTTTGCTGTGTGCATATTGTCTGTTAATTGGATCTTGTGCATTGAACTACGTTTCTATATTTCAGAAGCAGAAGACTTCTGAATCAAGCAGAAAATAATGACAAAGATTTGATATATGCCAGTATGTCTCAACTTCCACTCCATCAGCCTTCACATTCAACGGTCCATCTTCTCATAATTTCTACTACTATAAAGTGATGCCACTATAAAACACACCTTCCACCCCCTCCCCCTTTAACATTCCAAAGGAACGGTTCCCTCCACAACACTTTTTTCCCCACTCTGCCATTTCCACCAAGTCACTTCAATTCTTATGACATTTTCCCATGCAGTCAAAGGAGGTGTGACAGCTCTCTTTTTATCTTTTCCCTTTCCAGCAAACAGGGGCCCCAAAAGCTCCTTGCAGGTGAAGGAGCTAGTCAGCTCTTCCACTTCAGTGTTCTGTATTTGGTGCTCACACTGTGGTCTCCTCTATACTGAAAGAACCAAACACAAATGGGGAGATGGCTTTGCAGGACACATTCAGTCTGCAAGGGTGGCTCTGAGTTTCCAATTGCCAATCATTTTAATTTTTCAAAGTCAAGATTATTGCCATATGGACAAGTACATGTATGCACAGGTGCAATGAAAAACTTACTTGTAGCAGCATCACAAGCACATAGCATAATATAAGCAGCATTCACAAGAAAAACACAAATTAAACATAAATTATACACAATCTTTACCAGAAATCAACACAATTAGAACAAAAAAAGACAAAGTATTTTAGTGCAAAGTTATCAGAGTGGTCATAGTCTTGATAAACTACAGTGGTGATTAGGGTTTTGCCAGTTGGTTCAAGAACCAAATGGTTGAAGGGAAGTAGCTGTTCTTGAACCTGGTGGTGTGGGACTTCAGGCTTCTGTACCTCCTGCCTGATGGTAGCTGTGAAAAGATGGCATGGTCTTGATGGTGGGGATCTTTGATGGATGTTGCCTTCTTGAGGCAACGCCTCCTGTAGATACTACCGATGGTGGGGAGGGATGTGCCCATGATGTATTAGGCATTTTGCTCCTCGTCTGACTTCTCTGCCTTTTGGCCTCTTACAATGCTCCAATGTGGGCTGATCTTCCAACTAGGCACATCACAGCCCTCAGTACTTTGAACAACACTCAAGAAGCTCAGCTCCAACCTGCTTGAAGCAGTCCGTTTGATTGGTAACCCATCCGCCAGCCTAAACATTTATTCCCTCCTCCATAGGCACACAGTGGCTGTTTTGTGAATGTTGTTTACAAAAAGCATTGCAATTACTCACCTACTTTATTCCAATAGGATTTCCCAAACCCGTGACCTCTGTCTCTGAGAAGGACAAGGGCTTCATTGGCATGGGAACATCACTGCCTGCACTGTCAGCATCTGATCATGTCCTTGATCCCTGCCACCCCACTCCCAATGTTTCACACTGACCAAAGCAACAATACTCCCACCATGTCCCACTGACCCTCTTCCCGTTGAACTGTGTCACTCTGTAGGGAGATCTCCAGTCTGGTAATGACCACATGTATGTTCCCCTCTAAAAATAAATTGATTTTCAGACCAGTAACCAGGAAAAAATACTATGCATCCTAATTTCTAGGCCCTTTTCCAGTTAGTTTGTTTCTTCCTGTCAGATAAATGAGCAAATTTGCTCAGATAATACCACAACATGTATTAAAATATTTTAGTACAAAATATTCCACTGAATACAGATATTTATATATTTATTCTCAGAATTCCTCATAGTTTCACCAGCACCATAACAATGTTGCAATGTGACCAAAACGTTAAGAAGTAATTCTCACCCTTTTGGAATCAATGCTGCAGAACAAAGCAATATTTAAGAAATGCAGGGAACCCCTCTCTCCAACCCACTGTATCCCCCATCCTATCAAAACAATTGTAACGTAATGCCAATTGCTGAAACTAAATGAAAACACAAATAATGATTATAATTTTAGACAGCAGCTAATCACCACAACTGAATAATGCCTGCAAAAGAGAACTTTGAAAATACATTTTGTAATAAAACACAACTGTATTAATTAGATAATGATTTAATGTACCAAATTCCATGAAGTTCAAGAAATTGCAATATTAAAATGAAAGAAGTGAAATAACCACAGAAAGCATAAAAGAAGAATTAAGTGCAAAGAAAAATCCTCACCAGCACACCAAGCAAGCGAGATTTTCACAAAATGAGGCAGGAAGCAGATTTTGGGCAGTCTCCACATACCATTTGTATCCTCGTGTTTCAGCTCTGGGTTTTCCCCTTTTTTTCCAGGGAAATGGGGATTTCCAGCAGAAAATTGGCTTCATTCATTACCAGTGAAATGAAAAATTACTTCTAGTGAGCAACTCTGCAAACTGCTGGTGTGGCAAAATAATTCAGCGAACAAACTTCAGTCCATATGGAATATGAACTTGCATCATCTCACTGTGAACTTGTTATTGTTTGGGTTATATATTCTTCATAGGTGCTCAATAATAGGTTTTAGATGAACACCATATGTTGGTAAATGGGTTCAATTGACTGTGATCAGTCACTTGGCTGAGAATAGATTTCTGTACACAATCATGTCACATTTAACAAAGAACACAAATGATTGATTAAGAGAAGTTAAAGCAAAGCTAAATTATGAGTAATTTGTTACTTTAAAGAATTTACCTCAGCTGGGAATAAAGTGGAATTTCAATGGCAGAAAGTTTTGTTTTATTGTCCACTTACTATGTCCAGAAAATTTTTTAAACCTGATATCGCTTTTCTAATATTAGTTTGCCAGAATTAGTATAGAACAGAAGCAGTTCTAAGGAATTCCATGGCTTGTGTTGCTGGAAGGTGGAGCAGATTAAATATTCCCTTTGTGAGATTCATCTGTTAGTAGCAACAGTTTAATTATAATTTCTATATTATGAATTTTACAAATAATTCTCCATCCTTTGACCAAACTAATTTATAATAATAAACTTTAACCAAAATTCCCAGGAATGTACAATTAACAGAATACCTGCTCTGCAGTCTGCGGAAGCCAGATGATATGTAACTCTAGTTAAAAATTTTCAGTTCTGAAGGAAGAAATGCCAGAGGGTTCTATAATGGAATTAAAGAAAACATTCCTTAGATCCAACAGTGAACAAATAAGTTGATTCTCTTCAATCTTTATCCTAAGGTCCCCCAGGGAAGCGAGGCAAAACAGGAAGAAGAGGAGCCACTGGTAAGTTTTATATTTGAATTACTATTTTCCTTGGCAGTGACCATATACCATGTGGTGAATTAAATGACTTCTTTTGCCATTCTCAGATAAAAACAACTTTGAACCTGATTCTGCAGTTTGTTCTTCAAATGTCACAAACAGGTATTTCTGTTTAATGCAGGCATATTCTCCAAATTTTAGATGCAGCCATTTTTTGACCCCTTTCCAGAACCCATCCACTGAGCACTTAGCCATCTATTATATTAAGAGCCAGTGGTCTACAACCTCACTCTGCCTGGTTGTACACTTGCAGCACACTAGATGTAAGTTGGAGTGTGAGAAATAAATTGCTGCTGCCAAAGTCACCTCTTCAGGAAGTGAGCAATTTCAGCAATTGAAGAAAGTAAAGAATTTGAGATTTTTGCCCTTTTTTCCAACCTGTGTGATGGCTTCTCAGAACAAATAAGACATTTTTTTGTAGGCTTGCTTTCATTGTGCAGATAAGGCAAAGAGTAGCCAGGTGGTCTTCAAGGAGGTTATGTACTGTTAGATGTTCTTGCCACCCACTCCCAGCCAAGCAAACATGTCCAATAATGACCTTAATGATCATATATGTGCTGGAAGAATAGATTTTATCAACATAGTAATTACTATCATTCACTGCATGAGGAACTGCAGAGCTACCAATAGCCCTGTTCATGCCTGTGAACAAAAGGACTGAATTCTGCTTTTATAGCACAGGCTGTTATGGGGATTCTCTTTAACACCAGCACCTGTGTTTGGGAATTTATTTATTAATTTTACAGGGAACTTTGGACTTTGCTAGCTTCAGTATGAGCAAAATGGGGATATCTGAGATTCCCAGTGCAGTAGACAGCAGGTGTTGTGTTTTACCCGCCCTGCGGTCAACCTTTTCATTTCTAGAAGGGTTTGGCATCTGCTTCCTGAAGTTACAGATTGTGTATGATAACACAACAACAACAACTAACGTTGACATGCAGAAGGCTGTTATGATGCATACACCTTAAAATTCTCTTAGACCTCTTCAAGAAAGAAAATCAAATCAATAGCAAAGTAATAATTGAAAGAACCATTGGGTTTCATAAGACTACTCTCAATGATTTGACACTCTGGAGAGGGACTGTGGCATGTTACAGCTCGTGTCCTGTACAGTTGTAGTCTGTTGTTGCGTGTACAACTTTGCAATACAGGATGGTCCAGACTTGGACATTCCTGACAATTGCTTTGCAGGTAGAAGTATATGCAGAAGTATATCATAGTTATCATATCAAGGTTCGTCAGTGATGGATGCTAGGGCCATTGGAGCACAAGTGTTGTCAGCTTTAAAAGTATGCTGAATATTGGTTGCTGGTTGTATTCACTTGTACCTATTGTAACATTTGAAGGTGAGAACAATCAGAGGCAAGTATTTAGCACTGGTGATGATATGAATTTCTCCCCATTGGCTTCAGAGAAGATACTTTGAAATGATACCAGGCTTAAAGAGTTACATAACAAGACCAGGCTGCATAAATTCAGATTCCTTTCTCTTGATTTTAATAGGCTTGAAAGGTAATCCATTTGAGGTCTTTTGATAAGAGTATTCACTCATGTAGAGTTATTTCCTCTGATGGAAAAAAAATGGACGTCATCTAGAAGTGAAGCCAGGAAACACTTTGTCATATTTAAACATCTTCAAAAGAACAGTTCCATCTTCCATGCCAGGCAATGCTACATCAGTGTCTGTATTGTTTTACTTCAAGACCATTTCCCAAAACATGAGGTTTGTACAGTCAATTCAAATTAAAGTATAGCTAAGCTAAAGTTTCCAATCATTAAACAGCATAAGATAAAATTTCCTGCACATTATCAAGCTGTTCCAATTAATATCATAAATACTTTTATGACTACTTTCTTTTCAGAATGTGTAAACTGCGCTTTTGCTGAATCCTTGGGCGAAACCATTTTTGCAATGGCATATTCAGAGGCCTTTGCGAATGACATTACTAGAACAAGGCATATGAGTTTTAAGTATGTGATAACCACTCATAGGCTTGGGAGACTCCTTGGGAGACTGGAGAAATTATGTTACCTAACAATTGGTACCATGATAACAAGGGCCACACATATTGATTCTGCAAAATAGATTCTTATTACAGTAAAATTCAGATAATCCACTATCTGACCATAGTAAACTTTTGTTTATCCGATATTCATGCATCTGCAATTCTCATGCAACCTGCAAAAATGTGTTTTTATGAAAAGAAGCTCAAACAGTGAATTTTATTTCAAGTGATATGCAAAATAAGTGTGAAAAGACATTTTTAGTTTATTTGCATTTATACATAACGATAGTGCCCTCACAGGCTGACTAGTAGCAATACCAGATAGCTGAGAGTAAACTGTCTGTGGAAATTATGGTTTTTTTAGGCATCCAGCTTGCCAGGTGACATTTTCCATGTTCCTTTCCAACTCAATGGGGTTCCGGTTCCTGAACTTCTTTCCACTTACTGGTGACCTGGTTCCTGAATCTTTTCAACTCACTGGGTACTTGGTTCCTACATCCTTTGAACTCACCAGGGCCCAAGTTCCTGCACTCCATTTCCACTCATTAAGCCCTGGTTCACGTGCTCCCTTAAAACTTGCCTGGTTTACTGGGAAGTTTATTATAATTGTTGGAGGTTGGAGGAATTTGTGTGTTAAACCAGTAGTCTGAATCTGGCTTTCACGTGGGGCCCAATCGCCCTCTTAATTACGGCTCAGATCAGGACAGCGCACAAAGAAAACCTCTTGTACAGCAGCGGTGAGTTTCTCAAACAAGTTGGTTTATTCAGGTCTGTTACAGTGTACACTGGGGAGCACTTTGAGTGAGAGCTCAAAGACACTCCACTAATTGTATTACAATAGTTGCATGCGGATTTCACAATTTCATCAGTAACCCACTTTTCTTTGTAGTATTTGATCTTTGTTTTATCTTTGCAGGGGTTGCCTTTAATTGCCTGACAAATGGTACTTTGCCATCCTTTACCAGATAGTCAATTCCCCCATTCTCTCTGCAGTTGGGTGCTCTAATTTATGGTCTTGCCCTTCTGTCATGACTCAGTTGATCTCATGATCAATTGTCCTGTGCTTAAACTATATTCCAACCTCCATTTGTTTATCTCTGCTCCTTGTAATCTAAACACTTCCCTAATCTTAGTAGTAGCCTGTTTCTTCTAAGTGACGTTTAAGCCATCTCCATTATTGGCTTATTTTCCCATCATCCCTTTCAAAATTGGATGACACTTAAGTTGACCATATTACAAACTTTCCCAATTTTCTTCTAATTCCCAGAGATTCCTTCGTCGATAATACTGTGTAACATCTAAAAATTGTGAATTAAAAGTGTATTGGGGTAACAGAAATAACATCTGCCAGTCCAACATTACCGAAGTCCCAAGTTTGCCAGATAATCCGAGTTTTGCTATATAATTTTGAACTTTTGATGTCTGGATTATATTTAAAGTTCTTCCAGCCAGCCTGCAAATGTCAAATTTCAATGGAAGTCAGTATCAGGAAATATTTAACCTGGACTGCTGATTTGCCATCACTCAGTTTACATTATCACATTGTCAAAATATTTCCTGGATGTTCCAATGAAAATCTGTAGTTAATAACTTTACATTTGCTAGGTAGATTCCTCAATGTATATAACCTCTTGGACTGTTACTGTTTTTCCCCTTCTGCCATGCTTCCTATTTATTCTGTAGGAAGCCCTTGTCTGAGCCTACAGGTGTCTCCTTACTACCTGACAACAAAATAAAATCTACTAGTAAGAGTGCTGCAGGTTTGATCCTGTCAGCGTCAGCTTCCTTTCTTCCCATCCCACTATCCAGGCACCCAAACAGTGAAGCAGCAATTCACTGGCATTTCTTCCAATCCACATTATGTTCACATTATGGTCTTCTCTGCATCGGAGGAATCAAACACAGATTGGGCGGTTATTTTGTGGAGCACCTGTGTTTGGTCTGCAGAAGTGTCCCTGAGTTGCCTGCCACTTTAATACCCCATCCCACTCCCACTCTGACCTATCTGCTTGTGGCTTCTTGCACTATTATGGTGAGGCCCCATGCAAAGTGGAAAAACAGCACCAACTTCCATCTGGGCATGTGGCAGCCTTCTGGACTCAATATCGAGTTCTCCAACTTTAGGTAACTTGGTCTTTCTTTCTGTTTGTATGAGAACCGACCGTTTTGCTTGTTATTATTTTGCCTCAGTTTTTGTTTTTCAATTAGTATAGTCTGACCTGCTGGGCATATCTCACAGCCTCGCTATTAGCAACACATTATACAGACAAAGAAGCATAATCTGACTCTGACTTCTACTCCAACTGCTGTATTAAGTCATTTGTTCTCATACTATCAGAGATATTCCCTTTGTCAATCCACCCTTGTCCCACCTTCTTTGCTACTGAAAGCTACTATAACTTGTTTTCTCTCTTTTTTTCCCAATTATGACGGAGTGCCTTATACCTGAAACGTTAAGTGTTTCTCTCCCCACAGATGCTGCCTGACCTGCTAAGTGAGCAATCTCAGTTTTTATTTTAGAGTTCCAGCATTTGCTGTTCTTTGATTTTCATTACTTCCCTTCCTCCCTCACTGACTAGAATTTGAATGTCCACAACTTTGTTGATCTTCCACCAAACTTGCAAGCTGATTCTAAGGTTAGGTTTAAAGTTAATTGGGATTTACTGAATCGTTTTGGAATTTTAAAGATCATTGCACTACCAGCAGTAAAAGATGCTACCCTTGTATGCAGTACAACCGAGTTCCTTTGAGGTTAATGTTCTCCTTGCTCCAGCTGTGCTTTTCTAGTTTTCAGTGAGCCTGACGGGCGCATCCATTGATGCAGCGATAAAACTGTCAGCTCAAACTTTGCACGCAAGCCTTTTAGTGCAATGTAAATCATCTTTGGCAGAATTCCTGTCATCACTGATACAATTTACCATTGCAGATTTATTGGACCAATTGCTCAGCTCTAATCTGTGTTATTTATGCCTGGAGCTGTCTTTCTCATGTGTAATTGTTTTGATCTGTCTGTCTGAGAAATCTTTAAGCATAAACTCCTGTAGTCAATTTGGAAAAGTAACACTACTCACAGCCATTTATAATGACATTTCTGTTACCTATTATGATACATATGGTTCACATGTATTAGTGTTAACAAAGAAAACAAGAAGGTAGCCTGTGTTCATGACATTATTCACAAAAATGTCCCCATCCTACTAAGTTGTGCAGGGCTATATATTAATTTCTGTTTAGTTATGACTCTGCCAGTTACCAATGAATTTGGGAATATTTACTTTTGTTTTAATCATTTTCTTAAATATACTAAGCCATCATTATTCACAAGGGACATGGGGCAAGGATTTCCCTTGGATTCCACTAATGCCGCTGGCAATGTTAAGGATGCAACAACTTACAGCAGTCAGCCCCTCCATGGATAGAGCAGCTTCTAAGTTTCAGTTTGTAAATGTCAGCTTGTCATAACAAGCTGGACATACAATCCCTCTGGACCCGGCACCAGCCTCAAACCTAACCGAATTTCTGACCACTGGTGTTCCCGACCTGACCCTGGCTCGAGCAGCATTGCTACTTCCCACACAAGGCATCAAATACAATCCATGTTGTGGCAAACAGAATTCACTGGACACCACAGGAGAGGGCTCTGGAGGAAGGTGCTATATCTACAAACACTCCCGGTAATACATGGTCAACATTATGAGTACACGGGTCCATGGATGGTAGGTCAACGCGTACTGAGGACTTACTGTGTCTGTAGAATAATTTGATGAATGGATTTAGGTACCCAGCAACACAAGGCCTGGAGTTTCCTCTGCACTTGCTTGCACATACAGGCCAAATCAAGTTTATTGTCATATGCACAAGTATGGTGCAGATACAGAAGTAGGGTACAGATACAATGTAAAACTTGCAGCAGCATCACAGGTACATAGATTCAGACATATACCTGTAATTTAGGCACAAAACGTTGCTTAAAAGATTGCAGAACTTTGGGTGCGAGAGAGTAAACTGGCTAATCCCTCAATCTTTTACTTTGAGGTCCTCAAATATAAGTATTCTCCAATTGATTTTGATTAGTGGATGTTTTCCTTGACATCACAACACATTTCCAAAAACAAGAAGAAACATAATTTTCTTTTACTAGTCTTTTAACTGCATTTTGTGTAATTTTTAAGAAGAATATGCCAGCACTAGTTAACCCTCATCGACCTGGACCCATAAATCTGTTTCTTCCTCCACAGATGTTGCCTGGGCTACCAGCATTTTCTGCTTTTATGTTTGTATATTTTGTTGCTTTTTGTGCATTTTCATTGCATAAAAATCAAAGTGATGAATCAAAACAATGAAAAGCAATTGCAGATTCTTAAACAAGATGATGCAAGGGTTCTGCTTTGACAGCAACCAGCAATAAGAAGTTTCATCAAAATAGTTTTATTTCACAAGTTCTGATCAATTTTATAACTTTATTTACATATTACTAAACACAAAACTTACCATGCACCAGCACAGTTGTGCAGTTTTTCAGAGGGTTTTTGTTTTGGCAAAATTTGCTTTAAGTAATATTCATTGATATTTCTTGATATATTTAAGAATGATAACTTGGAATAGTTTGATTAATACACTTGAAAATGGATTTATTCCAAAAGCATCCTAGTCAAAGTATCTCTTATATTGCCTAGCATTCTAGTTTCAGTTTACTGAAGACCATCTTCGAACTCTATACAGAGCAATTTATATTGAGTTATAGTAGTCTTATAATAGTCAACTTTCTTATAATAGTCAATTTCTTGAAAAAAATATACTCAAAAGCTTATAAAATAGAAGAATTGCATGAAAAAACTCAGCACATTCAGGGAGAATCTATTGGCTGATGTATTCTTAGTCATAGAAAAAACACAGAAACAGGCCCTTTGACCTGCCACGCCTATGCTGTTTTTTTTTGCCCATCCACACTAACCCTATTTGCCTGCACTAAATCCGTATCCTTCTGTGCCTTACCCTTTTAAGTGCCTGTCGAAATGTCTCTTAAACATAGTGATCATATCTGACTTCACCACCTCCTCTGGCAGCAAATTCCAAATATTAAGTGTTGTGTGTGTGTAAAAAAAAGACCCAGAACCTTTCTCCTCAAATCCCCTTTTAAAACCCTCTCCTCTTACCTTAAACCTTTGCCCCCTTGTTTTTGATACCCCTTCGATGGGAAAAGGATTCTATCTACACTATCTATGCCTCTTACAATTTTATATACCTCTATCAGATCACTCCTCAGCTTCCTTTGCTCCAGGGGAAACAAATGCAGTATATCCAATTATTCCCCATGACTAAAGTCCTCCAATCCAGGCAACATCCTAGTGAATCTCCTCTGCACTCTCTGCAGCACATTCTTTCTATTGTGTGGCAATCAGAACTGCACACAATACTCCATGTGTAATCTAACCAGTGGTTTGTAAAGTTGCAACATAATGTCCCAGCTTTTATATTCTGTGCTCTGACCTTTGAAGGTAAGCATGCAATATGCCACCTTCACCATCCTATCTACTCATGTTGCCACTCTCAAGGGACTATTGACTTGAACCCCAAGGTCCCTCTGTTCATCAACATTCCTTGGTGTCCTACCACTAACTGTATATGTGCAAACCTTTATTCACTTCCAAAAAAAATGCATTACCTTGCATTTGTTGGAATTAAATTCCTTCTCCCAATGCTCTGCTCAATTTTCCATCTGATCTATATCCCATTGTGGCCTTAGACAACCTTCCTCACTATCCACAGCTCCACCAACTTTTGTGTCATTTACAAACTTGCTCATCATACTTCCTGCATTTGTATCCGAGTTGATATATATCATAAACAACAAGGGGCTCAGCACCAATGCTTGCTGTACACCACTGGTCACTGACTTCTATTCAGAAAAGCATCTTCCATCACTGTCTTCTGCTTGCCTTAACCTTCCTTCTGGACTAGTCTACCACACTGGATCTTGTCTACTGCCCTGCCCTCATCAATCTTTTTAGTTACCTCAAAAAGTTTAATCAAATTAGTGAAGCAGGATTTCCCCCACATAAAGCCACAGTGACTAACTCTGATCAGCCCCTACCTTTTCAAATGTACATAAATCCTATTCCTTAGAATTTTCTTCAATAATTTCCCTACCACTGATTTATAGCTCACTGGCCTATAATTACCTAGCTTATCCCTGCTGCCCTTCTTAAACAAAGGAACAACATTAACTATCCTCCAGTCTACTGGTACCAAAGGTGCAAAAGTCTCTGCCAGAGCCCGAGCTATCTCCTCCCTTGTTTCCCATAGCAACCTGGGATAGATCTCATCCAGCCCTGGGGATTTAACAACCTTAATGCCTCTCCTAACATCTAACACCTTTTCCTTCTTAAGACTGAACTGCTCCATGTTATCCATGTACCTCTTTTTGAACTCACTGTCTTGGAGAAAACTGATGAGAAGTATTCATTTAGGACCTCACCCATATCACCTGGCTCCACATATAGATTATTCCTTTGGTCCTTAAGGGGACTCACTCTTTCACTGGCTGCCCTCTTGCTTCAGGCATAATTATGATCGAAGACTCCTTGAAGGCCTGCACACATGCATTTAGCAGAAACTCCCCATTGTGATTCATTGTCTGTGGACATAGCCAGTATAATGGTCAGGGTCTGCTTTGAACATGGTTTTCAAATTCGCACAAAATGAAAGGAACATAATTTGTATTTAAAATTAGGTGTGTTTTTGTACTAGTTTAACCAAATTTGGGTGAATTACACCAAACAAATCAGCACAACTAATGAGAAACTCGAGACTAATTTGCCAAATATACATGGAGAACAAGGAGAATTAATTAAAACTTGAAATCTAAAACTCAAAAATAGGTTCAGTGCTTCCTTAGGTCCCAATTATTAGGTTGATTTGGGATTGCTTTTCTGATTGGAAGTCTATTTATGCTGTTTTTATGGTCGCACATAATGCAGTGAATTTGGAACTTAGCGACAGCAAAACAAAAGGCAATAGTGGTCATTTTTGTTTTGGTTCTACATTTCAACTGGACTCAAGAAAGAGCATCCATATCTTCAATATACAGTCTCTCATTTATTGCTGCTTTCCATTTATAATTAAAAGCTTAAAATATATGCAAGAAAAAACATTAGCCTTGAAGTTTTGGTCTGCTTTCGAAGCTGTTGAGGGGGCTGACCTGCAGGGATCAAACAGCAGTAACCAGGTCTCTGGCACTGGGACCGGTCCTGCTGCTCAGAAGAGAAGGGAGGAGAAGAGGAAGGCAGTAGTGATAGGGGACTTGATAGTCAGGGAAACAGATAGGAGGTTCTGTGGCAGTGAGCATGAATCCCGGATGGTATGTTGCCTCCCAGGGTCTGGGATGTCTCTGATCAGGTCCACAGGATTCTTGAGCGGCAGGGAGAACAGCCAGAAGTTGTGGTTCATGTTGGTACCAACAACATAGGGAGGAGGAGGGATGAGGTCCCAAAAAGTGAGTTTAGGGAGCTAGGCAGAAGGCTGAAGAACAGGACCTCGAGGGTAGCAATCTTGGGATTGCTGCCAGTGCCACATGATAGTGAAGGTAGGAATAGGAGGAGATGGCAAATAAATGCGTGGCTGAGAAGTTGGTGCAGGAGGGAAGGTTTTAGATTTTTGGATCATTGGGATCTCTTCTGGGGAAGATGGGACCTGTACAGAGAGGACGGGTTACACCTGAACCCGAGGGGGGCCGATATCCTTGCAGCCAGGTTTGCTAGGGTGGTTCGGGAGGGTTTAAACTAGTTTGCAAGGGGGATGGGAACCAGAGGGGTAGGTCAGAGGAATAAGGGGATGGGGAAAAGTCAGATCTAACAGGCAGAGAGGCTTTGAGGAAGGAGAAGCAGAGTACAGGGTATAAGAGTAGAAAGGTGGATGGGCTAATGTGCATTTACTTAAATGCAAGAAGTATCAGGAATAAGGGTGATGAACTGAGAGCTTGGATAAGTACATGGGACTACGATATTGTGGCTCTTACAGAGACTTGGCTGACACCAGGGCAGGAATAGATATTGAATATTCCTGGTTTTCAGTGTTTTAAAAGGGATAGGGAGGGGGGGGAGAAGAGGAGGAGGGATGGCATTACTGGTCAGGGATACTATTACAGCTGCAGAAAGGGGGGATAATGCAGAAGGATCCTCTCTAGAGTCAGTATGGGTGGACGTTAGGAGCAAGAAAGGAGCAGTTACTCTACTGGAAGTATTCTATAGGCCCCCCAGTTGCAGCAGGGATACTGAGGATCAGACTGGGAGGCAGATTTTGGAAAGATGCAAAAATAACAGGGTTGTTATCATGGGGGACTTCAACTTCCCAAATATCGATTGGCACCTGCTTAGTGCCAAAGGTTTAGATGGGGCAGAGTTTATTAAGTGTGTCCAGGATGGATTCCTGTCACAGTATGTTGACAGGCTGACTAGAGGGAATGCCATATTAGATCTAGTTTTAGGTAGTGAACTGGGTCAGGTGACAGATCTCTCGGTGGGTGAGCATTTGGGGGACAGCAGTCATTGCTCCATAACCTTTAGCATTGTCATGGACAAGGATAGGAGCAAAGAGGACGGAAAGATATTTAATTGGGGAAAGGCGAATGATGAAGCTATGAGGCTATAAGGCAGGAACTTGAGAGTGTAAATTGGGATGACATTTTTGAAGGGAAGTGTACTATGCAGATGTGGTCGATGTTCAGGGATCTCTTGCAGGATGTTAGGGATAAATTTGTCCCAGTGAGGCAGAGAAAGAATGGCAGGGTGAAGGAACCATGGATGACAAGAGAGGTGGAACAACTAGTTAGGAAGAAGAAGGTAGCATACATAAGGTGTAAGCAGCAAGGATCAGATAGGGCTCGTGAGGAATATAGAGTAGCAAGGAGACTTAAGAAGGGGCTGAGGAGAGCAAGAAGGGGACATGAAAAGGCTTTGGCGAGTAGGGTTAAGGAGAATCCCAAGGCTTTTTTCTCGTACGTGAAGAGCAAAAGGATGGCTAGAGTAAAGGTAGGTCCGATTAGAGACAAATTAGAGACAGATTTTGGAAAGATGCAAAAATAACAGGGTTGTTATCATGGGGGACTTCAGTTTCCCAAATATTGATTGGCACCTGCTTAGTGCCAAAGGTTTAGATGGGGCAGAGTTTATTAAGTGTGTCCAGGATGGATTCCTGTCACCGTATGTTGACAGGCCGACTAGAGGGAATGCCATATTAGATTCACCTAGTGAACCGGGTATAGCAGACAAATATGCCTGGAAGCTGTGGAAGTGGGTGAGGTTCTCAATGAATACTTCTCTTCAGTATTCACCAAGGAGAGGGGTCTTGATGACGTTGAGGACAGTGATGGTAAGGGTAATGTTCTAGAGCATGTAGATATCAAGAGAAAGGATGTGTTGGAGCTCTTAGAAAATATTAGGACAGATAAGTCCCCGGGGCCTGATGAATATTCCCCAGGTTGCTTCGCAAGGCGAGGGAGGAGATTGCTGAACTGTTGGCTAGGATTTTTGAGTCCTCGTTGTCCACGGGAATGGTACCGGAGGATTGGAGGCTGGCAAATGTTGTCCCCTTATTCAAAAAAGGTAGTTGGGATAGTCCAGGGAATTACAGACCAGTGAGCCTTACATCTGTGGTGAGCATACTGTTGGAAAAGATTCTAAGAGATAGGATCTACGAGCATTTAGAGAATAGTGGACTAATTAGGGACAGCCAGCATGACTTTGTGAAGGGAAGATCTTGTCTCACAAGCCTGATAGGGTTCTTTGAGGAGGTGACCAGGAAGATTGATGAGGGTAGTGCAGTAGATGTGGTCTACATGGATTTTAGTAAGGTGTTTGACAAGGTTCCACGTGGTAGGCTTCTTCAGAAGGTCAGAGGGTAAGGGATCCAGGGGGGCTTCGCCATGTGGATTCAGAATTGGCTTGCCTGTAAGCAGAAGGTTGTGGTGGAGGGAGTGCATTCGGATTGGAGGGCTGTGACTCATGGTGTCCCACAGGGATCGGTTCTGGGACCTCTACTTCTCGCGATATTTATTAATGACTTAGATGAGGGGCTAGAAGGGTGGTTAGCAAGTTTGCAGATGACACAAAGATCAGTGGTGTTGTGGATAGTGTGGAGGGCTGTCAAAGCTTGCAGAGGGATATTGATAGGATGCAGAGCTGGGCTGAGAAGTGGCAGATGGAATTCAATCCGGAGAAGTGTGAGGTGGTACACTTTGGAAGGACTAACTCCAAGGCGGAGTACAAGGTTAATGGCAGGATTCTGGGCAGTGTGGAGGAGCAGAGGGATCTGGGGGTTCATATCCACAGGTCACTGAAAGTTGCCTCACAGGTGGATAGGGTAGTTAAGAAAGCTTATGGGATGTTAGCTTTCATAAATTGTGGGATCAAGTTTAAGAGCCGCAAAGTAATGATGCAGCTTTACAAAACCCTGGTTAGACCACACTTAGAGTACTGTGTCCAATTCTGGTCGCCTCATTATAGGAAGGATGTGGAGGCATTGGAAAGGGTGCAGAGGAGATTTACCAGGATGCTGCCTGGATTAGAGAGTATGGATTATGAGGAGAGACTAAAGGAGCTAGGGCTTTACTCATTGGAGAGAAGGAGGATGATGGAGACGTGATAGAGGTATACAAGATATTAAGAGGAATAGATAGAGTGGACAGCCAGTGCCCCTTTCCCAGGGCACCAATGCTCAATACAAGAGGGCATGGCTTTAAGGTAATGGGTGGGAAGTTTAAGGGAGATGTCAGAGGGAGGTTTTTCACCCAGAGAGTGGTTGGTGCATGGAATGCGCTGCCGGGGGTGGTGGTGGAGGTTGACACGTTGGTCAAGCTCAAGAGATTGTTAGATAAGCATATGGAGGAATTTGAAATAGAGGGATAGGTGGGAGGAAGGGGTTAGATAGTCTTAGGCGTGGTTTGAATGTTGGCACAACATGATGGGCCGAAGGGTCTGTATTGTGCTGTATTGTTCTATGGTTGTAAGTTGCTCATTGCCCCTAAAGGTGCATTAGTCAGATGGCTTATCCCAGACCAACAAACATTTTGTCTAAGAGCACTACATTGGCACGTTCTGTAGCATGTGAGGCCCAAGACTCTACAGAATCAGCCCTGCACACTTGTCTTCTTTGGACACTTTTCCATTGCAGAATGCTGCAAGGAAATTAGATGAGCCTTGATTGAGGCAGAGGTCCAAAGGATCACAGGGACATGAGCTTGCAAGTAGAAAAGGGAGGGGAGGGGTTAGATTGGTCCTAATTGATAGATAGCTCAGGGCAAGGGCTAAATGCTCGGTATGGATAGGAGCTGATAGGATTGATAGTTGGGGGAGTAGTTTGGAGGGGCTGTGATCTAAGGTTGATGGAATTTATGGTCAGTGATTGGGAGGAGTGCAAATTGGGGTGAGGGAAAATTGGATCAAGTGATCACTGGATAGGGCTACTGGATCTATGAGTGTTGTGAGCTTGGAGATAGTTGGGAAAGTATGAATGAAAGACGGGTAAGACTCCACCTTAAAGAGGCATAACTGAGTCAGGTTCCCAATGCGAACCTGAGACCTGTGTAGGCAGTCTCCCATTAAGTCATGCAGAAGCAGCCCTCAAAAGACATTGTGAAAGCTTATTTCTACATGAATGGCTTGCAGACAATACAGGTCATCCACACACACACACACACACACACACACACACACACACACACACACACACACACACACACACACACACACACACACACACACACACACACACACACACACATTTTGAAAATTATTCAAATAGTTTCTGGAAAGTATAACTAGTGCATTAGATATGTGGAGGACCTAGAACAAGTATCAGACTCTGCAACTGTCATGAAGTCCTCAGTTTTCTAAACTGTTTTATTTTTCACCAGATGGATTGTACAGCAGACAAAAATGTGGCTCTACTCGATCCAATTTGAGCTATTTATCTTTATCAGTTTGCTTTGTTAATGTAAACATTCCAGTAATAATACTCAGAAGCTATCATTAGGTTATAATAATTATTACAGTACTGAGTAATACTCAATGGCTTTGACTGAAGAAGTTTAAAATAATTGGTCTTTAAAATAGTTGTTCATTTGTGGCAGAATGACAGAAAAAACTGGCTAATTATGAATAGTGAATTGATATGATTTTTCCATTTTTAGAATTTAAACTGCTATGGTAAGCACAGAAGGATTGGAATAGGATAATTATCCCTCCCACCTTGCCCTCCTATTACTGGCCCCACTCTCCTTCAAAGCTTCTGTCATCACCCCTTCCCTTGAAAACCAACCGTTCACCCTCACGTTTTTGAAAACCACATCTCCAGCCTTCCTATCCTTGCTATAGCCTTTGATCATCCTGTGCCCTGCCATATCCATCTCTTCCAGAACTATTGGATTGAATGCCTCCGATCAGGTTTTAACATGCATCGTTGAACAAAGCCAACCTTGTTCAAAGTTACTAATACGTGACTGCTGCAATCTATCCCTTCTTGGCCTCGCTGCAATCTTTGATGTTTTTGACTATGGCGTCCTCCTCCAGATGGATAGAATGCACTTGTGTGGTTCCATTCTCATTATTCCAGTGGTGCACACTTTTACCTCTGGTGTCAGCCAAGGATTTACCTAAAGGCTTCCTGTTTTTGTGTTGTTTAGTGTTTTTAATGATTTGTTTATGTTATTGTTAAGTTCCATTTCCCTTTTAAGAACATTGTGTATTTTCTCTTGAAGGCATTGTATGGTTTTGAACCTGGCCAGTGTCATGGAAGTTGCATAAAGAATGCAATTGTTGTTTACACTGTACTCACTAGTGAGTTTGTAGAATTAGTCACAAATATAAAGACCAAGATGGGCAAAGTTTGTGCCCTTCTGTTTCTCATCAAAGCACTGCCCCTCAGTGACATCATTCAAAAGCCTTAATTTTTCTCATGTATACTGATGACACCATCACCGCCACAATTTCTTTTGACCCTTCACTGTCAATTGTAAGGATGGTTAGGATCCAGCATTTGTTTCTCACCATACACTGAGAAAGTTGAGGCCAACATCTTTTGTCTCCATCACAAGCTCTGTCTACTCCTCTCCCTGACATCTGTCACACTTGGCATTAGGTAATATTGACAATATCAGTAAGACACCACTTTCCACCTCTGTAGTGTTGCTCAAATGTGCCCCTGCTTTACCTTATCTACTGCTGAAATGCTCAACTATGCCATGTAACCTCTCGATTCAACTATTTCAGCACAGTCTTGGCTGACCTTTCTCATACTATGTAAACTGTGTTGTCCATTTTGTGACTTGCACCAAGTCCTGATCACCTGTCATCACTATCTTTATTTTCCTGTGTTGGCACTGCCTTGATTTTAAAATTCTTAGCCTTGTGCTAAATTCAAATGGTCTTGACTTTCCCTGTCCTTATCCACCTCTACAACCCTATAATGAACCTGCATTCCTCCCATTCTTGTCTCTTAGGCATTCCCAAATTTAAGCACTCCACCATCAATGGCCAAGCCTTCAATGACCAAGGCCATTAGGTGTGAAATTCCAGCCCTAAACTTCTCTGCCTCGCAACCTCTCTGTACTCCTTTAGGAAGCTCTGTAAACCTGTCTCATAGCTCTGTATATGATGAGGCATAAATGTTTTCTTCTTTGATAACACTAAATGGTTTCTGATATTTTTGCCATTGCTGATGATGCTATATAAATGGAAGTTATTTATCTCAGTTGCAGAAATTTATTTTGATTCAGCATCCATTATCTTTTAGGGGAGAACGTGTTCCAAATTTTTTGCTTTGTATGAAAAAGATTCCTTTCCTGTCCAGCTCTGCTCAGATTATATTCCCTTATTTTGCATTCCCCACCTGAGGAAATAATTTCTGCGTATGTATCCTATTGAATTCCTTTATTATTTTAACTCCTTGATTAGATCACCACACAGTCTGTGGAATTCAGGGCATACAAAGTTTATGTAAACTTTCTTTATAATTCATCATTAAGTGTGTTATCACTTCAGTAAGTATATGCTGTACTCTTTCCCAAACTAATATATTTGAAGTAGAGTGCATAAACTCAAATGCATTATTCTAGATGGGATCTGGAAATGGTTTTGAATCAGCAGTTCCTTGCTGCAGTATTCTAACAGGCTTGAGATAAATGCCAATATTAAATGGTATTTTGAATATATTGTGCAATTGTCCACCAGCTTTTGGTGAATTCTACAATGGAAGAATATTCGTTCTTCTACAATGGTTAGTTTCCCATTGTAGCAACTGCTACCGCGATGTGAAAGCAAGACACTAGTCGGTGGGCTGCAGAACAAAAACAGATTTATTTTCCTGCCTTGTGTGGGCCTTTTAAGAGGAACGGGTCCCGCCCACCGAAAACGGAAATGACGTATGCGCTACGTCATCAAACTTTTCCCGCACGCGGGTTCTCCCCGTCGCTCGTGGAAGACGAAGGCCCAACGCCATCTTGGGCCTCACCGCTCCGACAACGCATGACCCAACCGCCGAGGCGGTTTGCTTGCTTGGACGGTGAGTCGCTACACCATCATTAAGAAAATTCTTCACTTTGTCTTTTTCTGATCTAAAGTGGACAACTTCACATTGAATTCCATCTGGACAGTGGAACAAAATGGGACAGATCTTTTGTTGCCTCAAAAATCGCTGGCCTATGCTCCTTAGCCACGGTTTGTCACAGCTTCACCCTGCTCTTACTCACCCCACCTCCAGGGAAGTTTTCCGCTGGGAAAGTGGCTCAGTTGCTAGCATTTTGGCACAGCAAAGTGTAGCACATGGGCTGTCTCAGCACAGCCAGCCAGCTGCCTTCGTTGAATCCTCGTGACAGGCAGAGAAGGCAATTGGCTCTTAGACTTGGGGATTGTGAAAATCCTCAACTTGGATGGGGTCATTAACAGTTGGAACTTGGAAAAATATAAAAATATTGCTAAAAAAGAAAAAATATTGTTTTCTTTCCAGTTTAAAAACCTAAAAAACACACACAATATATCAATTTAAATCATTAAAACTAAGATAAGTAAACAATAAAAACATAACTACTTACCTTTTGTCCTGGAGCCAAATATCTCACACTTATTAGAAAGGGGTCTGCCATGCTTGTGACAGGTTTAACAGGCTTAGATACAGAGTTTTTAATCTCAGAACTGGTAAATCTGTGGAAGGTGATACTATCCTATTGGGCTGCATGAGAAGCAGCACCTGGACAGCTAGCAGCACAGGCTAAGGGTGGAAGATGCCACTGCCGACTCAGACCAACACCAGCACTGGAAACTGGGACTTCCATAGGGTTACACAGGTAAATTCCAGCATTAGCACTAGCATTGATCAGCTCCATTATTTGTAATCACAGAGATATTAGATTATTTTCTTCTATAAAAGGTAGAAGTACTTTGAACAAGAATTTAATGCAGCCAAAGAGAAAATTTAACAAATGGAAAGGAGAAGATGATGGCACACAAACTCCTTGAAAAATGAAGTTAAAAGAAGCCTTAAAATCTTTGAGCTGAATGTTAGGAAGACAGAGCAGCAATCAACAAAGCTAATGGACGTTGAACTTACCTAATTAAGTTAGAATATATGACAGAAAGATTAATGAGCAAACAGCGTGGTGCTCTGTATGGACTTTGCTTAATGCAAACAACTGTGTTACCAAGAAGGTAGGTCAACACGCAAGTACTGGAGGCAGTGGAGAAAAGAAGTTTAAGGTTGATATCCTGAGTTTGAGCTGCAAAAAAACACAGAATAGTCAAAAGGTTATAAACCTAGATCCATCTGAGAGGTGATCTTATTTGACATTGTCATTGGCAATAGAGTCAAAATAGAGTATTACTTTAATACAAACTTCTAATGGAACTCATGAAGATATGTGTTCATGTTGGTAAACAGTTATCTGAGGGCAGATGTCCACAATTTGCTTAGATGCGTAGTGATAATTTATAGCTAGAACAGCAGAAGAATAAAGTTTGTAATCATTTAGGAAACTATTGGGTACTACAGTTGGGGAGCTTGAATTTTTATTTTGGTTTGTAAAATTAAGATAGACTGTTGCCATTCTTTTCTGAAATTAGCTTAAGAACTTGTGTCGTCAATTACAGAGCATGAGAACTCTCTGACTTCCAAGAGTTGCGCACTACACCTAATGTTCCCCAGCCTCTATTCTTAATGTCCCATTAACCATGTAGAATATAGAATTACTCTCTTGAAAGGGAAAGCAAATTCCAAGTGAATACATTTTGTTAAAAGTACCCCCACCTCTTACAGAGAAAAATAATAGACTGAGCAATAGGGCAACAAGTTCAAATTGGCCAGGGAAGCAAAGGGCCCAGGGGAAACATTTTAGATGGTGGGGGTGTTGATTCCCCACTCTTTAGCATGGTTTTCCAAGGTCAGACAGTTCTCAGGTCATTTTAAAGTTGTCACTGATTGCAGTGGAGCCATACTGATACCTTCTCATAATTAGCATCCCTCAAGTGGTACAAAAAGAATGGAGGGAGGCCTTAGGACCCTATGTTGTGAAGAAAACTGATATGTAAAGAAAAAAGCCAAAGAAAATTATGGAAGAAGTACTTTCAAAGAAAGGGCTGCCTTAAATTTTCCTTGACCTTAAGTTCACTCACCACTTATTTGTAATTACTGCTGTTACTGTTGAGTGTTCGAATACCTCTTCAGTTATTGAAGTAGCTTAATGACCTATCCAACTCGCCTTTTTAAAATCCCATTCTGTAGTGCATTCTTTCCATATTAAAGACTGCTATTTTGTCTCCTTGTGTATTTGGTTTTATTGAGTTAGTATTCAATAGCAGCAGTTGGGAGAATTAGAAAGGCACTGGCATTCCTCGATAATTCTTCTTTTGGATAACCCTGTTTGAATGCTGATTAAAATACTAATCTCCTTTGTATGTGTGCATAATCAATAATAACATGTCTACCTTAAGGAAAAAAATGACCTGATTTTTCTTAGTTAACAGTTTTATAAATTGGTAAGCAACTCTTGAATTCTACAAACCACCGCCTTATTCACCATTGAGAGGTTCTAAATTGTGGAGGTAACAACTGAACTGAGGAAAAATAATTAATCAGAATGTTTTAATTAGTAGCGATACTTAGTCAGTGAGAAGAAAGTTAGAGAATCTTGAAACAGATTAGACTGGATTCTTGAGTAGATATTTAGACTCAGAAGAATTGAACCATTGTTCAGGTTCCCTAGTTCTGATGTTTCTGCTCTTTAAAGCATCAAATCTCCAAATGATGGTATGGATCTTGTAGTCATTGCTGCACAAACAGCATCCATACATCACTCTTGCACTTGCCTACAGAGCTATTAAGGGCTTTTGTACCAGAAGTTGATGTGGTAAGAAATCCTTGCAAGTGAACCATTTTCAATAGCATATTAAGGGTATGTATAAGTGAACAGGCCAATCTACTGAGTATCACTATAACCAATCAGAAGCATTTTTACTGAAGGAGCAAAAGTTTAAACCAGGAAATGCAAGTTAGTTAAGTCAATGGTAAATCATGTACAGAATATGAAAGAAATTGACAGAAAAATATAGTTTATGGGAGATGAGAGATAAAAGTAAAGTGTTTCTTCAGTATGTATTTTATTATGTTTAAAATATCCTCAACAATCAAATCTGCAGGAATGAAAGTCTATAGTTGTGAAACTTAAAGTTCAGTTCAGACAAGTTATTTGACCTATTATTCCTGATTTAAAAAAAAAGTTACTTTCCCTGGAATTGACAAAATTTAACTCTCTCTTTCGTAGTGGGCATCCATCTCATAATTACAGCAGCTTTGTACTACTTAATGTGTTTCAACAGAGATATGTTGTCTGAATTTGAACATTGCAACTTCTGGAGAAGCAGGATAATAAGGCTAGCAACTTCCTGATTTTTGTATCTACCTGTGTGTTCGATCAGTGAGAGATGCTGTTCAGTTTAGACTTCAATAATAGTGAGCAGTGATAATGTTTAAGTTCTGCAAATTTGGGCTAAAATACTGTAATTGTAGGTTGAGTAAAAGGAATATAGTTATGTAGCCAATTTTGCATTCTTGAAGTACACGTTATTCCTCTGAAGTAAAATTTACCAAATTTCATTTAATACCAAGAGTAACCAGTTAAAAAAACTATCATTGAAAAAAGATATTATTAATTTTTCCATGTTCATTCATAATTAGCATATGCAGAAAGAGAGTATAATGGCTTCTTCTCCAGTTTAGTTGTTAAATGATCTTTGGTGAACTGTTACTTGGGTTCAGTGTGGTAGATTTTTGACTGATTATCTGCACATAAGACATCACTGAGGTGGAATGTAAAGAGAATGGCATACCTGTTTTTAAAAAAGTCCTTCCTACCGATTAGACTGAGCACGGAGCAGAAAATCAGGCATAAAATTACATCCCCACAACAAAGCCTGCCTAACTTCTATAATGGCTTGCTGTATGACTCTAATCAGACTCCATATTACTTACTTTTCTACATATTGTGCCCAGCATATGTTCATGCCTGGCAATAAAGGCAAAACTAAATTGTGCTTAAATATCAAAAATCAACAGTTCTTTGCAGGCAGAGGTGTGAGGTTTCCACAATAAGGATGTTGGGGGTGGAGGGGGACTAGGATGGTCACTGTTTGCTGGATGTGTAAGCCTGCTGTCCCCATTATACAACTACCTATCAACCTGAGTGAGGCCTTGTACAAGAGTGAAACCTGTTTAATAGATTCTAAAAAGCTGAATCTATGTGGGTTAAAATGAGGAAATTTTTAGGAAGGCAGAAAATATGGATTTGATGAATTCATAAATTTAGTTGAGGTTTCTGAGGAAATATAGATAAGAGAATAATGTGGATATTAGATGGATTTTCAGAAAATATTTGAAAAGGGAATTGTTACTAAAATCAAGGCATATTAAAGTGCCTAAAGAGAGGATAAACAGAGGAATGGTTGGGAGATAGAAAATGAATTTATTTTCAGTTTTATTGGCTGTTAGGTTGGGGAATCTGTGCTGTAATCTCTTTATGGTACTAATTGAGGGAGAAATAACAAATCTGTGAGGCAGATTGTACAGTCACATGAATAGATTAGCAGAGTGAGCAAGCAGCCAGCAGTTGAAATTCAATGGAGAGAACAGTGAATGAAGGTATGTTCTGGAGGATAAGACTGAAGGGACAAAAGAGACAGAGAAGTGCAATATATAACTATTGTTATTTGTCATTTGATAGGCAGGGCTGGAGGAAGACTTTGACATCCAAAAAGCCATGCTTCCTGTCTCTTTTTGCCTTTTTTTATTACAGATGAGTTGGCCCTATTGCTGAAGGTTCTGCTCACATTGATGGTCCTGTCCTTTTCTGGCAGGTAGCTGCAAGACCTCTTGAAGCAGATTTTCACAGCCTAGTCGCATCCAGCACATTATTCTTTGACATTTCCGCCAGCTACAATGTGATCCCGTCACCAGTCACATCCTCCCCTCCCCATCCCTTTCTGCTTTCCCTTGGGACCACACTTTCCATGACTACATGGTTCGTCCATTCCTCCCCCTCCCCTCCCCTCCCCTTCCCCTCCCCTCCCCTTCCCCTCCCCTCCCCTCCCCTCCCCTTCCCCTCCCCTCCCCTCCCCTCCCCTTCCCCTTCCCTCCCCTCCCCTCCCCTCCCCCTTCCCTCCCCTTCCCCTTCCCTCCCCTTCCCCAGGCACTTTCCCCAGCAACCTGTCTCTACACCTCCTCCCTCACTTCCATCCAGGGATCTAAACAGCCCTTTCAGGTGAGATAGAGATTCACAGGCACCTCGTCTAACCTCATCTATTGCACTTGATGTGGCCTTCTCTACATGGGCGAGACCAAGCATATTCTCTTGGTCTTAAGAGACCGCTTTGCCGAGCATATGCACTCTTTCAGCAATGCCTATCTGGAGCTCCAGGTTGCAAATCATTTTAATTCCCCTTCCTATTCTCACACCAACCTGTCTGTCCTCTGCCTCCTGCACTTCCAAGGTGAGGCCATACACAAACTAGAAGAACAGCACCTCATATTCCACCTGGGTGGTCTCCAACACAATACGATGAACATGGAATTCTTCAATTTCAGGTACCCTGCTCCCCATCTGTCCCTTTCTCTCTCCTTCTGATCAACCCAAGTCCTCTTACACACCCCTTTCTTTCCAAACCCCATCCCCCTCAGCCCCCATCATCCAGTTTCTTTCCCCTTCCCAACTTCCATCTGCCCATCACTCTCACAGTCCTCCCACTGGGTCCCCTGTTGTCTCCCGTCCCCCGCCCTGCCCCACCCATTGGTCCACCTTCCCTTCCTCATTTGGTTCCACTGTTCACCTTTTCTTATCGTATTCCATAATCTGCAGCCCATTGTTGTTTCCACTTATCACCTCCCAGCCTCTGTCGCTATCTCCACCCTTCCCTCCCTCACCTGACTCCATCTGCCAATCAACCCCTCCCCACCTGGATCCACCTATCACTTGCCAGCTCTTGCTTCACCACTCCCCACTTTCAGTTCAGATGAAGGGCCTCAACCCAAAACATCAATAGTCTATTTCCCTTCACAGATGCTACCCACCCAATGAGTTCCTCCAGCAACTCATTTTTTTAAAACCATAGAACCATAGAGCACAAAACAGGCTCTTCAGCCCACCATGTTGTGCTCCAGATTCCAGCATCTGCTGTCTTTTGTGCCTCCATTTCACAGCCTACTCTGTGGAGATGGTGCCCTTCACTTACAAGGAGTGTTGTACTTAAGTTGTATGTGAGGCTTAATGTGATTCAGCTTAATGTGAGGTTAAGTTATAGTGGGTGCGACAATGAACCTCTGGTGCCATCTAGTATTGTTTGTGGCAGTAAGAAGAAATTAACACAGAGCTATTAAGGGACTATCTCCAAAATAACTGTGAACCTGGATGGCCTTTAACATCTATTTGAAATGGGAGAAGTTAGCACATAACACTTTCAGTCTGTGGGAACAAGAAATTGCATTCCTGTCCTTAACAGATTTGCATTGGCATTTTGTATGAGAGCACACATTACCAGCAGGGAGGCATAACATGAATTTCCAGACTATTTTTTGTGCAAGCATAGCCCTCCTATATATGATTTCCAGATCTGCTTTGATCCATCAAATGTTCCACAGCAATACATTTAAACTTAAAGCTAACCTAGCCATTTTAGTTATATATATATATATATATATATATATATATATATATATATATATATATATATATATATATATAACTTATATATATATAACTTATATACATATTATATATAACTTATATATATAAGTTATATATATAAGTTATATAACTTATATACATATTATATATAAGTTATATATAAGTTATATATACATATTATAATATTATATATTATAATATGTATATATATATAAGTTATATATATATACATATTTCATATTATCTTACAAATTAACTGTAATTTTAGCTATTTAATATCTTATTGTGAAATACAAAGTTATGTCATCGTGAATTTGATTTCCATGTTTAAATAAAATTAGTAAACGTTGAACAATGCTACTTACCAAGACTCTGCTAATATGGGTGTTTAAGCTTGGCAGAATTCAATTTTTGTTTTAAATATTTCAATAAAAAAAAGCTTTGGTCTTAGGCATTTGTTTTATTTTTTATTGATTTGTATTTTCAGAATAGTGGAAAATTTTTGTGTTGGAGCTATTTATTAGTTATACAATTAAAAGCTATATTTAATCTTGTGACAAATATAAAAGGCTGTTATACATAATAAATGCATTATTGAGATAGCGGCTCGCGATGCCATGCTGATGGTCTGTGCTGCCGTCTTCTGGTACCCCTGCTGCCCCTGACACAATGCACATCGCTTGTGAGCCACTTCTACCGGCGGCAGTTTCAGGGAAGTGCAGAGCCTGTGGAAATAGGCCTTGGGGACTCATTGGGCAAGACCTTGGTCATCGTCGGTGCTTGTTGGTCAGGGTGGCAGCGCCATCGAGAGCATTTCATGCTCGCTGGGAAACAGAGTGGCTCTTTTTGCTGCTTCATGCCCCCACCACTCCTTCGAAGGCCTTCCATCCAGCAAGTGTGCTGACCTGCTTGGATTCCCTGATGAATGTTATAAGGTTTGTCTGATTTGTACTTTTTCTCCATTCCACTTATTATCCATAACTATATTTTTGCATCTATATGTGAGAGTGAGATATCAACAATTACTGATAAAATTCATATCCTACTAAGCCTAGTTGTTATGAAATTTGGGATTCTACTATCAGATGAAGTCTACGAAGAATCTTACTCCACTGCTGTGTATGTTTTCTTATATAAGTTGTTATAAAACAGATTTGTGCCAAATAGTAAAACAAAAGTAGAAGTAACAAATGCTTGATATTTTGATTGATTGTTTTCCCCATTTGTTTTTTTTTCCAGGATTCCCTGTAAGTGTTGTGGATGCTACAGAATTGATTGAGTCTACTGAGTTAAGGAAACTCATCTCCTTTATCTATGTATATTTTTCTTTTTAATCTGATAGATTCACATTTTGTTATTAACTGTATGTTTTGGTTAGAAAATTAAAACCGGATGTTTACTGCAGATTATTACCAAAATACTGTGCCTATTTTGTAACCATATGCATTTACTAACTAAACCTTTCACTTTCATGTGCCTTGAAGCAGAGTTGTCAAACTCAGAGCCCTGTGGTCACATGTGCCCTTGAGCCCTGGCAATCTAGCTCTTAAAAGCTAGCAAATTCAGTGCTGTCAGTGTTACCATTTTGTTTACTGTTTAAATTTTATGGACCTGGAAATTATGAAAGGACTGTTTCAACAATGTTGCTAAATTGGTGGATATGTTCTAAATCACAACATCAAGATTTATTAAAATTTGAAATTTGAGATATGCATCAGGAACATTTAACTTCAGGGAGTAATTATTTTTGAGCTACAGAAAAAAAAATAACTTTTACATAAAAGATTTGACTGTTTTCTATTTTCTTTTATGATTGATTCCCCAACCACAGGGAGAACCAGGAAGAGATGGCTATCCGGTAAATGACATTTGTTTTATATTCTCTGCATTTATAATGAAATCAAAGAAAGATGGTACAATATTCATTTTCAACTGATTCATCAAACTAACAGGAATAATATTCTTACTTAAATAAACACAATTTAAAATAGCCTTCCTTATCTGATAATTTGAATAATCCTCTAGAACATATAACTTTTATCATTAAACTAAAATTGATGCAGTAAAATTGTGCTTCATTTCCTGCTGCTCCAAATTGATCTATGTAGGTTTTGACTTAGAATTTTCAACAGATGATATAAAAAAAGATTTCATTCACAGATAATTGTGAAAACCTTATGAAGCAAAGCCCTAAACAATTTTAATGTATGGCACAGATGCCCTTACTGAAAGAGAAGGGGATTTGTCTCCTCCTTATGTAGTCAGTGGCAGGCATCATGGTCATATAGATACGTCCGGGTTGCAAGTTTCCCATCAGTTCAGGAAATGATACATGTGAGTGCAGTTTGACCCAGGCTTTCATATAAACCTAATGCTTTTCATTAACAGCAAAGCTTAATAATCATTGAATGCATAGATAGCATTTGACCATCACAAAAAATCCTTGTGGACACCACCGTGGATCCAGAAAGTTTGCATGATATGTTTTTCCTGAGGCAGGCACTGAGCAGTACTGTGGCTGCAGTAGCATAATGTAGGTTGCATGTGCTGCAATGAGAAACTCATTTCCTTACAAAAGAAGCCATTCTGCCATGTGCAGGGCTCAAAGTTGGGATGGTGAAGAAGTTCTTTACAGCTCCAAAGACAGTGATGAAATCTCTCTGTTTGCCTCCATGAGCACAGCTTCAAAGACACTGAAGAATGATCTATCGCCACCCACGAAGCCACTGACTATTTGCTGCAGTCCAATATTGCCAACCAAATAGCATCAACTTGTGAAAGCTTCAGTATACTAGAAAATCAGGGTAGTTGTCATTGAGTAATGGTGTGGTCTCTAATTCAGTGAAACTTTTATTTGAAATATCTTCTCTTTCCCATATGCTCAGTCACTCTCTACTTTGGTGATGTCCCCATGTCCTCCACCATAGCTACAGCAGTGGGTCAGGAAACGTGTTCAGTGGCAAAGAGTGATTAGCAATAACTGCCAGCTTGTTGGTGAATAGGGATTGGTTTTGCCATTTAGATTTAGTGTTAAGGAAAAATGGTGAGACGTCCTCGTGAATCAGATGTCACTGTAGCTGCCTTCCTTACTCCTCCTCCTCCTTCACTTCTTCCTCCTCCATGGAAATAGATGGTGCTCTTAGGGCCAGATTGTGGAGAAGGCAGCAGATAGTGATGAAGCTCGAGGATCTTACAGTAAAAGTACTGTAGCATACTTCCTGAGGAGTCCAGGAAGAAGTGTTGCTTTCATCTGTGAATGAGAACTAAAAAGAGAAACCCAATCCCAATAGTGAAACTGTTCCCACATTAACTTTAATCTTGCTGATAATCTCCACGTCCTCCTCTGTGCAAGTTGTGAAAGCTGGAATCAATTCAACATGCCACACAATTTTAAACATCCAATCAAGAGTAAGGCCATACAATCCTCAACTGATCACCTTTGTATATTCTTTATTGTCCATCTTCTACATGAAATAAAAGCGGAAAATGGTCCAAACAATCAGCAAGTCAGGCAACATCTGTGAAGAGAGAAACAGAGTTAAAATTTCAGGCTGAAGACCCTATATCAGAACTGGGAAGAGTTAGAAATCAAACATGATTGAAATGGCAAAGAAGGTAGATGGGTACAGAAAAGAAAATAAAAAATTGTGAAACAGTATAGACTAAGAGGGGCTCAATGATTCAATTGGTACTGATGCTAATGGTATTGGTTTATTATTGTCACCGAGGTACAGTGAAAAACTTGTCTTGCATGCTGTTCGTACAGATCAATTCATTACACAGTGCATTGAGGTAGTATAGAGTGCATTGACGTAGTACAGGGTAAAACTAAAAACAGAATACAGAGTAAAGTGTCACAGCTATATGGGAGTGCATTGCAAGTAGACAATAAGGTGCAAGGTCAAACAAGGTCAAGAGTCCGTCTCATCGTGTAAGAGAATGCTGGCTGTTACTGGTTGATGATATTCACCAGAACTGACCAGTCCTAAAGCAAACTGGAAAGGTGATTATCTGAAATTATTGAATTCAGTGTTGCGCCCCCAAAGGCTGTAACATGCCTCAGTGAAAGATGAGAAGCTATTTTCAGCGTTTACAATGGGCTTTACTGTGCAACAATGGAAAAAAGTAAAAGACCAAAGCCAATGAAGTCACAGTGGGAGTATGATGGAAAATTAACATGAAAGCTGCTGGAAAGCTCAGGTTCACCCTTGCAGACTGACCAAAGAGAGGTGGTCTTAAAAGTGATCACCCAATTTTCATTTTATTTTTTCCAATGTAGAGGAGACCATATTGTGATCAATACACTAAATTGGAAGAAATACAAGTGACTTGCTGCTTCACCGGGAAGTAGTGTTTTGTGTCCCTGGATAGTGGTGGGGGGAAGGGGGGTGGGAGGAATGAGGTGTTGCAACTAATCTGGTTGCATGAGAAGGTGCCTTGAGAAGGGGAATGGATTGAGATGGAAGAGAGAAGTGAAGCACAGAGGAAAATGTGCCTTCTGAATGCTGAAAGTGAAGGGATAAATATGTCCAGTGGAGGGATAGATATATCCAGCGGAGGCATCATGTTCAAGGTGGCTGAAGTTGCAGAGGATAATCCATTGAATGTGGAGGCTGAAGGAATGGAAAGCGAGTACAACAAGAGGAAGCCCATCCTTGCTCTGAGTGGTAATAGAGGGGAGTGAGAGATGAAGTGCAGGAAGTGTGGTTGAGAGCCCTGTCAACAAAGCTGAAGGGGAAATCACAGTTGAAGAGAAAGGAAGACAACTTGGAAGCACTTGGAAAGGTGATGGATATGATTGTGCAGGAGAAACTGGGGAAAGGATAGTCAGAGGGATTGTAATGGATATTGGTTGCTAACCTGTCGCCTGAGATGGAAATGAAGGAGTCAATATAGGGATGAATCAGAGATGGATGGACCTTTTGAATGTGAGAGCAGGGTGGAAATTGGCAACAAAGCTGATGAAACTTAATTACAAAAGCAGGAAGCAGTACTTACACATTCACCTATGTACCAGAAAAAGAGGTGAGGGAGGTGACATGATTAGGAATGAAACAAATGCTGTTCCACGTACCCCACAGAGAAATAGGTATCGCTTGGGTCCATGCATGTCCCTGTAGTGACACTTCCATTTTAAGAAAGAAAGTAGTGATAGGAAAAGTTGTTCAATTGAGAACAGTTTCAGCCAAGAAAAGAAGGCTAGCGGTGGAGCAGGACTGGTTAAGCCTCGGTTCAAGGACTTCTTACCATCTAAATTTTTTTAAAATTTTACTTTCAGCATGGTAACAGGCCCTTTTGGCCCAGCGAGTCCGCGCCGCCCATTTTAAACCCTCATATTAACCTACCCATACGTCTTTAGAATGTGGGAGGAAACCAGAGCACCGGAGGAAACCCACGCAGACACGGGAGAACGTACAAACTCCTTACAGACAGCGACGGGAATCGAACCCCGATCGCTGGCGCTGTAATAGCGTCGTGCTAACCGCTACGCTATTACAATGTATTCTTACCTGTATTGGAGAAACCAATGTAGATTGAGTGACTACTTTGTGGAACATCTCCAAGGATGACCTTCAGTTTGCAGTTGCTTGTCACTGTCATTTTCCATTCCATTCCTAACCTGATGTCTTTCTTTGGCCTCTTACAATGTTTCACTGAAGCCCAACAGGAGGATGGGCCATATACTCAACATTGGCAAGACTAAGTCCCTTCTGCTGCACTATAGTTCTGTCTGACAGTAAAGTTCACGGTGACACCCTGGAAAACATGGATCACCTCACATACCTTGGGCACCACCTTTTGGCAAAGGCAGACATTGATGGTGAAATTCGCCACTGCCTTCTATACCCAGCTCAGCTTTTGGTTGATTGATGAAAAAAGGCATTTGAAATTCAAGACCTCAGACCTGGCATAAGACTCATGGTCCACCAGGCAACTATGTCCATTGTCCTTTTATATGCTTCTGAGACCAGAACTACCTATAGCACTGGGAAAATACCCCCAATTTTGTCTCTGCAAATTCTCTGGAAGAATAAGTGAATGATCTTCAGTGTCCCCTCCCAGGCCAACAACCTGAGCATTGAGGCTCCAGTTACACCCAGTTGGATACATTGGGCAGGGTATGTGCTTCTCAGGTCCAACATCAGACTGCTGAAGCAGATATCCTTTTCAGAGCTCTGCCTTGGGAAGGGATACTAGGCAAACAGAGGAAAAGATTCAAAAATGTTGTTAACACCTCTTTAAAGAAATTCAACGTCCTCACTGATGCTTGAACTCTCTGGTAGATGTTTCACAAATTTGATTGAGTTCTTTGAAGAAGTAACCAAGAAAGTCAATGAGGGCGGGGTAGTAGACGTAGTCTATCTGGACTTCAGTAAGGCCTTTGATAAGATTCTGCATGGTAGGCTGCTGTGGAATGTTAGATCTCATGGGATCCAGGGAGAGATAGCCAATTGGATACACAATTGGCTTGATGGTAGGAAGCAGAGGGTGATGGTAGAAGGTTATTTTTTGGACTGGAGGCCCGTGACTAGTGGTATGCCCCAGGGGTTGGTGCTAGGTCCTTTGCTATTTGTCATCTGTATCAATGGTTTAGATGAGAACATACAAGGCATGGTTAGTATGTTTGCAAATGACACTAAAATAGGTGGTGTTGTAGACAGTGAAAATGGTTATCAGGAATTAGAGGGATCTTGATCAGCTGGGTAAGTGGGCTGAGGAATGGCAAATGGAGTTTATTTTATATAAGTGTGAGATGTTGCATTTTGGGGAGACAAATGAGGTTATATCTTTCACAATGAACAGTAGGGCCCTGGGAAGTGTTGTAGAACAGAGGGGCCTAGTTCTCTGAGTGTGGCATCGCAGGTAGACAGGGTGGTGAAGAAGGCCTTTGGTCCCCTGGCCTTCATCAGTCAGGGCATTGAGTATAGAAGTTGGGACATCATGTTGCAGTTGTACAAAACGTTGGTGAGGCCGCATTTGAAACATCGTGTTCAGTTTTGGTCACCCTGCTGTAGGAAAGATGGCATTAAGCTGGAAAGAGTGCAACGGAGATTTACGACCATGGTGCCAGGACTTGAGCAACTGGCTTTTGGAGAGAGGTTGAACAGGCTTGGATTTGCTTCACTGGAGTGTAGGAGAATGAGGGGTGATATTATAGAGGTGTATAAAATCATGAGGGGGATAGATAGGATGAATGCACACAGTCTTTTCCCCAGGATTGAGGAATCAAGAACTAGAGGGCACAGGTTTAAGGTGAGAGGGGAAAGTTTTAATAGGAACCTGAGGAGCAACGTTTTCACCAGAGGGTCATCCATATATGGAATGAGCTGCCAGAGGAAGTGGTTGAGACAGGTGCATTAACAACATTTAAAAGACACTTGGACAGGTAAGATAAGATTTCAATATCCCATGTACATTCAAAAACACAGTGAAATGCATCTTTGTGTAGAATGTTCTGGGCGCAGCCAGCAAGTGTCGCAATGCTTCCAGCGCCAACATAGCATGCCCACAACTCATAACCTGTACATCTTTTGAATGTGGGAGGAAACCAGAGCACCTGGAAGAAACCCACGCAGTCACAGGGAAAACATACAAACTCCTTACAGAAGCGGCTTGAATTGAACCCGGGTCACTGGCGCTGTAATGGCGTTACGCTAACCGCTACACTACCATGCCTGCCCCATACATAGTTAGGAAAGGTTTAGAAGGATATGGGCCAAATACGGGCAAGTTGGATTCACTTAGATGGTAATCTTGATCAGCATGGACCAATAAGACCGAAGGGCCTGTTTCCGTACTCTATGACTCTATGACACTGGCCTATCACCACTTAAAGTGGAGAAGGAGCATTTGGGATGATATTGAAAACCTCAAGTCTTTGCATTGGGTGTATTCAGAGATGCTGAATAAGTGATGGAAGGAGTGACCGCCTCACAAACTAATGCCCCCCTGTCCACCCAGTCAGCCAACAACTGTGCCATCTATAAAGTAGTCTGCAGTTCCCACATTAGTCACTCCAGAACCCATGAAACTGGAGTGGAAGTAAGTCATCCTTGATCCAAAGGGACTGCCTGTGGAGAAGAAAAATAATTTTTTCTGTGTACTTGTTTGCATCAACTTGTTCAAGCAATTTTGGATCTAATTGTATTATTAAAAACATGCAAACATTTTCCTGTTTCTCTGTATTCTACCTGCACTGTTTGTAATCAACAGAAAATTTGGCATGAAAGAAAGCAGTCTACCCTTGGGGCTTCTCCAAGATTGTTCTGTAACTAGGTTCAATTGAAAGATATGTAAAAGCCATCTGGAGCAATTCAACAATTGTTTTCCTTCACGAAAAAGTACCTGAGCTCCAACTTGTGGATCTCTTCAAGATAGAAATTCATTTTGTGGTGAAATTAATTTATTTTATGTGTCCTCAAACAAAAATCATTGAAGAAACTGTCAGACTTGGAAAGGATTGAGAACCTTTTCTAGTGTACCAATAAGTGCTGTGCATAGCACTAACGCCCATTCCAATACTCCACAATGCTTTGTGAAATTGAGCACAAAATAGTTAAAAGCAGTGCTGTGGCAATTTACACACAGACTCGTGCGCTAAAGTGGGATCTATGTGCTTCTCAGTGGGAGCTGTATGAAGAGCTTACGGCTGCAGCCTCATTGCTGCACTGACTCCTGAGAAACGAGTCAGCTTAAAGACCCCTTTTTAGCCACAGACAGTGACAGAAAAGGCAACCACAGAGCTGAGGGAAAACAAGGGGGATAGATATCAAGGAAATCTCCTTTATGTCTCCAACTCTCCATGTAATGTCCTGGCCTAATTAGCTATCATGCAGCTCAGAATTGATTTAAACAAAAAGCTGTGCAAAGTGAAGGGAGCACCAGTGATGCAGGTTCCATAATCCAAATTATTAGGAAACGAGGCTGATGGATGTGTATGCAAGACATTGATGTTACAGTGCAAATCCTTTACTCATTGTCTCATTGACGAGTGCTGCATAGTTTATTTATTAATGATTAGTGAAAGTTGTAGATCACACTCAAAATTTCCATAAAACATGTTCAATGCAGGAAATATATGGTGCTAGCCAAGTCAGATGCTTGACTGACACCTGAAAGATGACAGCCATGGAAGTGCCTGGTCCAGTTCTCCAATGGGCATAATTTCACCAGAAATGATCATTAGTACAATTTAACTAAGGTAAAACTGCTTCTAGATGTAATTTGTACAAGAAAAATGTGCTTAACTGGATCCAGTTTGTAGGCTTGAGACTGCCTGCATGTTCCCAACCCACAGTACATTGAGGAGGTAAATTTCATTTAGGGTTAAGAGTGCTAACTTAGTGCATGAGTATCCACCCATATCCACTTTTGTGGCCTGTTAGTTTTCACTAAGCATTCAATGTAGAGTTTATTTTTCTATATTCTGTCATGTCAATTCTTACCTTTGGAGTGCTTGTCTGCTGGTGTCTGCACTGTGAATGATTTGTTTAGTAGACTATTAAACTTGCATTGAAGTATACATGTACTGCTGTGACTTGTGCCTGAACCAGGCTAGTACTTTGCACACAAGGATAAAATCAGTGCTTAAGAGAGCTAAGCATTCTGAGATGAGAATTAAGTGCAGTATTTGTATGTTAACTCGATTTAAGCTTCCTTTTAGTGGATGGAGGGGGTTAACAATCCCCTTTAAACTTTTAACCTTTGGAAGATACTTGTTTTACGTGCAAATGTTTAGGCAAGTGGAGACGTTGTTACTAAAGAACATGGTTAACATTAGAGCCTGGCAGAAGACATAAAAAAGATCAGGACCATTCTCATATCTGTGGTAGGAGTTTACTCTCTTAAATAGAAAACCATTAATGATCCTGCAAGGCTAAATGCTTTCCTGGTAATGAGCCACAGAAACTGGACAGAGTTGAATTAGAATTTTTCATTTGGTTACTCTTCAAAGCTGGCCCTGAGATTCTTTAGAATTCTGGGTACCATGCATAAAAATAAACAATAACAGTGAACAACAAGGAAGTAATGCAGATGCATTGCCTAAAGGCAGAAATCTGAAACAATGGGCTTAGTTTAACATAAAACCAACAACCCATTTTAAATTTCTCGAAAGCTTTGTACAATAATCTTGTTTGTTGTAATATTTTGCATGACAATATTTGCTATCAATATTGAAATATAGCATTTTGGGAATTATTACCCAAACTATACTGGAAGAATAAATTCAATGGGTATGTGCAGAACTGTCCTGATTATATCATTGTTACAAATCATTCAAAGAATTAGGTAACGGATGGTTTTCACTGAACGCTCAATGGAAGGTTTATTTATGTTTTGTTATGGCACAATATATTGAACAGGAATGAAGCGTGAGGTTCTGTGTGAAAGCCAGGAAAGCACAAACTTGAACGATATACGTTAAGTTTCCTATTAAGATTCTTTGTTTTATCCAGCCAGTTAAAATCAGTAGGAAAACTCAGAAGCTGATAATTCCAAGATGAGAAGGACTATTTCCTTTACTGCCACAAATTCATACTAATGCAGCTGGATATTACATCACCAATTCTTTAAGCTGCTGCTTTACTTTTTGTCCACTTCAGTGTCTCAATTTATTTTTCCTTTATGATATTTCTGAGGGTCGTGCATCATTTATAGCCAAGAAGATGAGCAGGCAATTTGACTCTTTCATTCTTCCATGCTCTATCCTGCCTTTTGTATGGAGGTCCCTAGTCCTAGGTATTTTTCCAGAGTAGCATGACTCAGATGAGCAATTACTTATAATGAGGATTGTGACATTTACATATTCTAACATGCCAGGCCATAAATGCAATGATCCAGCATGCCCTATAAATGTCACTGAATGAGAAGCAGTTCAGCTTATTATGTATATGTATGTCTCCATATTGTTGTTTCAAACACATTGATGAAGATATTAGAACAATCTTATGCTTGCTCTCCTGATGGCCTCCAATTTTAACTCCCTTTCTGTCAGCTTCTGTAAAATATAACTGCCAAAACCTAGAATTTCACTTGGGGTTCTTTATTTTTATACCTATATATTATAAATAGCATTTCAGATGCCACCCATTAAAGTTGTTACAATCCTTCTGGTCTCTTGAGGAGAGTTGCAGTTTTCTGCCATTTGTTTAATCTGGAATCTGCTGGCTGAATCCGTAGTGGAGGCAGATTCAGAGTAACATGCAGATGAAAATTGGCTATCTACTTGAGAAGGAAAAATTTGCATGGCAGTGAGGAAAGAATAGGGGAGTGGGACTAATTAGCTAATTCTTTTAGAGGACCTGCACAGGCATGATTTCCTGAGTAAACTTCCTCTATGCTGTATGAGTCTGTTCTGTGATTTTTCACAACCAGAAACGTGGGTGCAAAGTTGAAATAACATATTGTAACCTAGTAACAACCTGTTTTTCTCAGCAAGGTGGATTGTGACTCACTACAGTCAGTTATTTCCTAACCTCCATGCCATCCTAATCTTCCTCTGAGAGGATGATAGGAAGAAATATCATGCTGCTATGTACTTGCATGGTTCACCAAATTATAAGGCATGTTTATAACAGTCTGAGCTTGATATCTAGGTGACATTTTTAAGCCATTTCTACTTTGAAAGCCACACTCTGGCTCTAGTTAATTGAATCTGTCTATCCACGTAATGATAATAACTTTCCCCAAGAACTAGTTCAACCACACCCCAGGATAGTCTCGAAAGTGCCAATCCGTATTTAAGTTACATCTTAAAGTGAACCAGAACACTCTGTCATGAAAAGCACAATCTTAACCCATCTTTGCAACAGTATTGGGAGAAGGCATGGAATTTAAAGTATTACAGGGGATTGCAGCTCCCTTCCTGTACCGTTCTCTTTCTACCCCACCTCTATTTTCACCACTGTTTTACATATGAATATACAATGGACGTACAAATAAGAAGTAAGAGTAGGCCACTCAGCCCCTCATGCCTGCTCCAACATCTAATAAAATTATGGCTGACCTAAATATAACCACAACTGTGCATTCTTGTTTACACATGGCAACCTTTCACCCCTTGCTTCTCAAGTTTCTATCCACCTATGCCTTAAAAATATTATGACGCTGCTTTTGTTGCCCTTTGAGCAAGAGTGTACCAAAGACTCACCACTCTCTGAGAGAAACATATTTCACCTCACCTGTCTTAATGGCAACCCCTTATTTTTTGGACAACCCCTAGTTCTCCTGAGTCTTTCAGTAGCTGTCTTCTATTTATGTGTTGTGAGTAATGAGTAGTTGTGCAAGAACGTGAGACAGGTACATGGTGTGAAGGAAGGAAATAAGAGCTGAGTGTGTTTACAGAGGGAAAAAGCATACACTAATGACTGTTGAATGATGATGGTTTAAAGTAGGAGGGAAAAGGCGAGCGGAAATACACACAAAATGCATCCAAACATGCAGGCTTGGAAACCAAGCACTATGCAGTCTATTAAGCCTGTCTTATACTGTATTACCTCACATAATGCCCTTTCCCTCCTATACCTCCTTCCTTAAATAGCCTTGCAATCTCCTGCAAGGAACAGAACTAACCTTAAGCCACTCTATGAAATTTCCTTCTGACCTCTGAAGACAGTTAACAAAGAACGAACAGACCACACTAGGACCTGGTGGTTTGAGTCCAGATAGCCCATCTACCTTCTGTATGTAGCTCTCAGGAATATATGTTGATCTTCTTTCTCAGCCTTTTGTCACTAAAATCAGGCTTCCTTTGCCAAGGTTGGTGGCTTTCCTGTGGTTTCTTACAGCTAAGTTAAGATACAAGAATATGATGTGAAACTAATTTGTCTTCCACCTTAACCTGCTTCTTCTTGCCAGTGCCCCCAGACCAAAACCATTGTACTTGAAGAATAGGAGTCAGGGATTTGAAAAGCCTGGTTCATTGTAACCACTTGTTGTGTTAGTGGGCGAAGGCTGCTCATAAAATAAATTATATCTGATGTGTTCCATTACCATGAAAAATTAATTTTGATTCTGGGTATTGAGCTCTTTGTATTAAGATTGTTTGTACATGAAATAAACATTTCAGGGGTAAACCTTCAATTGATAATCTATCACTAACTGGTAATCAGGTGCCAGTTTAACTTCCATTGCTGTATGGCTGCAGGTTCAATGGTGCACAAAATGATAACACAAAAAAGTGAAAGTTGTGCGCAATTCTTCCAGTTAAGACATTTTTGCAAATTTTCTGAATGGCTCATGAGTTCACCAAGTGAATAGCTAAACCATAAAGACCCCAGAAGGGAACCTTCTGACTTGTCCTGAATTAGTCAACTTTATATAATTGCTTGCAGGGAGCTGGGTTACAAAGGGAAAACCGGTTAGGTTTCCTGTTCCTGATATTTACTTAATTACCTTTGGAAGTCTGCGTGTGGATGTCAGGTGGGACAGGAATGTTTCGAGCAGTAATGGGCCCAGAAGTCAAATAACCTGCAAGTACTTGTATCAAGGCCTAGTCATTAACTGTGGCCAGTTGAGTGAACTGCAGAGCACAATCAGCAAAGGCTTTACATATTTTCCAGGTGTTATTACTATATAAAAACTCTTCCATGATATATGCATTTGTGTGTACTTATGTCACATTCCATTTAGTGACTGAGAATTAGTATTTCTATTCCAATGGCTAAAAGCTTCTCATAGGTGTTTATCACATAGCTGAAAGCATTATTTCAGCATCACTGTATTGTAATTTTTCAATTGTACCCTAATTCAGCAACTAGAGAAGAAAAGTTACATGCCTCCTATTGGCAGGACTTTGGAGGGAACTGTCAGTATGGTATGGGGAGACAAATAGAAGATAGTTGCGACATTAGAGTTCCTTGAGAAAGCTTATTGCAGGAATCCTGACAAAGAAATAGAAATGTTCTTAACATATTACTGAACTGGCTAATTGAGGTTTTTCTGAAATAAGAGGAAGAGGTGCTGATCCTCTGTCTCCTTATAATAGTTCTTCTTCTAGATTTTCATTGAACTGATGGGCCCTGTGTATGGCTTTACTCCTAGAATACTCGTGCAAACTTTTCTTCAGTTCTTGCTCTGTTTTCCCGTCAACTCACTTCTAAATACAATATTAGTGCTTAGCTGACAATCCTTGTGTCTTGTTAAGGAGTGAAAATGGTAGGAAATTTGCTACATTTATATAATTATCTCACTTCCACTGACATATGGAGTGGCAGAGTTCTCAGATGGTGGTATATAGCAGAGCATAATGCCTGATTTGTTTTCTTCTTTGGCATGCTGCAGATCCACTAAAAATCAGAAGACTCAGGTCAAAATGTTTAATCATTTTTTAGCCACCATAATCAATGATAATCCTTGTTTTGTTTTGTTCATTTTAAAGTTGCTTTAATAAAATCTTTGAAGGATAATGGAATTACTACCACTAATTGATCATTAATTGTTCTTATAGGTGCCAAAAATAACTTTCAATGCAAGTTTTGCCTTTTAAATAAATCTGCATGAAATTGGTGTACAGAAGACTCTTTTCAAATTGCGTTTTTTTTGGTGTTTTTCAAGTAATGTCACGTTGTATTAAATTTCATTGCTTGTAATACTTATCAAAGTACGAAACTGAAAAATTCTATTCATCATTTGCAAATTTAGGAATACACATCAGATTCCAAGTTCTTTATGTAAATAGACATGGTGATATATTTCTGATCATTTGATAATCCAATCATCCTAAATTTTTGTTTTGGTTTTGGATTCTAGGGCCCTCTTGGATTGGATGGAAAGCCAGTAGGTACCTTCTAGTATATGTGTTCAAAAGAATCCTGCTTTATTTTTCCGTTATCTGATATAGAAAGAACAGACAAATAAAAAATCATAGTTCAGTTTGAATAAATAAAAATCAATGCGAAAATCAAGTATTTTCTTGCTGAAAGCTTCCATTTCTCAGGAATAGGTTTCTGTTGCTCACTAGAAATGTAACAGGTTAATATTAATCTGCTATTATTTTAATGATATATTTTTAATGTTATTCATTATTTTTGTTTCCTCATATAAAATTTAGTTTTCTTAAATCTAGACCTTTATAACTGAATATAAACTGAGATAGAAAGAGTTTGGTAATTGTTCAAACTCCAAGCACATGGGAGCAGACCAAACAGTACATGGTGACAGTCTTTGGTGTTGCTGAGCTCTCTTGCTACATTTCCTTTTCCTGTCTGTTCTCTAACCCCTCTCTGAGTCCCTCACTCTAGTGCCAAATATCTTGTATGCTTTAAAACACTGGAAAAGATGTTGGAAAGAGATAATGTTAAAAATAGTTCCAGGAGTTGGGACTGTTTACCCCTGGAACTAGTTTTAACATTATCTCTTCCATCCACTTGAGAGTATAACTAATGGAATAACATGTGTGGCTGCAGCTGAATTCATACCTTCATCCTTCACTGTTTTTTGTCAAGCCATCTATCAAGCTATTAGGTTTCATTTTTCATAGAAAACACAAGTAAAATTATGGGACGTGATCACAAAACTCTTTTAAAAATCCTAAAGTGCAATGAAATAATACAGAATTTAGTTTGATTGCCTTGATTGCCTTTATTCAGGACTGTAACATTTCCTTTCAAGTTGTCAGCTTATTGGGACTACCAGCTTTTCTCAGTTAGGAAGTCTGGCAAGTTTTGAATCAGAAAGTTGGAAAAAAATGTGCATTGAGGTATTGGTAGACAAGAAGAAATGATCAAGGGCATAGAAATTCTGCTTGATAACATTTCAAATGAAAGTGATTGTTTGGAAAAACCATGGTCTCACTGTGAGGTGCAAGATGGTTTGACATTCCTCCTAGTTTCTCCTTACATCTGACAGGTAAGAAATGGAGGTGCCTAGAAATGGGCAGTGTATCAAATAATGTGCAACACAGACAGCACTGGCCTCTAATACACAAGCAAACAATGCCTGTGAGGCCTGCTTTGTCCTTACCGAATGAGGGTTACCTGAGTAAGTCCTAAGCCTGACAGTCATAAATAAGTAGTCCTTAAATTAAAAAAATTACCCACTCTGATAGCTTCCCTACATTTTGTGCACACCTTAATATAATTGTGCCCATTTCTAGTGGAACTCCCACCCATCAGGAAATTGGACCAGGCATTTCTGTTTGCCATTCGTCTCAGCGCATTGGACATTTTGCAGCGCCTTTCATGCACATGGTGATGTCATCAACCTCTACAATGTTCATCTCTGCCTTACCAAGAGAAATTGGAGCAATAATGTTTACTCCCAATAAAACAAGGAGCAAATCCTGCAGCATGTCAGCAAGGGGACATGAATTGAAAGCTTCTGACTGGGACACTAATGTTTTGTTATCTGCATGTATTTGCCTGAATTTTCAAAACTATGCATATTTGTTACATGATTGCTAGGTCTCATAGCGCTTATCCACAGTACAGATCTACTGCAGCCTCTGTCTGAATAGTGAGCTTGTGCCTTGTATTGATGGGGAGGCACTTGTGGCACCTGACTCAGTCTGTGAGGATGATCTTGGGAAGGGGGAGAGTGGCCACACACATTGAAGACACTTACCCCTGCTCCCACATAGCAGGCTTTTATGCAGCTGTCCTCTGTCTTAGGATTCTTTAAAGCTGTGATTCACTTCCCATACTTCATAACAATAAAAACCTGGCAGCTCTGATCTCTCAGGAACCACACAGGTCATGTTTTAACACAGCAATCAGAGAGAGATCCATCCAAAAAATTTTTTCAAGGTAAATTTTTCCAATGTTGTGATTTTTTGGAAGTCTCTAATGGAGTATTAGAGCTAACCATAGTACCCAATTAGTGCACGAAATAAGAGCAAACTCCTAGGCAAGGAAGGGGTGAGGCTGAGGGGGAATTTGAAAACAAGGATCAGGATCTTAAAAGGAAAGCACAGCCAGCATAGGGTGACGGGAAAACAGGGCTCTGTGCAGAGTTTAAATGACTTCAAGTTTATGTAGGTTAGAGCAAAGGAGACCAGTCAGAACCACGTTGGAACAATCAAGAATGAAAGTATCAAAGACATGGATTGGAGTTTCAGCAACTGATGATACAGTCAAGTGATGTTCTGGTGGTGGAAAACGTGTTAGTAACGACTGAATATATAATTGTAAGCTAATCTAGGGTCAAATATGCAACTAAGTTTGCTAAGAATACCCTGGTAAAAGTGTGTATGAAAAGAGAGGAATACTTTGTGAGTTTTTCTGCCAAGTTTACATCATATTACTTCCTCTTTATGAATTGAAGAGGAAGTGCATTTTACCCTGGGACTATAATGTCTCATGAAGTGTCATATTGGTGCCAGGAGAGATGTGCTCAAGGCATTGGGCACTACTGACTGGCCCTTATATACTTTCCTTCACATGGTACTCCATTGCAGAATGCCTCGGAGGAAAGTATCAGGTAAGTTCAAGACCAAGGCTAGGTCCAGAGTTTCATGATGGAGAGAATACTGGGGGCTTTTTGGATGTATCAAGGCCTCAATCCAGTGTTAGATCAGCAAGTCAGAGCCAGAGTTGGGGAGCAATTGAGATTGGGACTAGAACCAAGGAGCAGAGAATGGGTGGTTGATTGGGAAATTGTGAGTTGGGGCCAGGGATGGGGGTAGGTGGGTATTTGGGTTGCTAGGGCAATTGGAATGTCAGGGGCAGAGTAAATCAGAATTGGGTTTATTATCACTTGTATGTCATGAAATTTGTTGTTTTGCAGCAGCAGTTCAGTGCAAGGACATAAAATTACTATAAATTACAAAATAAATAAACAAACAAATAATGAAATAGTGTTCATGGGTCCGGAGACCATTCAGAAGGCTGGAGTTAGGGGCAATCAGGGAGTCAGGAGATTGGAGCTAGAGTTGGGGTGGGGGGGCATTTGGGGTGTCAGAGGACAGAGTCAAGGGTTGAGGTTAGAGCCAGGGTGATTGGGCATTCAGGAGACAAGACTGATGGATGGGAGAGGTTTGGTAACATGACTGGTGTGGGGGGGGGGGGGTGGTTTAAAAGAGAGGAGCTGTTAAAAAACAAATTGCTCTATTTGGCACTTTTTAGATTACATTGTACTTCTGGTCTGCTTCACATTTCATCACTTTCTTTGGTAAAATCCAGTTTTACACGTTCCTTAAACTGGCAGTTCTGCTCTGATAATCTGATTATTTTCCAGGAATACTCTACCACTTTAAACCAGCTTCCACATGTTGGAAGCTAATTACATTCCCGGGGCAATGCTGTATACTGCTAAATACTCTCAATCACAACACTATCTTTTATTCTCCCATGAAATGCTGATGCCCTTGCAAAGCCAATATTATTGGCCATCCTTAATTGCCCCATAGAAGCACATGTTAATTTGGTGAAATACTTTTACTGCAATTAGATTGTGAATTTCAGGATTTTGAATCAGCAACAAGGAGATGGGGGACAATTTTCCAAGTCAGTGGTTTGTGATTTGCAAAGGAACCTGCAGATGGAAGGGTTCTTACTTGTTTGCTGGAGGTTACGATTCTAGGAGGATCAGTTAAAGGAGCCTAGAGATATTGTTGCAAGAGCACTTTGTGGATGATACACATTGTAGTCAGGATACACTGATGGCGGAAGGAATGATTGTTTCTGGGGAGAAGAGGTGTTAATAATGCCAGCTGCTTTATCATGAATGATATCAGGCATCTTGTGTATGACTGAATCTGCCTGCATTCATACAAAGAAATGCAGAGCATTCCACACATTCCTGACAAGCCTGATAGATATTGAAAAGGCTTGGAGGAGTCAGAAAGTAAGTCACTCATCACAGAATATACAGCCTCTGATTTGCTCTTATAACCACAGTATATATGTCCAGGTAAGTTTCTAATCAATGGTGAATCCAAAGGATGTTGATGCTAGTAGATCCGCCAAGGCTATAGCTGTTAAACATCAAGGTGAGATGATCAGGCTACCCTTACTGGAGATGGCCATTGCCTGACATGGCACAGTTGTGACTTGTCACATATAAACCCCTGCCTAAATGTTGCTCAGGTCTTGATGATGTAAGCACCAACTTTGATTTTCTGAAGAGTTGCAAATTGATTTGAACATTGCACAATCAGCAGAAGACAACACCCCTCGGACCTTACTGTAGGTGGAAGTTCAATGAAACAATGAAGGTAGTTGGGCCTGTGACACTGCAGCAATGTCTTGGTGCTGTGATTGAAAGTCCTGCAAATACAGTTGTCCTCTGCTGTGTTACACTATGACTTCAGCCATATGTTAAGATTTTCCATTAATTCCCGTTAACTATAATTTTACTAAGGCGTCTTGATATTATACTTGTTCAAATGCTCCCGTGGTGCCAAGACGAGTCACTCGAATCTCACCTCTGGAATTCAGGTCTCTTATCCATGTTTGGATCAAGTCTGTTCATAGATCTAGTGTTCAGAGGTCTCGGCAAAACTCAAACTGACCATTATTTAGCAATTTATTGGTGGGTAAGAGTTTCCTTATAGCACAATCAAGCCCTCATCTGTTTCTTTGCTTATGATTTGCTGATGAACGACTCACAGGGTGTTAATCAGGTGGTTGGATTTGTCCCGCTTTTTGAGGACAGGATGTATTTGCATGATTTTCCACATCGTCAGGTAGATGTCACCATTGTAGCTATAACAGTCTAGAGGTGAGGCTAATTCTGGCACACAAAGTCTTTCAAGCTGTAGCCAGATGTTGTCTAGGCTCATTTTTCCTTAATTCACTCACTCAGATGTATGTTTAGTGGTGCTGCAATAAACTCACATTCCCTCTGAATCTGGTCCTGTAAAAAAACTTCAGCAAGCTAAACTTCAGCAACATTCATTGCTGAGTGTAGGTTTGTAGATAAACCCCAAACAGTTCCTTGGTGAAGACTTAAGGTGTTTAACATAAAGTGTTAGGATACTTACAGCAGTGTTTTTGGAAACTAACATAAACAGAGCAGCCAACTTCCACATTTAATGGGCCAGGTTATGTTGGATCAAGGCATTTCATGGCTTAGCCCATTAGTTTTTTTGTGTTTTTTCTTACCAACAAAGTTTATGGAAATGACAACTATTTTAGAACAGGACAACTGGGGTCTTGGTGAACAACTCAACTAAACCGTGTATCCCCTTAACCAATGAGATATTCACATTCAGACAATAACAGAGGAAAAACTGAGATGCAGGGTAGGGGCTGAGGGTGAATCAGAGGATGAATGCAATATCCCAGAAAACGGCATAAAGAAAGGGGATGGATAACTAGATTAAGAAAGATTAGGAAAGTGACAAAAAAAACAAGGAAGTAAATTAACCACCATCTTTCTGTGCCTCATCAAGTGACCTAAGGAATGCTCTTTCAGAAGAAGGTGTAATCTGACCAACAAAAGCTTGAATAGCCTCAACATTTCCCTTCCCACCACCTATTACTTCCCCAATGGTGGTGGGTTTGCAACTTCAAAAGCCTTATTTTCTAATTTACTTTCACTGGGAACATATTCTGGAAAAACTACTCCATCCAGGAAATGCAGCTTCAATGAACTTTATATGTTGGCTCTTGTGTAAACATTTAGTGACATATTGCTCATTTCATAACTTTGTGGGAAAAACACATTATTCAGAGAACTAGAAGTGTACTTACATAGTAAATGCACATTAATGCATGGTAATTTTCTGAAGCTGTTGATCTTTGCCATGGGCTAAAATATCTGTTTATCCATAAGTAAAGTTGTTTATTTAACTAAACAGATGTTTGTCCATTAACTAATGACTTAGTGTAAATGATTTACCATTATTTAACTTGACTGAGAAAATAATATCTTCATTCCCCTTTGTGTGGAAAACTGCAATATTTGGTAAATGAAGAAATTTGTGCTACATGCAGCAGTGCAAAATGATACACAGCACAACAATTTGCAGCTTTTTTTACCTTTCTTGATAACAAGTGAACATACAAGCAAATGAAGGTTGCTAATCCCACTGAAAATCAAACAAAACTGCAGATACTGAAATAAAAATGGAAAATGCTGGAAACACAACAGGCTAGACAGCATCTATGGAAAGAGAAAAAATTAACATTTTAAGCTGAAAGTCCTTTGTCAGAATTGAGAAAGAGAGAACAACAAATTAGTTTGAAGTTGCAGAGAAAGTGAGAGAGGGATAGATAGAACAAATGGAATATTTGTGAAGGGGGATGCCAGGGTTGCTGTGGGGATATGCTGTAGAGATCCTCCAGTCATACAGGTTAATGGGGGCCACTGCAGAGTGATAATGCAGACAAAGATGCATAATATGTTGCAAATAGCAGGGCTGCAGGGTGTACCCAGCAGTCAGGCTACACTAGTGGAAAGAGAAAAACTCTCCATTTGTAATGGATGACTTGCACCAGAAATAGCCAGTTCTGATATAAACAGGGAAAACAAATTGCCTGAAGCTGGAGAATTCAGTATTGATTCCAGAGGCTGCAATGTGCCAAAATGAAAGATGAGGTGTTGTTTCTGAGTCACATTATAAAAGTGCTGGAGATCACAGATAGACAAGTCAGACTGGGAGTGTGATAGAGAGTTATAATGGCATGCTACAGGAAGATTAAGAGTCCTCCTTTAAAGTGGTCTCTCAATCTGCATTTGGTTTCTCCAATGTAGAAAGGACCATATTGTAGCCCCTTCCAGGCCTTCAAATTTTTCCCAAGGTTCATTGTATTACATTAGAAGCAGTACTACAGATTGTGTCTGATGAAGGCTATATACAGCTACAAAGTCCTTGTGAAAAAAAACAGCAGTATTCCATGAACCTTTTTCATTACATTCTGCATCAGTGCTTTAACGCTTGGCATGCGGAAATATAAATTTTCCTGTTCCTTAACAACTACTGACCTCACACCATTAAGATAATATTCCACTATATATATCTCAGATTCAAGAAGGAAGACTTCACACTTTTTCATATTAAGTTCAATCTGGATTAGTTTTGCCTGATCACTTAGTTTATCCTTGTCATTTTGTGGTCCCATCTACATAACTTACTACAGCTCTTAACTTCTTGTATTCCTTCATCTTTTAATAAATAAAAAATGCTTGAAAGCAGATGAGCCAGTCCAGATCCCTGGGAAACACTCATTAATTTACCCTAAATCTGCTTTCTGTTTCCTAACTAAATCACAGAAACATTATTCTGCACATAATATTGTACCTGAGGACATGATGTTGTCACTTGGTGGCAAGAATGGACTTTTATTTCCAATTCCCACTAGCCTCATCTTGTTGATGGTAAATAATTACCATAGGGTGTTCAAAAAAGGATAGTTGAATGAGAAATTGAGTAAAATATGCATTAATACGCTCAAACTATTTTATTTTCTAGGGCCTTCCAGGATCAAAAGGAGAAAAGGTAGAGTAATGCTCATTTGTAAATTTGTGATACAATATTTATACTTAATTTATAATCAGTTTTCAATTTGTCGTTTGTCCTACTCACTGATATTTGTTATTCAATAGCTGCAGCCAGCTCCCAGAGCATATGAACATAGACTGCCTGTGCATTTTATCTTTTGGTGCTCCAAAACCTCTTGATTTATTCCATGCTTTAAAAATCTTGTTGTTTTTGTTGTCTAATAAAGCTATTTTTAAAATGTTCATCATTGAATGCTTTTAGTATGATGGTCCATTTTTTCTTAAAATATTGTAATGAAATGTGCTACAATAGAGAGTGGATATATAGCTACTTATCTTTTAATATGTCAGAAATAGATGATTTTTCAGAGAATGTCATAATTGAACAGAAAATGTAAGCTCACATTCCTGGGTAGTACTGAGGAAATGCTGCAATGTTGGAGGTACCATCTTTAAGATAGAACATCAAACCTAACCTTTGCTCTCTTTCTATCATACAACTGTTGTGAAGAAGGCCTGTGGGATTCTCCATGTTGTCCTGGCCAAGGTTAATTCTTCAGCATCACTCACATATTATCTGGCCATTATAGTATTGCAATTTCATGAAGCTTGCTGTGTATAAATCAACTGCTATGTTTCATGCATTACAATAAAGTCTACACTTCAATGGGCTCTAAAGCACTTTGGGTCATCTGGAAAGGAAAATAAAAGCCTTTACTTAAATGCTAGTCTTTTTTCCTTTTTGCTTTATTTGCTGTTATCATATAAGAATTTTGAATCATTTAGAAAAAAAAAATTGATCTTGTTTTATTACTTTTTAAAATGTCTTCAATGGGTTAAGTATTCTTGGAAGTAACATTTGTGCCACCCAAGAATCAGGCATGATCATCTGCATCAAGACAGGATCTAACCACCTCACCTTCACATTCAATGGCATTACCATCAGCAAACAACCTAAGGGTCACCATTGACCAGAAACTTAGCAATTAGCCAGATGAATGCTGTAGCTCCAAGAGCAGGTTAAGTACTGAATATTTTGTACTGAGTGCCTCACCTCCTGACTCCTCAAAACCTTGCTGCCATCTACAAGACATTAATCATAGATGATATTATCTCTACTGGTCTAGATGTGTACTTTTCAAAAACACTAAAGAAGCTCAAAACCATTTAGGATGGAGCAGCCTGCTTGATTGCTGCCCCATCCACCATCCTGAACACTCAGTCACCCCAGCCCTGGCATATTGTTCTGCAGTGTGTGCCATCGACAAAACATATTGCACCAACGTACCCGTGTATCTTCAACAGGATCTCCCAAATCTGCTACTTCTACCAAGTAGGTGGACAAGGCCAGCAGGTGAATGAGATGCTGCCACCTGAAAGTTTTCATTCAAGCCACACACCGTCTTCACTTGGAAGTATGTTGCCAATTGCTGGGTTAAATCCTAAAATTCCCTACCCTTCTGTGTTGTGGGAGTCAGCTTCATCATGGAGACTGCAGGAGTTCACCATCTCCTTTTAAAGGGCAACTGGAAAAGAATACTAAATTCTGGACTTGTCAGTGCCACCCAGGCCATGAGTGATTAAGCAAAGACAAAGTAGCCGTTCGTCCCACCACTAATTGAATTGCTCCTTATCTTTTCAGTTAGTCCCATTTCCCTGCTCTTTCCCCAATACTCATTCTTTTTCTCCTTCAGCTATTCAGTCCTACGATTTTTACTATTAGATCTGCTTGCACCACCTTCCCCAATCACACAATATTGCTGAACAAAAAAATTCTTCATAATGCCCGCATGGTTTGGTTACCAACATTTCTGCCACTTCTCCAATCTCTCCATGTGATAGGCATCCATCATCACTGATTACATTCCAGTAAATCTCACCTTAAGCATGAAGCCCATAATTAAATACCACGCTCCAAATGAAGTGTAACTGATGTTTAGAAAGTCTTTGCTTAACTTCCTTGCATTTGTACTTTAATCCTCAAATAATAAATCCAAGGACCTCATTTCCTTTTTCAACAACACTTCCACCTTGTCCTGCCAGATTCAAGGATTTGTGTGCATACACACTCAGGATTCTCTGATCCTGCATCCATGTTTAAAATATTATCATTCAGCTCATGTTGCCTCTCCTTATTCTATTGACCCATATGGAATACTTGTTTAGTGCTAACTCTTCGCTTGTTTTGCTTTGTTGTGTAGGGTGATCAAGGTTACTCTGGATCAGCAGGTTCTCTAGGTCCAACAGGTCCTCCAGGAGTCTCAGGAAAAGATGGCCCACGTGGATTTCCAGGAGCTCCAGTAAGGAAGTTTATTAACTGTTGAAGGACACAGCAGATATAGACCATGAAATACATTTTATGTAATTAATTTTCTTAGTTGTCAGATTCCCGTTTGAGGTGGTTAATAAATAACAACTGGGGTGATAGGCATTGCTGACAGATAGTGACAAAAGCAGGTGATTGGCTACTATTTGAGACTTTCCCAATTTTATAGTTAGGCTGTGCATTAAGTAGACCCCTGATTCATTGTGACCTATTTTGTGCCATTGGTGTAGACCAATATTTCACATTTATCCATAGTCATTAAATAACGACTTTGACCAATGTTGATAGGTGATGCATAGAATCCAGTTTATATAGCACAAGAGTTCTAAGCTTGTAAAATAACTGATTTGATTTCACAACATACAGTTTTGTCCAGCAAACCTAGGGGAAGTGGTGGGGTTGGGGAGGGTGGTGCGTTGGTAGAAAGGTGCAGGATAAGTGCATTGTGACAGCAAGGTATGATGCAGAAATTTGCATGATCTTGTTTCTATCGTCATTCACTATCTGCTCATCAATAAAAGGGTATCTGTTTCTGTTGATGAATGCTCTGGCTGATTTTTCAGCACCTGAAGCCAAAATGTGTGTAGTCAATGTTACCCTAGATGTGAGGGAGGCCAGCCATTGCTACAATTGCTAAATTTTCTTGAATTAATGGGAAAGGTGAACATTGAAGAACAGGTATTTTGGCAGTGTATTAAGGACTGAGAAGATGCTATAATCCCCAAAACTATTTTGAAAAGAACCAGTGGGGAAGTTACGATCTGTGATGACTTTAGCGGTCGCATATGGGAGAGACCTAAGCTCAATAGATAGCATGTCCTGAAAAGTGGCTACAGGGACTTAAACGGCTTCCTTTGGCCCCACAGACCAGTAGCTCTGAAATGATGGGCCCAGTGCACCTCTGTGCTGGATACAGCCTCATCTGTCTTCCAAAAGGGCTGATGGTTGCCCTACATTGAGTCTACTCCTGTAAATGTTCCTTCATTCAAAATAAACCAGCAACAATGGAAGCAAACTGATAGTGAAAAGGCCGAAAAGTGAGAAATATGCGATATTGAGACTGCAAAGTCTCCTGGAAAATCAGAACTATAAATAAATTTTGCTGATCCACTAACCTGCAACTGGGTACCCGTTATATACAGCCCAAAGTCTCAGTGCTCAATTGCATCCTCAGATTGTTCGTGGGGGTTTCTTTCTGCCTGTGGCAGACACTTCTTCTAAGTCACAAAACAGTGTGGTTGGGATGGCAGCATGGTTGCAGTGTCCTGGAAATGTGGTTGTATGTAAATGAATACATCACACATCCACTTTATTTCAGTTGAGTGGGCAGGGTTAAAATCAGGTCTAATATAAATAGCATAATTTTATGTCTTGCATGCCATACAGTACTTGTTTACTTGAACTTTCATTTCAGTAAGCCCACACATCTGAATCATATTTTAAAGAGACATTCTGCAGAAATGATATAATATAATTATCATCATGATTCTTTGGAAGTTTGTTAACTGAATGAAACAATCTGTTTTTGAAGGACTTGTTCACTGCTCACAGTGAAGCCTAAATTAAATACAGGCTTGTTTGTTTTGTGGCTAATTCTATTTCCCTGCCAGCTTTCAAGATTATTTTTGCAGAGATATTGCAATTTTACTCAAAGCTGAATCATGGAAACAGTTGAATCAAACCAAGCACACACAATCTTACAAGTTTAGGATTTGTAATTAAAAGCTCTGTGTTTTTCATTATTTTTGAAGTGTTGCAAATATTCAGCCTCTACTGTACTTAATTTAGGCTTCATTGTGAGCAGTGAACAAATCCTTCAAAAACAGATTGTTTCATTAGCAGTAAACTGCATCTTTAGCATGAAAATGTGTTCGAAGGAGTTTCACTGGGTGTAAAAGGAAAACGCTGACAAGGTTTATTTAAAAGGTAGCTTTTAAGAAAGATCTTAAAGAAGAAGAGGGAAATGAGGAAGCAGAAAGGTTGGACCAAGAATTTTACATCATGGAAATAAAATCAGACTGTCAGTGGCTGTCTGTGGTGGAGATAAGGAGGAAGGATGTGCACATCACCGTATTTCTTACTTGTGGTGTAGCACTGTAGAAGACTGCATGCTTATGGAGAGGTGAGATTGTGGACAAACTGCAATCAATAGGATAAGAATGAAGCAGGTCTTGTTGCAAGATAGGCTTTGGAAGTGGAATTTTGGATGAGCTGAAGAGAATGGATGGCTAGCCAGGAGAGAGCTGCAGTCAAAGCTAGAGCTGACAATTTGTCATTGAGTCATTGAGTAATACAATACACAAGCAGGTCCTTCAGCCCAACTTGTCCATGCTGACCAAGATGCCCATCTAAGCTGGTCCCATTTGCCTGTGTTTGACCCATATCCCTCTAAACCTTTCCAAATCTGTCCAACTGGCTATCATATGTTCTTATTGTACCTGTCTCAACCACTTCCTCTGGCAGCTTCTTCCATATACGCACCACCTTCTGTGTGAAGAAGTTACCCCTCAGGTCACTTTTAAATCTTTCCCTTCTCACCTTAAACCTATGCCCTCTAGTTTTTGATTCCCTAATCCTGGGGAAAAGACTATGCACATTCATCCTATCTATGCCCCTCATGTTTTTATACACCTCTATAAGATCACGCCTCAGTCTCGTATGCTCCAAGGAATAAAGTCCCAGCCTTCCCAACCTCTCCCTATAACTCAGGACCTTGAGTCCTGGCAATGTTCTTGTAAATCTTCTTTGCACACTTTCCAGCTTAATGATGTCTTTCCTATAACAGGGTAACGAAAACTGTACACAATACTCCAGGTGCGGCCTACCAACATCTTGTACAAGTGCAACATAATGTCCCAACTCTGATACTGAATGCCCTGACTGATGAAGGCCAGTGTGCCAAATGCTTTCTTGAACACCCTGTCTACCTGTGGCGAACTGTGCACTTGTACTCCTAGGTGCCTTTGTTCTACAACACACCCCCGGGCCCTACCATTCACTGTGAAAGTCCTACCCTGGTTTGACTTCCCAAAATACAACACCTCACACTTATCTGAATTGAACTCTATTTGCCATTCCTCAGCCCACTTAACTAGCTGACCAAGATCCCCCTGTAATTTTTGATAACCTTCTCCACTGTCTACGACACCACCCATTTTAGTGTCATCTGCAAACTTACTAACCATGCCTTGTACATCCAAATAGTTTATATAAACAACGAACAACAATGGGCACAGCATCAATCCCTGTGGCACACCACTCGTCACATGCCTCCAGTCCAAAATAACAACCTTCTACCATCACCCTCCGCTTCCTACCATGAAGTCAATTATGTATCCACTTAGCTAGCTCTCCTTGGATCCCATGTGATCTAACCTTCTAGACTAGCCTTCCATGCAGGATCTTGTCGAAGGTCTTGCTAAAGTCCATATAGACAACATTAATGAGGGCCCTGCCCTCATTAATCCTCTTGGATTCCTTTTCGAAGGACTCTTAACAGATTTATGAGACATGATTTCCGACACACAAAGTCATGCTGAATATCCCTAATCAGTCCTAGTCTATCCAAATGCTGGTAGATCCTGTCCCTCAGAATCCCCTCCAGTAATTTATCCACCAGTAACTTACTCACTAGCCTGTAGTTCCCTGGTTCGACTTGACTGCTCTTCTTAAACAACAGTGCAATATTAGCCACCCTCTAGTCTTTCAGAGTTTCACCTGTGGTTAAAGCTAATGCAAATATCTCAGCTAGGGCCTCTGCAATTTCTTCTCTAGCTTCCCACAAGATCTGAGAATGCTCTTGGTCAGGCCCTGGGGATTTATCCACTTTACTGTGCTTTAGGACCGCCAGTACCTCATCTTTGGTAATTTATAATATGGTCCAAGACATCGCAGCTCATTTGCCTCAATTCCTTAGCTTTCATGATCTTCTCCACAGTAAAAACCAATGAGAAATATTAAAAACCTCAGCCATTTCCTGTGGCTCCACACGTAGATGGCCATAAGGTCTTTAAGGGCACCTAATCTCTCCCTAGCCACCTTCTTACTCTTAATATACCTGAACAATCTCTTGGGATTTTCCTTGATCTTGTCTGCCAGATCCATCTCATGTCCTCTTTTTGCCCTCCTGATTTCTCTCTTAGGTGTACATTTCCCTCCTAATTGTATGGATGAAGATTTCAACAAAAGATGGCTGAAGTTTGGGATGGAGGCAGGCAGTGTTATACCAGTGGAAGTAGGGAGTCTTTGTGATGTGGGATTGAAAACTTAGCTTGGAATGAAGTGGAATGCTGAAGTACCTTAAACAGTGACCAAAGAGAGAATTTGTGCTAGAGACCAAACTATGTCATCAATTTGTGGATATTTTGCCAGGTGGCATTGTGGCTCATACAAAAATAATCTTGGGTGAAGTAGTCTGATAGCACTGGATCAAAAGAGGTGCAAGCAATATAGAGCTGAGTTGCAGTTAACATGCACTTGGAAGCTTCCAACATCAACAAATTGTTGTCCAGATCTGTTGTGTGCCAGATACAACAGCACCTGGGGGGCATTGTCAGACGATATGAGGAGATATTAGGGCAGATAATCATAAGATTGGTCAAAGGGCATCTTAAAAGAGAAAAATGAGCTAAAAAGCCAGTGAGGTTTGGGCACAGAATTCCAGAGATCTGCGTCTTACTACATAACTGTATGACCACCTACAGAGGAGTAACTTCAGTCAAGTTGATCCAAAAACACAGGTGCCCCCTGATGTACCTTGTGGATGGCAGAAAAACTCTGGGGAGTGAGGTGGGGAGTAATTTCCCCCATGCTGTTGATCTGTTATTGTAGCTGCAGTACCTATGTGTCTGGTCCGTAAATGTTGTGGTTAATGGTGAGCCCAACTCTTTCTCCAGGATATTGTTGGTATGAGACACAGAGATGTAAGGTCTGATTAGGGTTAATATGAACCTTAAGTTATATTCGTTCTCCAGTTTTTTCACATTCATTCCTCCTTCCTAATTTACACACTTGTCTCAAAGTTAAACAGCAACACTTTAGAGTAGGGAATATACAAATGAAAATCAAGAAAAGTGTAATTCCAATCTTGAATGAACATTCAGGGGAAGTTAAATGGATTGTTAACTAACAGAATCAACAAATCTGCCTTTTATAAAAAGTATAGTAACCATAGTTTCCTACATTGACTCTTGATCTCTCTTACTATAAATTACAAAGATAAATAATAGTGCAAAAGAGGAATAACAAGGTCATGTTCATGGATTCATGGACCGTTCAGAAATCTGATGGTGGAGGGGAAGAAGCTGTTCCTAAATGAAATAAAAACATCAAAAATATTACATACTTCACAACATATTTTGCTCTGTTGCCCATCATGTCTGACAACACAGTTAAATGATTTTTTCAGACTTTTAGTACCATTGTTAGTTTTTACTTCACTTTCACCCATCACCTCTGCCCTTGCTGCCTCAAGCCTAGGCTTTGATTTAATAGTTTTGCCCAGCATAGCCAGATACAGTTACTGATTGCGCATGGGTTTTAACTTTGTGAAATGAGCACAATTTTTCATTAGCTTTCTTGGTGGAAAATGGAGAATGTCTTCATGTATTCTGAAGAGATTTGTGAGTTTTTTTATTTATCCTCCAAAATTTCATACTAAAGTATAAAAATATGCTTAAAATATAAGATATAAAATATTGTGACATATTCTCTGTGAGCTATTTTTCTCTGTTCATTGCAGATTAGTAAATGCAGTTTATTTTCCTAACCTATTCTTTCTTCTAGTTGCCAAGAGAAGGAACTTGTAAGGTGCAAACACCCAACTACCAAGGTCATTGGGAGCTTAGATTTCCCTTTGCATGTGTGCACACTACCCAGTCTTTCTGGCATCATAGATTGTTAGGCATTTGTCAGCTGAGAAAGTAAGATGACTTTTTGATCTGAAGCCAGAGTCAATACTGAGGCTCCCAGGGCCATTCCTGCTATACCCTTGTTCTGTTGGATATAGCCATGCTTAAATTCTTGGGATATGTTCCCAGGAACAAGTGCTATGGAATAGAATAATAGAAAAAAGGAGCAGGAGTAGACCATTCAGCCTGAAGAAACTTCTCCCCACTCAATGTCATCATGGCTGATCATCAATTTCAGTACCATTTTCCTGCTCTTTCCCCATATCCCTGGATAGTTTTGGTTTCTAGAAATGTATTCATCTTCTCCCTAAGTAAATACAACAACTAAAACTCTAGAAGGAGGTAACAAAGGTTCACCAGACTGATACTTGGGATGGCGATACTGCCATATGAACAGCGATTAGTTCGGCTGAGTTTGTATTCAATAGAATTTAAAAGGATGAGAGAGGATCCTATTGAAAATTATAAAATTCTAAAAGAGCTAGACAGTCTAGAATAAAACTAAAGGGCAATATTTGGGGTATAATGTATTGCCATGGATTGAAAATGGCCTTCTGGACAACGTTCTAAAAATCTAGCACTCCATATCCACTGGTATTCTATCGACTGGTATCCCTTATGTATTCTGTCAGTTATAACCTCAAAAAGCTCCAAAATATTTGTCAATCATGATTGCCTTCCAGAAATCAATGTTGATTTTGTCTAATCCTGTTGCTATTTTCCAAGTGTTGTGTTTACTTTTACTTGGCAATTTCCCCACCAATGTTATATGATGAATACTGATGAGTGCTGACCATTGTACCATTATATATATGGAGATGCATTAATGACATCTCTGCTTTACCAAGAGCCTGACACAAACCACTGCTCTCCCTGTTGCTCTGCTGGAAGACTGGTTGAGGGCTCAGCCCTTTGCTGGTGTTCCCGCAGCAATGAAACGGTTAAGTGATCTCATTGCTGCAAGGCTCAGTGGGAGTGAGTCACTGAAGCAATGTACAATGGCTGTCTATGAGGGCTGGTAATCTGATAGAAAGGTGTGACTGCTCAGTGTTGAAATATGGGCTCCAGGCTGCACCCTGGCCAACCTGTGAGTGTGTGTTGCTGCTGGCACCAGCCGGGGATTCATGACAGGTTGTAGGCACTGGAATGCACAGCCAGGACTCATGTCTTTTGTAAAGTACAGGCAGGGTGGGTATGTGCCTATCAGTGCCTGTACTCTGTCAGATTGTTGTTTAACTAGAGCGGTCCCTGTGCCTTAGGAAGGTGTCTTTTAAACTATGTTTCAAGCCAAAGTTTAGATTGATGCCAACATTTTTCTTTCTGTTTCATTCCCTGTTTTATTAGTTATATGTTTACTACCTCATGCAGACAAGAGTAGGTAGATATGATGTTCTTTTCCTTGAAAGACACGCATTGCTCCTTATGACAAACTGGCAGCTTTCGTGGCAAATTTACACAGAAGCATAAGTTACCAAGCTTATTTCAGTTTCACAGTTTACCATGGTGCAACACGAACCAGCAGCTCTGGTTTTCTTCTCCAGTGTATGGACCACCACACTTCTGTGGTAAAATGGTGTTTACAAGGATAATAGATTGATCTGCCTTGTATTTCCTTGTGCAGGATCATGAAAAATCAGTTGTCTCATTTTTGCCTGCTCTCTATTTCTGAGCAAGTTTATCAGTTTGCCAAAGACTCCATCTCATGCTTCCCTAGTTTTGTTGCCCTACTGTGCTTTCTTCTCAGTCAGATATTTTACTGTCTTCCATGTAGTTTGTGTGCTGCAACAGTTTTTGGAAACTAATAATAATCTTTAATACAGTTAATCTAGCTGCTTAAATTCTCTGAGTGACTAGTTCCCTGGAGATTGCTGCAGCGGTGAGCAAATCATTCCATAACTTAAGACAGGAAGCTTGTGTTGAAAATTAAAAATGAGCCAAACCCAAAAATATTGCAAGATTGATCTTCCCCAATGAAGATGATGTTAAATTCACTTTTCTTTTGCCTATTTATATATTGTTAAAATTTTGCCTTACATGGATGCTGAATGTTATTTTTTTAAAGACATGTTTCTATCATCTCACTATTTTATTATTGCTGAAAGATGCGTTCCAAAATCCCTCTTGCTTGTTATTCCTTTTCTATCCAACTGTATTTATCAGAGTGTTTTTGATTTAAGGAGTATTAAAAAAGTTCAGCTGCCTGCAGTTAGCCTTTGTCTTAATGAAATGTTTGTGTTTTTGGATCCAATGCAGAGATTTTCAGGTAAATAAAACACAGCTGTGTAGAATTAGTCTGTCTCTCTGAAACGTTTACTTGAAAAGCTCTCAAAATGAACTTACAGTAGCTTGGGGAGAAAATGTTCAGAAATCAATTTAAAACAGGGGAGTGATGCATAAAAGTATATTCTATAACAATTGTTATTTTCAATTCTTTGTGCCTTGTCCAAAAGGACAATTGTACCATAGGATGTGCATTGCATTGAATTTTCCATCTATTTTACTACTGTCACAGCATCAGCACCTTATAAATTTTGTTAGTAGTTGCGGCTACGTAAATCCAGCCTATGGCATTAAGGTTAAGGTTAGTGAGAAAGGAAAAGCCATGTGAGACCAGAATTAAGCTCAATTTATGTTCTGAACTTGAGAGCAGGGAGATGGGTGAAGTAGTCTTTTTGGGAAAGGCAGATCAATCTGCTACTTCATGGGGCAATGTGAGCATGGGAGGGTGACAGCAAGCTGGAGATCTTTGTTGGATGGGAGAATGCAATTTACAAGGTTTATTAGACTGACTCAGATGTGCATCTAATTGAAAGCAAAAGGGCCAAGAAATTTGGGGTGGTCATATAGCACCATCCAGCTAATAGAATATTAGTAACTTCAGTTCAGTCTACATTCCATGCATGCATTAAGGAGACGAAGATTTGTTAGTGCAAGCACAGTCTTCACATTTTCACAAGCAACTTTAAACATGGCACCCCGGGGCTTGCAGGAGAAAAGAGTCAGGCAAAGGGAACAATTGAACAATCCCACTATCTTAATGGCAGGGACTTCCATTTCATTAACGTGCATGTGGTGTCAGTGCATTATGTAGGTCTCTGCCAGCTACCTCACCACCTGCTATGAACTATCTACATTGCAGCTGTTCTCTATTCCCTCACTTCACAGCAAGTGGCTGCTTATTTGGAGTCAATATCTAACCCCAGCATTCCTGACTCATGACTATTCTTAACTTGTTTCACTGCAAACAGATGGAGTCATAGTATACTACAGCACAGAAACAGGCCCTTCGGCCCATCTAGTCCAAGCCGACCTGATCTTCTGCCTAGTTCCATCTGCTTGCACGCGGACCATATCCTTCCAACCTCCTCCCATGCATGTACCCATCCAAACCTCTCTTAAATGTTACAATTGAACCCACATCTACCACTTCCACTGGCAGCTCATTCCACACTCACATCACCATCTGAGTAAAGAAGTTTCCCCTCAGATTCCCCTTAAATATTTCACCTTTCACCCAAAACCTATGTCCTCTAGTTCTAGTCTCACCCAACCTGAGGGGGAAAAAGCCTGCATGTATTCACCCTATCTATACCCCTCATAATGTTGTATAGCTCTATAGCATCTCCCCTCATTCTCCTGTGCTCCAGGGAATAAAGTCCAAACCTATTCAACCTTTCCCTATAACTCGGGTCCTCAAGTCCTGGCAACATCCTTGTAAATTTTCTCTGCACTCTTTCAAGCTTATTGATATCTTTCCTATCTTTCCTTAGGTAGGTGACCAGAACTGCACACAGTACTCTAAATTCGGCCTCACCAACATCTTGTACAACTTCAACATAACGTCCCAGCCCTGATTTATGAAGACCAAAGTGCCAAAAGCTCTCTTTACCTTATCTACCTGTGACGCCACTTTCAAGGAACTATGGATCTGTATTCCCAGGTCCCTTTGGTCTACCGCACACCTCAGAGCCCTACCATTTACTGTGTGAGTCCTACCCTGGTTTGTCCTCCCAAAGTGCAACACCTCACACTTGTCTGTATTAACTTCCATCTGCCATTTTTCAGCCCATTTTCCCAGCTGGTCAAGATCACTGCAAGCTTTGATAGACTTCGTCACTGTCCACTACGCCCCCAATCTTGGTGCCATCCACAAATTTGCTGATCCAGTTTACCACATTATCATCTAAATCATTAATATAGTTGATAAACAACAACAAACTCAATACCAATCCCTGCAGCACACCACCAGTCACAGGCCTCCAGTTAGAGAGACAACCATCTACTACCACTCTCTGGCTTCTCCTGCTAAGCTAATGTTGAATCCAATTGGCTACTTCATCCTGAATGCCAAGTGACTTAACCTTCTGGACCAGCCTCCTATGCAGGACTTTGTTAAAGGCCTTGCAAAAGTCCATGTAGACAACGTCCACTGCCTTTCCTTCATCAACTTTCTTGGAAACCTCCTCGAAAAACTCAATAAGATTAGTTAGGCATGACCTACCACACACAAAGCCATGTTGACTTTCCCTAATCAGGTCCTGTCTTTCCAAATACTTATATATCCTGTACCTTAGAATGCCTTCCAATAATTGACCCACGACTGACATCAGGCTCATGGGCCTATAATTTCCCGGCTTATTCTTGGACAATGGAACAATATTAGCTATCCTCCAGTCCTCTGGCACCCCACCCGTGGCTAAGAATGTTTTCAATATCTCTGCCAGGGCCCCTTCAATTTCTGCACTAGCCTCCCACAAGGTCGGAGGAGACACCTTGTCAGGACCTGGGTATTTATCCACCTCAATTCGTCTCAAGACAGCCAGCACCTCCCCTTCCATAATTTGGATACAGTCCATGACCTCACTACTCTTTTGCCTTAGTTTTATGGTCTCTGTGTCTGTCTCCAGAATAAATACGGATGCAAAAAATTGATGCCTTTATCAGTATTCTCAGTGGGAAATGGAGACCTGGGCAGAATATCAGACACTGGGGTAGAGATATAAGAGAATGGTGAGGGGAAAGTGAAGGTCTGGTCTGAAAAGGAATCAGAAGGCAGAGCTGGCTAAGGTGAGAAAACTGGGTTACAGGGAGTAGATACTTTAAATCTGCTGGCAGGATGGGCAAACATGCTCTTCATGATTCCACACACAGGAAACCATTTTTGGTAGCAGGAGATCCTAAAATTTTCTTAAATTGAATGCATCTAGCACTTGCTGACTCAGACAAAGCAGTCTGGTGGTGGGGAAAGTTTGGGTGGTGGGCGGTGGTGGGAGCGGGTGGGAACTGTCAAAATGGCTATTTTGGATATGTAAATAAACTGCCTAAAGCTTCTTTCAGACATGGATGTGTAACAACTATTTGTCTTTCTTTCTCACGTGGCAGATGATGATTTTCTAGTTGAAAATCTGCACATAATTCAAGCTGCCATAGAATGCTGGTTGGCACATAAAAAATAAAACACTGAATAGCTAAATTTATAGGCTATTTTATTGTGTTATGTCTGTCAGAAGTGGCATGTGTATTAGTATCAACGTGAATCTAATTTGACTCTGACACTCCCAAGAGTTAATCATCACTAAAATTATGAATAATTATAATACACCTCCCATTGTGGTTTTCTGACTTGCACTTTGATCATTCACCACATTTTCTAATCAGTAAATTTGGAATTGATAAATGGGAAGCTAAGAAATCTGAATCTCTTATAGCTTGGATTGCATAAGTTAAACTTTAAACTGCTTTAGTTGTAAATACATTTTTAAGCAGATAATTATTTGTGTCTGAGCATGGATTGTTTCCTATGTATATTTAGTATTATTGACTGTCAGAAAGAATATGATTTTTTGTCAACTGAATCTAAATTGTGAAAACATAGAAACACTCTTGTTCCTAAAATTATTTATCTAAGTTTCTTCAACTTGAGGATGAATCCTAAAGGTACAAATAATATAAAATTATAGCCATGTGTCTTTATTTGACTGTCTGCTCACAAAACACCAACCCAAATAAGAAGGCTAGAGTTTCAGGTAACCTGGAGTGACATTACTGAAATTGGAGGATGTTTTTGGTGATTATGTTTTTAAAAAAATCTACTGCTAATTTAAGCAAGAAAATATAAATGTTATTTTGCTTCTGGCATGGGTCCACCCAGCATTGCATTACCAGCAGTAGTAATTTGAGTCTCTATCCTGCCGCTGAATAATCAGCAGTGGAATAAGAATCATACCATGAAGAGAAATAACTTTTCAAAATTTGCATACAAGGATTTAAATTAAAGAACAGATAGAGGTAAGATTGGAAATTGTTGTGGGAGTGTTGGCCTAAAAATAATATCTAAATATAATGTCCCCAAAAGTCACCCAATGTATTTCAAACACTCTCTTCAAATCTCTAGCGACAAGGAAATAGTGAAAGGTGAGAATATTTTTAAGCAGTCCACAGCAAATTGTTTGAAACACACCACAAAATATTCACATTGCAGCATACTTTCCTTGTCATTAATAACATTAATAAGAAAATTGAGTACTTTTTTTCAACTTTTCTCATTATCGTTTGGAAGGATAGGATCATGTACCAGGACTGAAGCAGCTGAGCTGAAGGTTTGGGGATTCATTCAGACATTGAGGGTTGATATCTCATCTGCTGCGCATTGATCTGTGTTGTGATTAGGTGGTGATGGTGGGGTGATTACGGGGTTGCTGGATTGGGTAGAAGTGGTTGAGATGATGAGCAGGCCAGGGTTTAATGTTGAAGAGCTTGATGGAGTCATGTAGCAAACAACAAGCAGTAGCTTAAAGTGGACCATCTATGATGGTTCTGAATGCTGCACCAGATACCCTCCAACTTGATCAGACAGTTTATCAATTACCTAGCCATTTGCAGTTGGGTTAATGCAGAGTATCTGCACTCACATGAAACTGCTCCAAATCAATGGGATATATATAAGTTGCAGTTTTTCTGATTGGCGTATATCATGTCATTGGTGTGTGAGGCCAATGAAACTGATAGACTAATTGTTTTGACAATGACTATAATTAATTCAGAGGATGATTAAGAATTGGTCGCTTGAAACTGTGATTATTTTACATTTTATATTTCGTTCCACCCTCATGGAATTTGGTTAACTTACATATTCAGTCAAGTTAATCATGGGGAGGAATCCCTTTAGGAAGCAAGCAGTTTTCTAATTATTTTTTAATGATAACATACGCCCTAAAAGGATGGCTGCTATTCTGCTCAAGTTTGTACTTGTAAATTGTTGGCATTATAACAATGGCAGTTTTGCTCACTTCTTACCCCATATCAGATTTACTGACAAAACTCTGTACATTATTTATAATTCCCAGCCCAGCAAGATTGTTCCTAAGAGGTCACAATCAGAACTTTTAAAACCTTCTTTTGGTTGGGGGAAAGGGACTAGGGCTCATTTGTTTTTCTGTGAATGTGATTTTATGTAGACAATTTTTACTACACAATTTCCAACAAGCCATCTAAGATGATTTTGAAGCTGGAAGCACCTCTTAGAGCAACATTGCAGTTTATGCTAGATTTCAGTCAATGTCAGGTATGTTCAGTAATCACCTTGGTGAATTCCTAATTTTGATTACCTGGCTTGGGTGGGATTGCAGACAGGTGTCAGTCTACTTGGTCAAGTTCACTTCCGTTATTTTGTTAACACAGAAATGATCGTAGAAGTGGGAGTTGAACCAATTCTCCCCATTTCCTATCTCACAGTAGCTGCACTATATCACATTCTCCCAAACTCTGTTGGCTTCCCAAAACCAACGATATTGATTTCAATAACATTGTCCTTGTCTATTAATTTCTTTATAGCCTTGGAACACCTGATGATACCTGTGTCATCTTCCCTGGGACCATATCCCAGCCGATACTTTCCATCCTTTCATATATAGTCCTAATTCCACCAAAGGAGGCAGAACCTTAAATTTTCAGTTTTCTCTATTTTCAAAGGCCTCTTCAACACCTACTATTTCAATCACAATTTTGGTCTCCTTTAATACTCTGCCCAATATCCCATCTTTACTTGTAAAGTATTCAGGATATTTTGCTATGTTAAAGGTTCAGTAGAAGCAACACTGGTTGCTACCTGTTTGGAAAAGCCAGAGTTTTCACAAAGGAACCAAATAAATTAATTTTGGCACTTCAAACAAAAAATGTGGCAACAAATATAATTACTGTTTTAGATTCAGTTTCAAATGGAGATTTATCAAGAATAGCTTTCTGAAAGGCGTAAAGATTTGTACATGATTTGATTGTCATTGTACATAATTTACTGAATTAAAGATAAGTGTGGGTAAGTGGGTATTTTTAATGTTTATAAGAATTATTCCTTGGCATTTTACAATGTTTTAATGAAATTTATTTCTTTAACTATTTCCATTTATTTGAATGCTTTTTAAATTCGTTCATCCTACTTGCCTGTCAGAGGCTTTTAGGTGCTAGTTTCATGTTGTTCAGCCTTCTGCATCCAGGAAAGATCCATGAACCATGGATAGTGAGTCTGGGCAGGGGCCAGGCCCGGTTTGATTATATTTCACTATGGTTGTATTTAATTTTAAATCTGCAGTCCATAGATTTTAATAAAGATCTTATGAAATATGCTTTAGGGTGAACCTGGGGAGAAAGGTGAAAGTGGACCTCCAGGATTGAATGTAAGTAATAGTTCTTTTGACTACGTTCATTTTCAGAATTATTGAGAAAACTGGAAGAAATTGTCAGAAAAACAATCTGTAATTATTAACTGTGTACTTGTTTCTTTCTAACGGCATGTGACATCACTGAGCTTAACCATACATTCCTATCCAATCCTTTCTGCTGCTCAGTGCTGACTTCAGTGTTCTAAATCTTCTGACATCTTTAAGTTATTAAAGGGAGAAGGCTTCCTCTGTTGTGGGTGTTGTTAATTAGCAATTGACTTGATTGTGAAAATAATAATGTCTGTTACGGCTGAAACACAGAAAGGTGTTCTGTACACTAGAAAGAACATGTAGTGTCACATCAGTCTGAAATTTTAGTTTCACATCTTATAAAGACTGACTATCATGTAAGAATTCAAATTTATATTTTACCTTTTGTCCCAAAATGTGTCAAAGCCAGTCAGGTACTTTTGAAGTGTAGTTACTGTAATAATGTAAGAAATGTCAGACAGGAAATTTATTCAAATAATAGTGTGAAAACCTGTTTGTTCAAAAGTTGTGATGTTAAAGGATAAGTAGTTAGTCAATACACAATGGAGAAGCCCCTGTGTTTTTCTTTGAATTGTTCCAATGGGACGAGTCGCATTCAGCCAAGAAAACAATGCATCGTTGGTTTAAAGCACAAAGACAGCATTCCCAGTAATGCAACATTAACGCTATCTAAAATGTCAGCTACCATAAGATGTTCAATTCTGTGTAGTATGATTTAAACGAACAACTTCAAACACAGAGGACAGGTCCCACTATTAATTCAAGGCTGACACTTGGTTGAAACAGACATTTGGAATGGTGGTCTTTGAAATTTCAGGACAGAAAACCCTGAACATAGATTCATTTTGTTGAATCATAGATTAATACTTCATTGGCTGTTAAATTGCCTACATTACAATAGTTACTGCACTCAGAAGGACATCATAGGATTAAAGGGATCCTAAGATCATGACAAATTACTGCAGCGATGCAGTTTTTTCTTTATGGGCAGACTATATCATATGTTGAGAATACACTATGATATTATGATATGGGGAAACATAAACCATGTTATTCTTCTAATACAGAAAACATCTTTTTCTGTGTTTGCTATATCAAAATCAGTCTATCTGAAAGATATATCCCATTAGATTTGCTTCTCTGCTCTTTACCAAAGATCTGTAATTGATATCCTTCTCAAATATTTATCCAGTACCCTTCTGAAAATTATTGAATCTGCTTCCACAACCCTATCAGGCAATGCATTCAAACATCTTTTTCCGCAGCAAGATTCTTCAGAAGGTTAATCCTGAAGTGCAGCACAGAATAGGCTAATGATATTCTCCCTGCATATTGTGCTAAGCCTGTGTGAGAAACAGCTGGTCTTGCATGCTAATCAAAGGTCAGCTCACTTACATAACCAATTAGTACTCCAGGCATTTCTCATAAGAGCCAAAGGTAGCAGCTGGACCTCATCAACCAGTGAAAAGTCACTGATTGCCTGTTGTGTGCTGGATGCATTCCTGGCATGAAGGAAGCCAATAGGCCAGCAGATACACAGAGGGAGATATGAGATGTGCATTACTGTGGCCCCATGTCCTCTTGAAACTCCTCCACTACCCTTATGTTGCTGTGCTTGGTTCACTTCTTCTTCTTGCTCTTGTTGAGCCACCTGATCACAGAGACTTTGAGACTATCTCAACCATGCTTGAGCTTCATGATTTAAATTGATTTTTCCATACTGTTTAATGAACACCACTCCTGATGTACAAACTTCTATGAAGGGTGAAAAAGGTGAACGAGGAACAACAGAGGTAGTAGGCTATGATGGAAAAATTCAGGAAGCACTCCAGGTAGTGACTTCACAATAAATATGAATTAGGAGATATAAAATTGTGAGGTTTATTTTAATGAAATATATTTTACTTCATTGTGTTTATTGGATTTGGTTTATTATTGTCACTTGTACCAAGGTAAGTGAAAAACTTGCCTTGAATACTGTTCATACAGATCAATTCATTACACAGTGCACTGAGGTAGTACAAGGTAAAACAATACAGAATATAGAATAAAATGTAACAGTTATAGAGAAAGTGCAGTGCAGGCAGATGATAAGGTGCAAGGTCATAACGAGGTAAATTGTGAGGTCAAGAGTCCATCTTATCGTATGAGGGAACAGTTCAATAGTCTTATAACAGCAGGAAAGAAGCTGTCCTTGAGCCTGGTGGTAGTACTTTCAGGCTTTTGTGTCTTCTGCCTGATGGGAGAGGGGAGGGGGGAGAAGAGAGGATGTCCGGAGTGGGTGGGGTCTTTGATTACGCTGGGTGCTTTACCAAGGCAGTGAGAAGTGTAGACAGAGTCCATGGAGGGGAGGCTGGTTTCTGTGATGTGCTGAGCTGTGTCCACAACTTTCAGCAGTTTCTTGTGGTCACGGGCAGAGCCATACCAAGCCATGATGCATCCAGATAGGATTCTTTCTATGGTACATCGGTAAAAATTGGTGAGTATCAAAGGGGACATGCCAAATTTGACTTGCTATCCAAGCATCCCAACCAAAATACCAAATTATGTATTGCAGTTTAAATGAGGCTATATTCTTGTGTCATTACTTCTAATCTTGCATCTGGTCAAGTATGCATATATGTGCCTTAAAATTTGAAACTCTACATTAAGTGATCAAGGCAGTTTAGTGGCATAGTTTGCTATTCTTAATGATTTCAAAGCACCCTTTTTTTTAAATTGCAGGTATCATCTAATCACACAGTAGTTTTGCCCACTCCTCCCATTTAATTCTATATTATCATGGTTGTATTACTGGTGCAATAATTTAGAACCAGTGTTCAAACCCAGTCATGACATTCTGGTTATTTACATTAATTTAGTTAGATCAAAGTGGAATAAATAACAGTAAGGATGTCCATAAAAGTACTAGATTGTCATAAAATGTTTCTAATTCACTAATGCAACTTCACCAGATTGGGCCTTATGTGACATCAGCCCTACAGATGTCAGTGGTGGTTCTAACATGTATAAATACATGTGACATCACTGTATGGCCCATTTAACCATGTGGTGTACTGTGCACTGGCCAACAAGAAGCTCAAATAAGTCAGATTTGCCTCTTGTAGCTCTTTAATTTGTAGACTCAGCATGTTCACTATAGACTATGAACACCAGGGATACATTAGCAAAAAGGGTAGAATGGAAATGAATTGAAGCTGCCCAAAGTGCCAGTTGTTGAATACTGAGTGCAACTGTATACTCATTGTGGTAGGATGAATCTGAAAGCACACGACTTATCACAGTAATTTCAATGTGCAGTCCCGAAGCAAGTGGACTCAAGTTCAGACTCGAGCACAGGAGAAACAGAAGTGTAGTATATGCTAATTGTCAAATATAAGCTTTGTGTCTGCTAAAGCAGGAACAGTGCAAGATGACAGCTCAAAACCAATCCAAGTATACTGGGAGTTTCTTGTTTATTATAAAGCACATAAGGAAGTAGGAACAGGAGCAGGTGACTCAGCCTCTCAAGCCTGCCCTGTCATTCAATATGACCATGGCTGATATGCCCTCGGTCTCAATTCTTGTCTGTGTCAGTTCCCCATAGCCATCAATTCCTTTCAAAAGATCATGTATATGCTCTTCAGATACCCCCAATGCTCTAGTTTCCACAGCCTCCTGGGGTAGAGAATTCCAGAGGTTTACCACGCTCCACAAGAAGCTCGTATGCACTTCAAATTTAAATGATCTCACTCTATTCTTGTAGCTATGTCCCTTTGTTTGAGATTCTTCCACTCATGGAAACACATTGACATCTACCCTCTCATGTTTCTTCAAGATCTTATGTGTTTCAGTAAGATCACCCCTCATTCTTCTAACCTCCAAAGAATATGGATCAAATATTTGTTTAATCCCTGGTGATCAGACAACCCTCTCACCCCAGGAATAGGCCTAGTGAATCTCTCTTGTAGTGCTGTCAACAGCATCATATCCTTCCTTAAATAAGGGGAGCAAACTGTTCAGAGTGCTCCAGATGTGATCTCGCCAACATCCTGGGCAATTGCAGCAATGCTTCCCTATTTCTAAACTCCAAATTACATGAGCCAGAATGGATGTAAGGTGTTCTTCAGGGCAAACAATATGGTTGAGGGCGATAATGAAATGTGTTTGCTCAAAATGAAGCCTTATGAGAACATAAGAAAGCAATCTTACTATATAGAGATGGGCTTCAATACATATGCTACTTTGACACAGCTCCTGGCAAAAGATGTTTCATCTGAAAAGGTGATAAAGAGATTGCAGAATCACCTTAATTCAGCACTTTCTGAGATCATAGAAAACTACAAATTTGGAACCAGAAACAAAAGGCCAGTTGAGACCATTAATGATTATACAGTTTTGCTGAAGAATCTGCCTCATTACAATGGCTTTTATTCCTTCCTGAATCCAGTGCCTTGGGCCAGATTCCTGTGTGCTTTAACAGACATGCAAGTTTAATGTAAATTATGAAGTGTACAAAATGTAACATTTCAGTGTGAAATTGCCCCAGTGATAGTTCCGAAAATGCTAAAAAAAAATTCAGTCAGAGCCAAATATCAATGTCATTGCTATATTTAGGCAAACAGCAATAGCCAAGGCAGCAGTTCTGATGCTAAGCCCAAGTCACGTCAGTGAGTTTGGTGTGAAAAGCGAGACTGGCAGAAGTAGCTGTTACTAATGTAACAGAGATCATCCATCACAGGTATACTAGTTTAGACCTGTGAAATACTCCAGCTGCAAAAAAAAAGGTACAAATGGCTCATTTGTAAAAGGCTAGACCCAGGTTTGCCAAGTAGGTTCTCAAATTAAAGAACACATATAGGAAGCTTTGTGAATGTCCCCATCTTCAATGATGGCAGAAACCAGCATATGATCAAAAGGGAAGGCTAAAGCAGTTGCAGTCATCTCTGGTTCATTGATGTCCCTGCCATGAGAAAAACCTATCTTTAGCCAATTTGCTTTGCTCTACGTGTTATCAAGAAACTGCTGACAACACTGGATGCATCAAAGGCTCAGGCCCAAAAATCATCTTGGCTTGACACTGAAGTCTTGTGTGAACTAAATGAACCTCTAGCCAAGATACAACATTGCCATCTACTGGCCAAAGTGGAAAGTACAGTTCACACAAAGCAGCAAAAATTCACTCTGATCAATTACCTCCCCACCCTTCATCAACAAGCATTATCAACAGTGCTATCGAGCAGCACTTGCTCACCAATGTGCAGTTTGAGCTCTTCCAGGACCATTCAGGTCCAGACTTCATTTTAGCTTCATTATAACCTTGAATCTATGACAGGAGCATGCAGTTGCCATGCATAAACATCAGGTGGGCACAGCATCCCAAAGCACCCACTCGTCTACCTGTAAAAGAGTCTGCGGATCATGTGCAGGACTCTTTGGCCATTCCAAAACCCAGAGTTTACTGGAGTGCCAGCAAGTCATCCTCAACCCCTGGGGAGGTGAGGGTGGGGGTGCATCTAGTGGAAGGAAGAGGAGGTGGAGGAAAAGAGAAAAAAATAAAAATCCAATCCATCAGAGAGTGACAGCTCTTGAGGTCAAAAGAATTTATTAAAATTGAAGTCAATGGAAATCAAGGGAGAAAGCTCCTATACTTGGTAGAGTTATGCCTATTACAAAGGAAGATGATTGTAATTGTTGGTCAATTCAGAATCCTCCCTGAAGCAACCACATAAGTACTGTGCCAAAAGCGAGACTTATAGGGCACCCATTCTGCTGTGCTTGACTCGTCTTCTGTCATCAAATTATAGAATACTCTTCCACTTGTTTAGATGAGTACAAATCAAACAACACAAAAAGCTAAGCATAATCCAGGACAAAGTAGCCTATTTGACTGACACCATAAACACTGACTTCCATAAACATTGACTTTCATAAACATTGACTTTCTCTTCCACCAGTGCACTGTGACTGGAAGACGATCAAAGGAAAACTCTACAAGATGCACATGCAATTTGTCAAGGGTCCTCCAGGTCCCCCAGGCTTCACAGGAATTCAAATACCGTAGGTTAGGAATGATTTTTACAGTGCTCCTGAAGATTAACCATTTAAGGAATGGACTACTTTTCCCATTCTGCAGCAAGATCATGGTGATAATGTGTCAGGCTGTAGTGTGGATATGAATTAGACCTCATTTTCCCAAGCCTCAGAAGAGTTCACCCTATTGTACCATAATGGCATTTTGACTTCTTATTGTCTATCCCCTGCTCTTAGCATGATTACCAGAGCAATGCTCAGTACTGCATTGTTATTTCAAAGAAACTTTGATGGGATGGATAAAAATGACTTCCTGACCCTTCATAATTTTTAGTTCTACTCTCAAAATGTTCATTTCCTTTCCCATAACTTTAGGAGGTAAATGTAGCATCTGTGCTCCTTTAGGCCCTAAAGCACCAATGCCAATCTCTATACACCTCCATCAGGAAGGTCTCAGTGTCCTCTGTTTCTTTCTTGAACAAAGGGATAGCCATGGGCACTTGCATGGGCCCTAGCTATGCCTGTCTTTTTGTTGGCTACATAGAACAGTCCTTGATCCAAGTCTATTCCAGCTCTTCCCCCAACCCCTTCTCAACTACATCAATAACTGCATCAGTACTTCCTCCTACACTCGTGCAGAACTTGTCAACCTCATCACCTTCTTCACCAACACTCACCCTGCCTTCAATTTCATCCTGACCATCTCTGACACTTCTTACTTTTCTGGATCTCTCAGTCTCCATCGCAGGAGACAGACTTTCCATTGACATCCTTTATAAATGCACCGACTCCCATAACCACCTCAACTATACTTCCATCCTGCCTCCTGTAAAGAAGCCATCTCCTTTTCTCAATTTCTCCATCTCTGCCACATCTGTTTTCAAGATGAGGCCTTCTGCTCTAGAACTTCTGAGATGTCCTCCTTTTTCAGAAGCTTTGCCTCCCCTCTGTCATAGTTGACTGAGCTCTCATGCATATTTCCTTAATTTCCCTCATGTCTGTTCTGACACGCCCCCACCCAGGCAGAACAGCAATAGAGTTCCCTTGGTCCTCACCTTTCACCCCAGCAGTCCCATATCCAACACATTGAAAGTTGTCAAAATGGTACAGGGTATGAGAGGTATCCTGTATGTAGGTGGGAAGGGACTGGACAAGAGGAGGTGGGATAGTGTCGATGTATGAAGAGATAAGTTCAGTTAGGTAGACTTTTTTTTGACATTACTGTTAACTACCTATAAACATATTTGGACTTGGAATATTCACCATTTGATTGATGTGAGGAATCATCCAAAATGACTAATGAAAAGAATGCTGGTTTTCCAGTTACCAGGGGCTGACAGTCAGTGTTGGGGGCTCAATGATAAGAGTATGGATGTGGGCACTTAGGTAATGACACCTCTGGTATTGCAATATGTCCAGTTAGAGTTGGCACATGTACATTTGATTGGCCAAAGCAAATAAATACTGATGCAAAATTTATCACTGGGAGAGAGATAATTACACCACTGGGAAAATTAAAATAAGAATTGTAAGAAATGGTACATGAGTGATTTGAATTTCCAGGGGGCCTGCTCCACTGACAGAAATGCAGCAGGAAGCCTGGCATTAGAAATTGTGGGTTCAGGGTAATTGACAAACTCAACAGCACTTGCAAGGGGCCATTAGGGACCCTGACTGGTCAGAAGTTAAGCCAGTGAAAGAAGTGTCTGATCCTTCCCAGGCACAGAATAGCCTTGAAGCTACAGGAGTTGAGAAGCTATCTGCTGACCTTCCAGGATTTATTGCATGTTTCCTCATGCACTCTTGGGTCTTTCAATTGTTTCTCCTAGACCCACAAACATCTTCCAGCCTGCTGAGAGCCTGTTTTCTTTCCCTTCCTAATATCAGTCCCCCTTACCAATAGGCAACACCACCACTCCCCCACCTCGACAACAAACAACTCAACTTACCAGTAGGCCAGTTATCTGTGGGCACTTGGTGCATGCAAGTGCTCTGCAGAACTTATATGAAGGTCAAATCCAAAAGTAGCTCACTTGTGACTTATTTTGCATTCTTTGATCTAAACCAAAAATTCCTACTCAGTGTTCTTGATATTTATATGCCCTCCCTGTGAAGGTGTTAAAATATGACTTTCCATTTCAGGTGTTGTGTTTTTTGAGTATTGATACTTATATTTTAGGGTATAGTGGGTCGTAAAGGAGAGTCGGGGCTCCCAGGAATTCCAGGACAGAAAGGCGACAAAGGAGAAACTGGTTCCTTTGGTCCACCTGTAAGTATCTATCTGAATGTCTTCCATTTCCCAAGAATGACTGTATAATTTCAGCTTGAGTAACTAACAAAGGGAAAGACATTTCTTAAACAGAAAGTATAGAAAGCACCGTTGAGCACACAAACCAATTGTATTTCCAACTCTGTTATTCTCTAATGATAGTCCATGTTCACCCTTTCTGTCCTAAAATTGAGTCTTGATGTGTATCATTCCTAAAATCACTAAGAAGCATTATCTAATTGCAGTCCCACTGTTTTCAAAGCTGTGGCCAATGCAGTAAATCAATGAGGCTATTTCTGCTTTCTGTTTAGGGTGAACCAGGTTTGAATGGTAGTAAAGGTGAAAAAGGTGATGCGAGTGAAAAAGGTGATAGAGGATTCCCTGGTGTACAGGTATGTGAACAAATATCAATCTTTAATGATGGGAAAAACTGAGCTTTATTGGAACAAAGTTTCATCTTAACATTATTATGATATTTTGGTAGAATAGTTAACACAGGAACTGATGACTTGGGTTCATAAGCATTTGCACGTTTAATTTGACAATAATTCAATGAAGAGAATTTTAACTTGTGGAATTGGATGGCATGGGTAGGCACATAAAAATTGTAACATTTTCACACACGACACAAATCCATCTGCAGTGTGCCATATTCCAGGCTTGACAGTGGGCATTTGGCTGGTGACCATATGACCACGAGGTATGCCATTGTATAAGCCATCACCCTGCTGAAATGTGCACCTCAGAAGCCCTAACAGTATTTGCCTGCAAGGATATTGAGAATTATAATGGTGTGATGCACAGGGGAGAGGAACAGAGGTAGAGAATAATCTAGGAGCTTAACAGTCATCTCCTCATGTTGAAAGCATTGAAGAAGAGGAGGAGCAGGAGAATAAGAACCAAAATGAAAATGGTCCACTTATTGTTAGACACACCAGCCACATTTTTCCTTGAGGTACTTAATTGTGCAGTCTCACAAGTACCTCACACAGGAGAAAATGAAATCCATCCGCTCACCTCCCTTTGCACAGAGCAGTCCTTCAATCAAGCATGCAATCATTGCACATCCCCCAAATGGCTTCCATCATTTTACTGATGCATCATGAAGCAATCGAAAGGGTGTGTTGGCATTTAGCACACAATAATGGGCAAACTTACCTGCTTCTGTTGACTGCACTCCCTTGTAACTTACCTGCTTCTCTTTCCCACACTCCCTTGAAACTTAAGTGTTCACTGGAGAAATGACTACTGTACTGTGTAAGATTTAAAGAAACAATGAATGAAATGTGCATTCAAGAATTAGTAGGCTATCATCTGGTAGTCTGGAAAATCTGGCACCACCAAAGTCCTGAGCCTGCTGCATTAATAGAGTTTTATTGTAGTTTAATTTGCTTAATGTGCCTTTTCTTTTAAACATATGTTTTTAATTGCCTAGTTTTCCAGTTCTTATTTTGTGAATGTTATCTCTATGTTCTTTGTCAAACTACAACCTCCTTGTCTGTTCTAATGGGGAGATTCCTGTCTTGTCCTCCAGTCAGATGCTACTTAGCAATGTATTGGGTCAGATCATCCAATCAGCTGCTCACTGACTATTGTTTGGATACTTAAAATTACAAGATCTGCAGTTCCTTCACCCTTTGATGTCCTTTCTAAACTCCCAAAGTAGCTCAGCAGTCAGCTTGTCTGGCAAATTGTGTGTGATACAGAAATGATTTGTGCACTGAAAACCACTTGACCTGCATTCAGGTGCTGATAAAGTAATTTTCAGAGAGACACATTGAGGAATTTTGAGTTACATGTACAGGGAACTGAAGCAGAGACCCGTTGAAGGGTTTGGGGGATTTGTATACAAAGGACTGGTGGAGACACTTTGAAGGGCTAGTGGGTTTGTATACAGAGCTGGTAGGAGAGACATATTGAAAGGTTTAGGGGGATTGTATAAAGAGAGCTGGGAGGATACATTGAGCCATTTGGGCGTACAATATACTCAGAGCTGGAGGAGAGACTCATCAATAGGTTTGGAGTTTTATATCTACAGAGAGCTGAGGGAAATGCAAATTGAGACATTTGAGGTCACATTATATACAGAGAGCTGGGGAGAGGCAAACTGAGAGAGTCGGGGATTATATGATAAATGTAGAAATCATAAGCATACTTCTTAAAAGCTGCTTTGGAGATCTACACTTCCCCCAGCCACCCCCAGCAAAACTTCTCTCCCCTCCCCCAATCGACCTCCAGACCAAGACAGAGTTTCCGTTCTTTCCGAGGGTCTCATTCAGCAAAAGCCTCCTATAGCTCAGCAGTTCAGTTATGTCAGCAAATCTCAGTGCTGCATGTTTTGCCTGTAGCAGAGGTCGTCTGCTTGTACAAAGCTCAGCCATTTCTAAGTTCCACAGTGGCTCAGGAGCACAGCATGAGACAGTGGGAAGATCAGACATTTGACGAGCACTAGGTGCCTCCACCAAGACACTCAGACGACCTGCCTTTAGTCAACCATGATGCTGACCCTTCTGATTTTATTTGGTCATTAAAGATTTTAACCCTGGCACTGGGGTTTCTTTGTAGGAGGTGAGATGTCTGCTGTCTCTTAAAAGGAGACTTTTAAATAATTTCTAAAGAAATGCACATAGAACTAAAATTGTCAGTAGCCTTTGTGAAAGTGATAACATTTTTATATTTCAACCTTTACAAACTCTATTTGAGAGCAATGAATTGAAATAATGAGTAATACAATTCCTTTTGTAGAACGTGCCTAGTTTTCTTTCCATGGATTTCAGGGGAAAATTTTACCCACGTTTGATGTAGTTACCCAGTACCTTAAATAGCTGAGGCATCCAGAAATTGTTCTTAGTAATGCTGAACATAAATCAATGATGCAACCTAAATATGTTTTGCAAGTTACGGAAGATGAATGACAGATTAATTAATGACAACATGGCATGTCCTTTTTAAAGGGAAATCCTGGTTCAATGGGTCTTACAGGTCTCCCTGGTCAAAAGGGAGAAAAGGTAAGAATTCAAGTTGTTTGATACAAGAAGTATAAGCTGCCCGACTTTCCACTTCTGCATTGTTGCACTTTTGTGCCTCCCTCTCCTTCCAAATTGGACTCATCTCTGGTCAGCCGAGTCTCCATCAGCCCTAAAGCCTTCATTGAGCCTTCACATGTTATAGCCCTGGTGTTTTTTTCAAACAGGAAATCAGCTCCTTAGGTCCCATAATGGGCAAGTTTGGATCAATACTTGCCGGTCTCAGAATCTTGCTGCAGCCAAACAAGACGTTACCCAACACAAAAGAAAACCTCCAATAAAAACGTTTCACTGGATGATGACTTCTGGAGGGACTTAGTCACATTCAGATAGCACTGGCATGTGCCCCTTCTTAATTTTTATATCTGATACTTCAACTTAATTTTGAACACGTGATAACAAGACATTTTTAAGGACAATAAAACATTGCTCATAACTTGTATTATATTGTGCTGACCATTTCAGCACTATGCAAATGGAAATATTCTGAACACAGAGTGAAGCGTTCACTTATGGGTATGTTTCACATCACTTTGGTAATTGCTGGAGGCTTTTCCACCTCCATCCAATTACCGCTTTCGCTAAATGACACAGAGAACTTATGTCAATTTGTCCCAGAAATGGACACCATTAAGAAACAAAAAAATTAGAAATAGGAGCAGGAGTAGGCCATCAGACCCCTCGAACCAGCTCCATCATTGATCAAGATAATGGCTGACCTTCTATCTCAGTGCTATTTCTCAGCACTATCCACATCAACTTTAATTTCCTTGATGTCCAGAAAAACTTTAAATGAACACAATGACTGAGCCTCCATAATTGTTTGAGGTGGAGAATTTCGAAGGTTTAGCACCCTTAAAGTTCTAAACACTTATTTCTCCCTAATTATTGAATCCCCTGTGACTAGGGCTCTGTCACTCTCCTTCCTGTCACTGTCAGTTGACCCACTTAACATGCCATACTCCCGGCTCTGACTGCCGTCACTCCCAACAGCATCTAAAGGGGAAAGTCTGTTAGAGAGTGAGATTGACAGAGGACTCCTGCATTACCTTCCTGCTCCTCCTCCTAGTCTGTCTGGCAGACACCCATGCCCTCACTGGCTGCTGACACTTAAGCTGCAGTATGTCACTGCCCCAAAATGTGATACCTGCAAAGTTCTCAGCCTGTGAGATCTTCCACAATGACTCCAGCCACAGCTCCAGCTCCAGCTCCAAAACGCAGAGCTCAAGCTGCTGCAGTTGGAGATATTTCCTATGCATGTGGTTCCCTGAAACACTGAAAGCATCCATGGCCTCCCATATGGTGTAGGATGTGCATTCCACTGCCATGCCTCACCCTCATTGAATATTAGAAAAAACACATAAGAGATTCATGATAGATCACTGTGATATTTTCACAGTGTAGCGTCTTATGCAACTCCATTGAGATAAATTCCATGCATCTTTGCCCCACAATATTTCCAACATCCCCTTCAACCAACTTCTCACTCAACCCTCCAGTTGGTTGATGGAGACCCCAATCTTTACCCAACTGTCCCACTCCCAGCCATTTAACTAAAATCAGTCTCACCTACTGCAGCCAATCACACCTATGACCACTGGTTTCCTTTCCTGACACCCTATCCAGAGCAGCATGTTTCTTCCTTGGAAATATGCAGTGGCTGTTTAGAAGCATCTGAGTTCCCCAAAGTTCATATCAGCAAGTCCATGACCAAAATGGTCATTTGCACTACATTGCTATGTTCAGCTAGCGTACCCATTCAGGCACATTTGAATTTGGGATCAATTAATTACATAGAGCTATTAACATAGAAATACTTCACAGAGGCAATATCACACAAAATTTGATACTGCATTAATAAGGAGATGATCAGGTTACTGCACTGTAGCATCATTTTCCCAACCTGAATTCGTTTTGGAATTAGGCTTCCTCTGGGAATGCTTGATGCTCTCATATATATGAATGTTTTGGGTTGTTGCTCTCTTTAATTTAGCTGTGGCATATGCAGGCATGCCATACTTACCATTTTAAAGCAAATTTATTGAGGCAAAGAATAAGGCCAGATATCTTGCACTGAAATTTAGCATTTGTTTCCTTTCTCTTATGCAGGGAAAACCAGGTGAACCAGGATTAGATGTAAGTGTCTTTTGGCATTATGTTTAAAATACTTCATTAAATTGGAAAGCAAAATTGTTAATTAAATAGATGCTGAAATTACTTCTTTCAGAGAGTTATATCAATAACCTGAAACTTTATAGATTTCCACTTTGACACCATGTATTCTAGCAAAAAAAATCATATTTTCTAGAACATGTACATAATGGAAGATGTTGTGAGAATGCTAGTTATAGAGATAATTAATAAGATAAGATTAGATTAGATTTCTTTATTAGTCACATGTACATCGAAACACACAGTGAAAAGCATCTTTGCATAAAATATTTTGGGAGCAGCCCTCAAGTGTCTCCATGCTTCCAGCACCAACATAGCATGCCCACAACTTCCTAACCCATATGTCTTTGGAATGTGGGAAGAAACCAGAGCACCTGGTGGAAACCCACACAGTCACAGGGAGAACGTACAAACTCCTTACAGATGGTGGCAGGAATTGAACCTGGGTCGCTGGTGCTGTAATAGCATTACGCTAACCGCTACACTACCATGATGTAAACAGAGGACCCAAAATGAATGTTCACTGACTGAATCCCTCAGGTTCGCCAATCCAGATTCAGATGTGCCATAATCCTCGGAAAAACAAAATACAATTACACTTGATAATAGACACAGAATATCCTTTTGTGGGTGAGACTTTATATTCGGTACATCAGTGTTTTGCAAAAAGTCAAAATTCCCTTTTGACCTTTTTTTTGTACAAAACATTTATTCGCTAAGAACACTACAAAAAACAACTAACAGCAAATACACTACACCTCGTACAGAAAGAAACAACCCAGCCAAAACCAATACCCGCGCAACACCACGCCCGCTACCGCAACGCACAACACTTCATACCAAAATCACATCCGTCTCATCCACGACACACGCGATCCCCTGAGGGGCCCACCGAGCACAGAACTCGGCCAGGGTGCCCAAGGAGACCGCATGCTCTGGTTCCAACGACACCTGCATGCACACGTAAGCACGGAAGACGGGCAGGCAGGCTGACCTGCCGAAACCCTTGGCCACCCACCGCCGCGTCCCGTAGATGGCCAGCTTGGCCAGGCCCAGCAGGAGACCCACCAGGAGATCCGCCGCGTGCCCCTCTCCGCGCCGCATCGGGTGCCCGTAAACCAACAGCGCCGGGCTTCCCTTTTGACCTTGGCACACACAGCACCTCACCAAAACATCATAAAGCTTCCCCAGGATCTGGTGTTAGCTTTTTGACCAGAAGAAAAAAAATGATGTGAAAAAAATACAGTAGATTTAGAAATCTAAAATGTAACTTCCATTTGCTGGAAATACTGGCTGCATTGTTTCAATTAACTTTGTTTCTTAAGTTCATTGATTCATAGTTATACAGCACAGAAAAAGGCCCTTCAGCCCAACTTGCCCATGCCAACCAGGATATCTGTCTATGCCAATCCCATTTGTTTATTTTGCCCATACTCCTCTAAACTTGTCTTATTCATGTACTTGTCCAAGTGTCTTTTAAACATAATTGTACCTGCCTCTACCACTTCCTTTGGCAGCTCGTTCCATATACCCACCATCCTCTTTGTGAAAAACTTGCCCCTCAGATTCCTTTTAACACTTGCCCCTCTCACGTTAAACCTATGGCCCCTAGTTTTAGACTCCCCTACCCTGGCAAAAGTCTCTGACTACCCTATCTATGCCCCTCAATTTTATAAATTTCCATGAAGTCACCTCTCAGCCTCCTTAGCTCCTGGGAAAACAGTCCCAGCCTGTTATTAAATAACTTTTCTGTAGTCTGATGGAATCTGTTTACCATTGTTTAAACAGAGACATATGCTAGAGCCTTGGAGAGTAGTTCCATATTATCCATTAGCTGTGCACCATTTTCATTAGCAGACTAGAGTTCCCAAGTGCCTGAAATGTTAGGTTCCTGAAGCAAAAACTCCAATTAATCTGAATATTCAAACACTTCACTGTTTAAAGTTCTAAATCCCATGCATTTGTAGAGACTCAAAACATTTATATTGAATTATATTTGTATTAAATTACAACATTTCTATTTCAGAGAGCTATGTCACTGATATAAGATGCCGTATTGACCAATTGTGTACAAGCATTCTACACTATTATTGATTGCAGGGCTTTCCAGGACTCAGAGGGCAAAAGGGGAACAGAGGTGAAAAAGGAGACAAGGTAAACAATATACTGAAAGCAAATATGAATTATAATTGTAATTAGAAAAAAGTTTCCTTTTAAAATTGCATCATTTTATATGACTATAACATTGCAAGTATGAATGATAGTGCAACAACAACGACTTGAGGAAGAGGAATTTGCAATTAGGAAGCCCTGTTTATGACCTTTGGTCCTCCTCACATGCTTCACAGCCAACAAGGGGCTTTTCAAATACACTTACCATTGTAAAATAGGAAATTGAAGCAGTTAATTTGTTTACAGAAAGGTGCTACAACAACCTTAACTTGGATGAAAGAGTTCTTATTTTGAATGGTGTAATGGAGTTTTTACATCCATCTGTGAGATTGTGCTTAGCTTCTCCAAAAGTGTCAGTTGAAATTCTGTGCTGGAGTGGGATCTGAACCTGCAATTTTTACATGCAGGATCAAGACTGGGACCATTGAATCAATGCTGATACTCAATTAAAAAAAAACACTCGTTATCATTCCCTAAATAATCTCAAAAGCTAACCATAGAATCATGGAAAATTTATGACACGGTTCATTCAGCCCATCATGTCCGTTCCAGGTAAAAAAGAGTGCCCCAGCCTAAATCTACCAACACCTACGTCCTTAGCCCTGCATGTCCCAACTATTCAAGTACACATTCTAGCACTGTTTAAATGTGATGTGGTTTCTGCCTGTAGCACTCTGACAGGCAGTGGGTTTCAGAGCTCTACCATCCTCTATGTGAAAAATATTTTCCTCACCTGCCCTGTAATCCATGTGCCAATTATATTTTCCTCTTTTTCCTACTTTATCTAGCCCACTCATAATTGTATATATTAAGTTCTCCTTCCATTCTAAAGAGAAACAACCCCAGAATATTAAATCCTTCCTCATGGATTTTTTTTCAAATAGTAGTAACGTCCTCGTTAATCTCTTCTGCACTCTGTCCAGTGCATTTTCGTATAATGTGGTGACTGGAACTTCACGGTGAACTCGACGTGTGGTCTAATTAACAATCTAAGCAATTCCAGCATAACCTCCCTGTTCTGTGGTTCAGCTAACAAAGGAAAACATCTTGTATATACTTTGGAATCACCTTTAACCTGTCCAGTTCCTTTAAGGATTTGTGGACTTAAAACCAAATACTAGTTTCCTTAAATTAAATTATTGAAAAAAGCAATAACTTGAAGTAGATTAATTTAGAAGATAACACAAGTAGATTCTGATCATCAGTCTTCAATCAAACTATTAGATTGATAACACTATTTATTTGAGAAAATAGTTCTCTAGTAATATGACCAAGTAATATGAGCAGAGAGCTATGGAATAATCCAGCTTCTGTGCTAAAAGGTTTGCCCTGTGTGAAAGTGGTAATTCATGTGAAGAAATATGGAGTATTAGGGGGGAATTAGATGTAGTTTAACTTATTTTTCAGTTGCGAAGCTCATGCCAAATTTACCAAAAACCAGTGGCAATTACATGCCTTTGGTATATACAGGAAGGGTTTCACAGTGCATGTTTGCTCATTCCCTGATAATTACATAAAATAAGCAAAGTTGATTGAAATTTTGAAATCAGCACCCTTCAGTTGTTTTTCCCGTTTGCGAAGTTGGTTTGTACTAGGATATAGTTCACTCATTCAAAAGCCTGCCAGCACATCATGGCAGGAATGATAAAGAAGCATTTAAAAGGATCCTGACCTCCTTTAAGGTAATCTCTGGAGCCTGATTCCTGGCCCTCTGTAAGCATTCTCAAAACAATGAGTCACCCATGGCTTGGTGTGGAGATGCTGCCTTTGAAGGCTGGTATTGGGCAGGCCCGGGTGAGCAGGGCAGCCACTCAGTGCTGAAAAATGAAGCTTAGGCGGCACGTCGGGTGGAACAGTGAATGCAGGCCATTGCTGGGGACCTGGCAGCACCTGCTCCACGTGTTGACGGACTGCCCAGATCCAACGGTCCCTTTCATCACTTCCTGTCAGATGTGATGGAAAGCTGCTGTACCCCTCTCCATTTGGCTGCACAAGTACAAAGATCAGCTAACACAGTTGAACTTGGTCCTGCAGGGGAACTCTGGGCTGGGGAGAGCTGTGCAACCAGACAAAGAGAAGGGGAGACAGCAGCTCTCATTCCTGGGAATACATCCTGAGCCCTAAGCAAGGTACCAGTGTATTGCACTGTTATGAACTAAACTGAAAAATTTTTGGTTTGCATTTCTAGAAATCTAAAACTGTTGATATTCAGAGTTGTCAGCAGGTGTCATCTGCTCCAAATCCTCAAATGGATAAATTTAAAGTTCAGAACAGATCCAAATGTTTGTATTTTAAATATACATCAGCAAAATAGCAACTTTCAAATGAAATCAGATTAATGCAGAACCTGTTTAATATATTGGTAAAATCTGAGGATAACATCATCTTTATACTTTGATTGCGGGCCATGTATTGTCAACAAATACAACGTGTATTTTCCATTAGTGAGTGATGTGGTAAACAAGTACAAAATAGCATAACCCATAACAATATGGATTCCAATTCTCTTTTTAAAAGTCTGTTTTCTTTGTGTTTTTAACTTAAATGAATAATTTTAAACTTAAAGCTTAAATGCTGTCATTGCTTATCACAGTTCTCAAAACATCATTCACAATATCACTTAGGTGATAGGATGTTGTGTCTTTGTTTCCTGGATTTGGATGCAGTCATACCTCTCTGCAATGAGCTGGTGTGTTGCGTTGATGCCTGTTACTCCTATAGTTACAAAAGCTACATTCAATGTTGCTGGTGTTGCTGCTGATATTGTTGGTGTTACTGTTGATGCTCTCTATTTTATCAGTTTGGGTATAGGCTAAAGATGGATTCTGTTGGGCCATCTCTTGAGAAATCATCTTTATTGATATCTTTGGCTGGGTCCCATATTTTCCTAACAGGATCCTGTACATGCACTGCTTGCACTTTCAACAATTCAGGTGATGACTGAGCATGGTGGTTCTGCTGCTGGTGTCACTGTTACTACAAAGTGTATCGACAGCCCTTCATCTCTCATCCAGTGCATCTCCTATGGTGACAGGCAAGAAGGTGCATCTGGTGGCAGCATTTCCTTTCCTGATTTGTATTTCAGAGTGAAATCATAACTCTGAGACCTCAAGATGAGTGCTTCAGCTGTAAATGCTATAGGTTTGCAGTAGCTGCTCCCAGACCTTCAGTAGAGGCACTTGCCTGTCAAAAATATTTTTTATGTTGTGGTATGACAGGTTCATCATGGTGTACACTACATCCTTAAGTTTGTTAAAACTCACTTCATAGCATTATGACTATTGATATTCAGCATCTTTTTTCATTCATTCTGTTATGTTTGCCATATGGTCTGGCATGTGAGGAAGGAAATAATTCACATATTGGATTATCCCAGAAAAGTTTTCAGTCCTTCCCTTACCTTTGGTGTTTTCATCTCAGTGAAAGCCATGATCTTTTCCAGGGTTGACTTACCTCCATCTGGTGTTTATACCATTCTGAAGAACTGGTATTCTTTCTTCTTTACAATGCATTTCTCAGCATTCAGCTTGAGCCCAGCCTTTCTCATTCTTTCCATCACTTAGTGGAGATGGCAACTGTTGGCTTTGTTAGTCACTCCATGGATCTGCATGTAATTTGCTTTCCCAACTGCTCCCTTGCATCCTGTAAGTCTCGTCTACTTTCTGCTGAAACACATTTTGGTTTACTTTAAGGCCAAAAGGAAGAGGGTGGAATTTCCATCATCGATGATTGATATCCCATCCATGTCCTACATTAGAGACACAGGAGAATGCAGATGCTGGAATCAATGAACAATCTGCTGGAAGAACACCAGGGGTCAAGCAGCATCTGTGGGAGGGGAAGGAACTGTCAACATTTCAGGTCAAAACCCTACATCCTTTCCCCCCATAGATGCTGCTTGACCCACTGAGTTCCTCTAACAGATTGTTTGTTGCTCATGCCCTACATTATTTCTTTCCACTGCCAGGGTACAGTGGCTGCAGTGTGAATCATTTACAAAATGAATTCACCTACAGTATTTCACCTGTACTCAGACAGTATCTCCCAAACCCCCAAACTGTACTGCCAGGAACTGCCTGCACGTTCTCCTTCAAGTCGTACACCATCCTGACTTGGAAATAAATCACGACTCCTTCTTGTCCCTGGGACTCAGTTCTGGAACTCCCTACCCAAAAACAGCTTGGGAGTACCTTAACCAGAAGGACTGCAGTGATTCACCATCACCTTTTCAGGGTCAAGTAAGGATGAGCAATAAATGTTGGCCAGATCCTAAAAAATGAATAAATGAGAGAAGAATCTATAATCAGGGTGATTTTACAATTGTTCAGTAGTCTTGGATCTATCAGGGTTTTTTTACTTGGTTTGTAGAAGTTGTACAAATAAAAATGCAATATTATGTTTAAAAAGGTTGACACAATGCAAGTAAACAAAAACAGAAGTTCAGTAATTTTGTAGAGAATACTAGCAAAAGGAATGGAAAGAGAGCAAATTATTCCAGACAGGTCATTTTACTAAACTGCCAATTCTGTGCAAATCTGAACTCTATCAATTGGGCTACAGCTTAAAAATTAAACATGCTGCAAACTACTGCAAATTATATAATAAAAGTATAACTATAATTGGATACTAATATGCATATTTAATGAATGCCAGTAAAAGAAACCTGTGCCTTTTACACAAATGAATTCTGACTAATGCTGCATCCATGTTACATTTGATTGTGTTTCAGTTAAAAATAAGTTGTCCTTTATTTCCTAACCACTCCACAATTATCTTCACAGGGCGAAAGAAGTCATCCAGGCAAAAGAGGGCCTAAGGGGCAGAAGGGAGATCAAGGCCCTCCTGGATTAGATCAACCTTGTCCAGTGGTATGTGATTTCTATATTGTTAAATTGAAAATTTCTTCAGGAATTTATGATGCTTCAAGGAAAAAGCATTTTATTTTTTTAAAGATTTGCATTGTAAAACATTGATAGCACTCTTAACTATTCTGCCAAATAACCCATTAGTAGGAAATGGTTCTGACAAGTTTTTTTTCCCACATGGAATTGCACAGTGTGTGCATTAGTAAATTAAGTTATTCAGCCTAACTAATTTGCCTTGATGTTTATACTCCTCCCAATAAATCATGTTGCAGTTTTTCATAATTTTCTTCTATTCCCTTGTACTCTCATGTACTCATACAGTTTCCTTTATGAAGTACCTAGGTTATTTGCTGTGACTTGTCCCAATAGAAGTGGCTTTAACCATCTGAGTAAGGAAATTTCTCCTTAATTCCCTGATATCTTGATTCTATAGCCCCTAATTCTTCTACATGTGGAAACATTCATTATTTTAAAGATTTCTTTCAGGTCATCTCTAAGTCTTTTTTAAAGAGAAAAATGCCCCAGCCTGTAACCATAATCTCTTGGTTTTGACATTATCTTCAAAAAGCATTTTTGCACTTTCCACAGTGCTTCCCTTCAGTACAGTGATACATTTAACCACTCTTGGTTTTTTATGAAAAATTATTATCACCTGAAAATCTTAATTACTTCCTGTAGTGGTGCTGACTAATTTATAATAATCTATAATGTCTGTTAAACCATTTGTTTATTCTGACAAAGGATGTTCATACATTTTCAATGTTTATTACATTTGGCAATTATATAGTGACTTTAAGGTGAAAAAAACATCCAAGCAAAGTCTCTGGAGTATTATCAAATAAAATTTAACACTGAAGAGATATTACGGCATACTTTAGTGATTGACTTTAAAGGTGAAAAGTCTCAGAGAAATCATTTTAGAGCTTTAAGTCCTGCACTTGCCAACAGTTTGGACCATAAAGTTGTGAAGATTACATTCCTCCCTCACCAGCTCTCCATTTATGGAGTAATGCACCAGAACAAGGCTGGCACAGAAGTTTAGAGCACATGGCATCGAAGGTGTGTTGGCAAACTGGATCCAAAATTGGCTTGGTGATAGGATGCAGAGATTAGCGAAGAAGATTGTGAAATGATACAGAGGGACATAGATCAGTTGGAAGGTTGGGTGGTGTGGGGACAGATAGAACTTAATCCAAACAAGTGTGAGGTAATGCATTTTGGGATATCAAGTACTAACAGGACATATACAGTAAATGGGAGGGACTTCAGGAGTGTTGATGTACAGAGGGACTTAAGGATGCAAGTTCATAGCTCCCTGAAAATGGTGACACAGGTGGATAGGATAGTCAAGAAGGCCTTCGGCATGCTTGCCTTCATAGGCCGAAGCATTATCAGAGCTGGGTCGTCGTGTTGCTGCTGTATAAAATGTTGGTCAGGCTGCACTTGGAATATTATGTATAGTTCTGGCTGCCACACTACAGGAAGTATGTGGAAGCATTAACAAGAGTGCAGAAGATATTCACCAGGATGTTGCCTGGAATGGAGCTATAAGTAGATTGAATAGGCTGGGTTTATTCTCACTGGAACGTAAGAAGCTGAGGGGTGACCTTATAGAGGTTTATAAAATCATGAGAGCACAATGGGTAGATAGTTAGAGTCTGGGGGAGTCTAAAACTAGAGGGCATAGGTTTAAGGTGAGAGGGGAGAGATTTAATGGAGATCTGAGGGGCAGGTTTTTCACACAGAGGGTGATGGTTATTTGGAACAAGTTGCCAGAGGAAATGGTAGAGGCAGATATGATTTAAACAATGTTTAAAAGGCTTTTGGACAGGTACTTGGATAGGAAAGGAGTAGGGGTTTGTGGGCCTAATGTGGGAAAATGGGATTAGTGTAGATAGTCATCGTGGTCGGCATGGGTGAATTGGGCTGAAGGGCCTGTTTCTGTACTGTACAGCTCCATGACTCTATGAACAACTTGCACCAGGTAAGCTCTTGCATCGAGAACTTTTCTCCATTGATATCAATGGAGGGGTTTGTCTGCAAGGAATCAATGTTAATACTAACTTTCATTAATTGCTTGAATATATTTAAATGTTTTTAAATATATTTAAGTATTTCAGTTTTTCATGTTTGAATTACTTTAAATGGCTTAAATAATCCTTAATAGTCTTTGAATGTTTCTGAATGCTGGAAGCATTCAAAGTTTTTGACTGTTTATTCAGCTGACTCTGTGAGGGGCCAGAGCTGTCCAGATTTCTTTAAATAATCTTATGGTAAGACTTGTATTGCTGCCACCACCCCCACCTTCCACCGCAACCAACAATGTGATACATTTAACATCATTGCAAAGTCCTGCCATAGGGCTTTGCTGTTGAGGATTGAGCCTTTTTTATTCCAGCACACACTTTCCTGAGGGAACTGTGAGAGCTAAGTACGAACTTTTCTTACATCAATGGCTTCATAGCTGGACTGCTGATTATTGCATAATCTGGGCCAATTTTTTTTTATTATAAGGTGTCATATATATTTCATTTAATTAAGTTTCAAATGGAAAACATCAATGTCTGGATCATGCTTGAACAGCATATTTGCTATGAATTCCTCATTATTTCACAAAGGAAGTAAGCTTAGCAATCCACATAATTTTCAGCTTCCCTTATTCCCATAATAACAAGTAAAACATTGATGCTCGCCTTAAGCAAACTCACAATTCAGCCCATATGAATCAAAAGCAAAATACTGCAGATGTTTAAAATCTGAACACCCACCACCAACCCCACAACTCACCCCCTGCCAAGAAAATACTGGAAACAGCAGGTTGCAGAGTATCATTGGAGAAAATAGATAAGTGGATGTTGCAGGCATGGACCTTTCTTCTGGTTGTGATAAATATTAGAGGTACCAGTTCTCCTTACAAGCACGCTGGATCAGCTGTCAGCAGTTTCTGTTTATCTTGAAGATTTGAACATTTTTTTAGTAAGATAGTCTTCAAGATATAGCATGGCTTTCAAATGATTACTATAGAGAGTATTATAAAGAAAATGTGGGACTTAATCAGGATCAGTCAATTTGTTCATTCCTTACATTCCTGTGTCTGTGTTCATTACAGGGCCCTGATGGTCTGCCAATTCCAGGATGTTGGCACAAGGTAACATTCTTAAGCTTCCTTAATTCACATGGGAACACTTAAACCACAAAGTCATTTCTCCAGTTTCTCAAAATGAACCTACTGTCTTGAACAAATGTTCAAGATTAGTTCAAAATGTGCAGGAGGAGAGGGAGCAAAATGCTGGCCAAATCCAGTGGCTTCAAACAAATACGTATATAAAGAGATTGGATAAAATAAGATGTTGTATAAAGTAATGCTAGGCAAAAGTAGACTTACAGAATTATAAATCATTTGATCGCTAGTGGAAGTGCAGGCCATTTAGGATTTGAAGTAAGATAAGATATCTTTATTAGTCACATACACATCAAAACACACAGTGAAATGGATCTTTTGCGTAGAGTGTTCTGGGGGCAGCCCGCAAGTGTCGCAACGCTTCTGGCGCCAACATAGCATGCCCACAACTTCCTAATCTATACATCTTTGGAATGTGGGAGGAAACCGGGGCACCCGGAGAAAATCCACACAAACACGAGGAGAACGTACAAACTCTTTATAGACAGTGGCTGGAATTGAACCCGGGTCAGCACAGATTTAATTCAGGCTGTTTTAAACACATACAATCTGTATTTATTTTTATATTGACATTATGGCCCTAAATAAATATCACAGTGTTTTAAGATACAATCAGCCATGATTCAATCGTACAGCTGAAAGGAGAAAAGCCTAAGGCTAGGACTATGGTGAAGTGCTGGAAATAAGGAGTGAATCTGTACACCGCCCACAGTTTGTAAATCAGAAGATATTGTGGGAAGAAGGAAATTGGAACATTATAAAGAGTATTAGGTAACAGGGCATTATAATCGCCCATGCTCTCACATGCCACTGGGCATGGATTCAGAAAGATGCCCAGGTAATGGCAAACTCCCTTTCCTTTACTGGGGGCTAATTAGCATGCACTACAGAGTTCCTGATGGATTGACAGGTCTGTCTGAAAGCCAGCATGCAAGATATTGCCAATGAACATTTTGGACTGCAAACCAAATCATGGGAATAGCTTAACAAGTTTACTTAACCAATCCAACAGTGAAAGCCCGCTGGTTATTCAGCACAGATATGACCTGCAACAAGTAAAATGGTTTATGGGACCTAGATCAACCAGATGGCTGGCAGCTTCTTGTGTCTTTTTCTTGGTTCTTTTTCTCAATCCTCCTCAAAACTAACCATTGGGTCATAGATCCACTCCAGAAAATTCTTATTTTCCTTCCACTTAAACCAATTTAAAGCAAGAATTACATATTTATTTTTATGACTGCATGCCCTACATGTCTGTCATTTCCTTTAGCTCATCATTGATACTTCGTTCACTTATTGTTTTCTGATATTTTGAGCTTTAAGCATACACTGTGGTGTAGTGAGTGCCTGGGAAAATGTGTATTTCTGTCCTCATAAGTTAATGACCTTATGGTCTTATTTTCCAGTCTATCTGTCTTAGTGAAAGTAATTGTGTTCCAACCTTACTCTTTGGACCTTACTTGGCTATTTCTGATGTTCTTTTAATCAGATGTGGGCCCTTGACAAATATTTCATTTTTTTTTAAACCTCTTTATCCAGATCAATTTAGCAACTTCAGCAAAGCACACCTATGTCTCTCTACCATCTCATCCAAGTTAACAACTTATAGCATTGTGGAAACCTTAGGCAGCTTACTAGACAGTTTAGGCACTCAGCTTTACTTTAAGCTTTTAAGCCTCTGTGGTAATCCATGCCCATTAACCTGTAAAAGCAGCAGTTTCTCACAGTACAAGAACCATAATGTCCACATGGTGCAAGGCTTTGCTCAGATCCTGAAGCCCATCCTTTCCAGCATGGGACTGACTGGCAACTCCAAAACCATTCATACAGTAGGAGGGGGAAGGGTGCAGGGGGTGGTGTATGTGGTGGGGGGGAGGGGGCAATGATCTGGTGGACAACCATATAGGTGGGGGTGTGGCTGGGGTCAGGGGATGTGGTTGGGGAAAAGATCCAGACGGGGTGGATTTTTTGATCAGAGAGGTAGAGGTAGAGTGATTTGGAGACATATCAGGGAACCTGAGGAAATCATCAGGAGTTGGGAAATCAAACAAACTTTATAACTGATGCTAGAGCAGGCCTCAACTCTTAGGTTAAGGGCTGACTTAGTATCCAAACACAGAGTACCCAGCCATGTTGCATTCTAAGTTCTGTACAACAGATTTTCTCGGCTTAGGTAGTTTAATTTATTCAGAAATATATATATATATATCTATATATATATCTATATATATATATCTATATATATATATATATATATATATATATATAGATAGATAGATAGATAGATAGATAGATAGATAGATAGATAGATAGATAGATAGATAGATAGATAGATATATCTCAAAGCTTATGTAAAACCATGGACAGAATTATGATGATCTTTAAAATAGGGATTGAATTTTGACTGGATTCTTGAGATTAATTATTCCCTGCCTTTTAATCCTGTTTCACTCAACATCTAAATCATGTTTTGACTTCTGTGCAATATTGCAGTGTTGTAAAATAACTGCAACTTGATTTTTAATTATTTTTAAACATTTGTCTGCAACAGTGCAAGAATAATGAATAATCATTCAAATCTTATATGTTGAATTAGAAATTCTAGACTCTTATTTGAGCTAACAGTGCTTTTCACTCAAATTTAAACTGAATCAAGGTGCTTAACGAATTGTTTCTGTTATTTGACTGGTAACCCATGTTACCATTGATCATTGAATATATTGAACAATGTGATCATGGGTTATTTATTCAAATCTTCACCAGTTTATTTTTAGGTCTTAAAGGTTAATGGATAGGCTTGATTATAATGTAACACTTAAACAATTTCTGCTGGATTGCACTCCAAAGTAGGGTTGCCATCCCAATTTTCATCTACCTACTACCTTTTTCCCAGCTGTCACTTGAGTTCATGGTACTCTTGCTTGAGTCAGAGGTTTCTGGGTCCCACTCCAGAGATTTAAAAACACCGATCTAGGCTATCAGTCCAGAGCTGCACAAGGGAGTTCTGCGTTGTTGCAGGTGCCACCTTTCAGATGAGACATTAAACCTAGCGTGCTTTAAGATGGAGACATTAAATAAAAATCATGATACTGTTTTTAGGATGAACTGGCGAGTTAGCCCTGGTGTGCTGGGAATATTTATTCCTCCGTAAGCCTTTCTATAAATAGATTACCTTGTCAATATATTGCTGGAGTGGGAGGTTGCTGTTAGCAAATTGGCTGCTTTATTTCTTGTAGTACAATAGTTACTGCTAGTCAAAAATACCTCAAGAGGTGTAAAGTGTTTTGTAATGTTCTGAAAGGAACGTGTGAGGAACCATATTAATGTATTTTTAACTGATGACTTGACCAAGATTCAGCACATCCAGTAAATTGAACCTGGAACCAGTCTATGTTGCTTAATGAAATAGATGATTCGGATTCTCTGCTCAATGGAAATGTCAACAGGTTTTTCATTTCAAACTTGCCCTGAATTTTGGATGACTGATAATACCTTCAGTGGACAGAGGGGCTGAAATCTGCATTTATAACCAATTATTTTGTGTTCTTTCCCAGTGATTACTAATTAGCAAGCAAGGAGTTGTGTACATGCTACTTGTGCTTGACGAAGAAACTCAACTGATACCATGTTAAGCCTTGCGTATTGGACAAGGACCGAGTTGTATGGAACAGATATTATTCCCTATTTTCATTTTATCCATTTTTACTAAAAGTGGAAGAAAAGCAACATAAGTTAGCTATGATAAAGATAAATATATCTCACAATTCCAGTTGTGGATGTCAAAGCACCAGTGCGTCACAGGTAACTTCAATTGAAGATTGCATTAGTAACTTCTGGAGATAGCCTCTAGGCATTGTGATAGCCGGTATCTTATTATGAAAATAAGTGTTTGATGCTCTCAGTGACATCATTTTGCATGTAGCTGATGAGAAACCCTTAAGGATGCAAGTGCTACAAAAATAATACCTTCCACTTTTATGACACCTGTACCCACTCGGGCAAATCCAGAAATGCCTGGAGACTCATATTCCTGAGTGAAGTTTCTTATTTCTGCTTCTAAGTGGAGTTGCCAACTTGATCAAGCCACATTTATCAAAATTTCAACCCATTCCAGGAATATTATAAGATAAACTGCAGTTGGTGCTAGTTTGTACATATCAATCAAGATTAATTCAGACAACCCTTTTAAATAAACTCAGATTTTGCTGTGCTCAATGGTTCAATTAACAGCACTACCTTCTGCAATAGCTGTCCTATTTTGAACATGTAACACATGGGACCTCTCAGAGCTTCCAAACACTGGAAATACTGCTAATTTGCACCTCACTCAATCCCACCACATTGCTAATCTCTGCAATTCTTCATGAAAAACCCTGGGAATTAGGAGAAAAGTTCACCTTTGAATTATCAGCACTAAACATGTATGAGAATATCAGCCACCAGCTGTATTCACATTAGCACTTTTGGCATCGGTGAGAGTTCTCATCTATGCATATAGAGTGGCCACAATAATCAGCAAATACTGCTTATGAAAAAAAATTTTGCTTTAGCTAAAGTTTTCCAAGGTTTAAGATCTCTTCAGTTTTGCATCTTATCTTAGCCTCAATTTCATTAAAACAGGAACAAATTTAGGTTGAAGATAATGGTTTAGGAACAGGCTCTAGCTTGACATTCCTAGTAATGGAGGAGTAGATGAAATTATCCACATCGTCCTTCACTCAGACTTAAAGTATTATTCAGGCTGCCATTCTTATCATCCTGCCTTATGCCTATGAAACATTTAACAAAATATTCACCATGTTAAAAATTAAAAACATTTTCACCTAAGTTGCTCAGACATCTAATGAAGATCCATTACAATGAAGCTCTTTACAAAGCTCTCCTGGTAAGCATGAATTCTCTGCTCTTCAAGGTTCAACTATGGTCAAGTCAGGTAAAATGATTGTTTAATGAAAAAATACCTAAGAAGATCTTCATAGCATCTTGACAACTTGGAAGACATTTTTTGTTCTGGTCAGCGTAACAAATGTAAGAACTTCAAAATGACATTAGTTCAAAGCAAGTATCCATTGAGGGAACAACTTCCTCAAGATGAGAGAGCAAGATAACAAGCCACCCACGATGGGATTACATATCATCAGGCTGGTTGAGTTGCTGAGGAAGTCTCACTTAAGAAATAAAGATATTCTAATTTGATGTCCCTATGATCTGCTGTTATACAAGTTTGTTTTGTCACAATGAAACTCGCTGTAAAAATTAAAGTTAAAGATGAACAGCAAATGGTAATTACCAATAGGTATTTTATATAGCACAAACCAAGGATGATCTTCCTTGTACATGCCAGTGGCTGTGTGAGATAAACCACAAAATAGAAAATACTCAGAAACCCCCTGGTGACATCTTGTATCTTGTTATCTGTGCAATTAAAAGGTATTCTTGCAAACAACATACATGTTGACATTGCTTGCACAAATCTCACAGCTTCTAATATGTCAATATCAGTACATTGAGCAGCCTTTATTCTGTTACGTCTTGTACCTTCTTAATTCATTGAAAATTAAAAATATTTGTCATTGTTTATCATAGTATGTTATACATTTAAAAGTTTTTAGAAATGCGAAGTACTGTAATAGATTTTGGATTTGATTACTTTTGGGCTTAAGTTATAACTAGAAATAGCTAAAATAAAGGTGGGCTTTTTTCCCTAAGAAGTGCATTTACAAATAATTAATTTGTTTGCATAATAATTGATTTTATGAAAAATAGACTTTTTTTCTATAGCATGAAAAAGTATTTGGAAATTAATAATTAGGCCTTCCGAGTGTTTCAAATAAAAATGTGAATAATTGTACAGTTAAAAATATTAATTGTGTGTTAATTGCAGTTTAAATTGTTGTCAAGTACTAACAGAATTCCAAGTACTTTTCATAAAGCAATGGAAAACTATAAACATCTGAATTAGGAGCAGGACTAGGCCACTTGGCCATTCTAGTAGTCTATTCTGCCATTTAACAAGATCATGGCTGATCTGATTGTAACCTCCCACACATGCATGGTAACCTTTCACCTACTTGCTTATCAGGTTTCCATCTACCTCTTCCTTAAAAATATTCAATGACTGTGCTTCCACTTTAGACCCTTAACCTTCTGAGAGAGGAAAAAGAAATGGCTAATCTCTGTTTAAAAAAAGGTGACCCCTTGCTCTACCCCACAAGAGAAAACATTCTCTCCACGCTGTCCACCCTGTCAAATCCCCACTCTTCCAAAGTCCAGCAGAAACAAGCCTAGGGAAGGATGTGAAATTAACACAGCCTCACACTCTCATTATTGGGAATCTTGGAGTGAAATGCTCTCCCACTGACTCTTCTTCCAACTGCCCAGCTTCAGTGGCTATTTCTAAATCCAAGATTGCTGCTCCCCATCCCCATCATTGTTGGGCCTGCTAAACTCTCACTAAAAAAAATTGGTAAATTTATTTTATTTTAAGTTACTTAATTTATTTTATTAAATTTATTTTAAGTTTATTATTGTCAGGTACAGTGAAACACTTGTCTTGCATACCGTCCATACAGATCAATTCATTACATCAGTATAAGGTACAAACAATAATGAAGTGCAGAATAAAGTGTTACTGTACAGAGAAAGTGCAGTGCAGGTAGACAGTAAGGTGCAACAAGCAAGATCACAACGAGGTAGATTGTGAGTCCATCTTAATATACAAGGAAACCATTCAATAGTCTTATAACAGTGGGATAGAAACTGTCCTTGAGCCTGGTAGTATGTGCTTTCAGGCTTTTGTATCTTCTACCTAACAGCGGGGGGGAGGAGGTGGTAGGGGAAAAGAAAGAATGTCCAGGGTGGGTGGGATCTTTGTTTACGCTGTCTGCTTTACCAAGGCAGCGATTTACTTCTGTCATCCCGGACATAGACAGAGCCCATGGACAGGAGGCTGGTTTCGTGATGAGGTGAGCTGTGTCCACACTTTCTGCAGTTTCTTGCGGTCATGGGCAGAGCAGTTGCCATACCAAGCTGTGATGCATCAGAATTCTGTACATGCTAAACCTTTTATACTGACTGTATCCCAGTTAATATTTTACTAACAGAAATCCCACACAACTACCGCACTACTGTTTTTCCAGTTGTCAGAAATGTGCCTACACATTTGCTCTTGTATTTGTCTTGGACTGTTGGATATCTAAAGTATACTCCCAACTGTGTGATTGCCTTTTGCTTCTTTAGATCAACCTAAGTAGCCTCGTTTCATGATCTTTCTAACATATCAACCCTTCTCACAGCTGTGATAGTTTCTGTAACCAATATCATCAACCTCATTATTTTATTCCCCTCATTATTACGTCTGAAAACCTTGTGGCATTTTAAAACAAAGTAGGAGATGTTAGAGGTAAAAAAAAAGTACATATTAAGGAGAATGTCAAAAGGAGAGACTCTTTTGGGAGGGTTGTTCAGAGCCAGGGGACGAGAAAGCTAAGACATGACCACCAATCACGGGCAAAAGGAGTGGAGGCCAGAACATAGAACAGTGCAGCACAGGAACAGGTCCTTCGGCCCACAATGTCTGTGCCGACCATTATGTCAGCCTAAACTAATCCCATCTGCCTGCACATGGCCCATATCTCTCCATTCCCTGCCTGCTGATGTGCCTGTCTAAATGCCTTTACAGTATCTGCTTCCATCACTTCCCCTGGCAGCACGTTCCAGGCAACTACCACTCTCTGTGTTAAAAAAAAACCTGCCTCGGAAATCTCCTTTTAACTTTTCACCTCTCACCTTAAAGCTATGCCCTTTGACATGTCCACCCTGGGAAATGAGCTCTATCTACCCTATCTATGCCTCTCTTTATACTTCTGTCAGGTTGCCCCTCAGCCTCTGACGCTCCAGAGAAAACAACCCAATCCTGTCTAACTTCTCCTTATAGCTAATACTCTCTGATCCAGATAACATTGTGTTGAACCTCTTCTGCACCCCCTCCAAAGTTTCCACGTCCTTCCTGTAATGCAGTGACCAGAACTGCACACAATACTCCAAATGTGGCCTAACCAAAGTTTTATACAGCTGTGACTTTTCCCAGAACCAATGAAACATAAAGGGCTGCAGGGCTGGGGAAAAATGGTAGGAAAAAAGATCAAAAGGTGATAAATTTAAATCTGAGGAGCTGATGGGCAGTGAATTATTGTAGGTTAACAAGCACACATAATGGGTGAATGAGACGAGAACTGGTTATGATAAAGTCAGCAGAGGTTTGATGAGCTGACTCTCTGTGAAGGGTGGAAGGTGGGAATAGTTAAATCTAGAGGTAGAAAAGATGGGAGAAAAGCAGCACAGAATGTATAGCACGCTGAGGCAGGTTATTGAGAATGAACAATCCAAGTCTGTCCAACTTTTCCTTATAGCTAATGGGTCTGAAGCTCAGCATCAGATGGGGTATTGGGGTAGCAGTCTGTTGGCGTCAGCCTAAGGGAATAGTTGGAAAGGAGAAGGGAATTGATGATGTAGATCTTTGGAGAGTCCAGAGCTCGCTGGGGATTGGTTAAGCCATTATTGAAGATACTGCTATGTGATTAGATGGGAAAGACTGAATCTGAATGAGAGCAGTTATTGTCCCAGAAAACACTTGGGGAGAGGTATTGTTACAGTTGATTGAATGCTGAGAAGAGGTTAGGAAAGATTTAAAGGAAAAGTATAATCTAACCAGTCTCAGGGTACAACATTAGTATTTGATCAGGCCACTTTGAAACTGTGGTGAGTTAACATTTAACACAAACTGTCTGGCAGTGAGAGTTAACAGTCAATAACCTTTCAGCTGTAAGTAATAGATTGTAATTACTGAGAGAGCTGCGTGGGTTCCTATAACTTTGTGGCTTAAAGATGTTATAAAAGTAATATCTGTTGATGCATAGGGCAGTTGTTAATGGCTTATCATAAACAAGTGTAATTTGAGAATCAAAGTAAAGGGCATTTTGGTATTGGTATTGGTTTATTATTGTCACTTGTACTGAGATACAGTGAAAAACTTGTCTTGCATACCGATCGTAGAGGTCAATTCATTATACAGTGCAGTTACATTGAGTTAGTACAGAGTGTATTGATGTAGTACAGGTAAAAACAATAACAGTACAGAGTAAAGTGTCACAGCTACAGAGAAAGTGCAGTGCAATAAGGTGCAAGGTCACAACAAGGTAGATCGTGAAGTCATAGTCCATCTAATGATTATAGTAAAGGTAATGAGTAGATCTGTAGAGAGCAGCTTGCAACGCGTCACCACACTCTGGCGCCATTTTGCAATTTTGATTCGGAATCAATGTTTCTTTGCCCTGATGTTGCAGTTCTTGAAAGCTTGAGGTAGTATTTTTTTTAGATGTGTTCGGTACAAGGACAGGAACCTAACTGGATAGATGGGCACGGGCTTGGTGAGTAAATACACATTTTTTGGGTCAGTAGTGTAAGAACAAAGTGTTCAAAAGTTGATTTTATGTTGAGGAGGGTGGAAGTGGTGATATTTAAAGTGAGATAAATGGTACAGAAAAGGGATCCATTTGCAATATTAGCATAGAGACTGGAAGGGATATAAAGTACAAGCAGTTCAATAAAATGGTCAAAGAGCAGGAGAAGGTAGGTATCACCAACAAAAAGAGCTGTCTCTTAGAAAAGAGGAGGGAAATGGGTGCAAAAGTAGAGTTGACTCAAGGCTAAAGGAAGGGAGGGAATTGTGCTTAAAGGTCCATGAGTTCTACACACTTGTTAATGAGTAGGAACTTCTGTGAACTGTAACTTCATAGCTTGAAAATGTTAAAAGTTATCAATTTCTGCTGAGTAATTTAAGAATATAGGCAAATGGGATTTTCATGCAGAGGGAGAAGGATGTGTGCTGTTTGTTTAAGCCTGGGGCAGAATTCAAAATTTTGTCTAATGCATGGTACACATATACAAAGAAAGTAAAATGTATACACAATACAGACTTAAGGCAAAGCAATTTGTGCATCTGGGCCCCAGAGTATAGGAGCTTGGGGAATGAAAATTGCCTGAGTGAACATCCATTATTTCTTTACCTTGAGCAGTTAGTTCCAATTTAACAAACAGGAGAATGAGTTGGGCACCTTGGGGCTAGATAGCAGCTACAATATATGCCACATCCTTTGTTTCCTGCACCCAAAACAATCCCACTGTGTCTCTTCCCTTCCTCCTCCCCCCCCAAAAAAAAAATCTCCAGCTTTCCCCCACCTGCTGCCTCACATCTTCATGTTACCCTCTGCTTCCAGTCTCTCTCCACAACATACTGGATCCTGACATCCCTCTGAAATGTACAACACCTACTTTCTTGTGACTGAGGCCTTGGACCTTTTGAAGTTTAGTCAAGGTCCTCATTGTCACAAAATTCAGGAACATCCAGGGTCTCAGTTGTAAGAGGCATTGTATATTTTTGTGAGCAAGATATGATAATCAGGCTCCATCTCCCTGCACCAAGCTAGAGAGGGTGGTCACAGGAGTAGGGTGGGGTGTGAAATTTTCTTCCATTCTCGGCTTCCAAGGTTGGCCTGCAAGCCCATGTTGTTTCAAGTTTATCGCTCAAACAGGATTAATTTGGTTGTCACTGGTTTCTTATTTGGTCCACTTCTGTGATATTACCAATTGAGCTCTAGATCACTAATTCTCACCTGAACTTCTATCTCCTTAGAATGGAGGACCAGCTACTTTGGGAGGAGAAAATAGTTTGAAGAGATGACTCCCTGTAGGTTACCAAACTCTTTCAGCTCTTGGTTAGCCATTGGGAACCAACCATTCACAAAGTACAAACACCTTTGCAAACATTGTTCTCTCTTTCCCATTATCCCACCTAGATATTCTGTGGTTCATTATAATAAAAAAAGGCTTTTTGAATTGCTTTTTGTTACTGCTGAGGCTACACAAAGCACCTGCTTAGTTAGAGTAGTGGGAGAGCTCGGATACCTGTACTTCCTGTCTACCTGAACCTCTACATAGTCTGCTTGTCAGAACGGATACATGCACTTGGGCCATCTTGTAATCCCAACCTGAAGGCATGAGTACCTGCACCCACTCTGGATCAAGGAAGCTTGGTACTTGCACTCACTGTCAGTCTGTATGTACGTGCAAAACCACCACTCCACCCCTGCCTCTTCTCCCACCTAGGTGCGCAACGAGAGAGCGGGAGCAATGTTTAAACCTAAACCCAGCAGATCCATGGGTCAATCATTCGGGCAGGGTGCATAAATCTGAGCCCTAGTATTTCTGGCACAGTAGCTGAGTGTTTAAATGGGCCAGTAATCCTAAAGTCTGGACTAATGATCCAGTGGCATGGTTATCCCCATCTCAAGCCAACGGGGAAGTTTTAATTTAATTATTTTTAAAGAAACTATATTTAGCAGTGATTACTGTTGGAAATAAGTGGGGAATGGGACTGTTCCAGAGGGGACGTTGCCTTCCTCGTAAGAAATTAACTATATACGAAACTACACAGAAAATGTGGAAATCCTCAGCAGATCAAGCCGTATCTCGGGAAGAGAAACGTCATCGGAAGTAAAAAGGAGATGAAAGAAGTCTGTGAAGCTGCAGGAAGGGTGAAAACAAGGACGAGACCTTGGAAGGGAACTAACTGTCTACATGGTTATTTGTGACCACGGCCACACAGCAAGGATTCTGCTCTTAAATGCCATCTGCCCAAACCACACGGTGGTTGAGTCTCTGCAGAAGGCCGGTTCCCCCGCCCGCGGAGACGCGCCGCCGCCCCTCCCCTTCCTCCTGGGCTTCGGGTGGCGGTGGGCGGAGTGTGAAGGCCTTTCGCCAACAAACTCTCCGGCACAACATGGCTTGTGAACTGTATCAGAAAAGCGAGACCTTGGCTCTTCGGCAGAAGTTAATTGCGTGAGTACCGGTTCTGGCGCGATTGTGTCGGGAAACCTCTCCCACTGAGTTTGTGCAGGGTCCGCCGGTGTGCGGAGGCTAAAGGCGACCTAAAGACAAAGTGTCGCTCGAAGTGGAAACGCATCGGTTGGCGTTTTCGGGTCACCCACCGCCGCTGGCCCTGTGATGTTGTCACCACGTCTGCAGCCGGGAGTCTCACTGTGTCTGCGGCCGCTGGGCGAGGGGATCCGTGAAGCGGGGGACGGAGGGAGGGGAGGTGTTGGTCTGTGGAGTGGGGACAGCAAAGGTGCGACGTATGATTGATTTAGTGGTGACTCAATTTAAATGCACCGACAGCTAATGGTCAGCACACACTAAAGGGTCTCGACCCGAAACGTCGACTGTTTATTTCCCTCCATGGATGCTGCCCGACCTGCTGAGTTCCTCCAGCGTTTTGTGTGTGTGTTGCTCCAGAGTCTGCAGTATCTCTTGAGTCTCCAACAGCTAGTGGTCTCGAACTTGTCGATGGAGTTCAAGCAGAATCAGGCCACACAATCGTGAGTGAATCGGGAGTAAATTAGGGGATTGAGGACACAGACTTGTGGGGCGCCAGTGTTGGAGATAAATTTGGCGGAGGTGTTGCTGCCTAGCCTTACTGATTGCAGTCTGTTGGTTAGGAAGTCAAGGATCAGGTTGCAAAAGGAAGTGCTGAGTTCTGGGTCTACCAGTTTGGGCATGAGTTTGTTTGGAATTACGGTATTGAGGGTTGAGTTGTAGTCAATAAGTATGTCTGACGTGGGTGTCTTTGTTATCCAGATGCTGCAGAGATGAATATAGGGCCAGGGAGATGGTGTCCGCCGTGAACCTGTTACAGCCATAGGCGAATTGAAGTGGGTCGAGGTCCTCTGGGAGGCTGGAGTTGACATGTGCCATGACCAGCCTCTCAAAGTGCTTCATGCTGGTGGATGTCAGAGCCACTTGGCAATAGTCATTAAGGCATGTTACCTTAATTCTCTGTGGCACTGGGATGATAGTGACCTTCTTAAAGCAGGTGGGAACCTCAGATTGAAGTAATGAGAGGTTAAAATGTCTGCAAATGCCCCTGCCAGCTGATCTGCGCAGGATCTGAGGACACTGCCGGGACACCATCCGGGCCAGATGCTTTCCGCGAGTTTGTTCTCCGGAAGACTGGTCTGATGTCTACAATGGTGACTATGGGTACAGGTATGTTGGAGGCTGTCAGGGTGGGTGGTGACATTCCATTGCCCTTCTGTTCAAATCGTGCATAGAATGCATTGAGTTCATCGGGGAGGGATGCGCTGTTGTCAGCGATCCTGCCTGACTTTGGTTTGTAGCCCATTATAGCATGCAACCTAAGCTGCAACTGACTGCAGGTCTCAAACTCTATTTGGACTGGTATTGTCTCTGGGCATCCCTGATAGCTTTACGAAGGTCGTACCTTGATTTCCTGTATCGGTCAGGATCACCTGATTTGAATGCTGCAGACCTGGATTTTAGTCAGGAGTGTGGAACTCTCGGTTCATCCGTGGTTTCCGGTTGGGGAACACCCAGACTGACCTCTTGGATAAACAGTCCTCTGCAATTATTATTAATAATGATTAATAAAATTATTGTTAATTATTATTAAAATAATTATTATTAAATATTAATTATTAATACAAATAACATCTATTAACTCAATCAAGTTAATAGGACGTAACGTTCCATGCTGACTATCCTTTATAAGCCTGTGCTATCTCTGAGAATCCTATCTCTGAGAATCTTCAATAATGTCCCTACCACTGATGTAAGGCTCACCACTCTAAAATGTGCTGGATTATCCCTTTTGCCCTTAAACAAAAAAACAATATTGGCTACTCTCTAGTCCTTTGGGACTTAATCTGTGGCTAACTATCTTTGTCAGGGCCCTAGCAATCTCCTCTCTTGCCTCTCTCAATAACCTGCTATAGATCCCATCGGGCCCTGGGGACTTATCCACCTTAATGTTTTTCGAGAGACCCAACACCAATCACCTTCGTGATATCAACGTGCCCTAGAATACCAGCATACTCCTCCCTGATCTCGCTATCCTCCATGTCCTCTTTAGTGAGTGCCAATGTGAAGCACTGATTTAATACCTCACCCACTTCCTCTTGCTCCAGGCATAAATTAAAGGAGGGAATTTATGCCTCAAAGTCCTACCCTCTCCCTAGTTACCCTCTTGTTTTTTGATGTATGTATGTAATGCAGTCAGCCAATCTGCATTTGATTTCTCCAATGTGTAACCACATTGTGAACACCAAATGCAGTACACTGTTACAATGAAGCCCGAGGCAAGCTTTTCTATTTCATAAATCTCTTTGGGAGTGGACGACATGCATCTTCTGTTTTTGGCCTTTCTCCTAATTTTCTGTTTCTGACCTTCCCAATATTGACTGGGATTCCCTTAGTGCAAGGGGCTTAAATAGGGAGGAATTTGTAAATTGCATTCAGGAGGGTTTTCTGAAGCAATAGGTAGAGAGTCCTGTGAAGGAGGGAGCTGAACTTGACCTTATCTTAGGGAATCAGGACGGGCAAGTGATTGAAGTGTCTGTGGAGGTGCTCTTTGGGAACAGTGACTATTGTTTGGTTATCTGAAAGGAAGTCCTGGAAAAAGATAGTTGTTCCTTGAGTTAGAGCCCTAAACTTGGGGAGAGGGGAAGGGAGGGAAGATTTCAACAGTGGCAGAAGTAGATTGGGAGCAGCTGCTGGGGGGGAAAACATCTGATAAGTGGGAGGCATTTAAAAGAGAGAGAGTAAGAGTGCAGAGTCATTCTTTCCCTGTAAGGGTAAGAGTTAAAGGTGGTAACATTAGGGAACCTCTATTAAGAAAGGATATTGAAGGTTTGATCAGGGAAATGAAGGAAGTATATGTCGGGTATAGGAAACTGGTATCCAATAAGTCAATTAAGATTTATAGGGGTTATAGAACACTACAACACAGAAAACAGGCCATTTAGTCCTTCTAGTCTGTGCTGAAACTTTATTCTGCTAGTCCCATTGACCTGCACCAATCCATAACCCTCCAGGCCTCTCCCATCCATGTATCTATCCAATTTATTCTTAAAACTTAAGAGTGAGCCCACATTCACCACGTCAGATGGCAGCTCGTTCCACACTCCCACCACTCTGAGTGAAGAAGATCCCCTAATGTTCCCCCTAAATTTTTCCCCTTTCACCCTAAAGCCATGTCCTCTCGTACTTATCTCTCCTAATCTAGGTGGAAAGAGCCTACTCGCATTTACTCTGTCTATACCCCTCATAATTTTGTAAACCTCTATCAAATCTCCCCTCATTCTTCTGCGCTCCAAGGAATAAAGTCCTAACCTGTTCAGTCTTTCTCTGTAACTCAACTCCTGAAGACCCAGCAACATTCTAGTAAACCTTCTCTGCACTCTTTCATTCTTACTGATATCCTTCTTATAGTTAGGTGACCAGAATTGCACACAATACCCCAAATTTGGCCTCACCAATGTCTTATACAACCTCACCATGACATTCCAACTCCTATACTCAGTACTTTGATTTATGAATGCCAGGATGCCAAAAGCCTTCTTTACAACCCTGTCTACCTGTGATGCCACTTTCAGGGAATTATGTATCTGAACTCCCAGATCCCTTTGTTCCTCCGCACTCCTCAGTGCCCTACCATTTACTGTGTATGTCATACCTTGATTTGTTCTTCCAAAATGCAACACCTCGCACTTGTCTGCATTAAATTTCAGCTGCCATTTTCTGCCCCATTTTTCAGTTGGTCCAGATCCCTCTGCAAGCTTTGAAAATCTTCCCCGCTGTCCACAGCGCCTCCAATCTTAGTGTCATCAGCAAACTTGCTGATCCAATTTACCACATTATCATCTAAATCATTGAAATAGACAACAAACAACAATGGACCCAGCACAGATCCCTGAGGCACACCACTAGTCACAGGCCTCCAGTCTGAGAAACAATCATCCACTACCATTCTCTGTCTTTTCCCACACAACCAATTTCGAATCCAGTTTACAACCTCTCCATGGATACCTAGTTTCTGAACCTTCTGAACTAACCTCCCATGTGGGACCTTGTCAAAGGCCTTACTAAAGTCCATGTAGACAACATTCACAGTCTTTCCTTCATCTACTTTCTTGGTAACCTCCTCGAAAGACTCTACAAGATTCATTAAACATGATATACCACGCACAAAGCCATGCTGACTATCCTTAATCACCCCTTGGCTGTCCAAATACTTGTATACCTGATCTCTCAGGACACCTTCCAATAACTTATCTACAACTGATGTCAGGCTCACTGGCCTGTAATCACCTGGTTTACTTTTAGAGCCTTTTTTAAACAATGGAACAACATGAGCTGTCCTCCGGCACCGCACCTGTGGCTAAGGACATTTTAAATATATCTGCCAGGGCCCCTGCAATTTCTACACTAGTCTCTCCCAAAGTCCGAGGAAATATCATGACAGGCTCAGGGGATTTATCTACCTTTATTCGCTGTAAGGCAGCAAGCACCTCCTCCTCTTTAATCTCTATATGTTCCATGACACTACTGCTTGTTTCCCTTCCTTCCATATCCTCTATGCCAGTTTCCAGTTTAGGAGTGTATGCCAGTACATTCCTACACAGTATATGCCAGTATAGGATGAAATTAGGAGTGCGAAAAGTGGCCAGGAAATGACTTTGGCAAGTAGGATTAAGGAGAATCCTAAAACCTTTTATAAGTACATTAGAAGCAAGAGGGTAGCTAAGGAAGGAATAAGTCCCCTTCGGGGTCAAAGAGGTAATCTGTGCATGGAGCCAGGGGATATGAGCGAGATCCTAAATGAATACTTAGTTTTGACTGACTAAACTGAGCCACACAGAAGCTGTAACTGGGAGATATAAAAGACTTTTATTCACACAGCAGATCTTCGGGAGAGAACCTAGAATCATCTCCTGACGCAATATTTTATACTTTTTAAACACAAAGATAACAATAAACGATTAACTACAGATTCAGTGGCTATAATTTAACTTTAACAATTTGAATGTAGACAGGTAACTTTGCAGAATTACATATTTATAATGGGAGCACATCCCATCCAACAGAATCCCTTTCGAATATTCATATACTAGTAGCTGGTCCAGGAGCTTCTGAGCACAAACTCCAGACATCCAAAATATACCTCTTTTGTTACAGTGTTGAGGGATCGCTCCATGAATGTACAACTAGCCAGAATATCAAGTAACAAAACAGACCTGTCCTGAACTGTGCATTAACTGGCAGGGATACGCTATGTGTTAATACAGGAGATGGCCACTTAATGCCTTCCCTGATCTCATCTAGAAGTTTTCAATGAGCACCAATTAACATGAACATACATCTATCGTCTTCCCCTGCATAGTTTCAATGGTACACAGTCAGAATATCCCACACCCAAAGATTGGTTTCGATGATCCCATAGTATCAGTTGAAGTGAAATTGTGAACAGGTTTTATTTCCTGAAGACTGGTTCTGCAGTCTCTCATGTCTTCATTTTAATTAATATCTGCTATCCACAATTTCATAACTCCAGAATAATCCCTAACATGTTTCTCATCACTATTCACCAGGGAGACTAACGTGGAAGCTGGAGATTTAAGGGAGGGATACAGTGATATTCTGGAGCAGGTCTGTAACAAGAAGGAGGAGGTGGTGGAAATATTAGAGCGCATTACAGTGGATAAATCCCCAGGACCTAACTGAGTCCCAGGATGCCAAGGAAAGCAAAGAAGGAGATTTTTGCATCTTCTTTAGCCACAGGTGAGTTACAAAAGACTGGCAGGTAGTTGATTTTATCCCCTTGTTCAAAAAAGGCAGTAGGGATAAGCCTGGAAACTACAGGTCAGTGAGCCTTGTATCAGTTGCAGGGAAGTTGTTGGAGAAGATTCTGAGGGATAGAATTTATGTTCACCTGGAAAGTCAGGGACTGATTAGGAGGAGTCAGCACGGTCTTGTTTAGCAGAGATCATGTCTCATAATTCTGAGTTTTGAGGAGGTAATTAAGAAAATTGATTAAGGCAGAGCAGTAGATCTGGTTAACATGGTTACTAAATGCTCTTGACAAGGTGCTGCATGGTAGGCTGGTCCAGAAGTTAAGCAAGAAGGGATCTGAGGTATGTTGGCAAATGAGATCCAAAATTGGCTTGGTGATAGGTGGCAGAGGGTAAATTGGTTTATTATTGTAACACGTACAGAGGTACAGTGGAAAAACTTGTCTTGCATAACTTTCATACAGATCAATTCATTACAACAGTGCATTGAAGTAGTACAAGGCAAAACAATAACAGAGTGCAGAATAAAGTGTTATAGTTACAGAGAAAGTGCAGTGCAGGGAGGCAATAAGGTGCAAAGTCATAACTAGGTAGATTGTGAGGTCAAGAGTCCATCTTATTGTATTAGGGAGCTGTCTTGTAACAACGAGATAGAAGCTGTCCTTCAGCCTGGTGGTAGTGCTTTCAGGCTTTTGTATCTTCTGCCCGATGGGAGAGGGGAGAAGAGAGAATGTCTGGGGTGGGTGAGGTCTTTGATTATGCTGGCTGCTTTACCGAGGCAGTGAGAAGTGTAGACAGAGTCCATGGAGGGGAGGCTGATTTCTGTGATGTGCTGAGTTGTGTCCACAACTCTCTGCAGTTTCTTGTCATGGGCAAAGCAGTTACCATACCAAGCTGTAATGCTTTCTATGGTGCATTGATAAAAATTGGTGAGGGCCAAAGGGATCATGCCAGATTTCTTTAGCCTCCTGAGGAAGTAGAGGCACTGGTGAGCTTTCTTGATCATGACATCTACGTGGTTGGACCAGGACAGGTTATTGGTGATGTTCACTCCTAGAAACTTGAAGCTCTCAACCCTCTTGACCTGAGCACCTTTGATGTAAACAAGACCATGTGCACTGCCCCCCTTCCTGAAGTCAATGACCAGCTCTTTTGTTTTGCCGACATAGAGGGAAAGGTTGTTGTCAAGGCACCATGTCACTAGGTTCTCTATCTCCTTCCTGTACTCTGACTCATCATTATTTGAGATATGGCCCACTACAGTGGTATTATCTGCAAACTTGTAGATGGAGTTAGAGCAGAATCTGGCCATACAGTCATGAGTGTATAGGGAGTAGAGGGTTGAGGACGCAGCTTTGTGGGGCACCAGTGTTGAGGATAATCGTGGCAGAGGTGCTGCTGCTTATCCTTAGTGATTGCAGCCTATTGGTCAGGAAGTCAGGGATCCAGTTGCAATGGGAGGTATTGAGTCCCAGGTCTAGGAATTTGGAGATGAGTTTGCTTGGAATTATAGTGCTGAAGGCGGAGCTGTAGTCAATAAACAATAGTCTAAAGTAGGTGTCTTTACTGTCCAGATGCTCCAGAGATAAGTGTAAGGTCAGGGAGATGGCATCTGCCGTAGACCTATTTTGGCGGTAGGCAAATTGCAATGGGTCGAGGTTGTCTGGGAAGCTGGAGAAAGCAGGTAGAAACCTCGGACTGAAGCAAGGAGAGGTTTAAAATGTCTGCAAATACCCCCGCCAGCTGATCTGTGCAGGATCTAGGGGTACAGTCAGGGACATCATCCGGGCCAGATGCTTTCTGTGGGTTCACTCTCCAGAAGACTGATCTTATGTCCGCAACAGTGACTATGGGTTCAGGTTCATTGGAGGCTGTTGGGGTGGGTGGTGACTTTCCAATCCTCTTCTGTTCAAAACATGCATAGAATGTGTTAAACTTGGGATGTTTGGCCAGGAGACGGCCTTCACAGTGTCATGGTTATCAGAGTAAGTGAAACTCCAGCACTCATTTTCCGCACCCCCCACCCCCCCGCTCCCCCCAGCATCTGCTCAATAGGTCCTGAGTTTTGTTGGACCCCAGCCTGTAGAACTTTTATTTCCCTTAAAACATGGAGCTTCTAAACCAGGAATGCCTTACATTGCAGTTAATTAGCTCCTGGATCTCCTGTTCTTGTCAAACTATTCCTACTGATTCTTGGTAGAGATGACTGTAGCAGATGGCTCTGTGTTAAAGTAAATCGTAGGTGTCCACTTATTCCATCTTTTATGTGGTTAAGAATACAAAATAAAGCCAGTTGGCCCATCTAGGCCAGCTCTCAGAAGCATCCCATTCGCTGCTTGTTTCCTGGTAATTTGTTCTTCTTTTTGAGCCCATCAACTCTCCACGATTTTTCCGCGCGCCCCCTCCCCCCCCCCCCCCCCCCCCCCCCCCCACCTACACTTGGGCAATTTGCAATGCACTAGTAACCTACCAAACTTTGCATCTTTGGTATATGGGAGTCAAAGAGAGCATCTGAAGGACATGAAAACTCCACTAGAGGTCAGGGTTGAACCTGGAGCTGTGGAGCAGCAGTGCTAACTGCTGCATGACTATGTGGCCATGGGGGAGTCACTGAGATGTCAGATTAACTCGTCCTTGAGAGTGAATGCCAGCCTATGAAGACACATTCCACTTCTGGCTACTCCAGGTGAAAATATACCCACTGCTTTATTCTGTAAGCAGGTTGTTTCCTGCCCATTGTTACACAGGGCAGTGATGTCAACACATCCAAGTTCCTTGGCCAAGTGGACTGATTAGGAGCTGTCACTGTTGGGGCTGTCCATGAAAGTCATGGTGTTGCAGGTCTCGGATGGAGTAAAGGTTTCCTGTACGTGCTTTCTTTTAACCATTGCACATTAGGTGCCACCTGGGTTTGACTAAACAAGGCCCTTGTGTAATATAAAGATAGCAGGAAAGTGCTGAAGTAGGTAATTAGGAAGCCCGAAAGGGGCCATGAAATGTCCTTGGCAAAGAGGACCAAGGAAAATCCCAAGGCATTTTATATTAAGAAAAGGAGGATAACTAAGGAGAGGGTAGGTCCACTCAAGGATAATGGAGGGAATTTGTGCTTGGAGTCAGAGCAAGTGGCTGAGGTATTGAATGAGTACTTTGTGTCAGTACTTACCAAGGAGAAGGATTTGGAGGATAGTGAAGGCAGAGTGGGGCATGCTAATGTGCTGGGACATTTTGAGATTAAGGAGGAGGTAGTGCTGGGTCTCCTGAAAAGCATTAAGGTGGATAAGTCCCCAGGGCCTGATGGCATATATCCCAGAATATTGAAAGAAGCAAGTGAGGAGATTTCTGGGACTTTGGCAAAGATATTTGTGTCCCCACTAGCAACAGATGAGGTCCCAGAGGACTGGAGAGTAGCAAATGTTGTGCCTTTGTTCAAGAAAGGAAGTAGGGAATAATCCAGGTAACTATAGGCCAGTGAGCCTCACATCAGTGGTTTGGAAGCTATTGGAGAGGATACTGAGTGATAGGATTTATGCGCATTTGGAAAGGTATGGCCTACATAGGGACAGTCAGCATGGCTTTGTACAGGGCAGGTCATGTCTTACAAACTTGATCGAGTTTTATGAGGAGGTGACAAGGGTGCTTGATGAGGGTAAGGCAGTGGATGTTATCTACATGGACTTTAGTAAGGCATTAGACAAGGTCCCTTATGGTAGGTTGATTCAGAAGATAAAGATGCATGGGATCCAGGGTCAATTGCAAGTTTGGATTCAGAACTGGCTTGCCCATAGAAGACAGAGTAGGGGTGGAAGGCTGTTATTCTGGCTGGAAGTCCATGACCAGTGGTGTTCTGCAAGGATCAGTGCTGGGATCTCTGTTTGTGATATATATCAATAATTTGGAAATCCCAGGGTGGAAATGTCAAACTCCAGAGGACATGCTTTTAAGGTTAGAGGAAGGAAGTGGAAAGGTGGTGTGAGGGGCAAGTTGTTTACACAGAGTGGTAGGTGCCTGGAATAGTTTACCAGGGGTAGTAGTGGAATTGGGCAGTTTGGTGGAGTTTAAGAGGCTTTTAGACAGACACATGAATATGGAGGGGTACGGATGATGCACAGGAGGAGGACATTTAGTATAAATTGGCATCAAGATCAGCACAACATCATGGGCCAAATGCCCTGTCCCATACTGTACTGTTCTTAGTCTGGAGGCCACAATTCCTGCATGGACATTAGCATACATGTGGTCGGATGTGTATGTTGACATGCATTCTCACATATGTACATTCCTCCTTGCTGTCTGTCATAGTTAAAGTTATCTTCCACTGCCTGCTCCTAATGGACGCAGAGTTGCTCCTCAAATCGCAGTGTAAGTTCTATCCATTTAGAGGCATGATGAATGTGATCACAGAGCAGCAACTCCCAAGAGGTATGCAATGAGCAACATCAACCACTATATGTGGTCTTATTGACTTTGCCAAAGCCTTTCTCAACTAAGAAGGTCCACGGAGCATCTTCCCCAAATTTGGCAGCCTAAGAACTTTGTCTATCTTTGATCTGCTTATAATGGCATGCAAGTCCTGATCTTGACCAACATGTCCATAACTGACCCAACCTCACTGCAGACTAGTGTCAAGCAATGCCGTAACATTACCTAAACACACTTTGCAGTCTTTTTCACTGTGATGCACACACTTGGAGGCTGAACTCCAAATTATTGTTGACTTATTCATGGAAACTTATGAGAGAATGAAGCTTGCACTAATCGAACACAAAGCACAAGTCCTCTACCAAACTAACCCTTGCTATACAAATCTATAAGCTAAATGCCCAAGGACCAACCCCACAGGGAGCCAAGAATGGTGAACTTAGCAACAACAGAGACAGTCACTTAAAACCACCAATGCTGTCTCCACAAAATCACCCAAATCCATTAGCAAGATAAGCAAATCTTGTTTTCTCTCTTTCTTGCTCGCTCTCTCAAGCCTCTGCCATAATCGGTCTGTCCCCATGCCATCCCTCTTCCTAGCAACTGTCTGAAATTGAACCAGACTGCTGACACCTTAAGCTGCCACTTCCCACCTCAGTGATATCGCACATGCCTCCATTCATCTACTGCTTAAACTTGAAACATCTAAAGCTCTCTGCTACCCTTGCCCTGATACTGAGCATCTTCGCCCATCACCCCTGATCTGCACTAGTTCCCAGTTAAGCAATAGCTCAGCTTTAAAATTCTCATCCTTGTCTTCAACTCTCTCCATCTCCTCATCCCTCCCTACCTCTAATCTCCTCCAGCTGTAAACCCCTCTGAACTATCTGCAGTGCTCTAATATGCTGAATTTAATGCCCCCATCCCTTCCGTGAGCAGCTGTCCCTACCACTGGCAAGGCACTAAGCTTTGGAATTCCATTCAAAACACTTCAGTTCCTTCCCTCCTTTTAATGCTCTTTGTTACTTAAAAATTTTTAAGCGATTTCACTGCTTTGTTTCGAAAGAGAGCAGCATATGTAACATCTATGTTTAGTTTAATTATGTAATGCAGAACAAAGAAATATAATACCAGCAAATTAATTGTTAAATGAGAGTATAAATCCAAAAATATGAACTTTATTATGAACGTAATGAATTCTCTACACTTTCTTTGCAGACCTTTTTGCAGGCTTTTTTTCCCAGATGATCCGATCAAGATCGTCAGAGCTCAAGGCCAGTACATGTTTGATGAGATGGAAAGAAGATACCTGGACTGTATTAACAATGTTGCTCATGGTAAGAAAATTATTTATTTGGATGTCAATTTGGCACATCTTTAAAAGTTGCATATTAATTCCCAATTGACCAAGAACTCAGTGTAGAAGAGTCTCGGAGCAAGAAAATCTTAGCACCGGGCACCTGCTATTCGATTATATAAACCCTCCCCTGAACCCCTGGATTAGATCCCAGCCTGTCACCCTCTCCCAGGGACCTGTTATTCTCTCTATAGATCCTGCAAACCCCACAGGCTCCCACTCTCCCCCCACCCTGGGCTGCCATGACCGGTGATTGAAGGGTGGCTTTGCCCTGAGATGGATTGGCTCCCCACCAGTTGCCCTCAGGACCCCTGCCCACCCTCCTCACCACATGCTCTGCCCCCAGCTCCTTCGTCAGCTTCTCCCGGAACCCGGGAGGTGGATACGATAGGGTCTTTTAAGGGACTTCTGGATAGGTACATGGAGCTTAGAAAACTAGAGGGCTATGGGTAAGCCTAGTAATTTCTAAGGTAAGGACATGTTCAGCACAGCTTTGTGGGCCGAAGGGCCTGAATTGTGCTGTAGGTTTTCTATGTTTCTATAGCCCAAGTGCTGAACCCATGTTATCTGTGGTTTGCTGGTGAGGTGGCTACAATTGGCCTCCACATCTCAAATCCGCAGGATATCCAGTCTCCAGTGTTGAGTACTGTATGAACACTGAGTACACAGTTTGGTTGTAGTGCACCATTGTGTTTGAACAGCTGCCTGCACTTGATATCTGAGAAAGAACAATCCCTTTTGATGTTGCCATCAAAAACAATAATGTTCATCTTGCTTACTTTGGCTAATGTACCTCGCCTTGGTCTGTTGAAGGAGCATTATTTGGTAGGGCAGGCTTGAGGGGCCTGGTGACCTACTCCTGTTTTTGTGTGTCCTTATGTAATGACAGATTGGGTTATCCTGAATCAGAATGGGACCAGCGTCTGCAGGAAGGGAAAATGGCAAAGAATTGAAATTGGTAAGATGAGAGATCTCCTAGAAATAAAACCAATTTAAACATAAAGCAAAGGAGAAGAGGTGGGCATAGGACATACCAAACTAAAGGAGGAGATAAATCAGTAAGGAATAAATGGGGCTACAGAAGCAGGAGTATAAAGCAACAATTAAAAATAAATTAGGTGGACCTAATATTAAAATTAATAATGTTTTATATTATTATAGAAAATTTACACAGTAATATTTTCCTTTTTGGGATCAGGGTATCACTGGCAAAGCTGGCATTTATTGCTCATCCCAGTTCTGGTGAACCACCTTCTTAAACCACTGCAGTCCTGGTGAAGGTCCTCCCACAGTGCTATGAATGCTTTCCCTTTGAATCAGAACCAGGTTTATTATCACTGACATGTCATGAAATTATTGTATTGCAGCAACAGTACAGTGAAAGACACAAAAATTACTACGCTATAAAAATAAATAGTGCAAAAGAGGAATAATGAGGTAGTGTTGATGGACCCTTCAGAAATCTGATAGCAGAGGGGAAGAAGCTGTTCCTAAAACATTAAGTGTGGGTCTTCAGGCCCCTATACCTCCTCCCCGATGGTAGTAATGTGAAGAGGGCATGTACCAGGTGGTGGGGGCCCTTAAAGATAGATGCCGTCTTCTTGAGGCACCGCCTCTTGAAGATGTCGTCAGTGGTGGGGAGGGTTGTGCCTGTGATGGAGCTGGCTGAGTCTACAACCCTCTGCAGCCTCTTGTGATCCTGTGCACTGGAACCTTCATACCAGGCGGTGATGCAACCAGTCAGAATGCTCTCCACCGTACTTCTGTAGAAATTTGCAAGAGTCTTTGGTGACATACCAAATATCCTCAAACTCTTAATGAAGTAGAATCGCTGGTGTACCTTCTTTGTGATTGCATCAATGTGTTGGGGCCCAGGATAGATCCTCTGAGATGTTGACACTGGCTGTGGTCTCCTGATAAGGAAGTCGAGGATCCAGTTGCAGAGGGAGGTACAGAGGCCCAGGTTTTGAAGCTTGTTGATTAGTACTAAGGGGATGATGGTGTTGAACGCTGAGCTGTAATTGATAAACAGCAGCCTGACGTATGTTTTGCTGTTGTCTGGGTGCTCCAAAGTCGAGTGGAGAGCCAGTGAGATTGCGTCCGCTGTAGACCTGTTGTGGCAGTAGGCAAATTGCAGCAGGTCCAGGTCCTTGCTCAGGCAGGAGTTAATTCTAGCCATGACCAACCTCTCAAAGGACTTCACGGTAGATGTGAGTGCTACCGAGCGATAGTGGTTGAGGCAGCTCATCCTGCTCTTCAGCACCGGTATGATCGATGCCTCTTTTAAAGCAGGTGGAAACCTCCGACTGCAGCATTGAGAGGTTGATAGTGAAAGGTTCATAGTCATGGTAGAGTGAGGGATAAACCAGCCTATGAAGTTACAAGGTGTGGTGGTGTACATTCTGCTGCTGCTAGTGGTCCATGGCATCTCATGGACGCCCAGCTTTGAGCGGCCACATTTATTCACGGTCTCACCCATTTAGCACATCTGTAGTTCGATGGAGGGTTTTCCTGGTGTGATAACGGGACTTTGTCTCCACAAGGACTGTGTGGTGATCACTTCTACCAATGCTGTCAGGGATAGATGCCACAGGTAAATTGGTGAGGACAAGGTCAAGTAGGTTTATCTGTCCTGTTGGTTCACTCAGTATCTGTCACAGATCCAGTCTGGTAGCTGTGTCCATTGGGACTTGGTCAGATCAGTCTGTTGTGGTGCTACCAAACCTTTCTTGGTGACAATTGGAGTCCTCCACCGAGAGCTCCTGCTAATTTCAGTGTTTCTTCCAAGTGTTGTTCAGCATGGAGAAGCACTGACTGACTGGTTGAGGGAGGATGGTAGTTGATAATGAGGAGCAGGTTTCCTTGCCCAGGTTTGACCTGATGTCATGAGACTTCATACAGCCTGGAATCAGTGTTGAAGATTCCAAGGCTACTTCCTCCTGGCTGTAAACCTCTGCCACCACCTCTGGTGAGTCTGTCTTCTCGGTAGGACAGAATGTACTTGGGCTTTGTGATGGAGGAGTTTGGCGCAATATCTGTAAGATATGATTCTGTTAGTACGACTGTGTGTGGCTGTTTTTTGTCTCATCAATGGGACGGCTCACCCAGTTTAGACATCAGTCCCCAGTTTTGTGAGGTGGACTTTGCAAGTTTAACTGAGCTGGGGATGACTTTGCTGTGTCTGGATTTTGTATCTAGGTCAAATGCCAGGTTTCTTCTTTGTTTAACCGTTGCAGATTGATACAACTGAGTGGCTCACTATGACATGTCGGGTGATGCTTAAGATTCAAAACTGTACACCAGAACAGGCTGCACTTTTAGCCAAGTTATTCCAGTACAGTTACAACATTAAGGCATCTACCCAAAAATATGGAAAAGAGGGGTGGGTCTGGGAATGGGGTGGATGTTTCCCCTTGTGAGAGAGTCTGGGTCTCTATTTAAAAGTCAGGGGTCACCCATGTAATACCCAGACAAGGTGAAACATTTTCTCTGAGTTGCGACTCTTTGGAATGACCTTCCTCCCAGTACATTGGAGATGGTGTCTAAACATTTTTAAGGATGAGGCAGAAAAATACATGATGAGCAAAGAGGTGAAAAAGTTACCTAGGGTAGACAGGAATGTGCGTTTGAGGCTGCAGTCAGATCAACAAGCAAATCCCTGTGTGCACTTGGCTCCTCTGGGTTGAAGGAAAGGTAGATAAAACCTTTGTTCCTTGAGTATAAAGTTTCAGTGACTTCCTTAATGCAGCAAACTGCAGGATGTGGCACAAACCTGGAATGATCTAGAGGCCAGGAAGTTGAGAGTTACGATGACCCTGCCCTTCACAGGCAAATTGTTCCAGGAGGGTGTGTCTGAGGTTGCAGGAGGACAAAGAATGCAGTGTGAGTGGTGCTTTAAATGGTTCTTTAAGAGGAGATGGGTTAGTATATCCAGCTGTTCTGTGAGTAATAACAAATGTTGATTTTTCAGACCAGTGAGGTTCAGATTCTTACCACAGATGGCCTTTGCATGTTGCATACCTCCTTGATGTCATTTGGGGTAATCTTACATTGGAGGGAAGAAAGATGCTGGGGCAAAAAAGATCCCTCAAAGATCAGGAGTCAATTTTCCAACCGGACACAAATTGGCAAAGTTACTCCATAGATGCTGCCTGACTCGCTGAGTTCCTCTAGCGTTTTGTGCGTTACTTCAGAGTAACTACGGTCTTCTGTCGTACAGTGGCATTTTAGGAGTTGTGTGAATGAATTTCTAGGCCACTCCCTCATCCAATGCAACTAATATCAAATCCAACGAAAGAAAGATCATTGTCCATACATTTTAATGTTCAAATTTGTCCTGCTTTGCATTTAACTGCTGGTAACAGTTCTCAGGTTTGGAGAGAGGGAGGGTAGTTACAGATAAGCAGCATTGAAAGGGCAACAACATAGAAATGGTTGTGGATTTTGGAAGTCCAACTTCCAAAGGATAGAAAAGTTGGGGGCCATGTGGGAGGGAAGGGTTAGATAGATCTTAGAACAGGATAAAATGTCGGCACAGCATTGTGGGCCGAAGGGCCTGTACTGTGCCGTAGTGTTCTATGTTCTAAGCCCAGTGACATCGCTGCAGCAGTTCCTCAGAGCAGTGTCCCAACCCAATCATCTTTAGTATCAATGAACCTTCCTTCCATCACAAGGTCAGAAGTGGGGATCTTTATAATGACCGCACCATTTTTAATTCCACTAACAACTCCTCGCATAAGAAAGCAGTTTATGCTCACGTGTAAGAAGATCCAGGCAACATTCAGTACAGATTAATAAGTAGTAAGTAAAATTTGTGAGATACAAGTGTCAGGCAATGGCTATCTTCAAAAACAACTCTGCTTGACATTCAATATCATCGCCATCACCAAATCTGTCCTCATTAATTTCCATGGAGTTGCCTTTCACCAGAAACTTGACCTAGACCACCATCTGTGGCTGCTGTCACAGTTTGGTAGTGGGGTGTTATGAAGTGGTTGGCTCACCTCTGACTTCCTAAATATTTTCAACTATCCACAAGGAAGTATGAGGGAATACTTCCCGCTTCAGACAATTCCAGTCTTTCTAGTTCGCATTGCCAACTTTCAGTTTTTTTTTGGTAATTAACGATAATTATTCATCCTCTCCTCTTTACACCTCCTCCAGGCCTACTTCTTGTTGTTCACTAATTCCTTTATATCTCGCTCTCGCTCTCGCTCTCTCGCATATCCTGGTTTGTTACCCCTTTTTGCTATTAATCTCTCCTATTTTTCATCAAACTGTCCAGGTCCCTCTTAGCCCTTCTTCTCCACCCCATCACAACCACATCTCTTAGATCATCACAGCATCCATTTATTCAGTATAACAGTGGCTGGAAGAGTGCTGCTTGCATTGCAGATGACCTTTTGTTGGTTCTGATATGCAGGATCCAAGTGCAGGCAGCTGCAAGAACGTGCCAGGCAATAGAGAACACTGTGCTGAACTTGACAATGTTAGTTTCAGAGTAGCATTCCATGGAAACCTGCGAAGCTCACAATTGAAGTTCACTTTCTTTATGTCATTTTCACAAGTAGTTTTAGGGGGACCCACAATGCTGTTTAACACCATTTAAAGGTAATACAGTTTTTGCCGTGGTGTGCTATCTACAAATATTACAAATCTGCATGCCAGCCTTTAAATCTCTTTTCCCTTTCATAGTTGGACATTGTCACCCAGACGTTGTGAAAGCTGGATCAGTACAGATGGCAACATTGAACACAAATGCACGTTTTCTTCATGACAATATAGTCCAGTATGCTAAGAAATTATCAGAGACACTGCCACAGAAGATATCGGTTTTCTATTTTGTGAACTCGGGGTAAAATTTATCACTTGTAATTTGCTAAATTTGCTTTTTTTAAAAAATAATGAAAATATTGCTTATCAATTGTTTCAAATGGTAGCTGGATTAAATTCATGAGAATTCTGGTGGCCTTAAAGTTAGATTTTATTAAATTTATCCGTAGTATAATTGTTAGCACATTGTATTATCACTGTAATCAGACACTTTGCTATTTTCCTAAGTATCATACATCAATGAAAACATTACCAAATTTTGTTCCAGACATTGGCAAGGGTAGTCTAATTGATTTTGTTCATTTCCAAAATTGGTATTGGTTTATTATTGTCACTTGTACCGAGGTACAGTGAAAAGCTTGTTTTACAAACCGATCTTACAGGTCAATTCATTACACAGTGCAGTTACATCAAGTTAGTACAGAGCATTGATGTAGTACAGGTTTAAAAAAAACAATAACAGTACAGAGTAAAGTGTCACAGCTACAGAGAAAGTGCAGTGCAATAAGGTGCAAGGTAACAACAAGGTAGATCGTGAGGTCATAGGTCATAGTCCATCTCATTGTATAAGGGAACTGTTCAATAGTCTTATCACTGTGGGGTAGAAACTGTCCTTAAGTCTGGTGGTACGTGCCCTCAGACTCCTGTATCTTCTACCCGATGGAAGAGGAGAGAAGGGAGAATGTCCCAGGTGGGTGGGGTCTTTGATTATGCTGGCTGCTTCACCAAGACAACGAGAGGTAAAGACAGAGTCCAAGGAGGGGAGGCTGGTGTCTGTGATGCGCTGGGCTGTGTCCACAACTCTCTGCAGCTTCTTGCAATCTTGGGCAGAGCAGTTGCCATACCAAGCCGTGATACATCCTGATAGGATGCTTTCTATAGTGCATCGGTAAAAGTTTTGCTTTGCAGGTATGTTTTACCAATTTTCTCTTCCCTGGTAGCACTATTCTGCACCATAGGTGGGGTATCACTTTATTGTTGTGGATTGCTAGGTGGTACTTTGGCTAAGGACTGTTCATCTATGTTCTTTGGCTGTGAGCTTTAGAAGTCTATCACTTGGATTAATGGGAGAAGCATGTCAAAACTGAGTACACACCCATTAACAATCATGCTCTTCCAATAACATTTGCTTCAAATTGCACAAGATTATACATTGTAGCTTATTCTCATTCTTCTGTCTCGATGTAGGTCATAGTCATATAGCATGGAAACAGGCCCTTTGGCCAACTGGTCCATGCTGATCAAGATGCCCATCCAAGCCAGTCCCATTTGTCAGCATTTGGCCCATAACCTTCTAAACCCTGTCTTTCCACGTATCTGTTCAACTGTCTTTTAAAAGTTGGTGCTCAGGTTATTTGTAATTCATAAAACCATCCAATTGAGATCAACTAAGTGGCCATTGACAAGAGAATGAACTTCAAATATCCTGTTTTATGTTAGTTAGTCGCTCATTAGAGATGTCATGTTTTTAATTATTCCAATGGAGCTTACTAGTAAGATTCTTGTCATTATAATTTTAAGTCAAATGTTTTCCACATTTGGTGATAATATTTAAGTCCTTTACACATTGGCAAACAATCTTATCAACAACATGGAAAAAATGTCTGCAACTCTTTGATTTCTGTGTCAACTTAGATTACCAATGGCTTTTTTTTACTTCAACCTTGAAAAATAGGCAGGTATTATAAAATATAGAAATAGATTTCTATTATTGCCAGATCCTTCTGCTTTATCCTGCTCTATGTAGCCTTGAGGTGATGTGTTCATTGGACTGGGAAAATTGGGACTCTTGTAATAAGAACTGGGTACTTTAACCCCATGTAAAGCACTATGTGAATTTTTTTTTCTTCCCATCCTATTCCACCACCACCCACCACGCCAATCTTCCAACATCTCAGTGAGAAACTAGACCATGCTTGTGAACTCTTTTAGTAATCATAATCCAATAAATAATCAACCAAAGTAGCTTTTAAGGAATTACTATCACCTTATTCAACTCGTATAACATCTCTATAAAATAGGAACCCATTGTCTCTCAGTCTTTATAGAACAGGACAGGCCCTTCGATCCACAATGTTGTGCTGAGATAATTAAACTAATGAATCCTAATTAATCCCTCTTCCTTGCACATTGACCATATCCCTCCCTTCTTTGCAAATTCATGTGCTTATCTAAGAGTCTCTTAAACACTCCTATACTATCTGCCTCTGCCACCACCCCTGGCAGTGCATTCCAGGCCCCCACCACTGTCTGTGTAAAAAGATTTGCCTCACCCATCTCCTTTGTATTTTCCCCCTCTCACCTTTACATGCCCTCTGGTACTAGACATTTCAATCCTGGGAAAAAGTACTGGCTGTCTACTCTATCTATCCCTTGCATAATTTTACAAACAATTTTATGTCCGGTGTTTTGCATTGAATCTGCTCATCAATATGATAAGGGATTTCCTCACTCCCAATGTACTCCTTACCAGATGGGACACAAAATCTTCCCTAAGTACTACAAGAGGAAAGAGAGCGTAAAATAAACCAGTGCTAGAAATGTGAGACACAGCACTGGAATGGTGATTATCTGAAATTGTTGAATTCAGTATTGAGTACTGAAAGCTGTAATGTGCTAAGTTGGAAGATGAGGTGCTGTTCCTGGAGATTTGTTGGACGGACAAGTGTTACGGACTAGGTGAATGTCCCTTTAAGATAGAGCATAGTGGTGTGTGTGTGTATGTGTGTGTGGCGTGCTTATGTCAACAGAAGATAAAGGACGTAATGCCGTTGTTGAAGAAGTCAGTCAGAGGAGAGAAAAGAAAGAGAGGCACCAGCCTGCTAGTTTCTCTATCGATGGATGAGAAACAATAACTGTGTCTGTTACTACAATCCACGTATGGATTTTTGAAGTAATCCGGTGGAGTCCACTTTGTCGTTAACCTGTAGAGGGAAACAGGTATTTGTGTGGACAGCCACGATTCGGATGCTTTTCTGGGTGAGGAAGTCACTAACGAGTAAACACTGAGGTGTCATTTGGGTTCCATCGTGGAACATTTGGATTTCCTAATTACTCTCTATGTTCTCTCTACATCTACGTTTTATCTTCAGACAACGGTGGTCGTTGAAGAAGCCTTTGCTCATGTTTCACCTTATGGCCTGCTGAACTGAACTTTAATAACCATTCCTGGACTTGGAGTTTGGGACTTTGCCACACACACATGACAAGTTTAGTTTTGGGGTTAATGTTCAAGATTTAACATTTTTTACTTCTAACATTCTAACATTTTTACTTTTATTTTGTTGCTGGTTCGTAACACGGGTAACTTGAAGACAGTTCGGAATAGGAGTGGGATGGAGAATGAAGTGATGTGTAACTGGAAGCTCAGGGTCACTCTGAACTGAAGAGAGATCTTCTAAGAAACATTCACCTGATCTATGTTTATTTTCTCTAATGAGGACATGTGCTGAGTGCCAAATGCAATGCACAAATAAATCACTGCTTCACCTGGAATAAGAATTTGGATCTCTGGGTGACGTGAAGAGAGTAGGCAGAAGAGAGGGAGGCATCTGCAGTTGCATGAGCAACTGTGTGAAAGGGGATAGGAGACAGAAGACTAGAACTTTGTAGAGGGAATGGTATCCTTGGAACGCTAACAGGGAGGGAAGGGAAAGATTCCTACCTTGCCTACATATCCTTGTATCATACTTCATATAAGGAAATTCCATTGCCCCATTTTCTCTATCTCCATTACACTTGTTCTGATGATGATACCTTCCACACCAGTGCCTCTGATATGTTGTCCTTTTTTTCTTCATTACAGTTTTCTCTTTACCATGGTTGGCAGGCCCTCAACTAAACCATTCCATTTCCTGCACTTCTGTTCACACCCTTTCTCTTGCCCAGAACAAAGATTGGGTCCCCTTGTTCTCACATTTTGCCCTACCAGCCTCCATATTAAATAAATCAATTAACCTAACTACCACCACCTTCAACGGGATGCCACTACCAGACACATCATCTCCACTTTCATTATTCCAAAGTCACCATTCGCTCAATAATGCTCTAGTCCGTTCTTCCATCTCCACCAATGACTATACCCCTTCTTGTGGCACCTCCCACCATCACCTTCAGTGGGCTGGGATAGCCTTTGGCCATCTGAGCAAAAGAATGTGAAATGAGGACAGATCCAACACAATGCACAAGGTTAACTGGACAGCATTGATCTTTGCTCCTGTATGATTCTGAGTAAGGACTTCCTGAATCAGGTACCTCGAAGTACTGGAGAGAGGTCACCAACACAAAATCCTCCAAATCCACATGAGATTAAGTGAACCAACAACAGTGTCCTTTCTGCGATCAATATTTCAAGCATTGGGGCCCTGATTACATTTATTAATTTCTAACAGGCAGGTTATTATTGTATGCATGCCTGACGTGACACTCTATTCTAAGTGGACAGAGGAGATGATCCAAGGACTTCTCAACACCTCCTTGGAAAAAGTGTAACATTCTCATTAACACATGGGAATCTGTGATAACGGAGAAGAAACATTTGGGATGGCACAGAATATCAAGTTCATTCACTGGAAGCACGCAGATCAGTAAACAGTGGAAGGAGTGCACCCCCTCCAAAACCATGCACCCGCACACCCTGTTAAGCACCTCCTGCCCCACTGATGGAGGAGTCTGCAGGTCCCACTTTAGCAGTATTAGCTGCTTCAGAGCACACAGAATAGCAGTGGCAGCAAGTCATCTGCCACCCTAAGGGGTGGGAGAGGGAGGTGGGAATAATAAATAATGACTCAACACCTGCTCCCTCTGCCTCTTCCCACTCACCTTCCAGGGACTTGAATACATCTCTCAGGTGTGTTTCTTGCAAGTCTGGTATAATGCATTTAGTGCTCACAATGTGGTTTCCTCCACATCTGGGGAAACTTGATGCAGAATGGGTAACCTGGAGCTTTCTGGTGCATTAATTCGCCATCACACTCCCACTCTGACCTCTCTGTCCATGGAACAGTATAGGAGACCAAGGGAAGCTTGAGAAACTGTAACACAGTTTCTAACTTGACACATTACAGCCTAACGGACTCAACCTTTGAATTCAACAGTTCCAATTAATCAGTCATTACTTCCTTATACATATTTTCAGCATTTTTTTTGGAACTTCCCTCCTTCTCCAGACAAACATTTTGTCTTAAACTTTCTCACCCTCTTTCAGTGGGCACCACCACCACATATCACCTGATCTCCACCACATACCAGCAGGCTCAAGGACAGCTTCTATCCAGCTGTTATAAGACTGAATGGTCCCCTGCTCTGATAAGATGGACTCTTGACCTCACAATCTACCTCTTTACGACCTTTTGCCTTATTATCTGCCTGCACTGCACTTTCTCTGTAACACTTTATTCTGCATTCTGTTATTGTTTTACTTTGTACTACTCCAATGCACTGTTTTAATGAATTGATCTGTATGAACAGTATGTAAGACAAGTTTTTTTACTGTACCTTGGTGCATGTCACAATAATAAAGCAATTTACCTTCCCTTTAAATTTGTCCATCCATGCTGTCTATCTCTGAAGTTTCAAACTAGTTTCATTTCTAACTTCCCATTTGAACTCTTCCTAACTGTTCCTATCTTCCCATGAAAAGGTGCTGACCTAAAGCACAATTCTGTTTCTGCTTCGATTAGGACCTGTTGAATATTTCCAGCACTTTCTGTTTTTACTTCTTGACATGACGTAATTGGACAACAAATTTGTCAATTGCATCAGCTCCAAACATCCCATGGACTTGGATCATGCAATTTCCAATGGGATTCCTGAGGGGGTGGGTGCATATGGCATTAGGAAATTTGGGGGATTGATGCTGAGGAGGCAAACCAGTAGAAATAGCTTCTGTCCAATTTTCCTAACAAAAAAGAAAAATGTTTCTTGATTTTTCTCAGGAAAAATGGCAAAAGCAGTGTGACGTTGTGGTTAATGTTTACATTGAATGTAATATTGCATAATTATGAAATAAGTTTTAAAAGAAATAAATAGTGATAAATTCTTTAGCTATCAGACATTATAATTGCTGGAATAATGATTTATTATGATGTACATATAACTGGAACACAAGCATTTATAATTGTTCATACATTAGCAAGAACTTTGTTTTAATGTCATTGCAGTTCAGAGGCAAATGATCTTGCCCTCAGGCTGGCTCAACAATACACCCAGCATGAAGACATTGTTGTCCTGGAGAAGTAAGTTGCCTTAAATAAATGTAAGTAAATTGATATGTAAACATAGATATACAAATGTGTTTTCTTCAATGAGTTTCAGTTTTAATCACTTTTTAATGGCACTACATTTGCATTGCAGAGCCTGAAGTACTATTACATGTAACATGACAGTGTCATATTTAAGACAGAGGGGAAATGGACACATAATAAGCAAGGGGGTGAAAGATTACTGGGGTAGATGGAGTGTGGAGTTGAAGTTACAACCAGATCAATCATGACCTTATTAAATGGTAGAGCAAGTTCAAGGGGCTAAATGGCCAACTCTGCTCCTAGTTTGTTTTATGCATTGAAATATGTTTCTGTCCTGCTATCACATATGTATCACTGACCAAGCTCCAGTAACCACTATATTTTTGTGTTCAAGTGCCTACCATGGACACCTTAATTCATTGATAGACATTAGTCCTTACAAGTTCAGGAATCTGAGGCCACAAAAGGATTGGGTTCATGTGGTATGTTGAAGCCTGTTAACTAAATTATAATATTTATTGGAACATTTATATTGTGATATTGCCAATCATAATAAACATCTATTTACTTTCTGAACAGGTACCTATTCCAGACACCTACCGAGGAATGTACAGGGAAGATCATCCGGATCCAGCATTGGCCTATGCAAGTGAGGTGAAAGCTGTTATCGATGAAATAGAAAAGAAAAATCGTAAGGTACTGTACAGTAGGGAAAAAAAAGTTTCAAATAACGAGGAATTATGGGACCTGATACTTTTCTTGCTAGCAGGATAAAAACTGGGGTTAAAAGTCCCATTGAATTATTGCTGCATATTCTCCCCATTCCAGATTCCAGACAAAATATTGGCAGCTTGTGTGCTCTGGTCAAAAGCAGGCAATGTGCTCACTAATCAAGATATATAGGAATAAAACTAATTAAGATATTACAGTACCATTTGCATCTCAAATAGATGTTCACATTAAGGTTGTTAGTTTGCATTTATCTAGAACCCCATTAGCACAGAGTGCTGGATGTCTTTGTACTTCAAGCCAGTTATTTGCTCATGCAAAAGGTTTATCATTTATTCCTAACAAGAATGCTGCTTTGTTTTCATCTTTGCCAACACAATAGAGGTACATTTCCAACTCTGATAGGGCATATGTTTCCTGTCTGCTCTTAACTATCATTCAGTTGTTCTTGTACTTACTGGATCAGGAAGTAGTTAAGACCATAAGACATGGGAGCAGAATTAGGCCATTTGGCCCATCGAGTCTGTTCCATTATTTGATCATGGCTGATTTATTTTTCCCTTCCAGTCTCCTGCCTTCTCCCTGTAACCTATGATGCCCTTACTAATCAAGAACCTGTCAACCTCAGCTTCAAATATACCCAATGACGGCCTCCACAGCCGCCTGTGGCAACGAATTCCACAGATTCACCACCCTCTGGTTAAAAAAATTCCTCCTCGTGTCAGTTCTAAACGGATGTCCTTTTATTCTGAGGCTGTGCCCTCTGGTCCTAGACTCTCCCACTACTGAAAACCTCCTCTCCACATCCACTGTATCCAGGCCTTTAAATATTTGTTAGGTTTCAATGAGATCCCCCCCACCCCACCCATCCTTCTAAACTCAAGCAAGCAGAGGCCCAGAGCCATCAAACGCTCCTTATACATTAACCTTTTCATTCCCGGGATCATTCTTGTAAACCTCCACTGGACCCTCTCCATGCCAGCACATCCTTCCTTCAATATGGGGCCCAAAACTGCTCATAATACTCCAAATGTGGCCTGACCAATGCCTTATAAAGCCTCAGCATTACAAGCTTGCTTTTATATTCTAGTCCTCTTGAAATGAATGCTAACGTTGCATTTCCCTTCCTTACTACCGACTCAACCTGCAAGTTAATCCTGCACTAGGACTCCCTCTCCCAAGTCCCTATGCACCTCCCATTTCTGAATTTTCTCCCCATTTAGAAAATAGTCTACGCCTTTATTCCTTCTACAAAAGTGCATGACTGTACTCTTCCCTACGCTGTATTCCATCTGCCACTTCTTTGTCCATTCTCCCAACCTGTCCAAGTCTTTCTGCAGACTCCCTGCTTCCTTAGCACTACCTGCCCCTCCACCTAACTTTATATCATCTGCAAACTTGGCCATGAAGCCATCAGTTCCATCATCCAGATCATTAACATATAACTTGAAAAGTAGTGGACCTAACGTCAACCCCTGCGGAACACGACTAGTCACCGGCAGCCAACCAGAAAAGGCCCCCTTCATTCCCACTCTTTGCCTTCTGCCAGTCAGCCAATCTTCTATCCATGCCAGTACCTTCCCTTTAATACCATAGGCTCCTATCTTGTTTAGTATCTTCATGTGCAGCACCTTGGATTAAGTGAACAACGTCCACTGACTCTCCTTTGTCTATCCTGCCTGTTACTTCCTCAAAGGATTCCAACAGATTTGTCAGGCAAGAACTCCTCTTAAGAAAACAATGCTGACTTCAGCCTATTTTATCATGTGCTTCCAAGTACCCCAAAACCTCTTTAATAATGGACTCTAAAATCTTACCAACCACTGAAGTCATTCCCTCCATCCTTAAAGAGTGGAGTGACATTTGCGATTTTCCAGTCCTCTGGAACCATTACTGAATTCTAGTGATTCTTGAAAGATCACGACTAATGCCTCCACAATCTCTTCAGCTACCTCTTGCAGAACCCTGGGGTGTAGTCCATCTAGTCCAAGTGATTTATCCACCTTCAGACCTTTAAGCTTCCCAAGCACCTTCTCCTTAGTAATAACCGCTAAACTCACTTCTGCCCCAACTCTCTCGAATTTCTGGCAGGTTGCTGGTGTCTCCCACAGTGAGGACTGACGCAAAATGCTAATGCAGTTCGTCCACCATTTCTTTGTTCCCCATTACTACTACTCCAGCGTCATTTTCCGGCAGTCCAATGTCCACTCTTGCCTCTCTTTTACTCTTTATATATTTGAAAAAACTTTTGGTATCCTCTTTTATATTATTAGCTAGCTTACCTTCATATTTCATCTTTTCTCCCCTTATTGCTTTTTTAGTTGCCTTCCGTTGTTTTTTAAAAGCTTCCCAATCCTCTAGCTTCCTGCTAATTTTTGCAATTTGTATGCCTCGCTTTTGCTTTTATGCTGTCTTTGACTTCCCTTGTCAGCCATGGTTGCTTCATCCTCCCTTTAGAATGCTGCTACTTCTTTGGGATGAACTGATCCTGCGTCTTCTGAATTACTCTCAGAAACTCCTGCCATTGCTGCTCTACCATCATCTCTGCTAGGGTCCCCTTCCAATCAACTTTGACCAGCTCCTCTCTCATGCCCTTGTAGTTATCTTTACTTAACTGTAATACCAAGACACCTGATTTTAGCTTCTGTCTCTCAAACTGCAGGGTGAATTCTATCATATTATCACTGCCTCCTAAGGGTTCCTTTACGTTAAGATCCCTAATTAAATCTGGTTCATTGCACAACACCAAATCCAGAATTGCCTTTTCCCTAGTGGGCTCCACCAGAAGCTGCTCTAAAAAGCCACCTTGTAGGCATTCTACAAATTTCCCCTCTTTGGATCTAGTGCCAACCTGATTTTCCCAGTCTACCTGCATATTGAAATCCTGCACATTGCCTCTCCTACATGCCTTTTCTATCTCCTGTTGTAATTTGTACCCCATATCCTGGCTACTATTTGGAAGCCTGTATACATCTCCTATAAGGATCTTTTTACCCTTGCAGTTTCTTAACTCTTCCCACAAGGATTCTGCATCTTCTGATCCTATGTCACTTCTTGCTAAGGATTTGATATAATTTTTTACTCACAGAGCCACTCCACCCCCTCTGCCCACCTGCCTGTCTTTTCAATAGGATGTGTATCCTTGGATGTTTAGCTCCCAGCTGTGATCTTCTTTCAGCCCACAACGTCATACCTGCCAATTTCTAACTGCACTATAAGCTCCTCTTTCTTGTTTTGTACACTGCATGTATTCAAATATAACACATTCGGTCCTGTATTCACCACCCTTCTCAAATTTGTCTCCATGTTGCCTGAAGTTAAATTCTTATCCCTTTCCAAACTTTCTGTCTTATTTTTTATTCCAGAGTAACCTCTCCTGCGCTCTCCTTCCCTTTTACATTATCCATACTTTTCCAATCTGTTAACTTCAGCTATGAATACCCACAGATTTGTGTGCAACAAAAACAGGAAAAGCTGGAAGTACTTGGGTCGGGAAGTATTCTTGCAGAGAGACGCATGAGAACAGGAATTTGTTGGGGATGTGGCAGGCTTTGGGTAAGAACAGAGGGGGAAAAAAAACTGAGTAAGTGAGAGAAGAGGTGGGAGTTTGAGGCAAGAGTGAACAGTAATGGTACAGGTAAAGAAATAAAAGACGATCTGGAGGAGCTGTACATAGTAACTGAACCATTAATAGCAGCTGCTATCCAAAAGAAGGTGCCTTGATCATGATCAGAAATTGTAATCGATGTTGAGTCCAGAAGGCTGTGAAGAGCCTAAACTTGTGTCCTCAAGCTTCAGTAGAACCATGTAGGAGGCTGAGATTGGGGTTGTCAATGTCTATACGTATGATTCTGGAGCAGGAGTAGAACACTAAGCCCCTCAAGTCTCCTTGCCATTCCATAAGATTATGGCAGATTGGATAGTAATCTGAACTCCACATTCCCATCTATCCACGTTAATTTGTCATTGCCAAGTATCTGTCTACCTTGGCCTTAAAAATATTCAGAGACTCTGCTTCCATTGCCCTTTGAGGAAGAGAGTTCTAAAAACTCACAACTCGCAACCCTCAGAGAAAAATAATTCATTTGTGCCTTAAATTGGTGACTCCTTATTTTTAAAGAGTGACCTCTGTTTCTAGATTCTCCTACAAGAGGAAACATCCTCTCCACATCTATTCTTCAAGATCTTGTATGATTCAATCAAGTCTCTGCTCACTCTTCTAAACTCCAGCTCTTTTCCCTGTATGATAACTAGGTACTAGTGTAGTAAACCTTTTCATAACAGCACTTACAGCCTTCATTAAATAAGGAGAGTAATACTGGATGCAGTACTCCAGTGGTGATCTAGTTATTACCCTATGTAAGTGAAGCATAACCTTCTTGCTTTTATATTCACTTCCCCTCACGATAAACAATAATGTGTTAGCTTTCCTAATTACTGCACAGTAGTTTTTTGCAAATCATTCACCACAAGACCAGTTCCCTCTGCACCTCAGAGCTCTGGAATATCTCACCATTTAAACAATATGCTGCTTCTGTATTTTCCTTGCCACGATGGGCAATTTTCCCATAGTATATTCCATTTGCCAGACCTTACCCCACTCAAGATACCTATATCCCCTTGCAGTCTCTTCCTGTCCTCTTCACAACTTAATTTCTTATCTTCCTTTTGGGTCATCAGCAAACGTAGCAATTGTGCCTTCATCCAAGTCATTTATATAAATTGTAAAATGTGGTTCCTACACTGATCCCAGTGATACAGTGCTCATTAGATCTTGCCAACCAGAGAGAGACTGAACTTCCTGGCTTTGTTTCCTGTTAGCCAGCCATCTTCAAACACTTTGTGTCCTTGTGAACCTGCAACTTCTCTCTTTCATGCTCATCAATTCTCCTTGATTCTTTTTGACACACCAGCATGTGAGAGTTGGAAAGAAACAGGAGATGTGTCCAACTTCTTGATGTGAAGTGGGAAATGTTTGCTCTCCTGAGATGAATATTTGAACAGCCAGCTTTTAAATAAAACAGTTTTTTATGCATTTTTCTCTACATTGCTTAGAATTTATGTCTAAGTGTAAAAGGACACTTCATGGACTGCGAGATTTCAGGCACAAATAACCAGCAGCTCTTGTATTATATTTTTTCATCTTTTGCTTATTTAATTTCATATTAAAATTATACCTCAGTTCAGCCCTTTGAGACCATGCTACTCATGGGATTTTCTGTTGTACAGTGGTGCTTGTTATGGCCCTGCTCACATGTCCCTCATTGTTGGAATAAGATGTTAACAACCGGACTGATTGGAGGTAATAGGTGTGTTAGGGAAAATTTAAAAGCAATGTGACCAGAATCCTGTGTTCATGTTGTGAACTGAAGGGAGGAGTTCAGCAAAACGATAATCCACTCTACCTTCATTGTACCTCATGGAATGAAGGCCACATTGCAGCAACAGGCATTGAATATTAAATTAGGAGAGCTATCAGATCACTGTTCCACCTGGAAAGGAGTTTTGATTCGTGTATAGTGAGGAGAAGGGGCAGACGTTGCATCTCCTTGGTTAGCACAGAAAGGAGGAGGATTGGAGGGGACTGAAGAATGGATTGGTGTGATGGGAAGATTGTCCGTATGGAGTACTGAAAGTAGAATGGATGGGAAGAGTTGTTCAGTGGTGGCGTTACATTGAGGGTTTTTTTGTATGGCTGACGGGTCAGCAAGGTTAATTAGTTTAATCTGTCTTCACAAACATTACATTAGTAATGTTACCATCAAACTTATGTTGAGAACAATGTTGTTATGTTGTGTAGAGTTTTGTCATATTTGCTGAAGTAACAGCTGGAGGAACCACATTCAGATCTATAAGGACATAGATCAGTGCAGCACAGAAACTGTATCCCCACAATATCTGTGTTGACCATGATGTCAACTTTAAATTAATGCATTTGCCTGCACAAGGTCCATATCCCTCTACTCCTTGTTCATGTGTCTAAGTTCCTCCCAAATGTTACTGCCATATATGCTTTCACCACCTCCCCTGCCAACAAGTTCCAAGCACCTACCACTCTCTGCATAGTTAGAAAAAAATCCGGTTGTCCTTCCGCCTCTGATGCTCCAGGGAAAATAATCAAGCTTGTCGAACCTCTCCTAGCTAACAGTCTCTAATCCAGGCAACATTCTGGTGAACATCTTTTGCACCTTCTTCAAAATCTCCACATCCTTCCTGAAATGTGACGACCAGAACTGCACACAACACTCCAAATGTGGCCTAACCAAAGTTTTATACAGCTGCAACGTGACTTCCCCACTTTTATACTCAGTGCCCTAACCGATGAAAGCAAATATGCCATCCGCCTTTTTTACCAGCCTATCTACTTGTGTTGCCACTTTCAGGGAACTATGGGCTTGCACCCCAAGATCCCTCTGTACATCAATGTGCCTAAGAATCCTGCCATTCACTGTATACTTTCCTCTAACATTTGACCTCCCAAAGTGCAACACCTCACTTACCTGGATTAAACCCCACTCATATTTCCAACTGATCTATACCCTGCTGTGTTGTTTGACAACCTTCCTCACTGTCCACAACTCTGCCAATTTTTGTGTTGTCTGCAAACTTACTAATCAGCTTACTAACCTATATTTTCACCCAAATTATTTATATATAACAGAAATGAGTTTTCCCAGCACTGATCCCTGCAGAACACCACTAGTCACAGACCTCCAGTCAGGATAATACCCCTCCACTACAAAATCCAGGATACAGGACTGCTACCAGAAAGAGGTGAAGGGTGGGACCCAAGACAATCTGGAAGAAAGAATGTTCCGCATGCCCCGTTCAGTTGCGTATGATCCTGTCCTCAGTGAGTGCTGATCTCACATTCTCCAGCAGAGGTCAGTGTATAGGAATATAGTAATGGAAATTCTCTGATGTTTGAGATAATTTTAATGCCCCACACTACACCAATTAATACCAATGAACTCAGCAAATACTTTGTTCGAACTTTGGACCTGCGGACATTTTATGGTCTCAGCACACACCACACAACGAGCCACTGTAGAAATAAAGAAGTCTATCCCTGTTGACTTATTTAAAAATCTCACACGTGACATTGTTCTTGAATTAGGGTGCTTGATTTACATTTCAGAATTCCACACTGACTTTGCCTTTTAATTTCCACCAATCCAGGTTGCGGCATTTTTTGCTGAATCTTTACCAAGTGTTGCGGGTCAGATAATTCCACCTCCAGGATATTTCCAGAAGGTAGCAGAGTATGTACTCAATATTACTTTGCCTAAATAGGTCTCATGTTCTTTCTTTAATGTATTAAAATTTTATTTTGGTCTCTGTAAAGCTTTACAAATTATTTCTAGATTAGTTTTTCATTGAATCTGATGGTATGCTAAAGGATGTGGCTTACTCTTTAAGGAAAATATCTGCCCTTTGCGATGTAGGTAAGTTCTGAGTAGCTTCTTCAGCAAGTAATACAGCATGCCCTATCATACGCTTCTGTAAGAAATCAATACAATCCTCAAAAGCAAGACCTCATCACTACACACCCTACCATAAGATTAAAATAGCAAACCAATTTAGGAAATATAAATAAATAAGAAGACATAACATAATTTCAATTTTACAGTAGATATCTAACCAACTAGTTTTTAAGCTTCAATTCTACCTACTGAAAATGCACAAGCCATTTTGACTGCAAGCTAGCTGGGCCGTTTTATTCTCGTTGGCTGCAGGTAGGAATCAGTATCAGAAGATGGAAATAAGACCCTGGGTTTAAATTTTCTTCTAGCTTCCTGCTCCGAGGGACCAGATAATGTTGCTCCTTTCTTCCTATTATACAACTATGGACAGGCTAGGTGTTTTGAAGAGCTGGTGACTTCTATCAATTTCTCTCTTACAGACAAATTTGGAATGTTGGAGGATTATTTGTTGCTGATGAAATCCAAGTTGGATTTGGAAGAGTTGGCAAGCACTTCTGGGCATTCCAGCTGCAAGGAGATGATTTTGTACCAGACATTGTAACCATGGGCAAACCTATAGGAAATGGATATCCTTTAGCCTGTGTTGCTACAACCAAAGAAATTGCAGATGCATTTGCAGCAACTGGAGTGGAGCATTTTAATACGGTAAGTTTGCTGTAGCTACACTTACAAAAACAATATATCCACAAATCTGCAAAATATACATGAAATGAAACTGATAACTTGAGCAAAGGTGGTGCAGGTTGATTCTTAGGAGTTTGCCTTTGCATATGTTCTGGTAAAATGCACATATCCCTGAATTAGAAGTTCCATTCAACTAAAATTTAATTAATTGAAGACCATGAACTGCTGTTCCAGGTCTTGAGTTTCTGAATCATGCAGAGCAGGAAAGTCTGATTTGCCTTATAACTGTAATTCATTTACTAGCCATCACAATTAGCCTTCAGCACTATGTATATTGAATGTACAGCATGGAAACAGGCCATTCAGCCCAACTCACCCATGCTGACCAGTGGGCATACTTCTGTATTAATCCTATTGCCCAGCACATGGGTGGGTGTACCAGTTCCAGGAAGGTGCTGTGGGAAGGGGAGTATGCATTTGTCAAGATAAAGGAGTGAAATAGAGCATCCTGAGGGGAATGATTCCATTAAAAGTGGTGTGTTTGGTAATTGTGTCACATTGCAGGTGTGGAAACATAGAGGATGATTTGAATATGGCGGGTGATGGAAGGTGAGAACACCCCTCTGACCAAGAGTTAAGGTGTAGGCTGGGAGGCACAGTGGTGAAAGCAGAATCAAATGCTTTGTAGCATGGAATTACAGAAGAGCTTTGGTGTGCAAGGTAGGAAGAAGTGTCAGTCCTGATTCCTTTTTAAAATGGAGGTAGAAAGGGCTGGTGAAATGGGGTACCAGTTCACCTCATCAAGATTACGTGGTTGTGCTTCTAAGCCACCAGGCCTCCAGCCTCTCCAATTTGTTCAAGGCTCCAGAAAGTGAAATGGTATCCTGGTAACATAGGCAGGAAGGAGACAGGAATATTTGTATATGTGTTTTAAAAGGTATGTCAAATGAAATTAAATCTAATAGAAATTGCTATGTCAAGTCATAATTAATATACACTTGCAGAGCTGGTTTTTCTTTGAAGGGTTATGTGTTGCAATATTAAATTTTCAAACATATCAGATTGTCACTGTTGTGTTACAGTTTGGAGGAAGCCCCGTATCTTGTGCAATTGGGCTCGCTGTTTTAGAGGTCATTGAAAAGGAAGACCTTTGTGGAAATGCAACAAGAGTGGGTACCTACCTGATGAATCTGCTAAATGAGCAAAAAACCAAACATCCAATCATCGGCGATGTCAGGTACTGATCTGGTCAATAAAATCATTTCTAAGTATGTTTGATTTCAAATTAGTTCAATGACTTTTTTTTATATATCTAAAAGGGGCGTTGGCTTATTTATTGGAGTAGAGCTTGTAAAAGATCAGCAGCAGAGGACACCAGCTACTGAGGAAGCCCAGTATTTAATCGCAAGGTATTGTGAATTTATCTGTGCTCTGGTCTACAGAGTACAATAATATAATTCAAAAGCCATCTTTCAAATGTCTGAAATTAAGTAAAAACTACTTTGCAGCTGTCGTTTTAAAATGTACTCATCAGGGCAATGAAACACTTCCATGAGCTGGCTTTAAACTTCTAACTTTAACTGTTCCTTTGATCGATAACAAATAGGCCATAATGAAAGAGGGTAACACTTTTCAGTCATTAGCTGCAGGCCCTAAGCAGGCACATTTTCCTTTATTTCATAATTCATGGCATGGGAGTTAAACCCCAACATTATATGTGTACTAACAATGTTTGATAGTATTTGAGAGTAAACTACCTCTTACTCTTGTGGCTAGAGCCTCTTGGGTGCATTCTTTGTTTATGGTATCAAGTTGTCGATTTTAAAAAAACAAGTTAATGTTGCTTCATTCTGATTTACCAGATTTGGAATAACTGTGGCAGCCTTTTGCCACAAACAGGAAACCTTTTCAAAAATCCTTTGAATTTGGGAAGTTCAAGATCCAGCAAAGCCTAGCAGAAAAACAGCCTCAGGGAGAATATAGTAGGAGAGTTCAGGGGAGAAGGTCACAGATATGGTAGTAAAGTCTGAGGTTAAGAATGCAGAAGTCGCAGAAAACATTCATTTTGGTTAGTACAGCTAGATACCTACTAAAACCCCAATAGAATGGGTCAGAAATGCATCACAGCATATCTAGTGATGTATAGCTGCTGTATTGGGGAAGTGTTAAGATCCCCTACCCTCCATAATGCTGTGCTGCCCTCCGTTAGCACTCCTGTAATGAAAGTGATCTCATTGCAACACAGCTGGCTGTAGAAGTGGGGCTGTAGAGGCAAAGTACAGAAGCCGCTTGTGAGAGCTGGTGTTGGGTAACCTGGTGTGAGTTGTACAGCACGAGGGAGCACTGCTGGGGATTAGCAGCAGCTGCTCTGTCTCATCACCTCCCGTTGGATGTGATGGAAACTAGTGTCTCCTTCTCTTTGTATGGCTGGTTGGCTCACCCTGGCTGGAAACACTTATGATAACAAGTACAATGGTTAGTAACCACTGTTGAGCTTATTATCATTGCTTGAATGTATGTCTTTCAAACTACAGAGGGATATGTCCCTGTGGATGTTCAGAGTTCAGGACCAAGTGTCCTACAACTAATCAGCACCCTCTCATAATAAAGGACAAAGTACAATTTCCCTTCCCAATTGTAAATCAGTGAGTTATTTACAAGGACACCAAGTCCCTTTAAGCATTTACATTTTCCATTCTATCACCATTTTAATAATTTTCTGCTCTGATGGTTTGTACACTAAAGTGAATGATCATGCATTTTTCCACATTATATTCCATCTGCTATGCTGTTACCCACACACTTAGCTTGTCTAAATCCCCTTGAAGCCTCTTTACACCCCCTTCCCTGCTCACAACCGCACCTAGTTTTGTACCAACTGCAAACTTAGTAATGTGACATTTGATTCTTTGATTGCCTCAGATAATACAAGTTTTGAATAATTGGGGCTCAAGCACCAATCCCTGTGGTACACTCTTCCCAACCACACCCCCCCACCCGCCAACCTGAGGAAAAATCCATTAGTCTATAATGATGTGAGGCTAACTGGTAGGTAGATCCATGTTTTCTCTATCCCTCCCTGCTGTAATCACACTGGTTCCTGCAGATTGGAGAGTAGTCATTCTGGAATGCATAGAATTGTTAAAGAACCAATTCATCCACTATCCTACAGCCACTGACAAGTTGTGAATAGCTGAGGTCCAAGTACCAACCCTTGTGGTACTCCACTACACCCACGTGCACTGGTTTTCCCCCCTAAACCATTTCACAATTCAAATGTTCAAAAAATGCCAATAGATTAATCAGTTTACTTCCCTTTTGTTAATCCATGCTGACAGCTCAATTCTGTTTTTTTCTAGGTGATGTTATTACATCTTTCATTACAGAGTCCAATGTTTTCTCTTCTACTGACAGACCAACAAATCTAAGGCTTTTCATTTACTATTTCCCCTCCTTTCTAAATACTGCAGTCACATTTACTACTCCCAAATTTGCAGAAAATATTACAGAATGTATAGAATTTTGCACGGTGATAATCTGTGCATCCACCATCTTTTAAAATTCTGGAATCCAGGTTTCAGATCCTTGGAATTTATCTGGTTTCAGCCCATTAACTTCTCTATTTTTAAATTAATTCCACTCGCCTTCATTTCCTCATTTGTGGTAGGTTCTCTACTTAGTAATTTCTGGCAGGTTTTTAGTTTCTGCTGAGGTTGTAAGTGTTTTAATTTCTCTGCTATTTCCTTACTTGCCAGTATAAAACTCATTTTTGCCCTTGATTATTTCCTTTTTACATACCAATAGAAACACTTCCATTTCTCTCCAGTTTTTATGTTGCTTTCTGTCAATTGCTTGTTTCTCCTACTTCTAAAATATCCTTGGGACTACTAGAATTTCTAGCCTATTCTTTTGATTTAATACTATCTTTAATTATTGTCATCAGCAAAACCAGACCACTTTTCTTGATGGATTTTTGTGCCTTAATAACTTACAAAATAGATACTTCCTTTTTTTTTTCCAAATGCCATGGAATAATTTGTCATTTTTAAATATAGTTTCCCGATGAACCATAGTCAGTTCACCCCTCTGATCTTCATAGCTCCATTTAGATTGTAAGGCCCTAGTCTTGGATTGAATTACTTTCACTCTAAATAAACCTTACTTATACAATTGAATAAATTGGACAAAAATTTAATTTTTTACTTCAATAACATACCACTCTTTTGGGGTCAGGAAAGAGACCAGATCTACAATCCAAATCACTTTAAAAGAGCCCCTAATAAGACACTTTTCTAGCTGCATGTAACCAGGTATTAATGACAATCCAGTTAAAAACAAAATTCTAGTTCTGTCTGGTCCACTTTCCTTTCTATGTCTTCAGCATTTCCTCGTCAGACAATCAGACAAAATTCCAGAAATAGCACATTGGGCACTATTTGTGGAGAGTGAAACAGAGTTAATGATGCAAATGGTCACCAACCTTGTTAACTCTCTCTCTCTTCCCCCCCCCCCCCCCCCCCCCCCCCAATGCTACTTACCTCTTCAGCATTTACCAATTCTGAGACATCCCTCTGTTTTCTGTTTGCTTTTCAACACCCCAGGTACTTTTAAGAGTCATTTGAACCACCCTCTAAGAAAGTCTTAATAGTACAAATTACAAGTCAACTGTCACCAGGACCCGGTGATAAGAGGCAGCACATGTAGCAAGATAATTCTTCTGAATAGTATGGTTCAGAGTTTAATTGTTCCTACCTTTCTGTTGGAAATGCAAACAACTTCCCATTCCCAAGTCAGGAAGTTGGAGACATTTGCTCCAGACCCAGCCTCAATCACTGTCCTTCAGCTTTTTCCAAAAATGCCTAATGGTAATTCAATGATACTTGCAGCCCTGTAAAATTTTGGGTCGAGGTGGCTTGCTGGCTCAAATTGTAATGTGCATTATAGTGGCACATATGCATCAAACTGAAAATAGATCTGGTATCTCAATCTTGGGTCCCTGGTATTAATGTCACATGTCCCTTAGTGGATTTAGCCATGGTAGTTAGCATGGTGAGAGCCCAAACAGGACAGCTGTAAGGGCAGCAAATGCCAGAGCTGCCCATGGATTTTTGTTTTGGAAGAAGTCCATAGGCAGCATAAGTCACCCACCTGTTTTAGTGAAACACGAGTGGGGAAGCCTGGAATTAGGATGGAAAATAGGTGATTAAATGGTGAAAAGGATGAAGGTTGAAAGTAAAATGAGTAGTTAAGGTCACAAAATCTGCAAATGTTTTTGGAATCATTTTCTATCCAAAAATAAAGTGTGGGTTATGACCACATTTAAGAATAAGGCAAGGGCCAAAATCAGAAAGGCAGAAAATCTGCTCAACCATTTTGTTCATGCACTTCTAAGCTAAATTTTTATTACATTAACATTTAGGTTGAAGAAAGAATTTATCTTACTTAGCTGTGATGGACCAGGTAGAAATGTCCTCAAGTTGAAACCCCCAATGTGCTTCACCATGGAGGATGCTCAATTTCTTGTTGAAAAAGTTGACAGACTACTTACAGGCAAGTATTTTACCAAATAACTCCTCAGGTAGACGATTTTTAAAGAGGATGCTATTGCCCATTTAATAGTTTCCACTTTTACCTTTAGCAAGTCATGAAATTGGGTAAAAGAAACTGAAGGATTTTATACTTTTAAAATCAGTAATTGAATTTAGGTTTACAGTTGTAGATCTATCCAGTAACAGATGTCCATAGAGTCACCATCTTGAATAGCATGGATGAAAATTTTGATTGCAGATGTAATTCATGTATTCTGATCATACACCAGGACTCAATCTAGTGTAGAGATATCAGTTTTGGGTGGGTAGAAAACAATATCAAAAGAATGAAAATAAAATATTAAACCAAGGTGGTTGGGTCAGTGGGAATTAAGTAACTAATGACACCAAGACACCAAGGACTGGAAGGTCCCCTGACCATTCATGTACCAATCCATAAGAAGTGACTTCTTTTGCATGTTCATGGGAGTGTTAAATTTACCTTTCAAAATTCTAAGTTAAACTGGCTGTGAAGGATTAAAGTACTGTGTGGAAAAACAAATTCAACCCACTTCTTTAAGCAGCTATCATTCTTAAAAGGCAGTGTTAATGGTACTAAAATTGATTACATTGTTTGTGCTTCCAATCATTAAATTTTTAATGAATATTTGTTCTAGAAATGGAGATGGCTGACAAGACTGTAACAAATTGAAATAGCTGAACCAAGTCCCAAACCTTAATGAAAACTACAACATGGAAAAAAAATGGCCTCAGCAACCCATTATGGCATTTAATGCAAGCTTTACTTATTTAACTACTATCAATTCTTTACCTCAAAGTTTTGACAAATTTTTCATTGCAATCTTGAAACTGAATTTCACATTCTCTACTTTTAAAATGCAATAACAATCTAGATTACAGGCTATTACAAAGGCCACAGTAAGTACTACAAACTTAAAGTATTTGATGATTTCACACAAATTACTGTAATTCCTATTTAAGTTGAAGAACAGAAATGACCAAGTTTGAGACACTAATTCTATAGTTTAAAAACTTTCAAAAATTACCAGAATCATCTGTTAGACTGGCTGCTGCATCATCCTAGTTTTTACATTAATGTGCTCTACTGCGATCTGCAGACAGCTCCAGATCAGTCATATGCACCCAGCACAAACACATCGTGAGCAAACTTTCTTTTGATGCTTGCAAACTTCAAAAAGAGGAAGCTTGTTCAAGATGGCAGTAGATGCTTCTTTGGTGCACTTAAGGTTTGAATTAATATCTAATGTGTATAATATAAATGATAGTGACATCTTAAAGCTTCTTAGTAAGCAAAAAACATTATTCAACCCAAAATACACAAAAGGAACTTTATTTCAAGAACTTGGACTGCTCCAATAAACAAGTCATTAATGCAAATCCAGAAATTTTATGTAAAATACAAACTTACATAATACATTATCAGCATCCATTGGGTACCAAAAAGTATAGTAAAAAAAACACTTCCGTCACAGGAAATGTACGACACGAAGACAGACTACAAAATTAAAAGTTGTAAAGCTTCCCTAAAACAATCTGTTCTGTACATTTGGGGAGTCATCCAGAATGAAAACAGTTCAAAGAAATTAGTCCCCAATTGCAACACAGTTGCACTGAGAGGACCCGTTGCCCAGTTGATGACCTGAAAGAACACAAAGAAAAACCATCAGTGCCCTCAAATTAATAAATCCAGTTGCAGACACACAGTAGGACTGGCTCAAGTTTGTACTTTCATATACATTTGTCCTATACTTGTGTGCATTGTAATAGTGAACATTTCTTACCATATACTCAAATTGAAATATCAGCCCAATCACTTCTCTTCCCCTCTCAAAAGAGCTATAAAAGTATAGATCAAAGCTTTTAGACAGTACGATTGTGGATGTAATGTTTTCCCAAGCTAGCCTCACACTAAATGGAAAGTGCAATTTAAAAACATGAAGTGTACACAAATTTATGACATCTGGCTGCAACTATACCACATGCCTGAATTACAAACACCTTCTGTGCAATATGGATCCAAGTGCAGTATGCAGATTATTCCACCCAGATAGCCTATCGAACCAAGCAGATCAGATTAACACAAGCATCCTCTGAAAGTACCTCTTCATAAAAGCAACAATATTTGAAAACAAAATGTATTTTAGCATATTCTACATATCATCAGGACATTTTTTCTGGCCTTGCCTCACTTCCAGTGGGATTTACTGACAAAACAAATTTCTCAATAGGTACAAAGGTTCCAAATGTTACTAATCTGGAATACAGACAGAATACTTATTACCTCATCTCAAAATCAACTGCAATGATTTAATCAAAATCAAGTGCAATGATTTAATTAAAATCACAACTTATCCTCATTGTTTGTATTTTGAGATTACCCAACAAGGTGGTGATTCTACAAGTCAACACAGGCAAACAAACTCAGTCCAAATACTTGAAGTGACCAGTGTTATTTGCACTTCTCAACTACTTACTTGCACTCTGATCTGATTCAACAGATTTGTCCTTTATCTTGCTATGGATGAAATGGTTGATAATGCCCACAGCAATGACTGTTCTTCGAAAGTCCATTTCAATGCAATTTTGTATTGCCAAACAGCCGAAGACAGATTTTTCTTTCATTGCTCAGGGGATCACAAATCCAATTAATTATACATGAAGTTATTGACTTATCTTCATGTGACATTCTCTATTTAAAAAAAAATCTGGAGAATGTTGTAGTCCTTCATCCAAACAGTTAGAAAAGGTTTTAAAACCTAATTGTGCAGAACACATTAGAAGTTAAACAACAGTTGTGAACCCAAGCTTTAAAAGTTGCCACAAAAATAGTATTGTTTCTACAAAAAAAGGTTCAGACTGACTTCTCACTCTACTCATCAGTACGATGTACAGGAATAAAGTATGTGGTCTACATGCCAAGAATTGGACCATGTGAATTTTAGTCATGAAAAAGATCATATGTTGTCATTGGTATGTGCTGCTGAGCCATGTTAACAAGCTAGACCTTTGAACAGGGCAAACACATGCACACAAATAGAGCATTTAATTCATACCATCCAAATTATTTATAAATTGGAAAGTTTAAAAATCTATAATCAACAAAATATACTGCAATGCATCCTTAAGTTTCTGGCTACACTATACCTAGTATAGAAAGTCCCCGACTTACGTAAGAGTTCGGTTCCGGAAGCCGTTCCGTAAGGCGAATTTTACGTAAGTCGGATTTCACTGGAGCCATATGCACGCTTACTATTTTATACTTTGGTGGTGGTAGGTTCCTATCCTATCATGTTCTATGCACTGCATGAATACACAGTATTCTGCAATAAAATGAAAAAAAGAATCATGGATTAAATAAACTGTAACGCGAAATGTAGCCACAAACTCTACCCACGTGGCTGCAAATAGTACCCACTATGTCCATAAAAATTTCTGCAATTTGTGCCAACTGTTATGTAACTCAGGGAGGATCTGAAAACTGTATTAGAGCAATTTGTCACAATAGATTAGGAAAACCTTAAAGAAATGCACATCAACTAACTTTCCTTTTGTCTCCAATCCTGCAACAGCTTAACCCAGAGGCATCCAGTGCCTCATGTTCTAAGCATCATTCATTTAGAGTTTCAAGTATTTTTTTAAAAATATAAATATTTTAAATAAAAACACTACAAATGTTTAGGAGGATTCCTGTTTTAATAATTAGGCTCAATATATTCCTTTAGTAATATTCGCATACCTGCATTCACATTCCATTTTAATATGGTTTGTAGCCACCTTGAGCTGCCCCACGTCTTGGTGCTTTCCCATAGTTACCATTACTCTGATCTGGATAAAAACAAACTCGGTTAAACGCCTAGTCTCGAAGTTTAACAAAGCAATGCTCTTTCCTCCAAAAGAACGCCAGCAAAAAAAAGAGACTATTTAAAGAATTTTATTCACAACATGCAATCTTTTAGTGCAGAAATAACAATGGAACATAGGGAGGTCATTTCCAGCTAAATCACCTGAAAATGTAAAAATGCATCAGTTTCTGCAACATTTGAGCTTCAACCCCTGCTTCAGTGCAGCTATGAATATACTTACTGTAGTCATATCCTTGTCCATATCCACCATAGTAACCACTATTGTAATTATAGCCAGTATAATCATAGCCTCCATATGCACCATAGCCACTTTGCCCGCTGTAACCATAACTGCTGCCATAGCTTGGATTCCAGTAATTATTGCTGTATCCTTGACTCCAGTTCTGACTTTGACCTTAAATTTAGTAAGAGACACAGGTAAGCACTAAAAGAAAAACCCATTCCACAGATGGTTTTATCCCTCATTTTAAGATATTGTAAGCTTGCAACTCACCAGCTCCACGACCACCACCTCTGCCCCTTCCTGAAAAGCTGCCTCTGCCTCCCCACTGCTGTTGCTGTTGATAAACTTCTTTAGGCTGAGCCACTTTGATTTCACACTGTTTTAAATAAAAACATGCCTTAATGTCAAAAATTCCACAGAATTGTCTTGAAAAGAAATAAGCTTTTTCTTGCCACTACCTTGCTATTTCCAACATCATGGTACTTCTTCTCCAAGATCTTTTTCACTGGCTCTTCTTCTTTAAATGAGATAAAACAAAATCCTCTTCTCTTGTTGGTCTTACTATCCATTGGAAGTTCAATTGATTCCACCTTGATAAAAATTCCAATAACGCTTTGAGTGAAGACATAACTGATGTTTCATCAAATCCACTTCAATGTATTAGCACAAATATTAAAGGTGGGGTGCATGGGGCAGATGAAAATGATACATTTAGACAGACCATCTGCAATTAATTCAGGGTTGCTTTTTCCTAAATATACAAAAGGTATTATTTCAGATCAGGGCCAGTTAGGACAGCGCACCGATCTTCCCCAATAGGCAAATCTGAGTGTTTTAGTTTAGTCAATTGTTGATATAACTAGGTTCAAATATAATTAAATGCTTTCATTCAAGAAAAATACATCCATTCCAAATGCAAAATCTGCACTACAAATGTGAACTCATTTTAGAAATACAAAAAAAATAGAAGGAAATTCAATCCTGGAGCCTGCTCCACCATTCAACAAGATGAATCACCACCAACTTCAGTACCCTGTTCCTAAATTCTCCTATCTTTTGATTCCTTTAGCATTAAGAAATACATCTATCTCCTCAAATACATTTAATAACTAGGTTCAACTGCCTTCTCTGGTTGAGAATGCAACAGGTTCACCACTATGTGGGAAACTCCTCCTGGTCTCTATGCTCCCTGCAGTTGTGACCCCTGGGTCTGGAACCTAGACAATGCAACACCTCTCTGTATCTAGTCTGCCTAATCCTGCAAGTATACATGTTGTGTTCCTTTGAAATCTCTTCTCATTCTTCCATAGTGAACATAAATAGGTCTAACCAACCTAGTCTCTTCTGCCTTAATTCAGCCATCTCAGGAATCAGTCTTGTACACCTCTGTTGCACTCCCTCCACAGCAAAAACATCCTTCTAAGATAAGGAGATCAAGAATGCACACAAAACTTCAGATGGAGTCTCAGTCATAGCACAGAAAATAGGCCCTTCAGCCACCATATCCATACCAAACATTAAGTACCTATTTATAACAACTCCATTTTCCTGCACTTCACCCATAGGCTTATTTCTCGCTGCCTTGGTAAAGCAGCCAATGTAGCCAAAGACCCCTCCCACCCTAGATCTCCCACTTCACAGCTGTCTGTAAACTTGGATATTACATTTAGTTCTTTCATCAAAATCATTGATACATATTGTGAATAGCTAGTTCAATGTACTGATACCTGCAGTACCCCAAAAGCATGCCAGCAGGAAGACCCCCATTTACTCCAACTCTAGTGGGTACTTCTCCAGTTGCACCGGGAGATACATTTTTAGTCAGTCTTACAAAATGCCTAGTAGTGCAGAAGTTGTCCATCTTGTGGAAATGCAAGAGGAATTCACAACAACCCCTTGCCCAAATAACAAAATCATTCCATTGACCAGGATCTAAACTTAGGTACAAAGCCCCAACCAATAGCTTTTCATGCTGCCTATTAAACACATTCTCATAACCCATTACTCTTAATGTCAATACAGAATATTTTAAATAGACATCAAAATACCAACCTCACCAAAGCCTCCAAAGTACTCTCTGATCTTATCCTCTGGAGTATCTGGATGAAGGCCTCCAACAAAGATTTTCTTTACAGGTTCCTTCTTCATTGCCATTGCTCTTTTAGGATCAACTACTCTGCCATCTAGTTTGTGTTCTTTTTGTTCCAATACCTATATATAAAAAAAACACTGAACTGTAACAGGAAAGACATTTTGTTCAAAGGTTTTTGAATTAGAACTACTGTTACCAGTAATTGAAGCCAACAAAAAAACTGCAGATGTTAGAAATCCAAAACAAAACCAGAAAATGTTGAAAGCACCATATGGGTCAAGCTGTATCCATGGGAGAGAGAATGTTTCAGCTAAAGGAGAATTCTGTTTATTTTCACTAGTGACTGTTTAAATGATAATACTTTGTTACAGTTCATAAAATTAGTGGCTCAGGTACAAGATGCAATCTACTTGGCCAAATGTTACATTTAACAATTGTGAATTATGTGCCTGGACAATGCAATTGCTGATGTATAATAAAACAACTGATGCAATTATTATTGTCTCCATCCCATCATTTGCTGATAGGGTTGGATGAAGTATGGCAGGAAGCAGAATAACCACCAGTGGTCTACTTGGACTAGGAAGTCCATTACTTGGTTGTGAAGTGGTTAAAAGTTGGCTACCTAATAGATTCAGATAAATCAAACACTGAAGGGGCAACACTAAAAGATAATTTGAAAGTTTAAATTGCTCTGGAAGACCAATATTCCAGTAATCTAATTAACAATCAGACATTCTGTTAGGTAGACAGGCAAGAATCATATCACAAGTCAAATGGTTAAAAGTCTACTGTCAAAGGGAACTTAGCATTTAGTGCAGTAATAATATTAGAGCATATTGTTACAGTTTTATCTGGAGGAAATTGATTTGTTCAAACAATAAGACAAGCATGGTAATCACATTCAATAGATCTCCATAAAGCAACCAACTATCAAATAATACTAAGTGGGCCAAATTCTGAATTTTTTGTTAGTTTTTTTCTTCTAATGATATCTATCAATGTGTCACTTGCTTCTTGTGGGATACTAGTCATTTAGCACTTACCCATTTACCCAATAAGATCCTAAGATTCCTTCAATCCCAATAATTTTAGCCAAGTTTCCCCACCAGGAATTTCATCAATTTAATTAGTGAAATTAATACAAAGAACATCCATGGACATTCCCCTGCCACTACTTCAACAATCTTTTCAAAAATGCAAACCAAGTAGCAGACAGCATATTCTCTCTGCAATACCATGCTGGCAGGCGTGCTCTATGGTCAACTGAAATTCAGGGATTTAGACCATTTGGGCCTGATAATGCGTCATTTTTGAGGTTATTAGTATCTTTTCTTTAAACAAAACTATCATTGCATTTTCATTGAAATTCCTGGAGATACAAATAGAACTGATGTTCTTTAAAGACTTCAGGACAAGCCTATAACGTCATCAAAAGCACAGCTGATGTTTTCATTCAGTCAAGGCACTGAATTGCAAAGTTTATGCTACACGTACCTCTAGTTAGGCCACAGCCAAGTAACGTGTACATTTCTGGTCACCATATTACAAGATGATTGCACCATGCAGGTCAGATTTACAAGGATGTTACCTTATTGGAAAGTTTTAACTATGAAGAAAGATCAGGGCTGTTTTCTTTAGAACAAGGGACACCTAGAAGAGATTTAACTGTTTATAAAATTACAAGAGGCATTGATCAATCCGCCTTCGATCTATCTCCCTTAGCAAAGGGGCCAAAAACCAGGGGCTCAAATTTAAAGTAATTGGTAAAAAGATCACAGGAGATAAGGGGAATTCTTGCAACAGACACTGATAGGAACCTGGAACATGCTGCCTAGAACGGCAGGCAAAAACCCTCAGCCCATTTTTGTAGTACTTTGACGTGCAACAGAACAGCCATAACCTGCAGTGCTGTAGTCCTATTGCTAGAAAATGGGATTAGGCCAAGTGGCTTGGACATTGCAGGCTGAATGCCCCCCCCCCATCTGCATCATAAATTTTCAATGAGTGTATGACACTGCATTCTACCTTTCTTATTCGAACCTTACGTTGCCTCGTAAAAATTGCACGTCAACTTTATTTTGCAACTTCTATACTTCCAGCATTATATACTAGTATAAAACCAGATTTCTGCCACAACCAACGTTCCACCGCCAATTAATTGCATTTTCCCACGATCCCTTTACCAACGTGTTGGATAGTTCGAGCAAATGTAAAACAGAACCGAAACCCATCTCAACCTTACCCTATCGGCGCTTGAAGAATCTTTGAAGAGGATAAATCCAAACCCCCTCGACCTCCCCGTTGCAGGGTCCATCTTTATTGTACAGTCCACAACTTCGCCAAATTTGGAAAAATAATCTTTCAGGTCTTTTTTGCTGGTATCCCAGCTCAAACCTCCCACGAACATTTTCCTGTTGGGGAGAGAGGGAGAAAAGACGAGCCTTTGTCAGCGTGTGCTGCTCCCCTCCCCCAGTCCGAGAGAGCACATGGCGCGAACAAAGATGCGGCAGCGAGTGAACAAAGAAGCGGCCGCCGACCACGCAGGGCCGCTCGCCGCTTCCACAAAGGCGGAGACGGAAGCCCTCTCCCGCGTCTTTGTTTAAACCCCAACAGAAAGGGTTGGCCCATTTAACGCAAGAGACGGGGTGCAGCCAGCCGCCGGCTAAAGGCAGCAGTGGCCTAAGGCACCGTGAGCGGCTGCTACCGCCGCAGGGCCGCTCCACCCAGCCCGCCGCCTTAAACTCAAGGGCCGCGGCCGGGCCGGGATGGGGGTCGTCGCTAGGCCTCGGCCTGCTTACCCGGCGTCTTCCTCATTCTTACTGGCGTTGATCTTCGAGCCCTCAGTCTCGGCGCTCGCCGGAGCTTCCGCTCCATCCGCCACCATATCCTCACCGGCGTCCGGGCCCTCCCCGTCCTCATAGTGGCCGTTCTGGGATCCCTTCACTTGCTGCTGCTCCACGTCGGTCATTTTCACTCTCGCTGGCCTGTCTCGGGATTGCGGTGCAGTTTCCTTTTTAATTAGTTCATCAACGAGCCGCGCCACTTCCAACTGTGGGGTCGGTGCAGCGCACGGCCTCCCTATATAGGGGCCGGCGCCCGCCACCGCGCAATAAAGGCAGCTCTCATTGGACGTACCGATCAACAATTCAGTATCGCGTTCTTCTATTTGTTTAGGGATTCCGCTTCCCCTTCTCCTGCACAAGTCACTTCTAAAGTTTCTCTGAAGCTGGTGTCGCACAATGGAACTGACAGAAACAGGGCATCGCAATGCAGAGGTGCATGCATTGCAATTTCTGGAGCGATCACAAAAATATTCCTCTGTTTTTAGCGGAATCTCCCTCGTAAACTCCGTTGATTTACCCTTTAAACCGTGTCAAAAGTTCTATTCAATATATTTTATCTGGTTTACCTTCCTTGGTTCTATCCTCAGTTTGTATTTCAAGTTGATTTTCGTTCCACCTATATATTAATCCAATTTCCTGAATTTTATATTATGACCTTCATTTCCTGACTATATCTCCCACGTTTACCTTTTGCCCGATTTCTTCGTGCTTCTTTTCATGCGTTTGATACGTTAGGAACAGAAATTAGTCCTTGGGGGCTTGCGCTCGTAGCGCCTCTAAGTAGCAGTAATCCACATCCGAAACCTGGTTCCATTGAGGTCAACTGATCCAGGATAATTTTGTACCCCGGGCGTCATGATGTCAATATAAAATATGGGCAGGAGAAAGAGATTGCTAATGATGTTCATCAAGATTATGGCTGATCTTCTATCTCATTGCTATTTGCCTGCACTAATCAATCAATCTGTTTCAAATGAATTCAATAACTGAGCAGTCACTGTCCTCCAGGATATGCAATTTCAAAGATTCATCACCCGTCTGAGTGAAGAAATCTCTCATCTCAATCCTAAATGATGACCCCCTTATTCTGAGACTGTGACACTAATTCTGAATTCCTCATCTAGGAGAAAACATTCCCCCTGCAATTCATCCTACATGTTTCAATGAGATTACCTCTCATTCTTTTAAACTCTAGAGAATGCAGGCCAAGTCTACTCCATCCCTCTTTTTACAACAAACCCACTATCCCAAGAACCAGTCTGGTGTGTATATATATTTTAAGGTAAGATCAAAACTGTGCTCAATACTCCAGGTGTAGTCCCACTAAGGCCCTACATATTTGCAGTAAAACATCTTTACTCCTATTCTCAATCCTTTCGTAGTAAAGACGAACACACCATTTGCCTTCCGAATTGCATCCTGGATCTGCAAGGACACCTAAGTACCTTTGAATGTCAATATTTTCCAATCTGTCACTGTTTAAGAAATACTCTGCCTCTCTGTTTTAAGCACTGCAGAGGACAACCTCATTTTTTTCACATAATATTCCATTTGCCATGCTGTTATCCACTCACTTAGCTTGTCTAAATCCTTTTGAAGCCTCGTTACATCATCTTCCTAACTCACAATCCCACCTAGTTTTATAACGTCAGCAAACTTGGAAATATGAGATTTGATCCCCTCATCCTAATAGTTAATATAGATTGTGAATAGCAGGAGCCCAAGCACCAATTCCTACAGTACCCTCTCCCTCCTCATCACTGCCTGCAACCTGAGAAGGACATTTTGTTCTGTATGTTAACCAGTTCTTTATTCTCACCAGCTTATTACTGCCCAATACCATGTGCTTTAACCTTGTTGACCAACCTGTGTGGGTGTATTGAAAGGCTTCTGAAAATCTAAATATACCACTGCTTGACCCTATTTACAGGAAGTCCCCGGGTTACAAACGAGTTCTGTTTTTGAGACTGTTCGTAACCCGATTTTGTACGTAACTCGGAACAGTGTCCGCGCATGCACACTTGGCCCGGGGATCACGGCCGCACGTGCACACTTGGCCCGGGGATCGTGGTGGCACACGCACACTTGGCCCGGGGTTGGGCCAAAGAAGGTGTACCGCTGCCATGGTAGGATCGGGGGCCGGGCCCGCTTACAAACCAAAGGTTGTTAAGACCACGAAGGTCGGTTCGTATGTACGGGCGTTCGTAAGTCGGGGACTTCCTGTGTTCTATTGTTCACAATTATAAAGAACTCCAAGAGATTAGTAAAACATGCTATTCCTTATATAAATTCATGCCAACTCTACTCAATCCTATTATTTTCCCCAGGTGTCTTGTTACCACATTCCTCATTGTAGATTCCAACATTTTTCCTACATTTGATGCAAAGCTAACAGACAGGTTGGTAGTTCCCTGTTTTCTCTAACCCTCCAATGGTCACACTGGCTACTCTCTAATCTGCAAGAACCATTCTGGAATGTATAGAATTTTGAACGATGATAACCAGTACATCCATCATCTCTACAGCTATCTCCATCAGAAATGTGGGATAACTTCTATAATACTTTCTTTATCCAATATTAATTTTCTTCACTATTTCATTCTTGCTAGACCCTTGGTTCTCAAATATTTCTGGCAGAATTTTGTCTTCTCTCAAAGAGAGATGAAGCAGGCATTTACTTTCTCTGGCATTTTGATATTCCCCATTATAAATTCTCCCATCTCTTTCTGTAAGGGAGCCACATTCGATTCACAAGTCTTTTCCTTTTACATACCAGTAGGAGCTTGTACCTATTGAAGTGAATTTCTGTGCTTAGAGGGGTGATAACTAATATACAGGAGATCACCAAAATGCAGTAGAGTAGGAACAGCCTTGTAGCAAATATCAATACAGCAAAGTGGAAGTGGCTGAAAGATAAAGATTACTCGTTCCTTAGAAGGCAAGCAACTATATTTGGTGAAGGTGTAAAACAATTAGAGCAGAAATATAGTTTGATGAGACCTTAAAGGTTGTGAACAACGTTCTTACATACACTTGCAAAGGGAACAAAATTGAACAATGTGGGAGGTTAGGGAGGAAAGAATTTTGACCTTGCCATTAAACTACCTACAATAGATTCCTTATTATTTGCCCTTGGCTCTTTCCAATTTCAAATCAACATGCTGCTTATTATCAACATTACTTAAGAACATTGTATCAGTCTCCACTTATTTGCTGATAACATCTAGTTCCACATTACCACCTTGAACCTCTTGGAATTTCTAACTTGTCAAACATCCAGTACTGAAAAGCAGACATTTCTTCCAATTAAATATTGGGAAGACGAAAGCAATCTTTGCTCCGTGTCACTAACTGTTCACTGGATATTGATTCTAACCCACCTCCTAGGAACTGCCTGAGACTGAATCAATTGCAACAGTGGCATTTTGGATCCTATGGAGTTTAGACCACACATTCATAATTACTAAGACTGTGTGTTTCCATAACACTGCCTGATTCCATGCCTTTGTCAGCTCAACTATGACTATTACCTTTAGACTTGTTTCTTCTAATATATACTTGGCTAGACTCCCTCATTCTCCTCTCTGATCTTGAGGTATTCCAAGACTCTGCAGCCCATATCCTAATTTACAGCATAACCTTTTCACCCTGCCTGGCTACATTAGCTTCTGGTTAAGCAACACATTGATATTAAAAGTCTCAATTTTCTTTCCAAATCTCTCCAGGACTTGCCTGTCACCAACTATAATAAATTACACTACCACTGATGTCCATGCCTTCAGTCTGAAATTCCAGTCCTGAACCTCAACACTTTGCTCTCTTCAGAGATGATCCTTAAAAATCTAAACCTTGGACAAAGCTGTTGATCATATGCCCCAACATCTCTTTACAAGACTCTGTGTCAAATAGGTCCCCAAACCTCTTTGCTTCACTCATTCTTTTTTCTTCTTTATGATGGTCTTTAAAACCCACATATTTGTCAAAGCTTTCAAACATCCTTCCCAGTATCTCTTTACGTGACTCTCTGACAAATTTTCTATGATAACACTTCTATGAAGAGCAGTGAAACTTTTGATGTTGTAGATCTCACGGTGTAGTTCTGATCACCATATAGTAAAAGAATGAGGAATAACTGGAGACTGTTCAGAAAAATATCACAAGGATGTTATTAGAATTGAGAAATACAGTTACAAAGAAACATTAAAGAAAGCAAACTTATTTCAATGGAAAATTCTATTGAAAAGAAGAGAATATCAGGAGGTGACAGAATAAAGGTGATTAAAACTCTAAAAACATTTTCAGAGGATTGAAATTTTCAAAATGTTCAGAGAAACTATTGATTTTTCTCTGTCTACACATTAACAAGAAGTGAAGTTAGGAAAAATCTTACACATGGAGGGTGGAAGAAATTTAGAACTTGAACTCCCTTCTGCAAATAATGGTGGATCAACTGTTAATTTTAAATCTGAGATTGATAAATTTCTGTTGACCAGAAGTATTAAGGGATATGCACACAAGGCCCATATATATGGTTAGATCACATCAGCTATGATCTTATTGAATGGCAGAACAGATTTGAAGATTAACGTGGACTGTTTCTATGATGTTATATTCCTATATTCAGCACACATGTGGTATTGCACAAAAAAAGCAGGTAAATGGATGGTATATAAAAAAAACAAATATGTCAAGGAAATGTACAGTGGAATTTCCCAGGGGATGATACTATGACTACTGCTTTTCTTAATGTACACTAATTATTTGAACTTTGGTGTGCAGAGCACAATTTCTCAGTCCCATACAATACCAAACTTAGATGCATGGTGAGGAGGATAGTAACAGACTTCAAGAATAGACTGGTGGAAGGCCTGGATAAGCAGCAAATGAAATTTAATGCAGAGTAACGTTAAGTGTTACGCTTTTGTTGAAAGAATAAGAGACAGCATAAACTAGAAGACAATTCAAAAGGGAATACAAGGAGAGAGATCTGGGAGTACATATGCACAGATTGTTGAAAGTGGCAGAGCAGCTCGAGGAAGTGTCAAAAAAGCATTCAGCATTTTGAGCTTTAATAAACAGTGGCACTGAGGACAAGAGCGAGGAAGGCATGATGTACCTTCATAAAATACTGGTTCAGCTACAACTGGTTTATCATATCCAGTACCTAATGCTGCAGCTTGGAACACTTGTAAGGAATTCAGAGAGGGTGCAGAAGATTTTCAAGAAAATGATTCCTTTGAATATTAACTGAATAGATTGGAGAAGGTGGGGTTGTTCTTCTTGGAACAGGGGAGGTTGTGAGGAGATCTGATACAGGTATTTAAAATTCTGAAGGGTACAGACAGTGTAGATATTGAGAAGCTGTTCCCATTGGCTGACAGACCAAGAAGCAGAGAACAAAGAATGAAGGCAGCTTGCAAAAGAGTTAATAGTGACATAACAAAAATCTTTTCTTCATCTTACAGGGCACATGATTAGGATCTGGATGCATTGCAAGGTGCTAATAGTGGAGGCAGATTCAGCTGTAACATTCAAAAACAAGCTGAAAAAATATCTGAAAGGAAAAATCATGCAGGGCTATTTTGTGGGAACAAGGGAGAAAAGGGAAGGCAGTCACTGGGCGAGTGGGACTAGCTGGACCGCTCTTTTAGAATTGCGATGCTGTCAACAGGCCAAATGATCTCCTTCTCTGTTGTGACCATTCCGTGATCTTGTGAAGTCCCACACTGCCAGGAATTGTAATGCATTCAGTTTTGTACCTGAAGAGGATATATTGGCCTTGATGCAGGGCAAATTCACAATTAATAAAGGGTTTAACTACCTAAATTATGTGTACAACTTGCTTAAAACTGGGCTGTATTCCCTCAAGTAATGAAGACCAAGGGATTATTACATGCATGTGTTTAAGATGATAAGAATATCCAAAAGAGTTGGGTAGATAATGAAAAACTATTGTCTTTGGTGATAAAATCCAGAACAGGACCATACTGTTTGAAATTAGAGCTTGATTGATCAGGTCTGAGATCGAGAAGTACTTCTTCAGACAAAGGATAATAGACATCTGGAAAATTCTTCCTAAAAGACCATGGATTCTAATTAAAATTTTCAAGACTGTAATCAATAGATATGTTAGGCAAAATATCAATGGATACTTGGGTCAGTGGGGTTGAACATAGAACATTACAGCAAAGTACAGGCCCTTTGGCCCACAATGTTACGCCAACATTTTATCAAGCTCTAAGATCTATCTAACCCTTCCCTCCCACATAGCCCTCCATTTTTCTATTATTCATGTGCCTATCTAAGAGTCTCTTAAATGTCCCTAATATATCTGCCTCCTCCACCTCTGCCAACAGTGTGTTCCACACACCCACCACTCTCTCTGTAAAAAACTTCTCTGACATCTCCACATACCTTCCTCCAATCACCTTAAAATTTTGCCCCCTCATGTTAGCCATTTTCGCCCTGGGAAAGAGTCTCTGACTGTCCACTCGATCTATGCCTCTTATCATCTTGTACACCTCTCATCCTCCTTTGCTTCAAAGAGAAAAGCCTTGGCTCGCTCAGCCTATTCTCATGGACACGATCGCCAATCCAGGCAGTATCCTGGTAAATGTCCTCTGCACCCTCTCTAAAGCTTCCACATCCTTCCTGTAATGAGGTGAGCAGAACTGAACACAAAACTCCAAGTGTGGTCCAACCAGTATTATAGAGCTGCAACATTACCTCGCGGCTCTTGAACTCAATACCCCGACTAATAAAGGCCAACACACCATACGCTTTCTTAACAACCCTATCAACCTGCGCGGCAACCTTGAGGGATCTATGAACGTGAACCCAAGATCCTTCTGTTCCTCCATACTGCCATTAATCTTGTATTCTGCCTTCAAATTTGATCTTCCAAAGTGCATCACTTCACACTTTTCTGGGTTTTTACTCCAGCTGCCACTTCTCAGCCTGGCTCTGCATCCGGTTAATATCCTGTTGTAACTACAGCAACCTTGTACACTATCCACACCACCACCAACCTTGAGATACAGGTTAGCTACGTACCAACTTAATGTATAACACGTTTGTGGGGTTAAATGGCATACTGATGATCCTTTGCAAAAATAAAGAAATACAAAGTGAAAATAGGATTTTCAAAATTTACTTACCACAGTTTAAGTGCATGCTTTTTGTTCCCTCACCACTCAGCGTGAATACAGAGGAAACCATTATCTGCAATCAGAAAAGTTCAAAATGTAAGGTTTGGCAATAAATCAGTTCTATTGGTTGAAAGTGGTTGTGTCATAATTTGAGATATACACAATATCATGATTAATCAGGGACAAAATATTTATAGATGTTAGGATATTTATTCAGATTTTGAGATTTAATTCATTTAGTTTTTCAATGGCTTCCATGTTTGACACATGAAAATTATTAGGTATAATGGGAATGCAGTAGGATACAAATTATTTTAGTCCTAAACTGTAACTGTACCTGTACCTGTAATTCTACTGTGATTAAAAAAATCAAAGGTGCACAAAATGCATAATTTTTTTTGATGGTGTTTATCTTAAAACTGCTGTCAGCTCAATAGCAAGAGATACAGACATACTGAGTACATCTCTGCTCATTATTTAAAAGAAACTCCCTTCCACTATTGCATTGCTGACCTGGATATAGCTGAGCAGCACCAGTGGTGTTCCACAGGGATCAGCAAGGAATTTAGAGATAAGAAAACTTCAAAGTACTCTGAACAGCGAGTTTGGGACACCAGGCCAAAAGGCTGTCAGCTTGGTGTTACCTGCTCATTCCTGAATAGGAATATCTGAAAGGGAGATACTGACTCAATGAAACTATAACAGAGGATATAGAGCAAGACATCTTGAACAGTTTAAATAGCATGATGTAGATAAAGCAAAGCATTAAATGAATCCATGCTACATGATTAATAAGTAGAAGAGAAGGTGAGTGATTTCAAGACATCACATACACAAATTGTTTTTCTGTACCCTGGATAACCATGTGCAAGAAGAAGGACCTCCGTTTGCATAAACATCAGCTCAGTTTCAGTATGAGTAGCTGTTAGGTTCAATTCAGGGTATATAGGAGACAGAATTTCCTGGGGCACCCCCAGAGATACAGAGAATCCAGGAGTAAGTGGATAGATAGTGTTGGAAAAGATAGTGCAGGAATAGAACATTACAGCAAATACAGGCCCTTCAGCCCACAATGTTGTGCCAACATTTTATCCTGCTCTAAGATCTATCTAACCCTTCCCTCCCGCATAGCCCTCTATTTCTCTATCACTCAGGTGGCTATCTAAGAATCTCTTAAATGTCCCTAAAGTATCTGCCTCCACAACCTCTGCCAGCAGTGCGTTCCATGCACCCACCACTCTCTATGTAAAAAAAAGTTACCTCTGACATCTCCCTTATATCTTCCTCCAGTCAGCTTAAAATTATTCCCTCTCATGTTAGCCATTGTCACCCTGGGAAAAAGTCTCTGACTGTCCACTCGATCTATGCCTCTTATCACCTCTATCAAGTCTCCTCTCATCCTCCTTCTCTCCAAACATAAAAGCCCTAGTTCACTCAACCTATCCTCATAATCCTCCCGGATTATGGGCACACTCACACTTCCAGGGTACAAAACATTTTTGAGGGATGAATAGGGATGGTTGGGTAAAGGAGCAGCCAAATTTCAAGAACCAAGTGAGAACTTTTGACAAAAGTAGATGAAGTTTCAAAAGTTACGGTAGAATATAAAAAAAATGTTAAAAACAGTCTCAAAAGTACTAATTTCACGATTACGTAATAAGCACGGGAATAGCCAGATGAAACTATCCTACATAACATATAGAACCATACAGCACAAAACAGGCCCTTCGGCCCACCGTGTCGTGCCGTCCATCAGACCACCCTCACACTACCTAACCCCTTCCTCCCGCATATCCCTCTATCTCACGTTCCTCCATATGCCTATCCAACAAGCTCTTGAACCTGTTCAATGTATCTGCCTCCACCACCACCCCAGGCAGTGCATTCCATGCACCAACCACTCTTTGGGTGAAAAACCTCCCTCTGACATCTCCCCTGAACCTCCCACCCATAACCTTAAAGCCATGACCTCTCGTCTTGAGCATTGGTGCCCTGGGAAGGAGGCGCTGACTGTCTACTCTATCTATTCCTCTCAATATTTTATATACCTCTATCATGTCTCCTCTCATCCTCCTCCTTTCCAGTGAATAAAGCCCTAGCACCTTAAACCTCTCCTCATATTCAATACCCTCCAATCCAAGCAGCATCCTGGTAAATCTCCTCTGCACCCTCTCCAATGCCTCCACATCCTTCCCATAATGAGGCGACCAGAACTGAACACAGTACTCTAAATGTGGCCTAACTAGAGTTTTGTAAAGCTGCATCATAACCTCGCGGCTCTTAAACTCAATCCCATGATTTATGAAAGCCAACATCCCACTGGCCTTCTTAACTGCTCTTTCCACCTGTGAGGCAACTTTCAACGAACTGTGAATATGAACCCCCAGATCCCTCTGCTCCTCCACACTGCCAAGTACCTTGCCGTTTACCCTGTACTCTGCCCTGGAGTTTGTCCTTCCAAAGTGTACCACCTCACACTTCTCCGGATTGAACTCCATCTGCCACTTGTCAGCCCAGCTCTGTAAGCTCCGACAGCCCTCCACACTATCCACAACACCGCCTATCTTAGTGTCGTCCGCAAACTTACTAACCCAGCCCTCCACCCCCTCATCTAAGTCATCTATAAATATCACAAAAAGTAGAGGTTCCAGAACCGATCCCTGCGGGACACCACTAGTCACTGCCTTCCAATCCGAGGGCACTGCCTGCAGAAAAGAGGGTTTCAAATTTCAGGAGCATTTCTGGAAAAGTAATTGCAGCTTGGAATACAGCAAATGTAACATCAATACTTATGAAAGGGGAGAAGAGATAAAATAGGGAACCAAAGACCAGTTAGCCTGCCACCATTAAGGATGTGATAAGACATTTAGAACATCATAGTATGTTTGGACAAAGTCAACATGGTTTTGTGAAAGGAAATTTTGGGATTTTTCTTGCTAACGTAACCAGCTGAGTATGAAAGTAAGCTTTGAGGAGGACACGGAGTGCAGAAGGCTGATAGAACATTACAGCACAGGAACAGGCCCTTTAGCCTATGATATTTTGCCAAACTAATTAAGCTAATGACATCTAATCCCTTCTACCTGCACATGGTCCACACCCCTCCATTCACTTCTTATTCATGTGCCTATCTAAGAGCCTCTTAAATGCCTGTATTGTATCTGCCTCCACCACCACCCCTGAATGCAATACTCCAGTTGTGGCCTAACCAGAGTTTTATAAAACTGCAGCATAACTTCTTGACTCTTGAATTCAATGTCTTGACTAATAAAGGCAAGCATGCCAAATGCCTTCTTTACCACCCTATCGACTTGTGCAGCAGCCACTTTCAGGAAGCAATGGACTTGGACCCCTAGATCCTTCTGTACATCAATGCTGTCAGGGGTCCTGCCATTACCTGTGTACTTTCCCTTTACATTTGGTCTCCCAAAGTGCAATTGGCTGGATTAAACTCCACCTGCCATTTCTCCAATGATATCTGCAACTGATCCATATCCAACTGTATTCTTTGGTAATCTTCTACACTATCCACAGCACCACCAATGTTTGTGTCATCTGCAAATTTACTAATCCACCCATGTTTTCATCCAAGTCATTTATACATATCACAAACAGCAGAGGTTCCAGTATGGATCCCTGCTAAACACCACTAGGCACAGATCTTCAGCCAGAATAATATCCATCAATCACTATCTTCTGTCTTCTATGGGCAAGCCAATTCTGAATCCAAATGGCCAAGTCACCGTGGATCCCATGCATCATAATATTCTGGATAAGCCGACCAGGAGGGACATTGTTCAATGCCTTACTAAAATCCATGTAGACAACATCCACAGCTCTACCTTCCTCAATCACTTTCATCACCTACTCAAAAGACTAATCAAGTTAGTAAGATATGGCTTGCCCCACACAAAGCCATGGTTTTCCAAATGCTCATAAATCCTTATCCTAAGAATCATTTCCAATAACTTCTCAACCACAGATGTGAGACTCACGTCAGGCCCTGGGGACTTATCCACCTTAATGTTCTTCAAGAGACCCAAAACCACCTCTTTCTTTATCTCAAAATGCCCTAGCATATTATCATTGCTCTACACTGATCTCACTATCCTCCACGTCCTTCTCCTTGGTGAATACCAATGCAAAGTACTCACTTTGGACCTCGCCCACATCCTCCACACCAAGCACATGTTCCCTCCTTTACCCTTGATATCTAAAGATCTTGGAAACCAAGTGGATCATGGAAAATGAACTAAACACAAAAACAGCCATAATCAAAATCTGGCTGTCAAAACAGTAATGGAACAATAAGAGAGAATGACGAAACAGACTAATCATTAAATGGAACGCAATGTCTATATGTATTAATCGTAAAACATAATCAAAGGAAGGCTGGAGATAATTGGGGATGAAAAAGGAGATGATCTTCTGGGAGTAGAGTGCGTGGCTCAGGTTGTAAATATATATTTTACATGATTTACTCTGCTTTGCACAAGAGGATTCTTTACTAACAAAGTCAGGTGCAAGGAACATGGTGGTGATATGGAAATAAGATTAAAGCAAATTAGAGGTCATATATAAAATGTTTAGACAATCCTCCGAAGTGGCAAAGTTATCTCATCCAGGTAGGCTGCATCCTAGGTTTCCAAGTGAAGCAAGGGTAAATATTGTTAGAAATAATATTAGAGTACAATCTTGCAGTAATCCTTAAATATGGGTGATAGTAGAGGAATGGAAATCCCCACCTGTTCAAAAAGGGGGCAATGAATTCTGCAGTTGTGAACCAGTTAGTATAACATTAGTGGTGGTGCAACATTTCAAGGAAATAATCCAAACAAAATTACTTGGAAATTGGCAATTGACTTTTTGATGAAGGAATGGAAAAGGTTGACAGGGGTAGTGTTTGACGTGTGCATCAGTAAGAATGATCAAGCCACAAAAATGTTATGGCTCTCATATTTAAGGGGAGGGTGGAGAGAAAGGGCAAAACTGCTGAAAATAATCAGGCAAGACTGAGGACGTGTAAATCCTCCAAACTTCATAACGAGACCTCATTATCTTCTTGTTTCCCCACGACTGACAGCAAAATTGACAGATTGATTGGTAGCAGTGCAAGATTTAATCCGAAATAGAACGCAGTGATTCAACCCAGCATTCTGCTGAACTATCCTCATTTTAAGGTTACAAGACTTTATTTTACATACAGCCAAGTGGGAAAAATCATTGTCTCCTTGGGATTGCCAGTAGTGAGGAGAGGGGCTGAGGAGACAATTAGCATTTGTGGTTTTGGGAAACAGAGAGGTCTGTGAGTCTAGGGGAGGTCTGCATTCACAACGGGTGCAATGAGAGTTCACATTGGGACAGACTAAGGAGGGTAGCAAACATGTCTGAGTGGAAAGAGTGGCTGTGTTTGCAGGGGTCACCCAAAGGCACCTGTGAAGGGGTGTGGAGGTAGATTTGAGCAGATTTAGAGTCAGAGTTGTACAGCATAGAAACAGGCCCTTTGGCCCACCATGCCTATCTATACTAATCCCACTTGTCTGCATTAATTCCATATCCCTCTCTGCCTTGCTCATTCAAGTACCTGTCCAGATGCTTCTTAAATTTTGTTCCTGCATCCACCATCTCCTCTGGCAGCTCATTCCACATACCAACTACTCTTTGTGTGAAAAATTTATCCTTCAGATCCCCTTTTGAACCTCTCCCCCTAAACCTACGCTCTCTAGTTTTGGACACACGTACCATGGGAAACAGACTCTGGCTATCTACACCTCTATCGTGTCACCTCTCCTCAACCCGCACATTCAGCAGATTGATTGTTTTGATAGAGACCCAAACTGCTATTGAGTTTCAAGGATCGATGAATACTAAAAATGATTTAAACAAGCAAAACGGCATCATAATTCCACGCATCTTTTGTACGGAAATCTCCTGGCATTCTGTTGTTTGGCAGCAGTCGAAAAAAACTGAGTCGCCCGCACTTATTTTCGGGTTTTGTACTTCGAAAAACATCATTTAACTAGTTATGTGGGATGAAAATAAAACACCCTCACGCGGATGCCCCTTCAAAATGATACGAATTGCCAGTCTGCCTCTGCACTTGAAAAAATTGTGCATCACTGACCTGGACCCCGAACCGCCCTCCACTGGACGGAGACCCTGAGGTCTAACGTATCACCCGAGGTGCCACACGGCGTCGCTGTCTAACATCTCACCCAGAAGACAGCACCCCCAATAATATCCAACGTATTGCCTTCAAACTAATCGCACTGGGGCTTAAATGTGCGATTTTACGACTCGGAGTAAATCCCTGAGTTTAGGCTGACCCTACGGCTGGACATCAGCGGGAACAATGCCTGGGCTGCACAGGAAGCTAAATAAACATTAAAAATATGGCGGCCTCCTCCAAAATGCCACAGAGCGCAGGTCAGGCGGGACCTGCATTGCTGATGGGGACCTGTCACCCCTGTAACCCTATCCTCCTCGCCAAAATACATTCGATTCTGTCACGACGAAGGTCAGTTTAACGCATAGTGCTATACCGTTATGTATAACCCCCCCCCCCCCCATGTTTATTTGACAATACTGTGTAATACGTACTGTAGCACGATTCTGTATGATCTCTCGAGACAACGTGGACTTGGCCGGATCCCCAACCTTGTGAGCGGCAATCACTGGGTGAGGTCACTGGCATGTACTGTATGGAACTGTAACCCAAAGTCTAACAGCAGCTGCATGGAAAATACAAGTGTTTCTGTATTACAAAATCATTGGCCAACGTTTTGACGCCTTGCTTTCTACTTCTGCATATTCGTGATTACTAGTAACAGACTTTTATAGATATCGAAAATATTTAGTGAATTATTAATTTGTAATAACTAATTGTTCAAGGTCTGAATAAAATGCAAAATAGGAATACTTACTTCCCTGGGTTATTTTGTTAAATGACAAAAAATATAGTTACATTTTCAAATTCAAATTTCGGAACTGATCAGTACACATCACAAATTCGATTCGTTTCACTTTCCTCTGATCGCAGGGGCGTAGGTTAATTTAAAATGGAACACAATTCTTCATGTACTTCTATTAAGCTAAACTAGCAGCCACCCGATCTCACACAATACAGTTGAAAAGATCCGGTAAATGTCCTATCGTATGTAAATTCAGCTGTTGATCCGTGTTTGAAATCATTCCATTCTATTCAGCCACCAGTTTTAAGTTTTAAATCTGCCCATTTGTCTCGACACGTTTGAACAGTTTATGTTAACGTCGAGAGAATTTCTTTGCTTTAACAGGATTAGATCAGAAATTCACACTTTAAAGAAAAGTGCTGTTTGAGACACATTCGGCATCTGCGATTCACTTGAAGCCCTGAAGGTTTGGCGTCTCTAATTAGTGTCAAACAGCGAGTTCCGCGCCGACTTGTAATTGACCCTCACTATCAAAGGATATGCCGAACCTCGGTCAGAAAAAAAGTGAATAATTCATCGGTATAAATTCAATTCATGGAAAATCTGTGTCTGAATATGAGAACATTTAATGGGAGTAGGAGTTTTAAAAACGTTCAATTTAGGCCAGAACTGTTTCAACTACACTTTACAACAATTGAAATTAAGTAATTTAAAACGGAAATGATTAACAATTTTGAAATCAATTACTATCTCCTTCAATTCAGGGCCTCCTTAAATTGATGTCATGACTCTTAACATCTGAGAACAGAGCTTGAATCATATGTTTACAAAAACGAGTAATAAGATAACTCACCACAGGATGCCGTGGTGGAAAACAACATAACTATTATTCAAACCAAGTGAGATTCCTTTGTAGGATATGCTGGAGCCACGCTCTTCCTTACTATTACTTCTAGGGTGGGTTTGCAGTATTCGTTAGGCGTGGAGATTGTCGTCACATTAGATCACCTTTCCGTCGAACCTTTCTACTGTCCTGGAATCTGCAGCATGGGAAACAGAGTCATCCTGACTGGTTTCTTAACCCATATTTAATAAAACATGTATTTAAATGTTCTACTTACAATTCAGTGTTCCCGTGTGTTTCTAAAAACGATTTGAAAACTTCTAAATTCAACGCAAAGGTGAAACATTGTTCTTCAATTAGCCTGAACAGGTGGTGTTCATTTCATCCGAACTAGGGTCAACTGCGTGAACCCTCCCCCTGCCCATTTCAATGGAAGTGCGAGTATTTCCTTATTTTCAACGTTATTACTTGTAATAATACAATCTGCGTGAGTTTGACCCCATTGCAAGATCATGGGTTATTTAACAATATTATACGCTTGTAAAATGCTTGTTTTTTTTCTATTACGATTTTGCCTCAAAACATTTTTTACTCAGATGGAAGAGTAATCTTTAATCTTGATACGAAAGACTGATAACCAGATTAAGGAGGTGTTAATTTAAGGCCAGGTAATAAATTGTGTGGATTTAAAGCAAAGTATTTCAACGTGTACGATCAAGATGGTTGACGATTCTACCCCGATGGATGGAATGAAGGGAGGTCTGAAGATGAAAGAAAGTGCGAACCTACCTGATGAAACTCAGGTTTAAATGAGATGATAGAGAGTTATAAACCATGTAAATATTTAAAATATATGCAAGAGCTTTTTTAAAAAAAGGATGGAAATAGGAGTGATGTATTGGGATAGGTTGTGGGATGGTACCTGCGCACGTGGAATTAATAAAATCTTATCGCCTCTCGTGGCTTGGGGTAGTTTCCGAAGCGCTTTTTTTAAGTCACCGACGTGCATTATAATACAGGAGGTGCAACCATTGTATACAGTATGATCCCACCGATAAAACAATCAATTTCTTATGGCGACGATGCGGGATAAATTATTCCCCAGTTTATCGAAGTGGTAACGTTGGATCTTAGAAGGTGGATGGGCTTCGCATTATTGGAAAGGCACCATGCTGATGGTGCAGCAATCTCTCGGGTTGGAATTTCTACTCTAGTTTCTTGAACCTACAACCTGACCCAGAGCCAAGAAAGCTACCAAAGGTCGATATGATTCTGGCTGAGACAACAGTACAGTTGAAGGCTTTATTTGCAGGTCGGATGAGATAACGCAGGTAAAGACCGAAACTAAGCAGCAATGGCAATACGGATGATAGTTTTTAATGGCGGATTTCGGGTGTGAAGTTATTAAATGTACATAACTGGGTTTAATAAAAGCGAGCATGGATTTCGATCTACCGCGTTTACTTCGGCAGAATCCTGGAACTACACGAAAACGAATGCCTTCTGTTGAAAACCGCCATCCCTGCAGTAAGTTATTTCTTAAAAATTAAGGACGATGACTTTCAGATTTGATTGTGTAGATATTTCTTGATCGGCTAATCCGTCAGATGGCACCAGAGATGGTCCACGTGGTGGCTTTTGGCGGAGAAATTAACGCTGATCTTGCGCATTCTTCAAGAACACCAAACTCCAATGAGCAGAAGGACATAATGACACTTAGCATAGCGCCATGGCTTACCTTGAGGTAGTTAACTAAGGGAAGGAGTGGCTATTTCGAGTTAGTTGACTTCCATGAACCAATGTGGTAAACTCCCTAAGAGATGAGGCCAGATTTGAATTTAGGATTCAATTTTCTGCACCACACGATGCAACTTTTTCTAACAAAAACGTAACTAATTCTTAATGTCCCTTCTAAATCAAATTAAATATAAATAATGCAAAAGCTGTGTAGCAATTGGTGAATATTCAAATATAATTTCATACTACGTATTGTTTTAAATATCTAGTTTATCACTAGCGATAAAATTTATCTAAAGTAACTTCCCCGGCGTGCATCTACTTTTGAATACTTTCATCGCTTACCTTGCATTTGTCAGTGATTCTGTGCTAGTTTATCTAATTACTTTTGGTTCCAGTCAAATCGAAATCAAACCTTTCAATACAAATGGTTTAAAGTTACAAGACAACAGTGACGTACGCTTCTGTTAAATGTACACCTCTTAAGAAGCGTCTTGCGGCTGGATGTTGATGGCAATTTGGAAAGAAAACGTTAACTGCCTTGATAGGACACGCATCAATCTGGCTGTATATCATTTCGCAATATGAATACGTTTTAAAATTATGAAACTGACATGTAATCTTAAAATCAAGGTAAGCCTGAAGATTGAAAAGTGTTATCACAAACTGGTACGTTCTGGTGCTGTGGCGTGAATTTGGAAGTACTTGGATACATATCTCATCGGGCGACTGGATCCCGGAGAAGTTGCCAGACCTGCCCGAGGATGTATATCACGGCTACCTAATGTCTTTTTAAAGGTCATTCGTACCTACAGAAAACAAGGTGTAACCGATCTGAACAACCCTGGAAATCACTTTTGGTCCCTCAAGTTCCCCAAAACGCCACGTACTGGCTCTGCGATCCTGGTAACCGACTAAATTCGCCGAAAACCCATCGGCCCCACTACTCGTTATTAGTGGTAGCAATTTGATCATTGACTGTAATTTTTAGTGTAAGCATTTTAATTGCTTTGACGTGGGCCACAGTTATGCTGCAGCCAGCGTGAAGTCAAATTGTGTGAGACTACTACTTGGAATAGTCTCGCACCGTTTGCTAAAAGTAAGTCGTATTTGAACTAATAAAGGCAGCAGATGCTGGCAATACTAAGCGGGTCGGACAGCGTCTGTGGAGAGAAGCAACGTTAACGTTTCAGGTCGACCTTCTTTCACCTGAATCCTTGGAATTATCTGCGATTACCGTTCTAACCTAATTTAGCAAAATATTGCAATAACCCTAATGCACCAATCTAAAAATTACAGTCGCTCATCATAGCACACTTACAATCACGTTTCGTAAAGTTTTTCAAAATTGTCAGAGTAACAAAACTATTTACGTAACATTTTATCGTCTGAAAGTTCCGAATCTGGCAATCTGATTATTTATTGAGTGACACTATATGGGCAAATGGCCAATTTTTACAACCTACTATTTACAATTCCTTCATTGAACAGCCAATTATTTTTTGATGTTGATTGGGACAAGCATTGACCAGCGCATGCGGAAGTCTTTTAATTAAGTTATGAAACCATTAAAATTCACCTTGATTAATGTGATATCTTAGTTCCTCGTTTTCAATACCCCAGTACAGTACCATAACTTAAACTGTATACTTCAAGAAGTCTCGATCTATCATACCAAATGGGCGCCTGTTTTTTTTCCAGAGTTCGCCTAAAAACACGCTCTTTGGAATTCCAAAATTTTCCATTCAAAATGAGCATGAGTAATGGATTCAACATTAAGCAAGGAAATATACAAAATTCGAGCATTCTTCTCTAGTCAGACGGGTAGTATATCACATAATGTAGATTCCTAAATCCTGTTCGGTGGAACAAAGCCTCTGCAGTGCAATCGAAACTGAACCAAGCAATTCACAACTCCACTCACTTGCCAGATACGAGTTAAATGATACATTGTTAGATAATTCCCAATTAACAATATCTCTAGTAAAGATAACTGGGAGAAAGTAATGAAGCACGTTTGCGTAAATTGTTGCAACAATCACACTGTCATGATCAAATAAATAATATTTCTCATAACATCAAGAACGAAACTAATATATTTTCGAGGTTAAAATCAATGTCTCAATGTGAGTAATTTAATTAAAGATTAAATGTTATGAGGAAAGACATAGATTAACTTCATTGTGGAAGTATTCAATAAATGACTAGTGGTGATAAGTGCTAACAACAATCCTTTTGAAATTCATTATTCGGCTTTTCTTGTCTACGATTGGTTGCAGTGTCTGTTTACACATTTCTCGGCTCCGAACTGGTTAATTTACAACAAGGGTATTTTTCCCGACCGCTGAGCACCCCATATAAAGAGTGGAACAACTTCCTCGGGCCACAATTCCACGGTCAGTCCTTTGAATCTGGAGGAATAAATAAATAAAAGGTGCTGAAGTAATTCCAGCGAACTAGACACTATGAACCTCCCTCAGATAATTGCTTGTTTTGTGTTTGTCTGCAGTGATATTAGTCCAGTCGCATCGTGGTAAGTTTATTTCGCAGGAAGTTGACAATGTACTTCAATGTTCAATGTGTGTGTGGGGGGGGGGGGAAGTAATGTTCAAATTAAACAGCCACAATATTCTAACATTCTCGTTACAGGTCCGTAAACAATTTTTTGATGACTGGCCCGAAGGTGAGTGATAATACTTTTAATTATTTAACACATTAGAATCTTTAAAATCCGTTTGAACATTATAAACTAATTTTAAAATGTCTTTCTTTGATGTTCGCGGATTTTGAAAGTTAATATTTGTACTTTATTTCCGTACACTTTAAAACAATGTGGCATTGGATGCCGTGGACTCGCAGGTGCGGCCGCATTTCCACTAATTACTGGAATTGCCGGGAATATTTTGCGAGGCTGCAAACTTCCTTCATCGCGATTCCTAATACTTTGATTTTTAGTTGGTGATAGATTCCCCCCCCCCAAAAAAAAATCACTAGTTATTTTATCAGCATTTTGGATTTCTTGGAACTTCCAAGTATAAAGCATAAAACTGAATGCAGTAACACTAGCAATTATGCCAGAAGCGGAACTTCACCTGGCTCTGTAGAGGTAATCAGGTGCTGCTAAATCGCTCGCCTCACTGGCGTTGGCTAACTTCTACTTCAGGCGTTCCTGACCTATTCCAGCAGTGTGGCTGCTGGGGCGGAATCTGGGATCGACGAATGTAAGCACCAGTTCGCTTGGGACCGCTGGAATTGTCCAGAGAGTGCACTGCAACTCTCGACACACAACGGCCTTCGCAGCGGTAAGGACCCATCGTATAGTTTTCAAGAATTTTTTTAAACTGATGGTTATTTTCTAATTAGCTCCCCTTTCTTTCATTTTAACGTCCTTTAATTAGCCACGAAAGAAACCTCTTTTGTGCACGCGATAAGTTCTGCAGGTGTCATGTACACCCTGACAAGAAACTGCAGTCTGGGGGACTTCGACAACTGTGGATGCGATGAATCGAGAAGCGGTCAGGCTGGTAGGTTGCCTACCCTTGTTAAGGAATCTTTACACTGTTTACGTCTGAAATTCATCTCGCGGGGAAAGGTGCTTGCTTTTAATGCACTTTCAGCAAAAATCTCACATCCTGCAGAAAATCCGTTTTTATTTGTATTGATTACAATGCTGACATGTCTGAATTTTTTTTCAGGTGGTCGGGGGTGGGTTTGGGGAGGATGCAGTGACAATGTTGAATTTGGGGAACGGATTTCCAAACAGTTTGTCGATGCCCTGGAGACGGGACAGGATTCCAGAGCCGCCATGAACCTCCACAATAACGAAGCAGGAAGAAGTGTAAGTATATGGGCTGAGTTCATTTTTTTTCAATGTTACCTTATGTGAAGCAGAACGTCATATTTTCTTTCACTGCAACACTTTTAAATTTTCGACACACCGCGGTCTTGGAGGTGGTGGTTAGAAAATTAAGCCAACAATATGCAGGGGCGTGTACTCATTTCCCAAACTAACGCTTCCCGAGGGTTAAAGAAATTGCCCGTCCTTTCTCCCATAGTCTTAATCTCTTGGCTAGAGATTGATCGGGGCATTCTTGTGTCCATCAATAACAATCCAAACCCAGCGGGGTTTGGACCCTCGAGAGGACGGATGGTAGCATCGCTGCTGCCTGTATACTGTCTAATTGGAGAGCAAGGAACAATGTGCTTCTGAGAAACGGAGAAAGTTCGGTCTCATTCTCATTTTGTGGATTGCACACGGTCACTGTTTCAGTATCTGCGCATCCTAAAATATCGCTGCTTCCTTCCCTCCCCTCAAATATCTCTACTCCTTAGCAAAAGCCGACCTTTGTGCGGCGATGCCATCTGGAAGGCTGAGATTAGAATCCGTCACTCATTGTGGGCTCGGTGTGTAAGCAAGCTGCAGCGATCTTTGTCTTGCTGCTGTCCACTGCTGGACTTTCCAAAAGCGTGTGGAAGGGAAAAGACGTCTCAGTTTCTTTCTTGGTTTCCCTTGGAATTTTTGTTCTCCCCTAAACCATGTTCCACAACAGTAAATGAAAATAGAAGGGGGAAAAACTGATGATGGAAATCTGAATTTTTTTTATTTTTTTAAAAAAAAAGCAGAAAATGCTGGAAACAGCGGATCAGGCGGCACCATTGGGAAGAGAAAGTTTTTCAGTTTCTCTTTCCACGGATGCAGCCTGACCAGCAGAACACTTTATTTTTATTCAAGGCCAAATGGAACCTGGAACCAAAGGTTGGGTTTCACCGGTGGATCTGTGCTTGGGTTTAGGATAGAGGCGTGCTGAAGGGATGTGGGCGAGTTGCATTGAATACAGATTTGGTGTGTATCCAATAAGATTTCCGTCGTTTATTGGATCCATCAAGCGCTGACTTTGAATATAAATTACCGTAAAATCTTGAAGTGGGATCTAGATTATCTGTTATGAAGCAGGACGAATTAACAAATCGTATAATCGGTAATATCACGCAAATCTGGATTTGGTTGTGATGGAAACACATACCTTCCAACTAGGATTACTAGTTGTCGGAATTGATGTGGTACTGCATACAGGATAAGAGTTGAGCATATCACTAGTTTTAACCTAATGTGGGCACTGATTACACAAACGTAAGTGGGTATGAATTACTTGAGAGTTTAAATTTCGATGTTGATTCTGTAGGCTGTCAGACAGACCATGAAGCGAACTTGCAAGTGTCACGGAGTGTCGGGGAGCTGCAGCATCCAGACGTGTTGGCTCCAGTTGGCTGGTTTCCGAGATATTGGGAACTTCCTGAAGGTGAAACACGAACAAGCTGTTAAGATTGATTTAGAAAAGCGGCGTATGAAAGGCGGGAACAGTGCGGATAACCGTGCAGCGATCGCGGATGTGTTCAGCGCAGTGCTGCCGACTGAACTTGTCTACTTGGAGGACTCTCCAGATTACTGCGTCCGTAACGCCTCGCTGGGATTGCAGGGAACAGAAGGAAGAGAATGCCTCCAAAGTAGCAAGAACCTCTCCCAGTGGGAGAGGAGGAGCTGCAGACGGTTATGCGGAGAGTGCGGTCTCAGGCCAGATGAGAGGAAAACTGAGATTATCAGCAGTTGCAACTGCAAATTCCACTGGTGTTGCACAGTCAAATGCGAGCAATGCAAACAAATCGTGACCAAATATTATTGCTCTCAGCGAGAGAAAAATAGATCCTACAACAATAACAAGCGTAAAAATCGGGCTCGAAGTTGGTGAACGAGACACAGCTCTCCCTGCCCTGCTGATCTAGAAGACCTTAGAATTTGCTGCTCTCAATATTCATTTTACCAACCGAACAGACGCGATGAACACCATTGAACGGATATATTCTTCGGGTCTTAACTTTTGTAATCAGTTTTGCAAATTATTGTAAAATGCCTTTTTTTGGGGGGGCACCAGATTTTAGAAAATCTTTGTTTTTAAGAAAAAATAATTTCTTATTGTGAGAAACCTTCAAGGCTGGGATTATTTAATTACATGCGAGTAAATTTTGGAAATATCTTATTCTTCTGGCTTAGTTAATATAGTTGCATATTTGAATACCTGTGGTTGTGTATCGAGCAGTTTCTTTCTATGTAAGTAGATAGGACTCCTAACGACAACTTGTTTCTGCACGTTTTTATGCACTTTTTTCTGTAATGCTTTTGCACTTGTTCAGAAACGTTCGCACTGTAACGGAAATCGCACATGGACACTTAGAAATTGAGGTAACTTCTGATAAATTATGTATAGTAAAGGACCTTTTCACTTGAATTCAATTGATTTGTTAGTTTGAGCACCCCGGACCACCAATTGCGACCAAAGAAACTGCTTCGTTTAAAAATGTTCAATTCTGTAATAAAGTTATAAGGCTTCCCGATTTATGATCCAATAAATTTATTTCAATCAACTTGCCTAGATTTGTGACACTTTAATTTGCTCGATGAACTTGGCTTTTTTTCTTATGAAAACACTTTACTGAACAGATAAAAATTATTCAGAAACTTGCATTATTTAAACGCTTCGAGACGCTTTATCACGTTTAGTGCATGATAGCAACCATAATGCTGGTGGAAACAACCAAGTGCTTGGTCAGAGATAGGATCTAAGGAATATCCTGTCGTAGGATTTAAGGTGAAGAGGGAGGTTTGGAGGAGGAAGTCTAGAGGCTGAAGCCAGTTAAATGGGATGATTTCAAAATTGGATGTACCTAAGAATGACTGCTTAAGGGTCAACATTTTGGTGTTGCATAATCTGGAGATATTGCTCAGCAAGTAAGGGAGTGACGAGTCAAAGGTATGCTGCCAGATCGGACATCTGGGCTTTGGAAGATCTGGTTTATTCTGGGCACCTTTTATATCCCTGAGTTCAATCTTATGCTTGACCCATGTTGTGTTTGTGTTATTTTTGTGATGCAGCTGACATCAGGAATACCTATTGACAATAAGGAGACCCTTCAGCCCATCAGGTCCATGCTAGCAATCCCATTAGTTCCCCCACTGCCTCCTTATCTCTCTATACATAGAACAGTACAACACAGGAACAGGCCCTACGGCCCACTATGTTGTGCTGAACTAATTAAACTAGAAACTAAATGCCTAACTAAACTAATCCCTTCTGCCTACACAATATCCATATTCCTCCATTCTTTGCACATTCATATGCCTATGTCTATCATATTTGCCTCCACTACCATGCCTGCAGCACATTCCAGGAATCCACCACTCTTTCACCTTAAACGTATGTCCTTAGCATTAGATATTTTGACCCGGGGGGAAGATACCAGCTGTCTGTCTATGCCTCTCATAATCTTACACTTCAATCAGGTTTCTCCTCAGCCTCAACCTTCCTCTCAATCCCTCCATTTTCTGACCTAGTGGTCTGGTTCCCATCCTCTTGCCAAACTAGTTTAAACCCTCCTGAGTAGCACCAGCAAACCTCCCCTCCAGGGTATTGGTTCCCATCCAGTTAAGGTGCAACCCCTCCCTGCCCCAGAAGAGGTTCCAATGATCCAAGAACCTGAAACCCTGCACCAGCTCCTCAGCTGTGCATTCATACAATGCACCCTCTCCCACACGTGCCCATCAACTACCCTCTGCTGCTTCCTACCATTGAAGATCAACTTAAAGTAGCCAATTACTGTCCCAGTATGTCGTTGGGATGTGGGAGGAAACCAGAATACCCAGAGGAAATGCACATGGTCAAGCAGTGAAAGTACAAACTCTGAACAGACAATACCTAAGGTCAGGAATGTTTTTGCATTAATTACAGTGCTTCCCTATACCTGCACAACTTCACCTAGAGCCACTGAAAATAATTGTAAAAATCATAAACCAATAATATAAAACTAAGTCAAGCATATGTCCTATTTAATTGTTTAAGTTGACACTAATAACACCATAAAGTGTTCAAGGCTTGGATCAATTCACCCTTTACAACCCAACAAGTCACCTTGTCCAACCGTGATTGCTCCCCATCTAGTTTACTTCTCTCAACCAAGCAGCTGACTGCTTCTACTAGTTTAATCAAAAATTAGCTGGAACTTAAAAACAATACTGACAATACTCAACAGGTCAGGCATTCATAGAGTCATAGAGCATGGATACAGGCCCTTCAGCCCAACCAGCCCATGCCAACCACAGTGCCCACTCAGCTAGTCCAAATTTCCTGCATTCAGCCCATATCCCTCTAAGCCCTGCCCCTCCATGTACCTATCCAAGTGCTTCTTAACTGATACTATTGTACCTGCCTCAACCACTTGCTCTGCAACTTGTTCCATATACTCACTACCCTCTGCATGAAAAAGTTCCCCTTGGGTCCCTTTTAAAACTTTCTCCCTTCTCCCTAAACCTATGCCTCCTTGTTTTAGACTCTATTGAGAGGCAGCCACTATTGCAAAACATGTTTTAACCCCACATATCTAGATAGTGACAATTTTAGTGATTTTTTTGAAGAAACAGATACTACTGAGTTTCAGCTTGGATTGCTGTCAGACAACAGCAATCAAATTAGTTTGTCTTTAAGATAAATATAACTTTTGGTTTCATGTGTTTGCTTGAATTGTTTTTACCATTCATTAGACTTGGATTCAATAGCAATTTGGACCATTTTCAAAACAGCATTGCATTTGTGATTGTAAAATATCCACTACTTCACAAATAAGATTGTTCAATTATTAAAACATAAATTTTTCAAGACTCTCCCCAACTGCACCCCACCATCCTCTACTAAAAAAAACACCAATTGTTTCCAAGTTGAATAGCTGAAACTTAAAGAATTTCAATTCACCTGGAGTACAATACACGTTACTCATCTTTTTTCCATCTCCACAGTATTGATGCTGGCTTTTAATTAACTAAAAACATTGTACCTCAATACAGTGTGAGTATACTGTAGGTCCAGAGTGCAGGATAGGGAATTCATTTTGGAAATTGATAGAGCTCACTTTCTCAAAGTAACCAAGAGTTTTTCAGGACTCCTCCCAGAAGGCGGAAGGGATTGAGGAGAGCTTGTTGGTGACATGAGGAAGAGTGGAATAGAGGGATGTTGTGTGTGGCATATCAGGCAAATGGAAGTTCTGGAAGTTCAGATGTTTCAGTAGCTTGATTTGGGAACTGTTAAAGTTGATAGTTTGGTAGTCAGGGAGCCAAGTAGTGAACAAAAAAACAAATTATGTTTTAGACTACAGAGACTGTGGTTTTCTCTCTATACTTCATGGAAACTTCCAACAGTTAGCACCAGTTCCAAGAAATGCACAACAGAAAGTCACCTCCAATAATTCCAGAGACCTAATGAAATTTCCCAGGGAGTAGGGTTAGTGGTAGGGAAAGAGAAGATTTTCTTCATTTTTTTTCTTTCTTTAACTTTCCTAGTTCTTGCAAATTTCCTAATCTTAAACATCTGCTGAGATTCCAACTAAGGACAGTGACTCATGAACAACATCCAATTATCTTTTACAAAAACAGAAAATACTGGAAGTACTCAGCACGTCAAGCAGCAGCAGTGTGGAGAGAAAGTGAGTCAATGTTTCAGGTCAAGGATCCTTCATTAGGAAAGGGAGAAAAGAAGCATTTTTTAAATTGTAGAGAGGAGAGGGTTGCAGAATGGTGCAGACAATTGCTTTAAAATCCAGCAGTTTGAGATTTAAAAAATGAAACATATTGAAACTGAAAGTTACAGACACATCCACAGAGAGAACAAAAACTATGGCTACCTGAAAAGAGGAGGGACTTGATGCCTTGAATGGCTTAAATGTGGATAAATCCCCAAGACCAGATGAGACTTTTTCCAGGCTGCTGCAGAAGGCAAGGAAAGAGATTGCCAGGGACAACATTTGGGTCCCTGGATGCTGGGAATGGAAGAGGTGTTGCATCTCCTGCAGTTGCATGGGAAAGTGACATGAGAAGGGAGGTGGTTGGTGGACATGGAAGAGTGAATCACTCAAAGAGGGAAGGGTCCCTTCAGAAAGCTGAAGAGGGTGAAGGGAAGAAGTGATGGTGGAATCCCATTAAACGTGACAAAAATTACCAAGGATGATTCATTGAATGTGGAGGCTCCTAGGGTGAAATATGAGGACCGGCAGAATCCTACTCTTGTCCTGGCTGGAAGGAGAGGTGTGAGAGCTGAAGTGCAAGAAATAGAAGTGACTTGGTTGAGACCATGTTAACTACGGTAGAGAGGGAGCTAATGGTTAAGGAAAAGGGAAGACACTGGTATGGGAAGTCTCATCATCAAAGCAGATACAACAGAGATGGAGAAATTGGGAGAGTGAACAGGAAACTGAGTGCAGTCGAGATAACTGTGAAAGTCAGTGGGTTTATGCTGGGCACTAACCTATCCTAACAGGAGTTGTTAAGAGAAGAATCAGGTGTGGATGGCTGGAAGCGAGAGCACTTTGGACATTGGCAACAAAGGTTTTGAGTTCTGCACAAATGCACAAAGTAGCACCAATATGGTCATCAGTGTATGGGAAAAAGAGTTGAGGGAGGGGTCCTGAATAGGACCGAAACAAGGACTGTTCCATTATCCAGTGAAGAATGAGGCAAAGCTCAGGGCTCATGGGAGTTCCCACAGCTCCATCTTTGACTTGGAGAAAGTGAGTGGAGTTAAAGGAGAGGTTGTACGATGTAAGGTTTAGGCAGGCAAAGGAGAGTGATGAAGGAAGGGGATTAATTGGACCTCAGCTCAGGAAGAAGTCAATGACCCATAAACAGTCCTGGTGTAGACATAAGTATAAGGGATTGGACATCCATGGAGACAATAAGTCAGTTGAGACCAGGAAATCGGAACTTCAGAGTGGCAGAGGTGTCGTGGTTGCAAATGGGAAGGGACTGAATATGGGAAGAAAGAAGAGTCAAAGTAGGAAGAAATAAACTCTGTGGTGTAAGCACAGGCTGAAACAATGGGTCTAGCACATCAGCACCTCCACTTCCTCAGAAGGCTAAGGAAATTCGATGTCCCTGATGACTTACACCAATTTTCACAGATGCACCATAGAAAGCATCCTACCTGGATGCATCACAGCTTGGCAAGGCAACTACTCTGTCCAAGACCACAAGAAATTGCAGAGTTGTGAATGTAGTCCAGTTCATCACGCAAACCATCCTCCCCTCCACTGACTCTGTCTACATCTCCCACTGCCACAGGAAAGCAGCCAACATAATCAAAGATCCCTCCCCCTTCCATCGGGCAGAAGGTATAAAAGTTAGAGAACACATACCACCAGGCTCAAGGACAGCTTCTATCCCGCTGTTATAAGTCTCTTGAACGGACCTGTTTTCCGATAAACATGAACTCTTGGTCTCTCAATCTATCTTGTCACAGCCTTTGCACTTTATTTTTCTAGATGCACCGCACTTTTTTTCTAACTGTAACACAATATTATGCATTCTGTTATTGTTTCTCCTTTTGTACTACCTCAATGTACTTATATATGGAGCAATCTGTTTGGATGGCATGCAAACAAAAGCTTTTCACAGTATCTCAGTACATCTAACAAAAACAAACCAATTAACCAATTAACCAACTAACCAGTTACATAAGCAAGAGACTGGAGGGTTTCCACAGCAAGTGGATCTTTGGATCTTTACTGCAACAAGGAAAGGAGACCATAGGACCAAAAGATATTGGAGCAGAATTAGGCCAGTCAGCCAATCTTCTATCCATACTAGTATCTTGCTCCTAACGCCACGGGCTCTTATCTTGTTTAGCAGCCTCATGTGCAGCACCTTGTCAAAGGCCTTCTGAAAATCCAAGTAAATAACATTCACCAATTCTCCTTTGTCTAACCTGCTTGTTACCTCCTCAAAGAATTCTAACAGATTTGTCAGGCAAGAACTCCCCTTAAGAAAGTGGAATGGCAAAATGATAACAAAAACATTGTTTTAATGCATTCACTGATCAGTGAATCTGGCACAGTAAGTTGATGCAAAGTGAATGTTTCTCTCATGGAAGTTTTGAAACAGTAGAGTGGGACTCTCCAGCAATGAGTCCTGTCCATATAGGATTGTACAGGATACACAGCAAAGAAACAGGCTATTTGGCCCATCTAATCCTTACTAGTATTTACAGTTTACTCGAGGCATGGTAGTGTAGGGGCAGGCACATAGTGTAGCAGTTAGCATAATGCTTCACAGCGCCAGGCATGCTATGTTGGCAGCGGAAGCGTGGCGACACTTGCGGGCTGCCCCCAGAACGCTCTACGCAAAAGATGTATTTCATTGTGTGTTTTGATGTACATGTGACTAATAAAGATATCTTATCTTATCATTCTTCATCTAAAACTATCAAGCAAGCCCTCTATTCCCTTCCACTTCTTATGCATGTCCAACTTTCCTTCAAGTATTTACTTCAGCAACATTCTCATCACTCTTTAGATAAACAAGTTTTTTATTCTGAATTCCCTATTGGATTTTTTGGTGACTATCTTAAATTGATGATCTCTATTCACATTTTGCCCACAATTAAAAATATTGCCCTAGCATCCATTCTACCATACCCTGCATAATTTTATAGATCTTTATTGGGTCACCCCTGAATTTTTTATTGAGGGAAAAGAAACTGAGTCTGTACATTCTTTCCTGATATGTACACCTCACATTTCTGGTCTCATCTTTGCAAATCTTCTTTGCACCTTCTCTGGTTCTCAATTTCATCAAGGTGCAACGCAGATTTAGAATAACTTCCCTACTTTTCAATTCTATCCCTCTAGAAATAAATCATAGTGCTTGGTTTATTATTTTTATGACCTTGGTGCAATTTTTAGTGATTGGTGTAAGCACACTATTCTGCAAGGTTATTAACTTCCTTCTCCTGCAATTTGTTGGACTCTTCCCTGGCATTGCCTATTTCTTTCCCCCAAGTTGGCACCTCTTTTGAAAATGGTACCTCCAATACTGCAGAATTCCTAGCACAGAAGTTTTGACTGCGATAATGGACTTAATCTCTGGAGTAGAACCTATAACCCCCGGTTCAGACAAGATTGCGATCATTAAGCTAAAGCTGACACAAAACCTACTGAGTCTGTGATACCAGTTCACTATATCAAATCAGTAGAATATGCAAGAGTAGTTTGGTACAAAACAGTAATAGATCATCATCTCACAAATTACCTTAATTATTTTGTTTGTGTGGATGCTGCAGACTATGAAATAAGACTATGAAATAACCCATTTCTGAGAATGCGTGTTTCCTGGGCTCCTCTCCTTGAAGAGACTAACTGGACAAACTGATGTGTGGTCCAATCCTATTGGATTTCATCATGTTACATGATGAAAATCCCAGCCTCAATTAGTGCTCCCTCTTCAAACACAATCTAAATGTCCTTTGCTGCTGGTATCTGTAATGTTTATGCCCGGTGTAATGTGACTAGATTTGCCTGTCACCTGCTCTTCTCAATGTTGAAAACAACTTTAAGACCAAGGAGAATTTAAATGAGAAAATAATGTGATCTTCAACAGTCCACACACATTGAAGTATCACAAGAAATTTAATGAATTTGCTGGGTGCAGGCAGTAATACTTTAATAGTGATCTCTTAAGGCAATGATGCAGCCTAAGCTATGGGGTCTTGAGCTGCATAGAAATTGCAAATAACTGCAGAATAATTTAGTTCCATTTTACCTGGGGTTGAAAGTGTTACATGTTTTCATTTCAAAATCATCTGAACTCTGTCACAAAACAAGAGACATAACTGGAGCACCAGTAAATTATTTGCATTGACTGACCTCCCTTAATCTAGTGAGGATAGAGGATTTATGTAAAGACACATATAAAACTGTGCTGACTGGCAAGCTGCTCTGGAAATATTATCAACCCCAATTTGTAAGTTTTACTGATGATCAAATAAACCAACATCACCATGGAACAGGTACCTCATTTAAATGACTGCAAATGTAAGGAAGACTTGCTGCAATTGAACAAGGCTTTGGTAAGACCACACTTGAAGTGCTGTGTATATTTTCATTTCCATACTTAAGGAAAGACAATACCAGAAGATCCACTAGATTGATTCATAAGATGAAAGGGTTGTCCTATCAGGAGAGATTGAATAGAATGGGGCACAAACTATATGTAGTTCAAAGGAATCAGAGAAGACTTTATTGATATATTACATGCTAAGAAGCTGATTCTACTGGAAGATGGAGGGGCTAGGATAAATGGGTGTAATCTTAGGATTGGGGGTAGGCCATTCAGCATGGGATGAAAAATGTCTTCACTCCATTAGCAGTGAATTTTCAGAATTCTTTACTTCAGAGGCCTGTTATTGCTCAATCACTGAGTATATTCATTATTAAAATTGAAAGGAGCATTGTAAAAATACTCGGGAAGTCAAATAGCGCCTGTGGAGAGAGAAACAGGATTTCTAGTCAATAATATGTCATCAAACTGAAACATTTACTCTGTTTCTGTCTCCACAGACCCTACTTGACCAGCTGAGTATTTCTAACATTTTCTGTCGTTATTTCAGATTTCCTGCATCTGTAGTCTTTTTTGCTTTTCAATATTCAAGGCTGAGATTATTAGATTTTTGGACACTTTGAGAAGCAACAGATATGGTGATCAATCAGGAAATTGGACAAGATCAAAGATGAGCCATGGTCTTAATGAATAGTGAATCAAGCTCAAATATTATGTACTTGGCACCAATTTCTTACATTCCTATGTTTCTAAATAGAATTTGAGTTCTAATAAGGCAAGTGCTCATCTTGGCATGAGTTAATAGCAACTTTCATGGTTCACATTCATGCACACTGAGTTCTCTAAGAAAGTTGTAAACCTCAGCCTTCCATGACTATTTTTCCAGGGAGCTGGCCCCAATACTTCCAATTAATGCACAACCCACAATGTATTGAAGTATTTTCAATAATTTTCCTGCTTGACCATTTACATCTCCATAATTTATTTAAATCCACCCCAGTGCATGTTCATCTTCTGCTGCAGTATTTGTCTATAACTTTGTTACTTACAGATTTGACTATTCCATTCCTGATCTCCCTCATTCTACTCTCCATGAATTTGGAAATATCCAGAATTCTGCTGCCTGTGCTTTGACTCGTGTCAATGCCAGTACACCCATTATTTTTGTGTTTGCCGACATACCAATTAGGCAGCATTTTCATTTTACATGTTTCATCTTTGTTTTCAAATTTGTCCATGCCCTTGGCCTTCCCTATCTTTGAAATCTCCTCTCAAAGATATGTGCTCCTTGAATTTTGACCTCTTGAACATCCCTAAATTAGTTTTTTAAGTGCTAAGCTATCCATGTTTAAAATTATGCCTCCCAGCATGAAAAGTGCATGCAAAACATTTCTGAGCTATAAATACATCTAGCCTTCCTACCATCAAGGAGAAGGGTTAGAATAAACTAAAATTCTTGATGCTTCCAAATGTTTTAAAGTACTATGGAACTTTTAATTTTTGAGGTAACTATTGTGTTAGCAGATATTTCTGGAACCCCTGGACAAACTGGTTATTATTGGCATTAATAAATGTAACCTCAATAAATTTCATTTGTCTTGAGAGAAAAGCTCAAGGTAGAATTGGTAAAAAAAATGTAGAGTCATGTGGGATTCAAGAGAAAGTGGCAAATTAGATCAAAGTCATCGCTGTAGCAGGAAACACAGGGTAATGATTGACTGGTGTTCTTGTGATTGGAAGGCTGTTACCAATGGGGTCCCATAAGAACCAGTACACTGTCCTTTTTTGTTCAATATATTAATGAGTTAGGCTTAAGTGCAGAAGCCATAATAAAGAAATTTGCAGATGATACAAAAATTGTTTGTGTGGTTGACAGGGAATAGGGTAGAAGGATGCAGATGGATTGGCCAGTTGGGCTGCAAAGTGGCAAATAGAACCTAATCCAGAGAAATGTGAAGTAATGCAACAAGGTGAGGGAATATACAATGGGGGGGGGGAGTGGTATCAAGAAGCAAGGAGAAGCAAGGCAGCTTCGAGTATACGATCACTGGTTCTTAATGGTAGCTGGACAGATTGATAAGGTCATTACAAAAGCTCATGGAATGCTTTCCTTAATTATCTGAGTTACAGAATATAAGAGCAGGAAGGTTATGCTGGAATGGTACACAATGTTTGTTAGGCCATTGCTTGTGTACTGTGTGCATTTCTAGACACAACATCACAGAAAAGATGTTATTGCACTGGAAAGGGTACAGAGGAGATTTACAAGAATGATGACAGAACTGGAAAATCTTAGCCAAGAGGTAAGATTGTATAGGCTGGGTTGTTCTTTGGAAAGGAGGCTGAGAGGAGACTTAATTAAGATATACAGAATTACGGGAGGCCGTGACAGAGCAAATAGAGGGACCTATTTCCCCTGGCTGAGGTGTCAAAAAAACAAACCAAAAGCAAAAAAACTTAAAGTAATTGGTAGATTAATTAGAGGGGAGATGAAGAAAACATTTTTTTCACCCAGTGGTGGAAAAGATGTTGAACTCACTACTTGAAAGGGTTTTAGAGAAAGAAACTCACACTTCTTGGGTAAACACTCAAAGAGCCATGAAATACAGAACTATTACTCAATCATAAGAAGATGAAATTAGATTGGGTAACTCTTTCTTGACCTGTAAAAATGTCCCCCTTCAGTGTCATATTTTCCATGATTCTACTTGTTTTCGGTGAACCTGTTAGAAAATGCTGTTGGTCTTGGAATCCAGCTTGAGGAACACTGTCAGCTTGCAATTAATTTTATTACTTAATGGATAAACCAAAATATAATAATGAAATGAAATACAGTTTGGATACATGGGTGTGATCTTTGGGAAGCAGTGGGTCACTTTGATTATTCAATAAATGAATGTGCCAATTCCAATGTAACAGCAATGTAGCAGGTCAGTCCACAAATAATTAAGTCTAAACAAATACAATCAGGCTTCAGTGGGCCAATTGCTAATGAATAATTTGAACAAAGTTGTCAAAAATCTATCTAATAATAATTTGATAAAGAGTATGCCAATTTTAATTCATTACATAAATAACTTCATCTTTAAAACTGCAACCTGGCTTTGGAAGTAGTGTGTGAACTACAATCATTTTAAAAAATTGAAACAATGCAATCAAATTTTTGGGACAACATGCCAATTTCAATTTAATGGATGAGTTAATTGTTTCTCTCGCTGTTAATACAACCATAGACTTTAGACTTACCGTTGGTGATGTAATGTTAGATGCCATGGAGTTTTTTTTAAATCAGTTTTCCTGTTTTAATTGTCATCCTAACCATCAGTTTTATTCAATCAACTTACTTGGAGCCGAGGGCATTAACATGGACCTTGCACTAAATAAAAGTAGCTATTCTGAGCCTTCACCAAATTGGCCAGTGGGGAGTTGACAATTCTAATTACTTTATACCAAATAAAGAGGTTGAACATTGCTTAATTATGTTCCATGGACCAAAAGGGTAATCTAAAAATTTTAAAAAGGTTGCCTCTCTTTTTACCCTGAGGCTTCATACCTACTACTTGTTGACAGGAATGAGGATTATCAATCACAGAAAACAACAAATGGCACATTCCCTTTTATACAAGTGCCATGAGGGCTTTTCATATGTATCCCAATCAATTGGTCACACAGTATTCCACTTGACACAATTTTTAACCAAGTTTAACTTCAGCTGCTCCTTTTGAACTGAAACAAAGAGAATGTTTCCTTTGATTTGTAAAATCTCTTCCTTTAAATAACAATAACATGAGGACATTAATCAACACTTTTGAGCATGGTGTTAAACCTAACAGTTATACTTTTCCTCTGATACTGCAGTAATATTAGCTATTTTACTCAAATGTGGATCAGGACCAGATAAAATGTTTTGAGCAAATGGTACATTTAAATACATCAGAAATGTAAACTCTTTATTTTTTTATTACATTATGTATTAAAATTGTTGTTCAGCAAAACATTGATTATAATACTGTGATTGTATGAATAGCATATGAAGGACACTGGACAAGTTAAAACAGGAGAGTTGAAGATTTAAGTTAGTCAAGAATTTAGCCACAAGTTCTTTCCTCTTTCAATTAACAAAGATCCCTGTTCATGGTTAGTGTTTCATTCATGTTTCTCTTTCTGGCATCATCTCAACTTTGGTTTCAGCTTCATGCAAAGTTTTACCATAGCTTAATATCTTTATTGCCACTTTAACCAAAGAAATAACATAGAACATTGAACAGTACAGTACAGGAACAGGCCCTTTGGCCCATAATGTCTGTGCCAACCATGATATCCATTTAAACTAATCCCTATATTCCTCCAGCCCCTGCCTGTTCATGTACCTGTCTAAATGCCCCTTAAATGTTGCTATTGTATCTGCTTCCACCACCTCCGCTGGCAGCATGTTCCAGGCACCTACTACTCACATATCTCCTTTAAACTTTCCTCCACCCATCTTAATTCCATGCCCTCTAGTATTTGACATTTCTGCCTTCAGAAAAAGACTATGTACCCTACTAAAATTTTATGTACTTCTATCAGGTTGCTCCTCAGCTTCCGATGCTCCAGAGAAAATAATCCAAGTTTGTCCAGCCTCCCCTTGTAGCTAATACTCTCTAATCCAGGCAACATATTGGTTAACCTCCTTTGCACTGTCTTCAAAGCCTCCACATTCTTCCTGTAATGTGACGACCAGGACTGCACACAATACTCCAAATGTGGCCTAGCCTAGGTTTAAACAGCTGCAACATGATTTCTAAACTTCTATATTCAATTCCCTGACTGATAAAGGCAAGTATACCCTATACCACTTTCAGGTAGCTATGGACTTGCACCCCAAGATCGCTCTGTACATCAATGCTCCTCAGGGTCCAACCATTTACTGTATACCTTCCTCTTACATTTGGCCTCCCAAAGTGCAACACCTCACACTTGTCCAGATTAAACACCATCTGCCCTTTTCCCACCCTTATTTCCAACTGATTTATATCCTGCTGTATCCTGCTTATATACATCGCATACAATAGAGGCCCAAGCGCTGATCCCTGTGGAACACACTGGTTTCAGACCTCCAGTCAGAATAACACCATTCCACCACTACTCTCCTTCTTTTATGGCCAAGCCAATTTTGAATGCAATCGACCAAGTCTCCATGGATCCCATTTGCCTTAATTTTCTGGATCAGCCTACCATGAGGGACCTTGTTGAACGCTTTGGTAAGATCCATGTAGACAATGTCTACTTCTCTACCCTCATCAATTATCTTTGTTACCTCCTCAACAAACTCAATCAACTTTGTAAGCTATGACTTCCCCTGCACAAAGCTCACTATCCCCAGTAAGTCCATGCTTTTCCTGATGTGTGTAAATCCTAATCCAAAGAATGTTCTCCAATAATTTCCCTACCACTGATGTAAGGCTCACCAGCCTATAATTTCCTGGTTTGTCCCTATTGACCTTCTTAAACAAAGATACAGTGTTGATCATTCTCCAGTCCTCTGGAACTCACCCGTGGCTAAAGAGGATACAATGATCTCTGTCAAGGCCAGCAACCTCCTCTCTTGCCTCTCTCAATAACTTGGGGTAGATTCCATGAGTGGAATTTCTAGGTTCTATAAAAAATTTGATCCCCCAGCAAAATAATTCCACATATAATTGACTTATTTTGTATAACTTATGTATATTATATTATTTTGTTATATTACTGGGAATTGTTTGAAATGTCTGATTATGATTTGTGCTGATTCAGTTATATTCCTGAAAAATATATTTAATTTTAATGTTGATATGCAGTTCCTTCAGAATTCATAAGAATATAAGAAACAGGAGTGGGAAGAAATCTTATGACCCCTTAGCCCTGCTCCACTATGAGGTTAATGACTGATCCTGTGGTTCACCTTCACTTTCCCATCCAAACCTATTTCCTCTGATTCCTTAGGTGTCCAAAAATCTATTCATCTCTGTCTTGAATGTGCTCAATAATTGAGCATCCATATCCCTCTGAGGTGGAACATTCTAATGATGTACGACCTCTGTGCTAGAACAATTCCTCTCTCCTAAATCCTAAATGATCTGTCATGAGAACAATCCCTCTAGTTCTGGATTTTCTAGCTACAGGCATCTATCATGTCCATTTCTCTTAAAAGTTTTGTCTCAATTTTTTCACTTCTCAATCTTTTAAAATCAGTGAATCTAGGCCAATCTTACTTCCATAAAAATCTCTCCATGCTAGGAATTAATCTATTAATTCAAACTGCACTGGGTTCAAGACAAAATATCCTTCTTTAGCTGGAGGCCAAAACTACACTCCAAATGAGATCTCACCAATGCCCTATGAAATCTCAGCAAGATTTCTTTATTTTCGTAATCCTACCTGTTTTTAGTGAATACTGATAATTTCTTGCTTACTTTCTTATCTTACTTACTTTCTTTCTTGCTTGCTTACTTACTTGTTTTCTGGATCTCATAACCCTGTTCACCATAATTTACTAGTTTCACCAATATTTACTAGTTTCTTGGTTGTTTAAAATATACTATATTGAAAATTTATCATATTGTTGTTGTTCAAAATCTAAAATCAAATGGTATTTCAAAAGCAAAAACTGTTAAATAATTACTTCCAAAAATCATGCATTCAATTTTGAGTATTTTCCCTGCAGAAGACGATGCGTACTTTGAAATTAAGTTTTCTACTAACTTCTGAAAATAAATAAAATTTAGATGCCTTCAGCTAGCTCAAGAAAGTTTTAATTAAAAGGATATTAATGAACATATAATTAAAGAACCAAATGCTGGAAAATAGAGAAATCTGAACTGATTGGAAAGATATGAATCTGTAAAAGGTAGGTCATGACTAATGAACATAATTGAAGTTTGAGGAAATAGCTAAAGTAATAAACGGGGGAACATCTTTGGATAGATGTTTATGTTGACTTTGAGACTGATAAAGCTTTACATTAGAAGCTATTAGCCAAAATTAACACTGAAGCTGAAAACAAGTAGCGAAGGGACTGGCTAGGCAATAGAAAATGGTGTAGGAATCATGGGTATTATTCTATATGCAAGTCAGTGACTAGTAATATCCTCTGAGGATTTGTGCTGGGTGCCAACTTGTCACTGTAATTATATGTTCAGTTAATACAATGAGATCCATACATTCAAATTTCCAATGACACAAATATTGATGACATATGATGTAGACAGAATCATAAAATTGCAAAATGAATTGTTGATTAACTGAGTTAGCGAAACTGTGGCAGATAGATTTCAATGCATTGAAGAGTGAAGCCAATCTATCCTGTACTAAAAATGGAAATACAAGTATATCTTTAAAGTGGGTAAGGGCTGGGAAAAGTGGAAATCCAAAGTGATTTAGTGGCCCATGCACACAGTTCTCTAAATATAATAAAGATGTAGAAATAAAATGAAAAAAAAGACAATTAGCATGTTAAATTTACAAGTATAGAGTTTGAATACAAGGTTGAGGAACTTTTACAACAGTCAGACAAGGCCCTGGTTGGTTCCTATCTAGATCACTGAGTACATTAACAGATAATGCAGCCAAGAAGGAGTGCAGAGCAGATACACCAAATCATTTTACAAGGACTCTAAAAGTTATGATTATGAGGGGAGATTGCACAAACTAGTTTTCTATGCAGTAGAATATCAGAACATAAGAAACAGAAGCCAGAGTATGCCATAAACTAGTCAGCCCCTCGAACCTGCTTTGCTATTCAGTAAGATCATGGCCGATCCACTTAGCCTCAATGCCACCACCCCTTGATTCCCTTGTGGTTCACATATCTATCAATCTCTGCCTTGAATATATTCAATGACTTTGACACCACAGCTCACTGGGATACAGAATTCCAAAGAGTTGCAATCCTCTGAGAGAAGAAATTCCTCTTCGACTCATATCAAATGGGTGATCCCTTATTCTGAAACTACAACTCTAGTTCCAAAAATCCACATGAAGAGAAGAATCCTCTCAGCATCCACCCTGTCAATCCCCCTCATTACAACATTTTTCAATAAGATCAGCTCTCATTCTATACTTGTATGCGTATAAGCACAACCTGTTCAACCCATCTTCATATGTCAGCCCTTTATCTGCACTGCCTCTTATGTAAGTATTTTCTTCCTTAGATGTGTAAAGTAAAACTGTACATGGTATTCCAGGTGTTGTCTCACCAGCACTCTGTAAAGTTGCACCATAGTTTCCCTATTTTTATCCTCCATACCCTTTGCAATAAAGGCCAACATTTTATTAGCCTTCTTAATTACTTGATGCACCTGTATGCCAACTACTTGAGTTTCATTCACGAGGACCTCCCCTCTCTTTGTATCTCAACATTTTATAGTGTCGCTCAGTTTACATTGTAGCGGCTGCTACCACGATGCGAGAATAAAGACACAAGTCTGCAAGCTGTGGAACAAGACTGATTTATTTACCCGCCTTGCGCGGGCCTTTTAAGCCACGCGGTTCCCGCCTTCCGAAAACGGAAATGAAGTATGTGCTACGTCATCGAAATCTTTTCGCACGTGCAGGTTCTCCCCCGTCACTTGGGGAAGACGAAGGCCCAGCGTCATCTTGGGCCCCGCTGCTCTGACGACATGCGCCCCGACCGCCAAGCCGGTTCGCCTGCGCAGACGGTGAGTCGCCACACAACCACCACCCCCAGAACCGGCGATACAGTCCCCAAAGTTTGCTGGCTGTGCTAGCCGTTGCTTAGGTGGTCGGCCTCTGTGTCGCGGTGTTCGGACCTCGACCGGTTGTTGTAGGTCTAAATGGGCTGGTTTGAGGTGGTCCGTCGTGAAGACTTCTTCCTTGCCCCCAATGTCCAAAATAAAGGTGGACCCATTATTTCTGACGACCCGGAACGGCCCCTCGTATGGTCGTTGCAATGGTGCCCGGGGCATGCCTCTGCGAATGAAAACGGACTTACAGTCTCGTAGTTCCTTGGGCTCACAGGATGGGGACTGACCATGTCGCGAAGTGGGAATTGGTGCCAAGCTGCTGAGCCTCTCGCACAGTCTTTCCAGGACTGCTGCAGGTTGTTCCTCTTGCCCCCTAAGGGCGGATATGAACTCCTCTGGGACGACCAAGGGTGCACCGTACACGAGTTCGGCTGACGAAGCGTGGAGATCCTCCTTGGGGGCAGTGCGTATGCCAAGCAGGACCCAAGGAAGTTTGTCGACCCAGTTAGGACCTTTCAGGCAGGCCATCGGCTGATTTCAGATGGCGGTGGAAACGTTCTACCAACCCGTTTGACTGAGGGTGGTAGGCCGTGGTGGTGGGCAGCTGCGTTCCTAGCATGTTCGCTAGTGCAGACCATAGGCTGGAGGTAAACTGGGTGACAGCGGCAAGGGTAAAGTTCCAGGTAAAACAGCTGTTGTCGAATTGTAATTGGACTGTACGGGTACCGAAAGTCCGTATTGTTGTGCAGTTTGTGGCTTTGAGTGCGGGACCCTGTTGCCTGCTACAAGTGTTGTGGCTAGTCAGCGGTAAAACACTGACCTCTGCTCCAGTATCAACAAGGAAACGACGCCCGGACTGCTTGTCCCAAACGAATAGGAGGCTGTGTTGGTGGCCAGCCGCCGTAGCCATCAGCGGCGGTTGGCCCTGGCGTTTCCCTGAAACTTGCAGTGTGGGCGGCATCGACGGGCCTCCGCCCCCACCTCTGATGGTAGAAACACAGCTGGTCGTCAGTGTCGTTGTCTGTGTTTCTGGGGTGTGGTAGCTCGGCTGTTTAGGTAGGTAGTTGGTTTAGGTAGGCGTTGGGCACGCGGTCTGGCGATTTGGCCGATGGACGAACTGCTCTCGCGTTTGGCCTTCCACAGGACATCTGCCCGGGCAGCTACCTCACGTGGGTTCCTGAAGTCAGCGTCGGCCAACAGCAGGTGAATGTCGTCGGGCAGCTGTTCGAGGAAGGCCTGCTTGAACATCAGGCAGGGCTTGTGTCCCTCAGCCAAGGCCAGCATCTCGTTCACCAGGGCCGATGGGGATCTGTCCCCCAGGCCGTTGAGATGAAGCAGGCGGGCGGCGCACTCACGACAGGAGAGGCCGAAGTTCCGAATGGTGGGCAGCTTGAGTGCCACTGCGTTGGCTACTGCGTTGTTCATTGTGTGGGTCCAAAATCCGTTTGGACTGTCGGCGTCACCAATGTAGAGGCTGCTACCGCGATGCTAGAATAAAGACACAAGTCTGCAAGCTGTGGAACAAGACTGATTTATTTACCCGCCTTGTGCGGGTCTTTTAAGCCACGCGGTTCCCGCCTTCCGAAAATGGAAATGACGTATGTGCTATGTCATCGAAATCTTTTCGCGCGCGTTGGTTCTCCCCCATCGCTCAGGGAAGACAAAGTCCCAGCGTCATCTTGGGCCCCGCCACTCCGACGACGCGCACCCCGACCGCCAAGCCAGTTCACCTGCATGGACGATGAGTCGCCACAACATGATAATTTCCTTTCTCATTTTGCCTGCCAAAGTGGATGGCCTCACATTTACTGATATTATATTCCATCTGCCAACTTGTTGCCTATTAAAGCTTAGGATTGTTATATTTGGAGAGTTTGGGATTTTGAAATAAGTTAATGGAATAGATAGAGAAAGAAAACTTTTTTCCTTGGTGGGGTTTAGGACAAGGAGCTTTAACCTTAAAATCCAAAGCAGAACATTTGGAGGGGAAGTTCAGAAACAGAAAGTGTGGGATTAGTGTGGCAGTCTCTCCCACACAGAAAAAAGGAAGATGTTAGCTCAATTAACAACTGTATATTTTGATTAAAAGCTTCTTGGTAGCCAGGAGTATTAAGACATATGGATCCAAGCCAATTGAATAGAGTCAGGATATAGATCACCCATGACCTCACTGAATAAAAGAACAGACTCCAGAGGTTGAATACCTTATTCCTGTACCAGGTCCATTCTAAATTAATAAGGCTAGTTCCAGTTTGGACATGGCTCCATAAAGTTATGTGACTATGATGGTTATGTTGCAATTTTGTTTGCTTTGAATTTACATGTCATTTTCAAGTCTCAAATTAATCACCAAAGGTTAACAGAAAGAGATATCATAAGAGCAGACGCTGACAGATGAATAGTAAAACATTGGTTGTAATTCTATTAAATCAGAATCAATATTTATAGTATTAAAATGTAAGTAATATAAATGAAAATCTACATTTAACCTTGTACCATAAAACACACTGAAGTGTTGCATTTTATTATTAGAGAAATTGAATACTAAGAAAAGGAGGTTATTCTTCAGTTACATAGGGTATTGGCGAGACCATATATGAACTAATGTGTACAGTGTACAGATTGGTCTCCTTATTTAAGAAAGAATGTTAATGTGATGGAGCAGTTAGAGGTATAGAGCTCTATGTATACTAATTCCATTTCCCAGCACTTGGCTCATAATCTTCTATATCATTTCAGATTTTCAGCATTCTAGATTTCAACCACGCTGTGAGTGAAAACATATCCCTTCACTTTAAACATATGCTCTTTGGATACCCCTTTGGATAGACACCTCTGCTAAGGGAAAATGTTTCTCACTCACTGTCTACCCTGTCTATACATCTCACAATTTTGTGTAGCTCAGCCAGGCCTCCACTCAGCTTTCTCTACTCTAACGAAAACAAATCCAGCGTTGTCACATAACTGAAATGCTTCATCCTGGAGAATCTCCTCTGAACGTTCTCCAGTGCAGTCACATCATTCTTATAGTGTGCTGGCCATAACTTCTCTCAGTACTCAGCTGTGTTCAAACTTATATAGTTAAACTATAATCTCCCTGCTCTTGTTTTCTATGCATTGGCTAAATTCAGGGAACATTTGCAAAACTAATACAAAGATAGGGTGGGTTTTCTAATGAGGACAGGTTTGGCTTATATCTGCTGGAGTTTAAAATAATGAGAGATGATTAAAATGTACAAGATCAAAATTAAGAATACAGTTAGATCAGTCATAATTTCATTAAATAATAGAGCAGGCTCGAGGTGCCAGCACAAGCACAGGCTTTAAGTGTTAAACTATTGTAAGAACATGGTCTCTTAACACTTGGATATACACTGCTCTTCATTATTACTAAACTTGTTATCACCATTCCATTGTCTAATAACAGAGCTCTGTACAAGTATGCAAGTCACTCATGAGAATGATACAGATTCATAACTTTGTTGGATTGTACTGTACTCAAGTTACAAAATTCCCAAAAGCATAAACATAAAACAGATACCCAAATTAATCAATGGTGTATATAATTCGACCAACTAACCAAATCAAGCAGTTACTTACTGGGAAAGAACTACTGTTTGTGAATATGTAAATAATCTTTAAATGAAAATACTCATAAATGTCAGTATAATATAACCACTCTAATACTGGACAAAGTGGGATAATCAATAAACTAAAATGAATGAAATTGAATTTGCTAATTCCTGTGACTTATTTAGTGTCTGAATATTCCAAATAGAAAAATATCAAATATCTACACCATTATTAAATGGAGATAAAGTGATGGTTTAAAGCAGAGATTAAAAATCATAATTTTATAACCCAGAATTTTCTAATGGATCATTTTTGAAACATTGCTATTAGTGTTTAGTGTCAACGACTTAGTTTTTCCCTGAGATACCTTCACTAACATTGGCTGTTTTCATCTCTGTAATATTTTCCTATTCTGCCTCTGCCACAGCTCATCTATTGCTGAAACATTCATTCATGCTTTTGTTGCCTTTAGCCTTGATCATCGCAGTGCCCTCAAAACTGATCTCTCTTATTCCAATCTCCATAAATTTGAGGTCATCCAAAATACTGTGCCCAAGCCCCAACTTGCACTGTCCCTTTCACCCATCACCCCTGTGTTTGATGACCTACATTAACTCCCAGCAAAGCAACTCAACAATCTCAGTATACTCATTCTCATTTTCATATTTACCAATGGTATCAACCCTCCTTTTCTCTGTAATCTCCTTCAACCCTGTAACTTTGAGGTGTCTTTGTTCCTCTAACTTCGGCCTTTTGCTCATCCCCAAATTTAAATAACTTCCTCATTAGTGGTCATAACTACAGCTATCATTGACCTCCTGCATCTCTATCTATCCCTTTTAAGATCTTGAAAACATGGTTCTCTGACCATACTTTTGTCATTTGCCCTAAGATCTTCTTATGCCGTTTGGCATACATTTTTTTGTTTGATAATGCTGCTTCAAGCTTCTTGGCATGCTTTTGTTCCATTGGGTTCACTATACAAATGAAAATTGTTCTTGTTGATGATGTAAATGAATGCATGACAAATATGTTGGGATTTTATATTATTATTAATATGATAGAGTGATCATTGCAAAGGACCTCCTGCAGAGCAACATGCCAAATATCACACAGTTCAGGGGTTTGACACTGAATTTCACAGATTATTTGCTACTGAAGGAACAATTTCACACAGTTTTGCTTTTTTCACAATCAAGTGTCATTGCTATTGTTTTCTTTTCTGTCTCCAGCTTAATGGAAATCTCTATTCAATGTCTGGTTTCACAAGTTGGAAAGGAAATGCAAAATTCTAAATTGATTAACAAAATCTCTGCTGCCACGTAGCCAAATGAACAGGCCACTTTCTCCCACATTTGCCATCATTTTTGGTTTTGCTTCTGAGACTTGTTTACTTAAACCTCAAAAATCAGTATTCTTTCTTCAAAAAGAAATTTCATACATATCATCTATATTGAATGTTAATGTTTTTATATCATCAAGGTCTTAATATTTCTACAGTACATAATCTACTTTGACACTTAAGAACAATGAATTATGTCAATGTACAATGTGATGCATTTAGAGAAGAACAAGAACGATTCTGGGTTTGAAGTCCTTTGATCAGTCTAATAACATCACAAGGTTTGCTTTATTTGGAAAATCTGGAAAAAATGGACTCAGGGGGAATATTATGCAGCTGTTGATGTTATCCTTGTGGCTTCTAATTCACCAGATCTACATTCAAACAACTGCACATTTGTGTTAGCACATGTGTAAAAGGGCACACGTGTGACACTAATGTGTGTGCACCACCAAATTGATGCTTGCCCTGTGAAAATGATTCATTTATATTCAACTGTCACACATGTACAAGAAAGCAGGTCTGAACAGCTAGGACAAAGCGTGTATCTATGCTGAGTGGAGGAATTATCAATTATTTGGAGGTGTGTTGCAAAAGACATTTAGATTTGAGGTTTTTGGGATCAGACACACAGAATTCTAGAATAGCAGAATTTCGTGAGTGTTCTGAACATTGAGATGAAGCCATCTGTTTGTTACTTAAAAAAAGTTCATTAAGTCATAGTTCTGTTAATCCTTCAGCACCACCAGGAGCAGGGAGAGAGGCCAAGACTGGCAGGAAAGGAGCACTCCAGCCAGAAAGGCCTTGTTCCTATAAGTTTTTTATAATTCAGACTCTGACCTGGCCTTGTTCTATCTACCTGAAGCAATCTAGCAGCTACAACTTTCTAAGCCAATAGCGACAGTGTTCTGTCACTTTTTGAAGACAGAGCTTCAATCAAGCAACAATGCCTGTATTGCTCTGCCAGTTGAGTTAAAGGTTACCATCACTCTGAACTTCTGGTTCATTCCTAGTGATGCAAATAATATTTGCCAAATTTGTAATTTGCAATTGCATATATTGCTCATGGATATTCTCTGCTCAAAGGGAAATTCATCAGGCACTGGGACAAATTGGTGAAGACCCCCACACCATGGCATTTTAGTTTATTTTTACTTCCAGGTCATCAGTTGCTCTGACCTTGTTGAAAAAAAATCAAGACTGTTTTGCCATAGGCAAAAATATGGGACAAATTGAACCAAGTGCCCATATGCCTGAACTTTCCTGGACTTGACATGGAGAGTTGGACAAGTTGACTCTAAACCTTGGGAATTTGGTAGTCAGGCACAATGGGGACTCAGCAGCCACTATGTCATAGCTGGAATACTGTTCATGGCCCCCATCCTGAGAACTTCCTGGTAGGTTTAGGCAGCAGGTTTCACCTTCTATCAAAGCTTTGAAGAGTTTTTAAATGTCTCTGACGTCTATTATAGTTTTAAATAATTAAACTTAAAATATATTAAAACACTAAAAAACTAAAATAAAATAAATCTTAGTCCTCTGCCAAGTCTGGCTGTCGCAAAGGCAGATTCCCCTGAGTAATACTGGAACATACCAGTATAATTGGACTCTGCTAATGGACCCCACATAGAATCCAGGGATAAGGTAGAATGATGGATGTGCTGACACAGAATGTTCACATAGGTCAACAGTGTACTTCAGAAATATTGACCACAGTCAGCATGATTTGGCCCACTGTCATGGAAATGATTTTTCAGACATATGGATCAATATTGGCTATTTTTATGGAGCATATTGTCTTCTTGTGCCACTTGATTTACTTTTACATTGACTTCAGCAGAGAAGTACATGGAGTATGGGAGACAGCAGGGAAGGAAGTGATCAAGTTTCTTTGGGATGCAGACCAGGATTTTTTCAAAGTCAGAGCAAAAACTCTTCCTTGGCTTCACCTGAAGCTTCCAGGGTTGGTGTCTATGCATTGATGACTGTTGCAAGTTGGTTTCATGTTAGAGTTAAGGATATAGGGCATTCGCAATTTCTGCAGTGTGAGTCACCAAGATGTCACCACACTTGCTCATTCTTGACAACAAAGCTCACTCCTTAAAGATGGTTTCCCTCTTCATATTTGCCTGACTAAAAGAAGGTATATCCATTGCCTTGTTCTTTAAGCTGGCCATCTGCCTGACAAGACTTCCTCAGGGCAGCAATGTCTGGAAAATATGGAGGACACCGCAACTGTCTGAAGTCACCACTCGGTGAAGGCAGACATTAATGATGAAATTCACCAATACCTTCAATTTTCCATTGAGGAAAGGGTAGCTGAAGATTAAAACTTCAGACCTGGTGCAAAACTTTGGTCTACCAGGCAGCAGTGATCACTGCCCTCCGATGTGCTTCTGAGACCTGGATTACCTACAGCGGGTATTTTAAGCATTGAAAAAGTACCACCAACATTGTCTCTATAAAATCCTCCAAATTTATTGGAATCATAAGTGAACCATACCAACATCCTTTCCTATGAGGTCTTAGTTTTTCTCAGTCAGTAATTGGGTTGACAAAGCTATTTTCATGCCTGACAACAGATTGCCCAGAACAGAAACTCTATTCCAAGCACTGTCATTGCAGGAGATTACCAGGTAAACAGAGAAAGAAATTCATGGATGTGTTCAAAGTTTTCCTGAAATAGTGCAACATATGCACTGACTTATGGGAACCTCTGCATCTGAACCTCCACATCTATTGCACTACTGTCATCAATCTTCCTGGTCACCTCCTCAAAGAACCCTATCAGGCTTGAGGCAAAATTTTCCCTTCACAAAGCCATGCTGGCTGTCTCTAATCAGTCCATGATTTTCCAAATGATCATAGATCCTATCTCTTCCCAGGATATGTGGGAGGAAGGGGTTAGATAGTCTTAGGCATGGTTTAAAGGTCGGCACGACGTGGTGGGCCGAAGGTCCTGTATTGTGCCTTTGGTTCTATGGTTCTATGGTACATTAATAAGTGGGAATATTGGGATTGGATAGGAAAATATCTCTTTCAGGGAATTAAATGACCCCATCTATTGGCCTGAATCTACCATGGTTTTTCTGTCTATGCTTACCAGTCTCCTGCTCACAGTCCCTGGACTATCCCTTTTTACCTTTTTTGAATAAGGGGACAACATTTGCCACCCTCCCTGGATAAAGTAACTGAATTTTATGTGTGACCCTGGGCACTAAGTTACAATATGATCATTAATGTGTCTCCTCCATTTGCTTAGAAAAAGTATATACTTGGTAAATTAATTTAATAACAAGTCCTTTTGAGGAGAAAAAGACAAAGAAAGTGTGGCTCATTTGGTAGCATTCTCATATCTAAAACATGTGATTGTGGATTCCAGCCTTATTATTTACTCTGGACTGGTCTGCTAGAACATTATTGAAACTATTATATTCTCTCAGGTTATGTCTTTTAAATGATACATTAGACCAGGACTTCTCCTGGCTGTGAAGCTTGTTTTAAAATGCTTTGGCATACCTTGAACTCACATGAAAAGCTAAATAAAAGCAAGTTCAGTGTTGGGATTTCAGGGAATTAAATGACCCCATCATTGGCCTGAATCTACCACAGTTTTTCTGCCTATGCTTACCAGTCTCCTGCTCACAGTCCCTCATGCAAATTTTTTCGAGGAAGCTGATTGGCGAGGCCAAATATGATGCAGGCCCTTTCCATTCATTGATAGCAAACACTTCCCACAGAATTCCTTTGACATTCACAAACATTAAAAAAATTACTATAAATTAATCAGTATCAATTTAATAAAATATTTTAAAAATTGGGGGGAAAAACAATTAGTTACATTAAGATTAATAAAATTATAACAAAATTGAATGTATTCTTATACTTAGCCATGCTCTAATAGCTGTTCTCCTCCATTCCAATAGATGGGTTCATTGTTCTTGCAGTGGGTCTAACTTGGCACAGGTTCAACGGTGGAATTTGTGCTCCACTACCATGTCAAAGTGCAATTGGGAAATTGCTTGTGATCAGCTGTGGAAGAGTTCAGGACTTCCAAGTTTGCATGGAAGTTGCAAACATCCACACAGCCATGTAGCTAAATGCTAAATTGTAAGTTAAGTGTGGGATTCAGATGTGTGATTTGGTCTGATGGACTAAAAGATAGAGGAACTTCTGGTAGAATCAGACAAGGTCATGTTCCAAATTTATAATCTGTGATTAATTAGCTGATTTCAGTCAAAGCATTACAATTTGCTACAGCACTCATGTAGTGGCAGAGCAAGCATCTTGACTTATTCATCTAATATCTGTCCAATTCCACTTGCTCTAAAGCATTTGTTTAAGCAACATGTATGAAGAAACAAAAACCAGCCAGCAGAACAAATGAACTTCAAAATGGAGAGCAGAATCAGAATCAGATTTATTATCGCTGACATATGTAGTGAAATTTGTTGTTTTGTGGCAGCAGTACAGTGCGAGAAATAAAGATGTAAAAATTATTATAAGTTACAAAAATAAATAAATAGTGCAAAAGAGGAATAATGAGGTAATGTTCATGGGTTCATGGACCATTCAGAAATCTGATGGCAGAGGGGAAGAAGCTGTTCCTGAAACATTGAGTGCGGGTCTTTAGGCTCCTGTACCTCCTCCCTGATGGTAGTAACATGAAGAGGGCATGTCCCGGGTGGTGAGGGTCCTTAATGATGGATGCTGCCTTCTTGAGGTACCGCCTCTTGAAGATGACCTCGATGGTGGGGAGCATGAAAGCATGCAAGCATGAGGAGAGCATGAAAGAATGAAGAAAATGGATAAAGCAGCAGCCTGATGTGGGTTATATTGTACTGACTCTGTGATTACCCTTGTCTTACCCACTATGATGTCAGCCTAGTTGAGAATTCAGGATTGATTCAGAGCAAGGAATTTACATGTCAGTTAGAAGTTATATAGCCATAAGTATTAGGTTCAGTCCAAATTTTAATTGTGTGTGTAAACAACATTGTAAACTCTACAGATATGGATAGCAGGAATTCGTGCTTAGTTTCTGAAAGTTCTAAGTGAGGTTGGCAATAGAAAGCATCATATTTAAGTTCCCTGCAGTGTAGCTCCTGATGGAAATTGGATGTATCACCAGGACTTATTGCAAGATAAGTGGTGGCAATATTTAGACAAATGATCCCTGCAGGGAAAAAGGTTGGGCTCTGAGACAAACATAACAGAGAAGAGTGATGATAAACTTATCCAGCAAAACAAATCTGCTTATTTACTTAGCTCAGCAATGTATCCCTGTACAGTAATTTATTTTTTCAGCAGAATCAATTAAAAAAAGTTACCATATCAGGAAGCCCTGCCAATGCATGATGGATTCTAGTTTAAAATCCAAATGCATGTGCTAACAAAGAATCATCCTAAAAATGTCCCTGGCAATGCAAAATTGTTCATCACTATATGCACTAAGAAGTTGAACCAATGCAGTCTTTAATGCTGCTCTCACAACAGCTTCAGATAGGGAATTCTGGTTACTGACCCAGCCATAATGAAGCAGTGGTGGCAGTATACATCTAAATAAGGCTGATGTATGACTATCATTATTTATTATGTGACTGTAAATAACTTTGATTGCTAATTACTATCGAGAAAACATGCACGTATGGATGTGTTAGACGAGTAATGCACTGTCCGCTACAGCAAAATAGCTTACAACAATCATTGCCTGGACTCATACAATGACTGCATGGGCAAGGAACAGGGAGCTGGTAAACTCGTTCAACTATATGCCTTCTGCAGCAGAGATAGGATAATTTATTTTACAACGATTATTCATCATTGTAAATTTGTGTTAAAATATTTTTACCAACATATTCATATTTTGTTTGTTTATATCTATGACCATGGGTAAAATTTAAAGAAAATTGTCTTCAAAGCTAAAAAGCTAAAGGAGGTCTGAAAAATTAGTCATTTCACGTGAATCCTAAGAAATTGGGAGATGTCCCTAATATTTTAAGATGAATTAACATGCTGATGACACAATAGTTTTATAGGTATAACAAAATACGTTAGGTATCAAAAGACTAGAAAATACTAGCAAAATTTGCTTTGCTGCCCTGACATCAATTACATGAATGTATATCCCAACAGATTTAATTTCCTTAGCTTTTGTTGCCTTTGTTGAAATTAGCCACAGTGTTATTCAACAGGTCAGCATGGGGTCGGTTTACTAATGACATTTGTAAAACAAAGAGCCACAGTCAAATTCAGTTGTCTGTCAAAACTCACCCTAAGTTCTTCTGAAAACCTAAAAGATGAATCCAGCGAAACACACAAGTATAATATGTTCGGGATGCAATGCTAAATTGTTAACTGCTAGTCCTTAGATTGCTCATATTTCTTAAGTTTTTTTATATTTAAAACTCTTAAGGACATAAGATGAAAGTTTTATAGGAAAACATGCCATACTTTGGGACTACGTGTATGTGTAATGCGGTGGGAAGCTGGTGTCAGTGAACACATGTCGTAGCTAAAGATGAGAGAAAATTGTGGAGCTGGACCTGTGGCAGTGGGAGTGGAGAACAACACCAGAATGCTGTTGGATCTGTTGCGTACTTCTCTCAGCCCTTCTGCTGCCTTAAGGCATCAGTGTGAATATCTGGTTTTGTCAACATCCAGCAACAACTTTCACAGCAATGTTTGGCTCTGACTTGCTGCCAAATGATCCACACAGGAGGAAGGGAGAGAGAAGTTAATGTAGAAGACTGAAAGTGGGCTTGGTGGTCGAAGAAAGAGGGAAGAGTGTGGTGGAAAGAGGATATTGGGAGGGAGAGATGTAAGGGAGCGAGGAGAGAGGTGGAGCAAATGAAAGGATGTGTGGAAGACATAGAAAAGAGTGTGATAGAAGAGAGAGCATGATGGGAGAGAATGAGAAGGGGTGTGGTGAAAAGAGGTACAGGGAAGAGGGCAGTGGGTAGGAATGGAAGGGTAGGAGAGATGGTTGCAGGAAAAGTAACAAGACACACTGGGACAAAAAAGGTAGGGTGGAGGGAGAAAATAAGGCATATAGGAGAGATTGAGAGAGAAGAGAGGGCACGGGGAGAAGAGATGAAGTAGTGGGATAGAGCAATGGAGACATATCGGGATGGTGGGGAGAAAGAAGGTTTTGGGGAACAGAGAAAGACCATCATCACTGGAATCCTTTTTCTTGTCTTGTTATAATACCTCAGAGAACATCTATTCTCAAAGCAAATTATTAGAAGTGTTTGGGACCAGGACCCTTGATATTGGGCCACATGAAGGGGTGAAGGATGAGCAAGAAGCTGGAACTGTCGGAATATAGTAACTTGAGCGTTACAAGCTGGAGGAGTTACAGAGATAAGGAAAGTCCACAAAGGGGTCTGTATACAATGAACATATTATTAAGCAATGCATTGCCCTTGGAGCATTCAAAAATATTGGTATTTTATTATTAACAATGCAATTAAAATCATGATTAACTTGCAAATAAGTTTTGAAATTGTGTAAGTAGTTTTTTTAAAATCACTTAGCATAATTTTTACAGTTTCCTATGCTGTAAGAGTGTATTTCAACATTAAGAAATCCTATGTAACCTTTTTTACATTGTTACACGATTTTGGGGTACATTCCCTGTGACAGGTCTAGTTTTAGGGCTTTCACAGTGATATACCTTTGCATTTGGAGATGTCATAAAGCACTAATTTTACAGATCCATTGTTGGTCATACATCAAGCAGGCAGGGAAATCTCCCATCTCTATTTGATCAGACAGTCCAAACATAGAGTCTGCTAAATGACTTTGGGACAACATTTGTTCAAAAGTGTCTCCGATCCCCAATAAATATGCCAAATAATTGGCCCCACAGTGATCTACATGTTGTTTTGTAACTCAGCTCTTTGCAGATTGGCAGTATGACATAAAAAACTGTTGTTTAAGAGGTACAATGCCAAGGCCTGATACGTTAGTGAAAATTACATTTTATTAGCTACTATTTTTCCATCTGTGAAATATGAGACTGCAAATGATTGAAGTACAGAGGGATCTAAGAATTCTAGAACATGAATCATGAAAAAAGTTAGCAGGCAGGTCCAATAAGTAGTTAAAATGGCATATTCGCCTTTATTGCAAAAGGGTTGCAGTTTAAAAATGGGGCAGTTTTGTTACAATTAATTGTACAGTGTATAGTGAGGCCACACCTGGAATACCTTGCATGGTTTTGGTTCCCTTACCTAAAAATAGGTCGCATTAGAGGGAGTCCAAAGGACATTCACCAGACTAATTCCTGGGTTGAGAGGTTGTCCTATCAAGAGGGGCGGGACAGTTTGAGTTTGCATTCCTTGGAGTTCAGAAGAATGAGGGATGACCTTATTCAAACATAAAGATCCTAAGGGGTCTTGTTGGTAGATGCTGAGGTGTTTCCACCAGAGTCACAAATAAGGGTAAATAACTCCAAAATAAGAGACCAGCCATTTAAAACTGAGGCATAGAAATTCCTTTTCATGGGGTAGTGAATCTCTGGAATTCTCTGCTCCCAAGGGTGGTCGAGGCCAGATCATTAGATATATTTAAGGTGGAGATGGATAAAACATTGAGAGGTCAAGGAATTGAAGGTTATGGGGAATTGGCAGAGGAGTTGATGCCAGCATAGATCAGCCATGATTATATTGAATGGTAGGGGAGGCTGGAGGGGCCGAGGGGCCTACTTCTGCTTCTATTTTCTTGTACATTAGAGCTTGTGCACTTATTTTCCCTTACTGGTTGTTGCTTGTTTCTGCAGTTCACTATTCCTTGGATACACATATTCAGGAACAATATTCTTGCTGCCACCAGTTGGTTCTGCAGCTGCAAGCATAACCTTCAGTCAAAATGCAAACTTGATCTGCAGAAGGAGGAATTCCTGCAATAGGGATGGAAGTAACAGCTGTTGATGGCTCCTCAGACATCTGCCACCCACTGAGAGGTGGCCCCGGGATCGTTTGCATGAAGAAACCTGCATGGATTCAGCTGGAAAAGACAGGAGCAGGGAGCCAGCTGGAGCCAGTCAAATTATGCTGAGCACAAAGTTTAGAGTAAATCCTTTCCCATCGTCTAAATCACCACTGTATAGGACTTCTATCCCACGTGCTCATTTCAGACAAAGTGATTTGCCTGTCAATCAATAATATACATACCAATGCTTCGTTGCAAAACTGCAACTTCTAATGCCTGAACTTAAATTTCACTTAATCTAAAGCAAGACAACAACATGTAAATATATAGCAGTTCAATATAATTAGATCATCAAAAGTGTGCAATCTAATAGCACTCGTGTAACTATTAGGATATGTAATTAGCATGTAGGAATTGCAAAAGATTCATGTTGAATTCTAGATTTTTATGTTTGCAAACAGAAGGATTTGTGAAATGAATTATGTTTAAATGTTGTGTTTTAAAACTAAAGGAATTCTCACTGTTTTACAAAATGAAGCCACAGGCTAAACCCATTGATAATAGTGCCAATTTGTAGAGAGTTGCAACTCACCTGATATGAAAGTCAGTTATCTCACTGCAGATCTATTATTTGAAATATACACCCCATCCACCATCTCTCCGCTATTCATTTTGAAAGTAACAGGAGATATTCCCTTTAAACCCATGCCCCAAAGAGCAATAAAAACCACCCAGTTTTATTGGTAGGCTTATTGGCAAGTCACTGACCAGAGAAAGTCAATATGCCAGTGCAGTCTCTGGCTGAAGATAACAAAAGAATGATAGAAATGGATTGAGATGCATCCAGGTTTTAAACAAGGGGTGCACTATAGGTACTGGCATGGGAAATCTAAAATGGAGATCAGATTTTGCACTTAGAGATGGTCTCCAGATATTAGAGGTACCGTCTGTGCAGAAAACTTACCCCTCAGATCTCTTCTAAATTTCTCCTCTCACCTTCAATCTCTGCCATCTGGGCCATGCCATCTTTTCGCAACTACCATCGGGCAGGAGGTACAGAAGCCTGAAGTCCCACATCACCAGGTTCAAGAACAGCTACTTCCCTTCAACCATTTGGTTCTTGAACCAATTGGCAAAACACTAATCACTACAGTTTACCAGCACTCTGATCACTTTGCTCACTCTGCACTAAAATGGACATAGCTTTTTTTGTTCTAATTGTTTCCTTTCCAGTAAAATTTGTGTATAATTTATATTTATGTTTTTCTTGTGACTGCTGCTTATATGATGCCATGTGCCTGTGATGCTGCTGCCAGTACGTTTTTCATTACACCTGTGCATCCATGTACTTGTGCATATGACAATAAATTCGACTGTGACTGTGACAATGCTCTCTAGTTCTAGACCCATGTCCTGGGAAAAAGATTCTGACCATCTATCCTATAAATGCCCCTCATAACTTTATAAACCTCTATAAGATCACCCCTCAGCATCCTATGTTTCACTGAGAATAAACCTAGCCTTTCCAAACTCTCCTTATAACTCAATTCCAGAAAACGTCCTGGTGAATTTCTTCTGCACTTTCTCTTCATTACCACATCCTTCCTGTAGTGTGACAAGAAGAACTGTACACAATACTCTGTGTGGTCCAACCAATATTTTGTACAGATGCATAATGATGTCCCAACTCTTATATTCAATGCCTCACCCTATGAAGGCAAGCATACCAAATGCCTTCTTCACTACCCTATACACCATTTTCAGGGAGCTATGGACTTGCACCCTAAGGTCTCTCTGTATATCAATGCTCTCAAGGTCCTTGCCATTTACTCTAGATTTCTTACCGGAATTTGACTTCATTACCTCAAATGCATTACCTCACACTTGTCTGCATTAAGTTCCACCACCACTCAACCCAACTTTCCAGCTGATCTATGTTCCACTGTATCCTTAGACAATCTTCTTCACTATTTACAACTCCACCAATTTTTGTGTCACCTGCCAACTTATCCACTAATCATACCACCTATATTCTCATCTAAGTCATTTACATATATTCCAAAGCTGACCTCTGCAGTACAACACTGGTTATAGACTTCCAGTGAGAAAAACACCCAGCCACCACTACCCACTACCTTCTACCACCAAGCCAATTTTGGGTCCATTTTGCCAACATTCCTTAGATCCCTTGTGCCTTAATGTTCTGGACCAGCCTACTATGCAGGACTTTGCCAAAAGCCTTGCTAAAGTTCATATCTACTGCTCTGCCTTCAACAATTTTCTTCATTACCTCCTCAAAAAACTCAGACTTGTGAGACACAAGTGTTGCACAAAACCATGCTGACTCCTTCTAAACAGTCCCTGCCTTTCTAAGGGCAGTGGTGTAACTAGAAAGAGTTTGCAGTAAAAGAGAGTTGAATAATGTAGAATGATTAGTAAATAAATCACAGGGGTAAGCTTTCATAAAATACAGATTGGTGATATCATAAACATCTCATGAATACTGAATAATGCCAGGGATGAGTTAAATGCCATCACTAACACTCGAGAATTAGTATCAGGCAAGCTACTGGGGCTAATGGTTGATAAGGACCCTGGCCCGGATGTCTTCATCCTGGGATCCTGAAATGCGTGGGACTGAGATAGTGGAGCATTGGTTAAAATCTTCCCAAATTCCATATTCTGGAGATATACCAGAGGATTAGAGAACTGCTCATGTGACACCCTGATTCAAAGGGTTGGGAGGTGCAGTTTAAGTTGAAGGGAGGGTGGGGGAGTGATAGATAGGACAAAGGAATATGTCTGACATGGTGAAGTCAGGGTTGCTGTGGTGATAAGCCACTCATTTGCACTTTTGCCAATTTAGTGATCCTATTTGGTAATTAGATATAATTTTAAAACCTGTGAAAGTATCCGGTAAAATTGAGTGAAATTTGGTCATTAACTTAAGGACCACCCAGAACAAATAGTTTTACGAACCAGAATAATGCAGGAAAGTGCTATCTGCTTTATTTCCCTTATATAACTATAATAAAACAATTATTATGTTTGTTAAATTCATGAAAGCAGCTTTAACAAAATAGTTACATTATCCTGTGGCATCCATTTTCACATGGTTTAATGTGAAGTAATACAATGTGCTGACAATTCCATACAGAAGATGTAATCACATGTATACATTAAATTCTCCAAGATACTTTCTCACACAGAGAAGGCAGTACAACTACAGAAAATAAATGAATTCCAAATACAGCTGTCACTCATGTCTTGCTACTCACTAGAACATCCTAAAACTATCAGTAAACACTGCTTCCCTGAGATGAGTAATGCTGAACAACTACCGAACCAAGGCAATTCTGCAAAATACAGTTAAATCAGGTGAAAAAACACCTCTGGATGAGGAATACCACTTGGATCCTTTTAATTCTTCCACCCAGAATGACTCTGGGTCCCCCTCATAAATCCATACAGAATTTTTTAAATAATTCCAAAATTGTCTGGGAATGCATATCACTTTCTGTGTGGGGAAAAAAGCTTCCTGGTTTCAGTCATAAATGTATCTTCTTCCTCTTACAATTTCATTTTAAGCAGCATCCTATAGTTATCTTCTCAATCTTCTTAGGAAGTCTTTCATGATCCTAACCTGCTTCCGTGCCAGTTCCATGGGTTCTGAGGTCCACAATGTAGGAGGGGCATCTGGTGCTTGATAGGATGGGTGGGTCAGTAATTTAGGAGGTGGTATGCTCTTTCTGCCACTGACACTGGGTTTCTGAGTTCTCCTGACCAATGGACTCAAGGTTCCTAATGTCACCCTGAATGCTGCTTCTTCTTTTTAAGAGGTCTTGAATCAGGATTTTCATGTTACCCTGCATCAAGCAGGTTTTGAGGGCATTTTTGAATAATTTTGTTTGTCTGCATGGTAATTTATTACCATGATGGACCTAGGAATAGAATTTTGGGAATCTGGTATTGGGCATATGAATGATATGACCTGCCCATCAGAGCTGACAAGGTGTAACTAGAGCCTCAATATTGGAGATATTGGACAGGGGGAGGTCACTGAAGTTGGTTCACTCATCCTGCCAGTGTGATTGAAGGATTTTGCAGAGACAGGTGGTATCTCTCCTATACTTTGATTTGCCTACTGTAGGTAGCCCAGTCTCAGAAGCTTACAGGAAGACAGGAATTATTGTTACTTGGTAGACCATGAGGTTTGTGCCAGGTTTCGGGTCTTGATCTTCAGATACTTTTTTTCCTCAAATGGCCAAAGACAGCTAATGGTACATTTAAGGCAATTCATCATCCATGTCTGCCTCTATTGAGAGGTGGCTACTTTTGAAGTGGTCTACTTTTTCCAGGGTCTCATTATGGACCTTTTTTGCTGGAGGTCAGTATTGGATATCTATCTTACAACTTCTTGATAAGGCTGAAAAAGTTAAATTCTGTACAACCTTTCCAGATAAGACAGACCCCAAAAACAGGGAACAACCCTGTGGCTCTGTCCTTGACCACCTCTCGTACTTAAAACACACTTAGTTATTTGTGACCAGATGAGAAACAATACTCAAAGTATGTTCTTGCTACAGCACTGTACAGTTTGGCTACAACTTTATCTAACTGTTTTGGCTATGTAAATCAACAGCCTAATATTTTCCTTTGATTGTTGCCCCCTATAGTTTTTACACATTAAGCACAAAAATTAGTCCTTCTTTCAACTTATACCTTTCATAAAGAGTATACATGACCCATGTAATAAGAATACATACTTATTAGAAAACTGTACTAGAATTATCTGACCAAAAAAGATGACATTCTCTGAAAGTCATGAAAATATACTTCAAATGCTGGTAATAAAAACAGAAAATGCTGGAAATACTTAGCAGATCAGAACTGATGCAAGTCTAGGACATAAAATGTTAACTGCTTCTCTTGTCACAGATGCTGAGTGTTTCCAGCATTTTTTATTCTCTGAAGGTCTGCTGGAAACCCACAGTTAGTGTTGTTGACCTGTTTTCCTCACCCACTGCTCTGATCCAGGCCTAAACATTTACCACTACTAAATATGTATTGGCAAAAAAAAATCGGCATAGGTAGATTCCTGATTGAGGACAAATCTCTTGTGCTGCAACGGGAAGTTTGTGTCACTTTGCTTGGATTTTAACTCTTGCTGCTCTGGAGATCTATACAGTGATTTCCCTGGTTTTAGTCTGATAAAATAAAAGAGATAGAGACCCCAAAGGTCTTGTATATGCTATAAAGGGGAGCATGATATCAAAAGAGAAGCAATCTTTGGGGACTGTTGCAACAATTTATTACTGAGAGTGTCTCTATCCTCTACATAGATTCTTATTCACCAGGATTCAGAGGCTAAGTAGGTCTCACTAAGACTTATTCTGATCATCAATGGCTGAAAATGTTGTGCTTTCTCCCTCTTGATCACAGTTGGGGTAGTACCTCTAAAATAATGTCGTTTGTACCAGTCATGATCTTTACAATTGGATCCTTCCTGCAGCATAAGATGACCATTATCTACATTAGTTAGGCAATTGCTCCCTGCCATGTTTAGAACACAATACAAAATAAAAAGAATAGTTGCAAAGGATTATTGACAGAATGCATATGCCACTGAGAGTCCTATATGATCACCAGATTTAAATGTATTAATAGGAAGGGCTTTCATTCTCATCAGGTTTCAGTGTTAATCACCATTTCCTGGACATGAATGTTACATATTCAGGAACTGCCATGTTGGTTCAGAATGCAACCATCCATCATTTCAATACTCATGATGATCAGTTTGTATCAGAATGATGTTGTCATTGTTGATTATTCCAGCAGGCTTTCAGGGACAAGCTATACCGCTAAAATAAGCTCAATAGACCAAACTATTGACATTCCCAAATTTTGTTTAGTTATCTTTTCAATAAATCTGTAACAGTAATTAATAATCACAAGATGCTTCTATCCTCTGAACTTTCGGAAGCGAGCTGCAATCTTCTGCCTAAAGTATTCCAAAGATAATGTTGTCATCAAAAGTTCTTCTGTGAGCTTATTTGGTAAACTCACAAGAAAACATTGCCAGTGTTTAGTCACTACACAGATGTTTTCTCTTTTCTAGCACTTTATCAATCCTCAATACCCTTCATGTATTCTAAAAATAAGCTTGTTTCATTGTCAATTGAAATACAAACTCATTCCAGCACACGAACAAGCTGCTTATTACAGTGTACAGTATATCCTCTCAATTCACTACGAACATGCTGACTCTATGTAAATTATTTATCTTTAGTGTACTCGAAGGCCACTTGAACTTTTGTTTGTAATTGTTGATTGTCTTATAAGTGAAAATTCTCTCCAGTTATTAAATTAATAATATAATTTTGTACCTTATAACCATTCCATCTGTACCTGTTTTCAGATAGTGTATCAACTATAATTAACTATTTCCCTGGAGCACTGTTCTTTTGTCACATACCATTTTGTAGGTTCAGTAACTTCCTTAACTGTGCCAGATTTTTCAATCTTTTTATTTTTCTTCTAATTGAGGAAGAATGGAATATTCAAGCTGCAAAGAACAACATCATTCTTAAGTGCAATATTTACAAACTCACGGTTAAATAGTCCACCATCACCAAACATGCCTTCAGTAATTTTCATTAATTTCTGTAATGTTCATTTTGTATACTGCACTTTATCTCACAGTCATTATATACAAATTTGCAAACTGTAATTTTCTCCATGTAACTAGAATACATAAATATTATTGAAAAGTAATTTAGTCCAGAAGAGCAGACAAGCCAACATTGAAAATGTCAATATATTGGAAGTTAGGCTTATGAAAACGGGAGCCCAACAGATAATAGTCTGCTGTTCTGTATGTAACCAAAATTGTATCTTACTTAGCCAATTGAACAGGAAATTGTATTTACATGGCCCCTTAATACAGTAAAATATCCCAAGATTTTTAACAAAATATGTTCAGATAAAATGCTGTGCTATGTTCTCTCCTGAGAATCCTATGAATATTCAAACAACCATACCCCAATAGAATTAAATTGATCACACAGTTTACAATACTTGGGTCATTAAATGTACACATGGAAAGGTCAGGAAAGTTGGACAAAGACAGTGCCTTCAGAGAGCCAGCACAGACGCAATGGGTAGAATAACCTCCTTCTGTACTGGAAACTTAAAAATTTTAAATTCAGCATGTGATTGCCCTTGGTAATGTCAGAATCCTTAATTGTGCCTTTGGTATTGGTGAAATGCCTTCTTGGGTTGCTGCACTTGAGCTGAGTGAGGGTGTTTTCACAGCTAGATTTTGACCCAACTGCTATAAACAAATAGTAATGTGTTCCAGGTAAGGATGGTGCACACATTGGAGGGGAATCTACAGGTTATCATGTGCTTCCTGTCCTCTTCCTTCTGGATGGTTGGTTAGGGATGAGCTGCCTTGGAAAGTTGTTGTAGTACATCTTGCAGATGGTGCATTGTGAAGCAGGAGATGTGGGGATGGGGAAATGGTGCTGAGGCAGCCATCATCTTGTTGAGTAGCGGAGGGGCCGAAAATGCTCCTCCGTTGCTGTTCCTTATGCGTTGTGTACTCGTGTCTTATTTCTATCTGGGAGGCGATTATTATGCTCATTATCGGAACTGCTGCAAAACTCCTCCTCTGATCAATCTTCCGAGGAAAATCACGCAGCCCGCTTGTCAGGGAGAAAGAAGACGTGAGGTAAATGTTGGGTTTGAGGATGAACGAAGCTTTCATTAATGAACGGAGAGAAATGTCATCGGGGGACAACCTGCATCACTGAAAGGCGACGGTGTGCTGATGAACAAGAACAAGCGGTAATGTGAGGGAACACAATTGGCAAGACCTGGAATATTACTAAACAAACACACGGTTAAAAATGGAGGATATACATTCTCGATCGCGACGTCAATCCATCTGTGCAATAATCCCATTTAGCGCCATTATCAAAGCAACCTGCTGCTGTTGTGGAGAAGCATTATACGCCTGCACACTCAGAGCAGCCCTGACACTGACGGAAATTGTACAATCGTCAGGCTCCAGTTCCAACTCGTTATCGCGGCAGTTTCCGTAGTGTAGTGGTTATCACGTTCGCCTAACACGCGAAAGGTCCCCGGTTCGAAACCGGGCGGAAACATTTTTTCTTGTTGACGGGGCTGTGAAGTAACCACTTTAATTCAGTGATTGTTTTATATTTTCATGTAAATGCATTTCAAATAGTGAGATAAATAATAGTCATATAAAGAAAAGATATGATTGATGGAAGTCTTAACAATTTAATAAGCACTGTCAAATGTCAGGGCTCAGGCTGCAAAATATAAACGTAAACCTGAAATCGGTTTAATGAGCCATTAAAGAAACCACGAATAAAAAATTCTTTCTCCATTTACTGGAAAGTCCAGTAAGTGCAGAATCAGTTTCAAGTATAGCTGTTGTAAAATCTTGATAATTTTAGCTAAAAGCAATCAACTTAGACAAGTAATAAATCAAAAGAAACTAAAATCCAATCGGTTAGAATGTGACATCGATACTTGATAAAAGAATTTCCAGCACGGTTCTGGCCAGGAGAGTTTCCGTAGTGTAGTGGTTATCACGTTCGCCTCACACGCGAAAGGTCCCCGGTTCGAAACCGGGCGGAAACATTTTGTTCTGCATTCAGTGCTTTGTGGCGTTTTCCTTCTGCCCTCAAGTATACTCAGTAACTATTCATTAATGGAATGCCTCATATATCAGTCAAGTTTAATTTATTCGCTTTTTAAACCAAGGAGCAATAGGAATGCTGGAAGTAATTCCCTTATCCTGCTTGTGACGTAAACCACCAATCTCATTGGCTGGCGGAAAGCATGAGTCTCAGCTTCTTGTTACAGTTTTTTAATCAGCAAGTCTGTAGAGTAGTGAGCGGGGTGATCGGTGTTGAAATGTGTGTATTCCGCACTCGAATCTTTTTTCCCTCCTTTCTACCAATGATTACGGCTCCCTTGTTTCAGACAAGGTTTCTGCATGGCTCATCCCTCGAAATTGCCGAATAAACTGCAATTTGCATTTTCCAATTCCTTCCCCTCAGTTTCTCACCGCCATAACATCGATGTCTAACAAACCTGGCAGCGGTAACACAGACGTGGAAACTCGATCCGCACGATTGCGCCGCGGTACTTATTACTTTTTACAATTAAAAGGCAGAATAAAATCGTAAACAGTGAGACCAGAAATAGATTTTAAGATTCGAAGAAATGGTTCCACCCTTGCCAATGGTAGTGGTCAGGGATTTCCTGCAGAGATAGGTGGCGTGATAATAATGCACTTCAGACTTCCGGTTCCATCTTCGTTAGGTGACGTCTGAAGATTTTATAACAGAAACCTCGTATTAAGCCGAGTATACACTATTGTTTGATGTTATTGAGTTAATGTTGAAAGTGTAGTGATCTCAGCCCACTATAATTTTATACTCGCATATCTAATCATTAAATTGATTCCATTCCCAAACACTGGCAATTGAATAACCTCTTGCATAACTAGCCCTATATTTTGGAATGAAGCCAATGAAGAGAAATGTATCTTTCTAATTCAGTTACTGTTCCTGGCCACTTAATGTTACCAATTGTCTTCAGAGTTAAATTTTGTTGATATTGTAGCCTAAGACGTGAATGCAAGTCAATATAAATACCAAAAAGGACAATTCTACAAATACTGATGTTCCATGTGATATGTTATAAAACTCTTCTTGAAAATGTAGTTCTTTCAAGTTCTGTTCCTCCTTGTGTAACTGCAGAGTGGAGGATTCAGAGCTGGATTGTAATATGTCCAAGTCCAATTTTTTTTTCTCTAGGCAGCTGATTTGGTATTATAAGTGAAGATTTCCTTCAAGGGAAATCACAACTAAAATTTATTTTTTACTTGAGATATATTCTCACTCAAATAACTACTTGTAAAATTTATGTTTATTTTGATAAATGTAAAAATTAAATATTTAAGTTGACTTAATTGTTCAAGGCAAGCACATAGGATATAAAGCACAAATTAAAAGTATAATAAAATATACCAGCAACTTGTATTAATGTCTAATTTTACATAGAAAAACATCTCAAGGTGCTTCAGACCAACTTAACCATATTTTTGAAAAACAGGAATTCCCTACCCAATAGTAGGGTGACACATTGTCGTAGCTCGTTGAGGCTCCTGGGCCTGGTGATAAATTCTCTTTACATGAGTGACTCTTCCAATATGTAATTCCCATGAGGTTTTCCTCTGGTACTCCGGGCGCACCTCCAGCGGTCCACATTCATTCCTGACTTCCTCATCCTGTCTATGTGGAATCTGCATGTTCTCCCACAATATCCTCCCACAACCCAAAGATGTGCAGGCTGGTAGGTTAATTGGCCAGTATAATTTGCCCCTCGTGTGTGGGTAAGTGGTAAAATCTGGGAGGAGTTGATTGGAATGTGGGGAGAATAAAAGTGAGAATAGTCACAAGATCACAAGACAAGGGAGCAGAAGCAGGCCATTCGGCCCATCGAGTCTGCTCCAAGGAAAAGGGAAAAAGAAATGGGGTGGGAAAAAAAGAAAAAAAAACTATTCTAATCCCATTTTCCAGCCTTATCCCCATATCCCTTGATACCCTGACTATTTAGATATCTGTCTATCTCCTCCTTGAACACCCCCACTGATCTGGCCTCCACTGCTGTGCGTGGCAAGGAGTTCCACAATTTCACCACCCTCTGGGTAAAGAAATTTCTCCTCATCTCTGTCTTGAAACTGTACCCTCTAATTCTAAGATTGTGCCCTCTGGTCCTGGACTCGCCCACCAAGGGAAACAGCCTAGCCACATCTACTCTATCCTTACCTGTCAACATTTTAAATGTCGCTACGAGGTCTTCTCTCATCCTTCTGTACTCCAGTGAGTACAGTCCAAGAGCCGACAAACGCTCATCATACTTAAGCCCTTTCATTCCCGGAATCATTCTCGTAAATCTCCTCTGAACCCTCTCCAACGTCAGCACATCCTTCCTAAGATGTGGGGCCCAAAACTGCACACAGTATTCCAAATGAGGCCTCACTAGTGCCCCGTAGAGCCTCATCAACACTTCCTTACTTTTATACACTATACCTCCCGAGATGAATGCCAACATAGCATTCGCTTTCTTAACCACCGATCCAACCTGGTGGTTAACTTTTAAGGTATCTTGTACGAGTACCCCCAAGTCCCTTTGTACTACCGTACTATCAATCTTCTCTCCTTCTAGATAATAATCTACCCGCTTATTTCTGCTTCCAAAGTGTACAACTGCACATTTCTCAACATTGAATCTCATCTGCCATTTCCTTGCCCATTCTCCTAAACTGTCTAGGTCCCTCTGCATCCTTTCTATTTCCTCTATGCTCCCTACTCCTCCACTTATCTTGGTGTCATCCACAAACTTAGCCACACAACCATTTATTCCATCATCCAAATCATTGATGTACAAGGTAAAAAGGAGCGGCCCCAACACCGACCCCTGCGGCACACCACTAGTAACCGGTAACCAACCAGAACGAGATCCTTTTATTTCCACCCTTTGCTTCCTGCCAACCAGCCAATGCTCCACCCATTTTGCTACCCTACCCATAATTCCATGACCTCTCATCTTATTAATCAGTCTCTTGTGAGGCACCTTATCGAAGGCCTTTTGAAAGTCTAAATACACAACGTCTACCGCCTCTCCCTTATCCACCCTACCTGTGATTTCTTCAAAAAACTCCAATAGGTTGGTCAGACAGGACCTCCCCTTCACAAAACCATGTTGACTAGGTCCAATCTTGCCTTGCGCCTCTAGGTATTCGGTAACCTCCTCCTTGAGGATAGATTCCAATAATTTTCCCACCACTGACGTCAGACTAATAGGTCTGTAATTGCCTTTGTGCTGCCTCCCACCTTTCTTATACAACGGAACTACATTCGCTACCCTCCAGTCCTCCGGAACCATGCCAGAATCTATCAATTCCTGAAAAATAATCGCCAATGCCTCCGCTATCTCTACAGCCAACTCCTTCAGAACCCGGGGATGCACCTCATCCGGTCCGGGAGACTTATCAGTCTTAAGCCCCTTTAGTTTTCCTAGCACCTTCTCCCTATTAATCTCAACTGAACTCAGTTCCAATTCGTGAGACTCCTGACTAACGGGCACATTGCTTATGTCCTCCACGGTGAAGACCGATGCAAAATATTCATTCAATTCCCTTGCCATCTCACTATCGTCCATTATAATACCTCCTGCACCGTTATCAATTGGTCCTATGTCAACCCGTGTCTCTCTTTTATTCCTTATGTATTTAAAAAAACTCTTAGAATCCTTCCGAATGTTGTCCGCCAGCTTCCTTTCGTAACTCATCTTTGCTTTCCTAATGACCTTCTTAGTTTCTCTCTGCAGATTTTTAAAAACTTTCCAATCTTCTGTTTTCCCACTAATTTTTGCTACTTTGTACGCCGCCCCTTTTGCTTTTATTTTATCCTTCACCTCCCTCGTTATCCACATCTGTGCCTTTTTTCCATTCAAAACCTTCTTTTTTCTTGGAATATATCTGTCCTGCATTGTCCTTATTTCCTGTAGAAATTTCTTCCATTTCTCCTCTGCCGTCCCTCCAGCTAACTTACTCCTCCAATCAATTTGGGCCAACTCTTCTCTCATACCTTTGTAATTTCCCTTATTCCACTGAAATATCGATACACCAGTTATCAGCTTCTCCTTCTCAAACTTGAAACTAAACTCAATCATATTGTGATCACTTGTTCCCAGTGGTTCCTTTACCTTTAGTTCCCTAATCACCTCGGGTTCACTACACAGCACCCAATCCAAAACAGCCGATCCCCTGGTGGGCTCCTCAATAAGTTGCTCCAGAAAAACATCCCTTAGACATTCCACAAACTCACTCTCCTGAGTACTACCGCCTTGCTGGATTTCCCAGTCCACCTTCATGTTAAAATCCCCCATAATTATCTTCACATTGTCACTCTGGCACACTTTTTCTATCTCAATCTGCAACTTATGGTCCACTTCCTGACTGCTGTTCGGGGGCCTATATATGACTGCTACTATTGTCCTTTTACCCTTGCTATTTCTTAGCTCCACCCATAAGGATTCCACCTCCTCTGACCCAATGTCCTTCCTTTCTATTGATTTTATATCGCTACTAACCATCATGGCCACACCTCCCCCTCTGCCTACCCGCCTATCCTTCCTATACACTGTATACCCCTTGACATTCAGTTCCCAATCACATCCATCATGAAGCCATGACTCAGTGATTGCAACGATGTCATATTTATTAACCTGTAGTTGTGCCACTAGGTCATCTACTTTATTCCTGATGCTACGTGCATTTAAATATAGTACGTTTAGACTGGTATCTGCTATTGATTTTATTGTACTTCTATTGTTCAGCAGATTATCCTGACTTTCTACCTGTCCATCCTTCTTACTATCTTCGCTACCTACTATCTTAGACATGTTCGTGTAGACCTCATCCCCTATCCTAACATTCAGTATCCTAACATCCTCATCCCCGATCCTAACATTCTGTATCCTAACATCCTGATTTGTTGTACTTCTATTATTCAGTAAATTATCCTGACTTATCACCTGCCTGTCATTCTTGCCATCCTCAATGGATTCGTTTCTATACACTTTCTCCCTCACCTTAGCATCTTGTAACCTAGCATCCTGGTTACCATCCCCCTGCCAGATCAGTTTAAACCCTCCCCTACAACTAAATTAAACATTCCCGCCAGGATATTGGACCCTTTGGAGTTTAGGTGCAACCCATCCTTAGCAAATAGTGGGAGTATCTTCACCGGGACTGCAGTGTTTCAAGAAGATGGCTCATCTTTGAGGGAGTTTAGGGAAGAGCACTAATTGATGGCCTTACTCATGACCTACATTTTGCAAAAAAAAGAAAAATACTATTAGAATTGTATAAAACACGAAAAAGGCTAGACCTTCTGTGAAGTTTCAGTTACCACACGGCAGGAAGGAAGTTAGCACTTGAGGATACAGAGGAGAACACAAGAATATAAGCACTACCTACTACACCTTTCAACAAGATCATGCTAATCTTTTATCTCAACAGCATTTTCTTGCACTAACGCGACATATCTGGATTCCCTCAAAACTTAAAGCAGAGGTACCTGTCTTGAATGAACTTCCACAGCCCTTTTCAATGGAGAATTCCAAATATTCAGTACCCTTTGAAAGTATAAACTTCTCATTTCAGTCCTGGTTTATTCTTATCTTTTTTTAGTTATAACCTCAGAAAAAACTTGATTAGTCAGACATGAATCCTCTGTCATAAATCTGTCTTGTAACACTTCCCTATTAACAGATTCCAGCAATTTGCTGGGATTCCAGCAATCTGCTACTAATGTCAGGCTAACTGGTCTATAATTCCATTTCCTCTCCCCCTCTTTTCATAAACAGTAGGATCGCTACTATCCAATCCACAGGAATCATTCTAGAATCCATGGAATTTTGGAAGATGGCAACCAGTGCATCCACAATGTCCACAGGCAGCTGCTTGAAAACCATAGATACGATGTAGGTCATCAGGTTCAGGGGATTTGATCACCTTGCCTTCTCCTTAATTTGTCCAATACTAATTTTTTAATAATACTCATTTCTTTAAACTTCTCATTCAGTTGAGACATGTAATTTTTCCACTATTTACAGGAAGTTTCTGTGTCTTCAGTGGTGACAGACACAAAATATTCATTTAATTTCTCAGCTATTTCCTTATTCTCCAGTACAGCTTCTCCTGCCTCATTATATTTAGTTTTCGGGGGCCACATTATATTTAGTTAATCTTTTCTTTTTTACGCATCTTTTACAGTTTTCTTGCTAGACGACCAGATGCACAAGGCCTCAAGATGGTTATGAAAGGCTTGGGTCATTATCCTTGGTATGAAGGAGACTAAGGGGAGGCTTAACAGAGCAGTCCAAAACTATGAGAGGCCGAGACGGTGTAAGAAATGAAACCCATAGCTGAAGGGTCAAAAACTGGTGGTCATAGATTTAAGTGAATTGGTGGAAGGATCAGAGGGGAGTTACAGAAACAAAATTCCAACCACAGAATAGTGGGGTTCTGGAACTCACTGTCTGAAAGGTCAGAAAAGGCAGAAACCCTCAGTACATACAAAACTTACTTGTCTGAACACCTGAAGAATTAAAAACTGGAGACTATGGGCTGAATTCCAAAGATGGCCAATATGGATTTGATGGGCCTTCCTCAGTATCACAAATGTCTGAGATCCTATGAAAGCTGACAGAAGTGCTCAAAAACATTGAAAGTGAATATTGAAGAAATATTTCCAATAATTTATGTATTGGTCACAAGCAAGCATCAATTTCAAGTTTGTACTTTGGACTAGAACCAGATGCATAAAAGTGCTAGAAATAAGTATTTTATTTCACATGGATCATTGGAGTACAGAATGAATTATCACAATTTGATAGACATGGTATGTCAATCACAAATTAGGTAAACACTTAACAAACACCTAGAGGAGAATACATCTGAGGAAAATGGTGATAATAAAACAATAGTTTCAAGAGTTGCTGTTGATTGTGAAGCATCAGAGGACCATTCAGCTCCCCAATCAATTAGGCGAATCCAGCACAATCATGATCAGCTTGGCAACCTCTGACCTTGTTAAGAAAAGGATTTTGAGCGTATAAAATGTAACACAAAGAAATTTATTATTATAAGCTGGTTTCTTTGAGGGTCATCAAGTGAGAGATGTTAATGCTTAGTGATTTTTCTGTATTTGCCATTCATTGTAAACATCAAAAATTGATATTTAAACATTAACAACATCAAATATGTTGAATATATTAAAATTCAAAGTCATTCGTTGTTTGCATTGGTCAAATTCCACCTACAATTAATATTTCCTGGAAGTGGAGTTGTTTTCACCTTTCCAACAACTTAGAGTTCTTTAATCTGTCAGAATAGCCATTTTAGGGCTCTTCTAAAAAATCCTCACAAATGCTTGGCTTGTTGGGATTGTTTGCAATCAGCCAGTCTGCAAGCCAGGTCTGAAACAAAATACAATATAAAGCTACGTTAAAAATAACTGATTTCTAAAAAATGAAAAAAAAATTCAAGCAACATTTCCTGCACATCATTGGGAGGGAGTCATATCATCTCTGGCACAGTTTTAACATTCAATTCTCCCATTAGATCTGCCTTCACTATTCCTCAATAACGTAATTCAATCCAATCTCAGAGCATTGTCTCCTACTGCCCTATCTTCCTCAAGTCATCTCAATGGCCTCACACAAGAATGGGAAACTGTAATCAACATGCTGGTTTAGGCTCACGCAAGTACATTACAGTAAGGATTTGATAAGTTCTGATGAAAGGTTATTGACATTAAATAGTAACTCTATATCACTCTCCACAGATGCTGCCTCAACTGTTGAGGCACTCCCAGCATTTTCAGTTTTTGTCACAAATTTCCAGAATCCGCAATATTTTCCACTAAGTGACAGAGGCCAATCATAAGGCAGCTTTTCCTCCTTGCACCATGTACAATTTCTGGCATTGAGGACAAGCATTCCGATTTTAGCCCTTTTGCAATGTAAATGATTTTTTCATGTCATGAGAATGTGCATGCAAGGTGCTTGTAAAATGCTACTGAACAAATTTCCCTCCTGATGTTTGCTATCAAATTAATTTTAAGATATCAGCATGAATGCTCTGTGTTGAATTACCATCTGTGCATATGCAGGGTGGAGCAATTTCTTGGAAATTTATAACAAAGCCACAAAAAGAGAAAATAGTAATTAGAAACCCTTGTATTATTTTAAATGATGAAAAACTTCAAATGGAGTTCAAAATTGCCACAAGATAACAAAGAATGAATTTGAGAAGAGTAATGCCCAAGGTGAAAAGGTTGAGTTAACGAGCAATTGCGACAGATATTACAGTATTCAATGACTGGAGGGTACTTACAATAGAATCTGTGGGTTTCTCCTTGCAGAGTTCAGTCAGTCCCGATAACAAAGTAGGAATTACATATCTGCTCAGGTAACTCATTGCAGATTGTCTGATAGGAATTGGATCAACGGAAGCTGTAAAGTATTAAATAATCAAACGTGCCTCAAGATTTTCTGGTAAATCTTGTTTGAATTTTTCAACTTTCCTGCTCCCCCTAGTGAAGCTACCAAGAAACCACAGAGTACAGGGAATCCCCAGGTTATGACAGGGTTCTGATCCTGAAAACTATTCGCAAGTTGGAAATTAACAGGAACAGCTGTGACGGGAGAGCGAGCAGCCAGCGTAGGAACAGTGGCCACCAGCCGGCCTCACTGACTGAGTGAGTGACCAAGCCTGCTCAGGGCTGCCGGCTCTGTTCGGTTTTGGTGGGTGGGGAGAGAAGACACGCGGAAATGCCCCATTCCTACCCTGCAGTCCTGCAGCAGCCGGCAAATCCACCCCGCCAGTCTCCCAAACACTTGATCGTATGTATGGGCTGTCCACAAATCTGGTGTTCTAGCCCCAGCCACCTCCGGATCCCACTCTGGCCCTGGTTACCTGCTGCTCTCGGGCATTGGTAACCTGGGGAGGGCCTGATTATATTCATTGTTTTAAGCATGACATTACAAGTAGGTCCAGAGTTTGTCTTAACTTAGCAGCAATATACACATATTTCTAGAGCAGTTACTGTCTACTGATCATGTGCAGTGTTAGCTCTCAGCTATCAGATTCAATCAAGAATCTGCTTTAAGCAAACTCCACTCACATCAGGCTTTTAACCTCAAACAGATGTGCAAACACATGATCAATAACTGGCATTAGAAGACAGCTGTCTTGATTATGGTGTTTCCACTACACTATGCCATTAATAGCTTTTATTAATTCTATCAATAAAATGTACAGTAATTCTCTTAAGGGAATTGACATGAACAAAACAGATAATTGTAGATTTAACACATTTTTCTGAAATGTTAATTAACATCATTAATTTAACATATAACTTATTTACGGACCCCACAAGGGTATAATTGTAATTAGGCTCTAAATTAATATAAATTGAAGCATTCTTTAATTTAATTACATGAAATATATCATTAATTTTTGTTCTCTTTTGTTCCAATAACTGTTGATAGATACAATTTTGAAATTGTGTGCAAATTTGCAAGCTTATGTGTGACATCTTAATAATCTCTCCAAATGGACAAACAATGTTATATTTTCATATTGGAGAAACAAAGGACTGCAGATGCTGGAATCTAGATGAAAAACATGATGATGCTGGAGGAATTCAGCAGGCCAGGCAGCATCTGTGGAGAAAAGCAGGCGGTCAACGTTTCGGGTCAGGACCCTTCTTCAGGACTGAAGATAGGAAAAGGGGAAGTCCAATATATAGCAGGGAAAAGCAGAGCAGTGATAGGTGGACAAAAGAGGGGAGGTGGGGTGGGCACGGGGTGGTGATAGGTAGATGCAGGTAAGAGATAGTGATAGGCAGGTGTGGGGAAGGAGGGGAGAGCAGATCCACCGGAGTATGGGTAAAAGGCAAGGAGAGGGAAGGAAAAGGCTAGGAAAGGGAAGAGAAGAAGCATGGGGGGGGGGTTGTGGGGAAGGGGGGGGATTACCTAAAGTGGGAGAATTCAATATTCATGCCATTAGGCTGCAAGGTTCCAAGACAGAAAATGAGGTGCTGTTCCTCCAGTTTGTGCTTGGAATTCTCCTGGCAGTGGAGGAGGCAGAGGACTGACATATCAGTGATAGTGTGGGAAGGGGAGTTGAAGTGACTGGCAACGGGAAGATGCAGATCGCGGTGAATACTGAATTCTCCCACTTTAGGTAATACCACCCCCCCCCCCCCACCCCCACCGTGCTTCTCCTCTTCTTCCCTTTCCTAGCCTTTTTTTCTCTCTCTTACCTTTGACCCATCCCCCGGTGGATCTGCTCTCCCCTCCTCCCCCACACCTGCCTATCACTATCGCTCACCTGCATCTACCTATCACCACCCTGTGCCCACCCCGCCTCCCCTCTTTTGTCCACCTATCACTGCCCTGCTTTTCCCTCCTACAGTATACATTGGGCTCCCCTTTTCCTATCTTCAGTCCTGAAAAAGGGTCCTGACCCAAAACGTTGACTGCCTGCTTTTCTCCATGGATGCTGCCTGGCCTGCTGAGTTCCTCCAGCATCATCGTGCTTTTCATTTATATTCTTATATGTTGGAAATAATGTTTTTTTCTTGAACAATTAGTCTTAAATTATTTAAAATAAATTTAAATTAACAGTTGTTTAAAAAAAACAGGAAAGTTTATTAGGAATGTGGGAGCAGGTGTTCAGCACCAAAAAGCTGTTATACCTGTCGGTTAGATTACAACAAACTGGTACTTTAACTCAATTTTCTCCCTCAGTTCTGTAACTTCCAATATTTTTCCAATCAATCTAGCAATCTCAGATTTGAAAATTTCAACTGGCCAAGACATAACAGCCTCCTCTGGTGGGCCAAGAAGAGTTGGGATGTGGGGAGATAGGAAGGAGAATTCCAGATTTCTATAACCACGAGATGTACACAGAGATAGGGACGGGGCTTTCCTGCTTGGGCTCAGCCTGTAATTCTAGTGCAAATTGGGTATAGAATCGCTCCCATTTTGAATGTTTGCCATCCGCACCCCCATCTCCCCATTCCCCATTATCAAGACCCTCAAATTCACTTGCATATCACCGAATTCAAAATTGTCCTTGAGCCAGAAAATCAGGCTGTTTTATTTTTCTTTGCTTTTGATTATGCATGACAAATAATTGATATATTTAAGAGTGGTAACTTGGCAATATTTGATTAAACCAGCTGGAAATGGGTTCCATGCAGAAAATAATCACATTAAAGCACAGAGCAAATACACCACGTGACTAATTCAAATTTTTTTAACTAATGAATTTTTTTTAAAATACTAATTGTTACTTTTTAGTTATAGAGTCGGAGGGATACAGCACAGATACAGGCCCTTAGCCCATCAACTCTGTACTGACCATCAACCACCTATTTTGATTATCATTCAAAATATATTTTTATTCTTGCACTCAAAATATCCAACTAAATTTTTAGAACCCTCCCCTCAACCCGACCAAGACCTGCAAATGAGCACAATAGCTGAAACTTTAAATGGTGATTAAATTATGATGGGCGTGAAGCCTGTTTTGTTGATGAGACACTTCTAGCCTGATGATCTTCTAATTTTTTTTAAAGAAAGCTTAAAAGAGCAAGGAAGCTTGAGCTTATTTTAAAATTTCACAATCTTTTCTGCTGTTAAAACAGAATAATTAAGCAGAAATTCCATGATATTGTAATATCTCTCTAGGTTAATGTGCCATCCTTTGGAATGTTTGCAGTGATGTAGATGGCTGAAATATTTTTAGGATGTTTTAGGTTTGATGCTTTTTCTCATGTTGTTCCCAAATTTAAAAAAAATAAAGCAATTTAATTATTAGTAAAGGTAACTTAGCTATGTCTGCTATCTATCAATATTTCCAACTATTATAGTTATATTTGTTAGAAAAATGTGCTTTTTAAAAAAAAAGTTACATTTGCCTCTGAGAACTCAGATGCAGGGCAAAGGAAGATGCTGAGTGTCCCATTGCCTGAATCAGAAAAGCCTAGTATGTGGGTACATCAAATAATTAGGAAAGCAAACAGAATATTATTTATCATTAGGGGAATTGAATGTAAAAGTAGCGAGGTTATACTTCAGTTATACAGGGTATATGTGATACTACATCTGGAGTATTGTGTATTGTACTGACCTAATTTAAGGAAGGATGTTAATCCATAGGCAGTGGTTCAAAGAAGGTTTGCTATACTAAAACCTGCAATGGGCAGGTTGTCTTATAAGGTTGGACAAGATAGGCTTGTATCCACTGGAGCTTAGAATAGAGAGAAGACTTGACAGGACAAACTGAGAAGATGTTGCCTCTTGTGGGAATATCTAGAACTAGGGGGTCACTGTTTTAAAATAAGGGGTTGCCCATTTAAGATGGATGTTACGGACTCAGTGAAAGTCCCTTTAAGATAGAGTGTGTGTGTGTATGTGTGTGTGGGGCGTGCTTACGTCAATAGAAGATAAAGGACGTAATGACGTTGTGGAAGAAGTTAGAAGAAGAAGGAGAGAGAGAGAGAGAAGGGAGAGAGACACCAGCCTGCTAGTTTTCTCTATCGATGGATGAGAAACAATAACTGTGTCTGCCACTGAAATCCATGTATGGAAGTTGGAAGTAATCCGGTGGAGTTCACCTTATTGCTGACCTGTAGAAGGAAACAGGTATTTGTGTGTGGACGACCACGATTCAGATGCTTTTCGGGGTGAGGAAGTCACTACCGAGTAAACACTGAAGTGTCGTTTGGGTTCCATCGTGGAACATTTGGATTTCGTATGTACTCTCTCTCTGTTTTTCTACATCTACGTCTTATCTTCTGACAACGGTGGTTGTTGAAGAAACCCTTGCTCATGTTTCACCTTATGGCTTGCAGAACTGAACTTTAAGAACCATTCCGGAACTGGGAGTTTTGGACTTTGTCACACACACACGAAGAGTTTAGGTTTGGGGTTAACGTTTGAGGTTTAACATTTTTGAATTCTAACATACTAACATTTTTACTTTTATTTTACGTATTATCATAAGTAGTGATTAATAAAATAGTTTTTAACACTGAATCATGCTCAGTGTGTTTCTTTTGTTGCTGGTTCGTGACATGGAGGTGAAGCAAAGTGTTTTCTTTCAGGGGGTTGTAAGGCTTTGCAACTCTCTTCCTCAAAGGTCAATGAAAGCAGAGCCTTTGAATATTTCTTAAGGCTGAGGCTTAAGATAAGCAAGTGAATGAAAAGTACTATTTCTTTACTGAATGGGCAACATGTATACAGTAAACTGCTTAAAGAAACACTACACCTATGATTTTATAAACTCTAAAATTGTTATTGTACTACAGTTAATCAGATGATCTTCAGAATTTTATAACACTTTATTGAAATGAAAATCATTTTTGATTTATTTTGTTTGCCATTTTGGCACCAGCGGATAACACGAAATGGAATTATTCCTCTTTACATCCATTAAGGAAAAGTAGGAATTGGAAGTTAAAGACTTACCATCAGGAAAAATAAACCGAATTTCCCTCTCTGCTGCAGAAAAGGTTTCACTGCCATGCACAGCATTCCTAAGATCATCAGTCCCATATAATGCTCTTAAACTGGAACGGTCACACATTGATAAAAAGAGATCAAAACAATCATATCATTTTACTGGCATTTTTCACAAGCAAAAATGCAGAATATTTTATTTTTAAGAATAAAATGAACAATGTATTGATAAATTGTGAAAGAATACAATGAAGCTACTCAGTCTTTATGATAAAGATCTCACTTCCTAATAACAAATTTAAGGAATTGAATTTCATGGAATTTATTGAAAGAGCAACCAGACCTCGGTTGCAACGAATAGAAGAAAACATGGTCTGCATTGAGCTCCTTATATACTCTGCTTTTCTAACCAGGGAGGAGAGGCAATTTAAACTCTTCTACAAGTTGCGAGATTGATAGGATCAGATTAGCTTTACATTTTATTTTCCAGGACTGGACAAGATAACCTCTTCCCTATTACATCATGTTCCACTATTATTTCTGAACAGAACTAATGCCAGAGAGAGAGAGATTTGCCCCACACATCTTTATTTCTAAGAACACTCACCTCTCTGGATGAGTTTCTTTTGCCTTTACACTATCTGCAGGTCCAATCAATTCATTCCAGTATGCAATAGCTTTATCTCTGGCAATAATCATGGCAACACTTGTCCCAGAACTCATGAATGCTGTTAAGCTGGGAAAGAACATTTTTCCATAATGTGCTGCATAAATATCACTGCACACCTCAGGGCTTAAACAGACTCTCCTTTTCTGCAACAGAAAAAGAAGTTCAATGCAATACATCCTAGGTTAGCAGACATAAAGGGAAAAAGCAGGGGTGGAGGGGAGAAAAAAGGAGAAAAAGAAATGAAGAACGGAGGAGGAAGGTAGGAAATATGAAGGAGATATAATCCACATGAAAACACAGATGCCCAACTTAGTTGGGATCTGAAAAGCTCGAGTGTGCTCCAATGAAAAGGAAAAATGCAAAATTTCAACCCAACATTAACATATCTTCATTCTGTAATATATTATGCAATATTTAAAATTTGAGATGGCTTTGACATCAGTACAGTATGTAAACTGTCCCCTTTAAAGTTATTCAATTACAATAGAAAAAGGAATAAAAAATATCATTAACACCAGTTGTATTTAATAATGAAATAGAATGTAACTTGGAGTGAACCAATGCTCTTCAGTACACGTCAATGGAGTAAATACTGACAGTTCCTAACCATAGGTATTTTCTATTAATAGTAAAATTCTACTGAATTTTAAATAATTCTCTGTTTAAATCCATGCCACACTCACTACTATCAGGCAGGAGGTAAAAAAGCCTTAAGTCCCACATAACCAGGTTCAAGAAGGGCTACTTCCCTTCAACCATTCAGTTCTTGAACCAACTGGCAAAACCCTAATCACTACACTGTAGCAGCACTATGAACACTTTGATCACTTTGCAATAAATGGACTTTGATTTTTTTTGTTCTAATTGTGTTCTTTCTTGTAAACATTGTGTATAATTTATGTTTCATTTATGTTTCTCCTGTGAATGCTACTTACATGATGCTGTGTGTCTGTGATGCTGCTGCAAGCAAATTTTCCATTGCATCAGAGCATATATGTACTTGTGCATATGACTATAAACTTGACTTTGAACCTCACATTTATAACTATATCCTAACATTCAGGCCTATCATTCCGTTCATTTTTTGGATAGAAAAGGTCCATTTCTCTTCTGTTACTCATTCCACAAGTGGCACTATTAAGTACATTATTACACCAGTTTATTAAAAGTGTTACTTCTTGCCTGCAGTGTAAAAGATTGGGCCAGTTTATTTACTACCTTCTGCAAACTTAACTAATTATTCCTTAATGTCCTAGTGATCCTACACGCCATTGTGAGGAAAGGCAGTCAATCACACTCCCTAGTGCTGAATAGGAGCACTGAAAAAGGTTAAGTATAAGGTAATAAAGATAACCCATAGAATTACAAATAAAATTCATTCTTTTTAGGAGAATGACCCTGGCCCAGCAGTCATTTATTTCATTCTGCTTTTATTTTCCTTTGAGTTTATTTGCTACATTTTAAAAAGTTAAAACAGGTGACAAAATTCAGATAAATGTTTTCTAAAACAAAATGTAGGGATTGAAACCAAACTATTGGGTGGAGGAAAAAAAGAGAACTCAGAAGGAAAAGAATCACATAGCCCAAGAAGCAGCTATTCATCATTATGCCAGCACTGGCTTTTTGAAACACCCTCTGATTACTCCAGCTCTCATGGCCTTTCCACATGTTCCCCCTAAAAATTCACTCCTCCCCCCCCCCCAATCAAGTATTTATCTAATTTTCTTTGCCCACATTTAAATGTGGACAGTATATTCCAGACTGCAGCAGTTACAATGTTATCCTCTTCTACTAATTTTATTAAATCTGTTTCCTTTAAAAAGCTAATCTCCCGCTGGCATGGACAAGGTGGGCCGAAAGGGCCCATTTTATGCCTTATGTTTCTATGATTCTAATTAGACCATTTTCTTGCTCATTCCTGTAAGCATGTAAAGTTTTGTTTAAATCATCAATTTTTTTTAAATATTGGAGTAGTTCAAAAACACGCTGCTTCGCTCTTTGACTCTGGGTCATTTGCTAATCACTTTATATTTGTGAACTCTAGTTCCCAACCATCTTGAAACAGTTTCTTTTAATTTACTAAAAGAAAACTGTTCATGAATTTGAACACTTCTACAAATCTGCTCTTTTCTTCTTCAAGCAACTGGTTAAGTCTGAACTGAAGTCTTGAATTCTTTATGGGGCACAAACCTTTGGGGAAAGTTGTCAAGATTTTAGAAACTAGCAGAATAGTGTTTTTGAAACAGTATGAGGGATATGAAGACACTGGTAAGGTTGCATTGCTTGAAAAAGAAAAGAGCAGATTTGTAGAAGTGTTCAAATTCATTGTACTTAAACTGTCAGACTGCCCGCCAAACATCCACCTGTAGATGAACATAACTTTATTCTAACTAAATACAAGGGAGATCCAACCCAGTGTCTTCAGTTCCCTGGCCACTGTCTCCTTCCCCTAGCAATCATCTGGAACCGAACTAGATCATTTTGGCACCAACATGAGCGATAGACCACATGTCTGCACCAATGCAAAGACCTTCCTTTTTCCTCTGTTAGAACATACAAGACTTTCCTAGCCTTAAGCTCACTGTTTTCTACACCAAGTCCAACATCATTTGAAAACTTTGAAATTATATTGTTGAAATCATAATTATCCTTGTCTATGTCATTGCTATTATCTAGACTTTACTATACCAATGCACTCTTGTCTGTCCTCCCTCAGCCCATATCTTTTATATTTGAGATCATTCAAAACTCTGCTGCTGATGATTGAACTTGTACGATGCATCACCTCTGTGTTCAATATTAAAATTCTCATCTTTATTTTCATTATCCCCGTGAGTCCTCACCCCCATATCTAATTTTCTCCAGCTCTACACCTTCCAAGTTATTAGCACTCCTGCAGTTGTGGCATCCTGATCCACAGTATATTCTTCCTCACTGGGCAGGAAACAAATTGATCATAAAAGTAATCTTCTCAATAATTCCTTCCTTCTTCACCTTTACACTGTTACTAGCCAATACTTCAATAAGGTCCATATTATCCCCAATCTATTTTTCAGGCATCTCTCTTGAACTTGCTCCTCCATATTCTTCCCATTATTTTGTAAATTATAGTAAATAAACTTAATGACATAATAGCTCATGTATTGTTCCTTAATTCTAACCAAATGGAATACCTCTGATTCCTCAACCACATCAGCACTCACTAGTATTATAAAAGTTTATTCGATCAAATATTGAAACCCAACACAAAGGTGGGAGCTGTTCTGATGCTTCCATGTGATGGGATATAGACCCACAGGGCCCTACCCTTGAAGGACTGAGCTAACTTCATGCAAATAAGTTGCTCTCAGGAGATTTGCACGGGTTAATTATGTACTTTCTTTTCCTATAAGTCAGCAACAAATGTGGGCAGTTTGCTACTGACCACAAAATCCAGGGCAATATTTATCAAGAACACTTTGACTACTATGGGATACCACTGCATTCTCTAGTCAAATAACATCACCATTTCTTCTGCTTTTGTCTCCTAGTGAAAAGTTTGAGGAAATTGTAAATGCACCAAACACCAGCCAAGTTTGTCCCCAGGAAGTACATTTCTCCTTTACATTTGTATTCAACAATCTCTACAAGAAACCAATGCCACAAGATTGCTTTCTTGATAAACAATCCCCCGATTTGATTTTTGTTTAGACAATAAAAAGGCAACAATTCCACTGTACAAAAACACACATCACTATGAGGTATTAGTACTAGGAATTCAGCTGCGATGCTTTATGTAGAGCCTTAAAATCAAACTGGCAGGAGGATGCTGAATTTTGGCCAGGACAAACCACCCAAAGTACCTGAATAATGGTGAAGCCAGAGCGGAGAATGATCTCTTCAATTTCGTCCGCCTTGGCGATGGCGTCGGGTTTAATGAGAGCCAGCGTCCTCTCCACGTACACTGCAGCTTTCTCCATGGTTCACTCGCGTATGGTTGAGGGATCGGACCCTCTCCGAAAATGCTGAAAGCGGAGCAATCTCGAGAAAATTGTAATGTTGTGGTATATTTGCTAAAACTTGCAGTGTTTGGTGCTACAAAGGAACGGAAGTGAGTTGGGATTTCGCTCCTGGTCTTGCTGAGGTTGCCTCACAACAGTTGCCAAGGAACACAATGTTGAAGCACTTTTCCCAGGATACTTTTCAGAAGCAACCGGTTTCTTCTAACAATTTATACTCGCCATGCACTTTATTCGACCGGCATTTTTCTGTACGTGTTCTAATTAAATAGTTCGGTGCAAACATTCACTGAGAGTTGACAATACAATGGGTAAGATTTGGGCATCTTCTCTCAGGCTCCCGCTAATTTCTACAAGCTGAACCAAATTCTCTGGAGAATGAATGCAGGTTATGCCACTCGTGTACTTGTCATTAGTTGAACTAAAAAAATGTTTAGTGTGTTTTGAAATTGTGTAGATGTTTTGCTTATTTGGACAAATCAAACAAGGAAGGGGCCAAGAGCATTGGGTATATCAAAGGGTAGGGGACCAGACAACATCCCAGCTTTGATGCCGAAGAACTGCACCCCAGAATTAGCTGCGTCTCTCGCTAAGTTGTTCTAGTTACAATGCTGGCATCTACTCAGTCTACTCTCAAAGTGATGGAAGCGGCTGTCAACACTGCTATCAAGTGCTACCTAATCACCAATAACCCTTTCACCAATTCCCAGTGTGGGTCTCACCAAGATCACTCGACTCTAAACTTCACCACATCATGTTGGTTCAAACATGGACTTGCCTGGATAAGTGCCCTGCCAACAACTTTCACAAACTTTAAACATTAAAGGCAAAGCAGCCTGCTTGATTGGCACTCCATCAACCATTAATTCCCTCCAGCACCAGTGTACCGGCTACAAAAGGTGTTGCAATTATGCCTCCAGGTTACTCCAACAGCAACTCACAAATCTGTGACCTTTACCATCAGGAGCAAGGGCAGGAGGCATTTGGGAACACTACCACCAGGTTCCTCTCAAAGTTACACACCTATATTGCCTGCCTATCATCACTGGGTATAAATCCTGCAACTCACTGCTCAACAGCACTGTGGGAGTATCTTCACCATAAGTTTCTTCACAACAATTAGGGATGTGGCTTTGCCAGAAATCTCCAGATACTGATAATGAATATTAAAAAAAATGCTCAAACCTCTGATTCCACTGTGCATTATCAGCTGACTTTAGTAGCTGATAGTGCACAAAGCCATTACAGTTTACTCACTCGTAACTCTGTTCAGAAGGCCTATTACCTGCTCACTGCATTTAAGGATGGATGACAACTACAATATGGCTCAAGTGTTGGGGCTGGCAATTTGGGAGGTCCATTGGAGCCTTGGGTGGGTTGCTCCACTGCGTATCATAGATCCAAGGCTCCCAAACTAAGGAACACATTATTAGGAAGGAATATGCAGGAATATTTGCGCAGTCGTAACATTTTATGGCTGAGAATTTGCAGTGATGGAAATTCAGATTTTGCATTTCACAAAAATGATCACAGGAGGTGAATGGGCTGATAAGCAAGGCATTCAAGCTATTATTATAAAAACAGAAAATACTGGATATAATCAGCAGGTCAGGCCACATCTGTGAAGAGTCAACTTTCCAGGTCAGAAACCCTTCATCAGAACTTTGTCAAGCTGTGAAATGATAAAATACTGATAAATCTGGAAGTGAGGAATAAAAGAACAGGAACCCCTTCCGTAGATGGCAGTCACTATAGTCAAACTTTGCCAGTGCTGGAGGGAGAAAATGATCATGAAAAGGGCCTCAGCCTGGATGGTGCTTCTAAAAACTAGAGTCTAATCTCTCAAATCCTCACACATCAGGAGTCCTTGACCAGAACCATCAACTGTTTCTTTCCACGGATGCTACCTGACCCACTGAGCATTTACAGCCTTTTCTATCCAAGTTTGTATCTTAATATGCTGATTTTATGAAGCTGGCTAGCAATAAAAGTTGAAAGGAGGATGCAGGGATAAATAGAAGCCAAGTGACTGGGGAAGAGCAGGAAATATGAGGAAAAATATCATCTATGTTGGTAGAAAAAAAAGCAGTGTGGCAGAATAAGAACACGTTCACCAGACTGATTCCAGGAATTGGGATTGGAGGAATAGTCCCGTGAGAGATTAAGCAAATGAGGTCTACAGTTTAGAATAATGAGGAGCAATCTCAATGCAACATAAAAAATTCTTACAGGGCTGGACAGAGCAGTTGCAGAGTTGATGTTTCCCCTAACCAAGCAGCCTACAACCAGGGATCAGTCAGGAAGACTGAGATAAGAAAACACCATACTGAGGATGGGGAAACCTTGGTTTTTCCACCCAAATATAAATTTGACAGATTCTGCTGCAGTGGAATGCCTTAAATTTCTCATCCTCATGATCGGTTAAACTCAAAATCTTCCAACTTTCAAGTAAATTACAAATGTTGGCATATCAGTCCTTCTTCCATTAATTTCACCTTTGGTGCAATAAGAACTGGCTGCAGACAATGTCAACAGCAGCACTGTAAACATTCAGATAATACTCAATGACTCCGCACTGAGAATTAAAAGAACATTTTCACACTTTCTGTAGATGGTTGCCAGTTTAACTGCATTGCACAAAATGCAGCTGAAATTATTTACTTAATGCCTCTCCTTGCAGGAATTTATGCATTTGCACACACTAAGAGTTCACAGGGAAAGAGCATAATGAATAACAACTCTTGTTCAAGGATCAATGGAGTGCTAAGCTTGTCACCTTCAGCTCAGCTGTTACAAATAATCTATAAAATTAGCAATAAACTAAATACAGAACTGTCAAATTCAGACCCTCAAACATGAGATCCTAAATGCATGAACCACAAGTCATTATGCAGCTTTCATGAAGTCCAACAAAAAGCATTTTTTTTATTGAATTGGTGCAAGCTGCCCTAAAAGAGATAATTTGTTGAATTATAAAACCAATTTGTTAATGCAAACTATTGCTGGAAACAGACACTCAGTTTTTAAAGAACAATCTACAAGATTGCCTTTTCTTCTTAGATCTAGACTGACCTGCTAGAGATTTCCTCTGATGCATTTTCTTACATTGATTAGGTGCTTCTCAAACGCTACGTACTGTGATGCTGCTGCAAGTTTTCCCATTGCACCTGTGCATACATGTACATATGACAATAAACTCTTTGACTTTTGGTGTGGCAAGGAAGTGTCAGATATCTATTGCCTAAAATATTTAAGAGCAGAGGTGTTCTCTGTTCTACTCCAATCACCCACTAGACCCAACCTTAAGGTGACAAATTCATTCCAACCTAAAAGACCCTCATGCCAAATTAGTAGCAAATCTATTTACAAGAAACATAAGATAGGAAAAATACAAAGATAAATTCACCCCGGAGAATATAACAGGTATTGTGCATTCAACCCCAGCAAAAGATTGATAAACATGACCATTTGTTGCAATGCTAGCCAAGAGATGAAAAAAAACTGACTAGCACATCAGAACTCTTCTTTAAATAGTAAAATGGAGTGTCTGCATTTACCAAACAGACAGCAGGAATTAACAACTCAACCCATAGTGTCAACATGGATTATATACGTTCTTTGAAATGGAGCTAAACATTGACTAGAATGATAATATGATGTGCAGCTATTCAGAACCTAGATATATGTCCAATCAATTTAGTTTAAGAAAACTTTGCCACATTAAAAAGATCGCAAGCAAACCGCGGATTTGGATACAATGAAAAAACAAAAGCCCTAATTCATCTCAATCACAAATACAATCATTATAAACATAATAGAGCAAATCAACTTCCAAAAAAAACTTGTTTCAGATGACAGGTAAAGTGCATTTTTGGAGCAGTTATCCATTCAAAAATAAACAAACGAGGAATTGAAAAAGCATTCTCTACACATATTCAGTTGAAAAGTAGCAATATTTTATTTTGAATCAGCCCAAACAAGAATTCTCCATTTTCTTGCAAAACGCATTTCATCTTGTTCCAATGGTGACCTGCCAGACTCTGATAAGGTTATCCGTGTAGCCAGCAAACAATGTCTGAGAGAAAATAAAGTCAGAAATTAATCTTAATATTGTAGATTTTTTTAAAAAAATAGAAAACTAAATTAATGTTTTATTCAAAGCAACACCTCTAGGTTTCCAGATTCACATACAAACAACTAAAACAAGACATTGCTACCAAACTTACAAGATATTCTTGGCAGCCATAAGAAATATTTAACTTGGATACTCTGCACTAATTTATAGCAGCCACATGCATTCCACCATTCCCATCAATGAAGATTCCAGCCTCAAATCCCTCATACTTGCAAGATATGCATCATCCCCACAAGGGTAAGATACTTGTGTGAATGATATCATAGGGATACTGGCCATATTTCAATATGCTAAGATACCTGTCCATCTGCAGACCAAGCCAGGCAGGTACACTGTGGAGGCTCCGCTTTACTGCTGGTGCTAATTACTTCCTGTCGCAATTCATCCACTATGATTTTTCCTTCCAGGTCCTGTGAACAATTCAAAAATACACTTAACATTTTCCACTAATACAGTTTAAAAACAAAAGAAATGGTACATGCACAGGGAAAGGTTTCTTGTTAAACCTGAATATGGTTTAAGTAAATGTAATTACATTTTAAGAGGATTGGCATTCTTTAAGACCATCTATCCTTCCCATGTGTATAAAAATAGCATTGACCAAGCAGTGTTCAGTTACAGGAAAACAGGGCATTGCCCATTCTTCCTTGATAAGCAGGTCAGGTTGAGGAAAAACAACTGCCACGCTGCAATCTTCACTCGCTTTACTTTCTGTATTGACTAATATTTTTATATTATACATATCAAAAAGTAGACAACATCCACAAACCAAACAAAGTGCCAGCCAACTATCTCCAGACCACAAAAAGAGGGAAGTATGACCAGTAAAACAGAACTGAGCCGCCGAGGTTCATGAAGCACACAGTGCACTGGTCACTGTCTGGACAATTGGAGATAAATATTGAAACAAGATTACAAAAGAAACCAAGATATCTTAAATGGGTGCAGTGTCATTCTATTCTCCCAAGAAATACAAGTCCGTTTTAAAATTAATGAACACTTGAAAATTTCTCTTATGAACTGCTTCATCTTCCAGTGTTTACAAGAAAATCTCAAAAATGTAAGCATACTTACCCAAATTTTAATGCTTGGCCCAGTGGCAGCACAAAGCCAATATCTATTAGGGCTGAAGCACAAGGCGTTGATGATGTCACCACCATCCAAGGTGTACAGATGTTTTCCCTCATTAAGATCCCACAACATGGCTTGTCCATCCTACAGAACAGAAAACACTTATTTAACATTAAGAAGCCTATAAGACACTTCAACAGTAAACATTAAGTGCAAGAACATTTGCTAGCTTTTGCTTTAAAACTTTAAGCTGAAGCCAATATTCACAAATATGCAAATACTTTGACAAGAATGCAGTCACATCCCATTAATAGTTGCTCCAAATAAACATCATTGATAAGAAAAACTGAAGTTAAGTCATTACTAGTTTAGCCACCTAAACCACCAAATGAAAATAGTAAGCGTGTAAAACAGAAATGATGTACCTTGCCCCCTGAAGCGCACAGGGATCCATCCGGGGAAACAGTAACAGTGTTCAGGTAACCAGGGTGCCCAATATGATTTGTTTTCAGTTTGCAATTGGCCAGGTTCCAAACCTAGGAACAGAAGAGAGAACATTTAATACATTATTTTTAAATATACCATTTGTCTGTTAACTAATGCAGATTTTTAAGTAATCAAAGAACTCTTAAGCGATCATAGTGGGCTGCATAGTGGCACAAGCAGTATCTCACAGCTCCAGAGCTCTGGCGTTAATCTTGAACATAGGTGCTATGTGGAGTTTACACATTCTCTATCACCACACGTATTCCCCAGGTGATCTGCTTTCCTCCTGTTTCCTTGTACGTGTTAGTTGGTAGGTTTATCAGTTATTGGGTGGTAGAATAATCAGTGTGGAGTTGATGGATAATGAGAATAGGTCACAGGGAAGTGGGGGAATGGAATTGCTCAAACTGCCACCATAGACATAATAGGCCAAACGACTTCCTGTTTGCTAAGAGAAAAGATCAAAAACATTGTCCACAAGCAGGTTCTTCCAAGCAGCTGACAGACAAAAGAAAATCACTGAAACAACATCAGGGTGGTATAAATTCTGCTGTAACAACCGCCCCCCCCCCCCCCCCCCCCAAAAAACAAATTCTAATCTGTATCTTTAACATACTTACCTTAACCAGCTTATCCCAGCCACAGGAGACAATGATAGGATTGCTGCTATTTGGTGAGAAGCGAACACACGAAACCCATTCAGAATGGCATTCATCCTACAGAGTAGGGATGGATAAAGATGTACAAGATTTAAAGTCGTTAGAACAGATTTCACCATTATTTCTATTCATCCATTTCAAATTCTGACCATAACATTGTATTAATAACCAAGATGTCTACAATTTCAAGATGCCAAATAGCAAATAACACCTTTCCGACCATATTTTTTACATCAAGCTAAAATACATCACTTGATAAACAGCATTCCACAGCACCAACTACCTGAAGAGCACACATTTTAGTTATATTACTGCCTTGAATAAACAATGAAGAAACCCAACTGATACTACATACAACCCTGTGGTTAAGAAAGATTAGTCAGATGCTTTCTCCTCCCCACCATATAAAAGACATACTTCTAACATTTCAGCACCAAATATTGTTTGAAACTGACTAAATAACAACACAATCAAACTGTATTAAATTAGAAGTGGGCGAGACAGCTAATCCTGACATAATATACAGCCAACATGGCAATTGCAAGTTGTATCCATCGACGTCATATCATTTTATAATAGATTTATTCAGTTCATTGTCATCCATACAGCGAGATTATGCCATTCGTTTTGCTGTATAATTCATAGCAAACTTAAAGGACACTCAAAGTAAAAGCTATCCAATCCAACTCAACCTTCCAGCACTTGGCACATGGCCCTGTAGGTTCTGGTTCTACCAAGCATGAAAGCCCCCACCACACTTAGTGTTAGTGAGTTGCAGATTCCTACCTCTCTCCAAGAGAAACATTTTTCCTCACATACCCTACCCTTTTACCAGTTTCTTTAAACTGATGTCTGCCAACTTTTGCCCTATCAACTAATCCTGCCCCTCATAACTTTACACAACTCAAGCTTGCCCTCAGTCTTCTCAGTTCCAAAGAAAATAACCAACCAATTTCACCTTTCCTCATAGCTGAAATTTTTTCAAGTCTGACAATTTCCTCAAATCTCCAGAGGCTTTCTAGTATAAATCACATTTACCTTAAATCAGTGACCAGAACAGCACTCTCAAATTATCATTCAATTAGCATTATAAAGATGTATCATAACTTCCCCACTCTTACGTTCTGTGCTTTGCCCAATAAAAACATACCATTTTATCACCTAATTCACTTGTCCTACTTCTTTTAAAGATCTGTGGGCATACACTCCAAAGTTCTTTTTCTTCCTCCACAACTTTCAATATTATCCCATTCTTTGGCTTGGTACATCACTGTATGGAGTTCCATCTGCCACATTTCTGCCTGACTGTCCAGACTACCTATGGCTTCCTACAATCTAAAGCTATCTTCCTCACTGTCTACTGTCGGTATTTTATCTCAGGAATGTAACTCGCTCTCTGGACACAACCCAAGGAAGATAATACCAGTGTTTGTTAAAATATATAGAATTGTAAAAATTCACAGCCTCAAAGATACCTGAATGGTGTATTTGCAAACTCCCAGGGTGTTCCACAGTTTAACAGTTTTGTCACGGGAACCAGACACAATCTGGCGATTATCTGCCGAAAAGGCAACACTCAGAACATCCTTGGTGTGACCAACAAATCGGCGGGTAGTTGAACCTCTGGAAAAGTGATAAAATTGGCCTCTTAACTTCCCCAGCTGCAGAAAAACTTCCACTTATTGTAAAAATTAAGCTATAGAGTCTTCAATTAGTACAAATCTTATTTAAAATGTTTTATGAATAAATTATTGCATAAACCCAACCATCTTAAAATGGTGATTTATCAGCATTCTTACGTTGTCAAATCCCAAAGTCGCAGGGTTCCATCCCAGGAGCCAGAAAGGGCAAATTGACCATCAGAAGAAATGACCACATCACTAATAAAGTGGGAATGACCATGGAGGGAACGTTGAGGCACACCATAACTAGTCTCATCCCGAGTTAATTTCCACATGATGATAGTTCTATCTGAAAAAGAAAAATAATGAACATGATGAATCAAGATCAATTGAAACTATTGTTACTCATCTGCAATGACCCATTCCCTATTGCAATTTATTCTCATCTTATTTTATAATAACTAATCAAGGTAAATTGGCAGCTATTTCTACTTGATAACTGAGAAAGATCCATAAAAGCACATTGCTGTTTTTCCCCAACAAGTGGGAGTTTTGAAAGAATCTAAACTCAATAGGTTAATTGGTATGCTTTCACTATAGATCCTGCCTGATTTTGCAGAATTTCAAATTTTTGTTTCCATTTTCCTTTAGCTCAAAAGATTCATTTCAAATTTGCTACCTTTTTCTTCAGAAAAAGGATAGACCTACATTAGTGGGCAGGAAGATGGCAGATCAAGAATGATTTTATTTTCACAAGCTGAATGGAAAAACAGCACTTTAAGTGGCAAGGAATTATTACGATTGTGTACAGAGAGATCAATACACACATAAATAAACACAAAATATAGAAAGGAATTAAACCAATTCCAAAATGTTATTGCACAGGGATCAATGCAAAAGAGTACAGAAATCTTGCTACAATTGTTCAGGTATTTGGCAAGTCTACAAACCCTTTAAGTGCAGTACACAGTTAAGCTCACTATACCCAGGAACATACATGCATGGGGAGAGTGCAGCATGATTTTACTAGATTTATTCTGGGGATATAGGGGCAGGGATTGTTCTAAAAAAAAGGTTAAAGGAAATAACCCATATTCACCTGTTGAGAAGAATAGGCTCTCACAGGAATTTGAGCAATATTGACAGGCCAAGAAGCATCCCACCACAGTAGAGAATCTTGAACTGGAGGCCCAAGAGGTGACCCATTTAAGGCTGGGATGACTTAAAATTCATATCAAACTTTTAGCAGTCTATACTTTGGAGCATCATAGATGCTCAGTCATTGAGAACATTCACGACTGACATCCAGATACTTGCACAAAGGAAGATATGGGAGACATATTAGCTTACATGGAATCAAAGAATCAGTCATAATCTTACTAAGATCCAGAACAAAGGCGAGAGGGCATAAATTCTGCTTGTATTTATGACCTCAACAGTGCCTTGTCCTTCTTAAAGAGGGACGTTAAGTAATTGTAAAGCACTTTGTTTCATGCAGGTTTTCAAAGGCAACAAGTAGCTTTCAGATCTAAGCGTAATATGCTCATTAGCTTTTTGGCTGCTTTGATTTAAACACAATTTTCCAGCTTTCAAGAAGTCGGCCTTCTGCGCCACCACAGTTTTAGGACCACAAGGAGCTAAATCAAGGCTCTGCCTCACCGGCGGATGTCAGCACACTGTCTACGTTGAACCTGGTAGCCGGAACCACGAGTAGTAACTGGATAGTTCAGATAGATACGATAGGGGAATGCACAAGTAAAATTAAGTGCAGGGTCGAGCAAAAGGCAGCTCGGCTCGGCCCTGCCCGCATTGCCAACACCACGGCTTGGACTCCTGCCTGGCCCGATCCGGCCTACCTCGGGACGCTGATAGAATCATGTCTGGAAATTGCGGGGTGGTGGCGATTTGTGTCACCCAGCCATTGTGACCCTTTAGGGTCCCGCGAAGGGTCATCTGTTCCGTCATCGCGACTGGAAATCGGGCGTCCTGGAAGCCGATGGAAGCGGATTGCGGCACAGCCTTCGCCTCAGCAAACGGCCTCCTCCACAGCCACAGAGAAAGAGGAAGCCACCGGGCCGCGCCCGGATATGACGCAGGGACGCAAGGCTGAATGGCCGGGGAGACGGCTGGTTGCTAGTGCGGGAGGTGAGGCAGTGAGTTGTTGTGTGGGGCTGGATGTTCATTCCAGTCGTAGCTTGTTGCTGAACGTGGATGTGAGTGCAAACAGCCTGGTGTGTCCCGCCCACTCTCAATCAGAGATGCTGCACCGATTTTTTTGGTGCCAATCGCTTCAGTTAACAGTGGCACTTCAGTGATTTCCTGACAGAAAACTAACTTGGAGGTAGAAAAAGCAGAAGGGTGGGGACAATAGGGTGAAAGAATAGCATGCAGGAGTACGTGCTGAGGGACGCCCTGAAGCTGAGTGCAGCCAACGCGAGGGCTTGGTTGGTAAGGACTACAGTTTAGGGTTCTTCTGCCACTGGAGAGTGAGGGGTGGGGTCAGGCCCCTTAAATATTGTAAATATGGGATTGGGGTAGCACCCTAGGGAGCCACGCAAGTGGCATCGGTGCTGTGTTTTTTTATATATAAAAAGATAAGACTAATGACTGATCCGTACACGGATGTACAGGTTTGCTCTGTTTTATTGTTGTATATAGTTTGTTTTTTATGAATAAAGTTTATTTTGGAATAACAAAAATGCCATCAGTGGGGAAGGACTAGAGTTTAGGGTTCTTCTGCCAATGGAGAGGGAGGGGCGTGGTCAGGCGAGAAAGCCCCTTAAATATTGTAAATATGGGGGGGAGCCACCCAAGTGGCATCGGTGCTGTGTTTTTTATATAAAAAGATAGCACTAATGATTGATCTGTACACAAATGTAAAGGTTTGCACTGTTTTATTGTTGTATATAGTTTGCTTTTTATGATGAATAAAGTTTATTTTGGAATAAAAAAAGCATCAATGACCATAGTCCAACTGAACAGAGGAGACACAAGTGACTGCAGGTGCTGGAATCCAGAACAACAAACAGTCTGCTGGAGGAACTCAGCAGGTCAGGCAGCATCTGTGGGAGGAAAGGATTTGTCGGCATTACAGGTAGTCCTGGTGCAGGGGTTTAACCTGAAATGTCGACGGTTTCTTTCCTCCCACAGATGCTGCATTACCTGCTAAGTTCTTCCAGCAGATTGTTGCTTCAACCGAACAGAGATTGCTTGTTATCTCTATGGCTTCCATCGCAATTTTCCACACCTCCGGGAAGCACACCGAGAGCTGTTTCTTTGTTAAAGATGCTCATTCGCTGTGAAGAATTAACGGCCCTTTGAAAAGACTGATGCATATTTTTGCCAAATTCAGTAATGGATCGTTTTGTGCCGCACCTACATGCCTGTTAAAAAAACAGAAAAAATGAACTCAACGGGCCAGGCAATATATATTTCAAGATTCCTTTTCCTTGGAGCTCAGATAAAAAGTTAGCAACCTATGTTGCCTCCCCTGTGAAATACTATCAATATTTTCGGTTCATATTTCCGATTTCCAACATCTGTAGATATTTGCTTTTCAATTATATGTCTGTAATGATTAAAATATTTTCATTTCCTATTAAAAAAGTGTAAACAATTTGAGATGAAAAGTTAAACTAACTTTTTAATCAGACTAAAAATAACCATTACTACTTTTTAAACAAGAAACTACTCCAAAGGCAAGAACAGATGTAAAGTTGCTGTAAAAACAGCAAGTGCTGGAAAAACTCTGCAGGTCAAGCAGCATCTGTGGAGAAAGAAACAGGTCGAGTTGAAGTTTATTGTCATGTACACAAGTATGGTGAAGTACTGGTACAATGAAAAAGTTGCAGCAGCATCACAGGCATGTGGGTACAGGCAACATAGGGAATATAAATTATACGTAAAATTATACCATACAGTGAAAAACAAAAGACTGTGCAAAAGCAAGACTTTACTGCAAAAAAAAACAAAGACACAATCAAAGACAAGTCTATGGTTGTGCAAGTGGTAGTCCATAGTGTTCCACTGACAATGTAGGGTTAGGGTTGTGCAGGTAAAGTTAAAAGTTGATGACCTTGAATCAGAACTCCGATGAAAGGTCAGCAACCTGAAACGTTAACTCTGTTTCTTTCCTTACAGGTGCTGCTCAACCTGCTGGGTATTTACAGTACCTTATGTATTTGACATTTTTCAACATCTGCAGATCTGCAGTTTTAGTGGTATTTGTGATTTCTAAAATATATTTGTTGTCTCTGGTTAATACATATGTTTGCCTTCTCATTCTTTTTCATGGTAATGACACCTGACCTTTCTGGATTTTAATATCTGATTAAAAGAATCAGAAGGGAAGGTCATAACTGATTTACTTGATTAAGCTTTTCAAGAAATGAGGCTTGATTAGGGTAGTTTTGGTCATTAGATGAAAGTCTGCGATTCCACTGGGTTCAGAGCTAGTTCTCTTGTTTTTCATGTGGACAAATATTTGCTGACGATAGCAAGATTAGTACCCCTTCAAACTGTATTCTTGCTCCCAAAGCTTTGTCAATCTTGTATGTATTGAAGTTTAATTATTACTTTAGGATCTTGAATATTTTAATATAACCATCTCTTATCATTTCTCAAAAGCAAGTAGCCCAGAATTTTCATTACCTTAAATTAGCTCATATGTCTTAGGATATGCATGTTTCGTTATTTTTTCTGCTTAGCTTTCAATTATTTGTGACCAGCATTGTCTATAATGCTCCAGGTGTGTTCATACCAGGTGAAAACATGTATGTGAAGAATAAGAGGATGACTAGAGTGAGGGAAGGACCGATCAGGGATAAAAGAGGAAACATGTGCCTGGAGTCGGAAGAGGTAGGGGAGGTCCTTAATGAATACTTTACTTTGGTATTCACCAGAGAGAGAGACGTTGACGTTTGTGAGGATGGCATACGACAGACTGATATGCTAGGGCATGTCGATGTGAGGAAAGAGGATGTGCTGGAACTTTTGAAAAACATTTGGATAGATAAGTCACCGGGGCCGGATGGGATATATACAAGGTTATTACGGGACGCGAGGGAAGATATCGCTGCGCCTTTGGCAACGATCTTTGCGTCCTCACTGGTCACAGGGGTAGTGCCAGATGGTTGGAGGGTGGCAAATGTTGTTCCTTTGTTTAAGAAAGGGAGTAGGGATAACCCTGGGAATTACAGTCCAGTGAGTCTTACTTCAGTTGTGGACAAATTACTGGAGAAGATTCTTAGAGACAGTATTTATGGGCTTTTAGAGAAGCATAGGCTGATTAGGGACAATCAGCATAACTTTGTGAGGGGCAGGTCGTGCCTCACGAGCCTGACTGAATTCTTTGAGGATGTGACAAAGCACATTGATGAAGATAGACCAGTGGATGTGGTGTACATGGATTTTAGTCAGGTGTTTGATAAGGTTCCTCATGGAAGGCTCATTCAGAAACTCAGGAGGCATGGGATCCAGGGAAACTTGGCTGTGTAGATTCAGAATTGGCTCGCCCACAGAAGACAGAGGGTGGTGGTAGATGGAGCGTATTCTGCCTGGAGATCGGTGACCAGTGGTATTCTGCAGGGATCTGTTCTGGAACCCCTGCTCTTTGTGATTTTTATAAATGACTTGGATGAGGATGTGGAAGGATGGGTTAGTAAGTTTGCTGATGATACAAAGGTTGGTGGTGGTGTGGATAGTGTAGAAGGTTGCTGTAGATTACAACAGGATATTGATAGAATGCAGACCTGGGTTGAGAAGTGGCAGATGGAGTTCAACCCGGATAAGTGTGATGTGATACACTTTGGGAGATCGAATTTGAGGGCAGAGTACAAGGTTAATGGCAGGACTCTTAGCAGTGTGGAGGAACAGAGGGATCTTGGGTTCCACGTCCATAGATCCCTCAAGGTTGCTGTGCAGGTCGATAGGGTTGTTAAGAAGGCGTATGGAGTGTCGGCCTTCATTAGTTGGGGTATTGAGTTAAAGAGCCACGAGGTAATATTGCAGCTCTATAGAGCTCTGGTTAGACCACACTTGGAGTATTGTGTTCAGTTCTGGTCGCCTCATTATGGAAAGGATGTGGAAGCTTTAGAGAGGGTGCAGAGGAGATTTACCAGGATGTTGCTTGGATTGGAGTGCATGTCTAAGGAGGATAGGTTGAGCGAGCTAGGGCTTTTCTCTTTGGGGAGAAGGAGGATGAGAGGTGACTTGATAGAGGTGTACAAGATGATAAGAGGCATAGATCGAGTGGACAGTCAGAGACTTTTTCCCAGGGTGACAATGGCTAACATGAGGGGACATAATTTTAAGGTGATTGGAGGAAGGTATAAGGGGTATGTCAGGGGTAAGTTTTTTTACACAGAGAGTGGTGGGTGCATAGAATGCACTGCCTGCAGAGGTTGTGGATGCAGATACATTAGGGACATTTAAGAGACTCTTAGATAGACACATGAATGATAGAGAAGTGGGGGGGCTATGTGGAGGGAAGAGTTAGATAGATCTTAGAGCAGGATAAAATGTCGGCACAACATTGTGGGCCAAAGGGCCTATACTGTGCTGTTACGTTCTATGAAAAACAGCATCATAGTGAGGAACTCAGCAGGCCAGGCAGCATCCATGGAGAAAAGCAGGCGGTCAACATTTCAGGTCAGGAAACTTCTTCAGGACTGAAAATAAGAAAAGAGGAAGCCCAATATATAGGAGGGAAAAGCAGAGCAGTGAGAGGTGGACAAAAGAGGGGAGGCGGGGTGGGCACAGGGAGGTGATAGGTAGATGCAGATAAGAGATAGTGATAGGCAAGTGTGGAGGAGCTGAGAGCAGATCCACCAGGGGATGGGTAAAAGGTAAGAAGAGAGAGAGGGAAAAAAAGGCTGGGAAAGGGAAGAAGCATGGTGGTGGGGGGAGGATTATCTGAAGTGGGAGAATTCAATATTCATGCTGTTAGGCCGCAAGGTTCCAAGACGGAAAATGGGGTGCTGTTCCTCCAGTTTGTGCTTGGAATGGCCCTGACAGTGGAGGAGGCCGAGGACTGTCATATCAGTGATAGTGTGGGAGGGGGAGTTGAAGTGACGGGCAACGGGAAGATGCAGGTCGTGGTTACAGACAGAGTGCAGGTGTTCTGCAAAATGGTCACCTGGTCTGTGTTTGGTCTCACCAATGTAGAGGAGGCCACACTTGGAGCACTGAATGCAGTAGATGATATTAAGGGAGGTGCAGGTGAATCTCTGACTCACCTGAAAGGACTGTTTGGGTCCCTGGACGGAGGGGATGGAGGTGGTGTAGGGACAGGTGTTGCACCTATGGCAGGGGCAGTGGAAAGTTCCCAGGGTGGGAGTGGAATGAGAAACTCACTCAGTTTCTCTAGTGTTCATACCACGGCCTTATACAGATTTATTATCCCCTGATTCCAAAATCTGGTGTGCTTACATTTACTGCTGCCACACACTGAGCTGTTGTTTATAGCATCATATTCACTCACAGCTTTGATACAAACTTAGTGCTTTGCAACCTAGCACCATTAATTTCCACTCCCACACATTAGCTCCATCTCTTATTTATTTTGTATATAATTGAACTTATAAATTTCATTCACACTTGTATACACAAATGTAACCAAGGAACTTAAAATAATTAATATCATCAAAGAGAAATCATTCAAGAAATTGTCAAGATTAACATCTGACAAATTGTAGCCTACATTTCCAGACATCCAAAAGAAGAGGCTACAGATATAGATGAGAGATTTGTGATGATCTTCTATAATTCCCCAGGTTCTGCAATGGTCTCAATGAATTAGAAAATTGGAATGTAACTAATAAAAGAGGGAGCAGGAAGTAGGAAACTGTAGGTCAGCGTCACATTAGGTGTTGGGAATTTGCTGGTCCATTAAGGATATGGTAACAAGGCATTTAGAAAATCATAGTATGACTAAGCAGAGTCAATATGAATTTATGAATGGAAAATTCTATTTAATAAGTTTAATAACTACTTGGAAATCAAGTGGATGTAATGTATTTGGATTTTCAAAAGGCACTGGATAAGGTGCTACAACAATAGATTGCTGCAAAACATAAAGGCTTGAAGTTTGGGGGTAAGAGATTAACATGGAGAAATAAATTAGTCTATTCATGACACAGATGAAACCACAGTTTATAATATTTTAAAATTTGTCGCCGATTGAAAAGTAGGTGGGAATGTGAATCCTGAGGAAGAGGAGGATGATGTAGAAAGTTTGTAAAGGAATATGGACAGGTTAACCAGGTGGGTGTGGAGGTAGCAGATATAGTTTATAATATGGGAAAACATAAGTTTATGCACTTTGTAGGGAGAATAGAAAAATAATACTTTTTAAATGGTGAAAGGCCAGCAAATGCTGGTAAATGGAGGGACATTAACCCCATATCCCTTAAATTCCTCATTCGTTGACCATATACCAGAGTCATACACCATAGAACAGGTCCTTCAGCCCACCTTGACCATAAAACACCCACTAACACTAATCCCATTTTATCTTCTCTACATTCTCATCAACTCCCTCACAGACTACACTCACCTGCACACCAAGGATAATTTACATTTGCCAATTAACCCACTAACCCATGTCTTTAGAATGTGTGAGGAAATCACGGCACCCAGTGGAAACCCACACAGTCACAGAAAGAATATACAAACTCCATAAAGATAGTACCAGAGGTCAGGATTGGTATGCTGATTCATGTGATGTGGGAAGTAGACAAGCAATTGGGAAGGCAAGTGGTCTTTATTGCAAAAGGGTTGGAGTATACAAGTAAGGGAATCTTGCTGAGATTGAACAGGCATTTGTGGGACGATACCTGGGGTACGATGTGTGGTTGTTTGCCAAAGCTAAGGAAGGGTAGAGCTGCCTTGGATTCACTGCAGTAAAGATTCACTAAATTCATTACTGAAATGAGGGAATGATCCTATGAAGTGGCAATGAAGAAGCTTTGCCCATATTCCCAGGAATTTAGAAGACTGAGAATGGTAGGGGAAAACTGGTGTGACCACAAGGATAGACTGTAAACATAGTTATTTGGTCAATGAGTGAATGGGAGCAGTTAGAGATTAAGAACATAGACAAAAGAACATAAGCAAAAGAATGTAGAAGTTACAAGGTGCAGTACATGCATGGCAGGTCAGGCTGGGCAAGTCGTCCACTTCCAGAGAGAAAGAAAGAAATACAGGACAAAGAATCAAACAAGCTGAGCCAATATCACAGATGGATAATACAGACATAAAAATCAAGTTACCTGAAGCTGTAGAAATAATTATTGAGTCCAGAAGGTTGCAACATGATGTTCCTCAAGCTTGCACTCGGCGTCATTGTAACACTGCAGGAGGCCACAGACTGATAGGTCAGGGTGGGAGTGGGATAGAGAATTAAAGTGGCATTGGTTATTCATGGTTGATATTTTATCTCAGTGCCACTTTTCTATATTAGCCCCTGTTCCCTTAAATCCCTTATTATCTAGAGATTCATATGGCATAGAAGCATGCACCTCAGCTCATTTGATTCACTCTGACCATCAATTACCCATTTACACTTATCTCACCATGTTCCCATCAACTCCCCTGAAATTTTACCACTACCACTATACATAGATTTTTTTTTTATTAGTCACATGTACATCGAAACACATAGTGAAATACATCTTTTCATAGAGTGTTCTGGGGGCAGCCCGCAAGTGTCGCCATGCTTCCAGCGCCAACACAGCATGCCCACAACTTCCTAACCCGTACGTCTTTGGAATGTGGGAGGAAACCCGAAGCACCCGGAGGAAACCCACACAGCAACTTACAGAGGCCAATTAACTCACCAACCCGTGCCTCTAGAATGTGAGAGAAAATCGGGGCACCCTGCAGAAACCATACAATCACAGAAAGAATGTAGAAACTTCATGAATACAACATCAGCGGTCCGGATTGAACCTCTATGGGCCTCTATAGTTGAGAATTCCAATGATTAATTCTTCTGGCTGACGAAGTTTCTTCTCATCTCAGTCCTTAATGGCTATCTCCTTATTCTGAGTCTGATTCCTGGTTCAAAACATGCCAGCCAGGGGAAACATCATCCCTGCATGTAACCTGTCAAACCCTGTAAGAATTTTGTACTTAATAACAGGAGATGGCTATTCAGCCCAACATACATTGTTTGCCATTCAACAAGATTAACAAGTATTGTATTTCATGGAGAGGGCTAATCGGAGAGCTTGATTGCGATCATCTCTCAATCTTCTAAATTCTGGAGAGCAAAGCTCAATCTGTTTAATCTCTCCTCACATCCTCTATCACAAGGTGTGGAGACCAGGCCTATACACAATATTTTACATACGTAATATGTTGATGCCCAGGAACTTGAATAATCAGAATCAGATTTATTATCACTGACATATGATGTAAAATGTGTTGTTTTGCAGCAGCAACACAGTGCAAAGACATAAAATTACAAAAATAAGTAAATAGTGCAACAAAAAGGAACAATGAGGTAGTGTTCATGGGTTTATGAACCATTCAGAAATCCAATGGCGGAGGGGAAGAAGCTGTTCCTAAATCATTGAGTGTGGGTCTTCAGGCTCCTGTACCTCCAGTCTGATGGTAGTAATGAGAAGAAGGCATGTCCAGGATGGTGAGGGTCCTTAATGATGGATGCCGCCTTCTTGAGGCACCACCTCTTGAAGATGTCCTTGATGATGGGGAGGGTTGTGTCCGTGGTGGAGCTGGCTGAGTCTATAATCTACTGTAGCCTCTTACGATCCTGTGCTTTGGAGGCTCTCTACCAGGCTGTGATGCGACCAGTTAGAATGCTCTCCACTGTACATCTATAGAAATTTGTAAGAGTCTTTGGTGACATACCAAATTTCCTCAAACTCCTAATGAGGTAGAGCCACTGGTGTGGCTTCTTCATGATTGCATCAATGTGTTGGGCCCAGGATATATCGTCTGAGATGTTAATGCCCAGGAACTTGAAGCTGCTCACCCTTTCCACTGCTGACACTTCAATGAGGACTGCTGTGTGTTCCCCCGACTTCCCCTTCATGATGTTCACAATCAGTGCCTTGGCCTTGCTGACATTGAGTGCAAGGTTGTTGTTATGACACCACTCAACCAGCCGATCTATCTCACTCTTGTAAGCCTCCTCATCGCCATCTAAGATTCTACCAACAACAGTTGTGTCATTGGCAAATTTATAGATGGCGTTTGATCTGTGCTTAGCCAGACAGTCATGAGTGTAGAGTGTAGAGCAGTGGGCTAAGCACGCATCCTAGAGGTGCACCTGTGTTGGTAGTCAGCGAGGAGGAGAACTCCACTGACTGTGGTCAGTGTTATTACCGATCTCCACTGACTGTGGTCTCCCAATAAGGAAGTAGAGGATCCAGTTCAGAGGGAGGTACAGAAGCCCAGGTTTTGAAACTTGGATATTAGTACTGAGGGAATTATGGTGTTGAATGCCAAGCTGTTAAACAGTAGTCTGGCGTAGGTTTTGCTGTTGTCTAGGTGCTCCAAAGCTGAGTGGAGAGCCGCTGAGATTGCGTCTGCTGTCGACCTGTTATAGCGGTAGGCAAATTGCAGCGCAACCAGGTCCTTGCTCAGGCATGAGTTAATTCTAGCCACGACCAACCTCTCGATATACTTCATTATGGTAGATATGAATGCTACCGGGTGATAGTCATTGAGGCAGCTCACCCTGCTCTTCTTGGGCATGGGAATGATTGCTGCCCTTTTGAAGCAGGTGGGAACCTCAGATCACAGCAATAAGAGGTTGAAGATGTCCTTGAACACTCCAGCCAGTTGGTCAGCACAGGTTTTCAGTACCTGGCCAAGTACACTGTCAGGTTCTGACGCCTTGCGAAGGTTCACCACCTTGAAGGGTGTTCGGATATCAGCCTAGAAGACAGATATCACAGGGTCGCCAGATGCTGTGGGGATTCACACAGGAGTGTGCATAAAAGGCGTTGATCTCGTTGGGGAGTGAAGCATCACTGCCATTTATGCTGTTAGATTTCGCCTTTTTGGAAGTAATAGCAAGCAAGCCCTGCCACAACTGTCGTGCATCCAATTTTGTCTCTGGCTTCACTCGGAATTGCTTTTTCATTCTCACAATGGCCTTCCGTAAGTCGTACCTGAACTTCTTGTAGGATTCTGGATCGCTGGGCTTGAATGCCACAGATCTAGCCCTCGGCAGACTGCGAATCTTCTGGTTCATCCAGGGCTTCTCGTTTGTTCCATATGTTCTCAAAGGTACACACTCATTCACACAGGTCTTGATGAAGTCAATGACGGCTGTGACATATTCAGATCCAAAGATGAATCCCTGAATGCTGTCCAGTTGTAGCGGCCCGGACCCACAGGACTCGAACCGCCATCGGCGGCCGCGGGCGCATGTGTGGGAGTGCAATGTGAACTAACTGCGACCCGGACTAACCGTGGGGCGGGCCTTCTGGCGGGGACCGCACATCACGTCTGCCGGAGAGGCTCTCGGTTACGTTGGCAAGCGCGTGTGCTTTGTTTCAGTCAGTAAAGTGTGCTCCAGTCCAGCTGCCGGTCTCTGTGTTTTCTTTCCTGCCACGCGCTGCGTTCGGCTACATTTGGTGACCCCAATGTTCCCAGACGGCATCTGGAACCTGAGACATGAATCCCAATGACTCGCACAACGCAGTCTCACTCAAGCTCCCAACTTCCTGGGCTGCTCAGCCCTACGTTTGGTTCGAGCAGGCTGAGGCCCAGTTCAGCATCAGATGCATTACAGTCGACGCCACGCGGTAGTACTACGTGGTCAGCGCGCTCGACCAGGACATGGCAGTGTGGATCATCGACTTCCTGCACCATCCGCCTATGGAGGACAGATACATTAAAATCAAGGCACTCCTCCACACTTTCGGACTCTGCCGCCGCGAACGAGCCGCGCAGCTCCTGCGCATGGATGGCCTGGGTGACTGCAAGCCATCCGAGCTGATGGACAACATGCTGGTGCTCATGGATGGCCATAAACCCTGCCTCCTTTTCGAGCAGCTGTTCCTCGATCAACTGCCAGAGGATATTCACCTCCTCCTCGCGGGTGAAGGTTTCAGTGACCCGCGCAGCCTCGCAGCCAGGGTGGACATTTTGTGGCAGAGTAAGCAGCGGGGAGCAGTTTCCATCTGCCTAACCACGACCACGCAGCCTAAGGCCAAGATCCCACAACCAAAACTGCTGAGACCCACGGGGGACAAAAACGAGGGTTCGGACCAATGGTGTTTTTACCATCAGAGGTGGGGGTCAAACGCGCTCTGCTGCCATCCACCATGTGCCTTCCCAGGAAATGTCAGGGCCGGCCGTTGCTAATGGCTTCGACAGCTGGCCATCGTGACAGCCTCCTGTTCCTCTGGGACCGACACTCCAGGCGACGTTTCCTGGTGGACACCGGGGCCAAGATCAGCGTCCTTCCCCCCTCAAACATGGACACCCGTACCACGGCCCCAGGCCCTGACCTCACCGCCGCGAACGGCACCACCATCTGGACGTACGGCTCGCACACCATCCCGCTGCGTTTCAGCCCCAGCTGTTTTACCTGGAGCTTCACGGTAGCAGCGGTGTCATGGCCATTACTGGGGCGGATTTCCTACGTGCCAACCGCCTTCTGGTCGACCTGAAAGGCTGGCGTTTGGTCCACGCTGAGACTTTCCAAACCATCCAGCTAAGGGAAGCCCAGTTCCCGGCCCTTCACCTGGACTCCGTCATGCTCTTGGGTGACGAGTTCGCCAGGGTGCTGGCAGATTTCCCCTCCATCATCACCCCACAGTTTTCCACTACTGGCCCCAAGCATGGCGTACAGCACCACATTCCCACACATGGACCACCGCTGCACACCCGGGCCCGTAGGCTGCCACCCAACAAGCTTCACCTCGCCAAGGAGGAGTTCCGGAAAATGGAGGAGATGGGGATCATCCGCCGCTCGGACAGTCCTTGGGCATCGCCGCTGCACTTGGTGCCCAAGTCCGCAGGAGGTTGGAGGCCCTGTGGGGACTACAGGAGACTTAACGATGCCACAACTGCTGACAGGTACCCGGTGCCTCACATCCAGGACTTCACAGCCAACCTCCATGGGGTGGCCATCTTTTCAAAAATCGACCTGGTCCGAGGTTATCATCAGATCCCCGTGCACCCCGACGATGTGCCCAAGACAGCCCTCAGGCTGTTCGAATTCCTAAGGATGCCCTTCGGCCTCAAGAATGCACTCAGACTTTCCAGAGGCTAATGGACTCAGTTGGGCAAGGCCTGGATTTCGTTTTCATCTACCTAGACGACATCCTGGTGGCCAGCAAGTCACGCAAGGAGCATGTGGCACATCTGCGCCAGCTCTGCCAGTGCCTGAGTGACCATGGACTCGCAATCAACCCGGCGAAGTGCCAGTTCGGGCTGCTGGAAATCAACTTCTTGGGCCACCGGGTCAACCAGCATGGAGCCACCCCTCTGCCAGACAAAGTTCAGGCCATCCGCTAGTTTCCCAAGCCCAGCATGGTCAAGGGCCCGCAAGAGTTCGTGGGGATGGTGAATTTCTACCACCGGTTCGTGCCAGCGGTGGCGCGCATCATGAAACCCCTGTTCGGTCTGATGGTGGGCAAGGCCAAGGAGGTGGAATGGGACGCGGAGTCCACGGAAGCCTTTGAGCAGACCAAAGAGGCCGTTGGTGAAGGCGGCCCCCCTAGTACACCCGAGAGTTGATGTACCCACAGCGCTCACTGTCAGCCTTTCTGACACGGTGGTCGGCGGAGTCCTGGAGCAGCTTGTCGAGGGCCAGTGGCAACCGCTCGCCTTTTTCAGCCGACACCTGCGACCGCCGGAGGTGAAGTACAGTGCTTTCGACAGGGAGTTACTAGCGCTCTACCTAGCCATCCGGCACTTCCGGTATTTCCTCGAAGGACGGGATTTCACAGTGTATATGGACCACAAAGCCCTCACCTTCGTCCTCGCAAAGGTATCAGACCCATGGTCGGCTCGGCAGCAGAGGCACTTCTCATTTATCTCGGAGTTTACCACCGACATCCCCCACATCGTGGGGAAGAACAACGTGGTCGCCGACACGCTGTCTCGTCCCCACATCCACTTAGTGACCACCTCAGCCCCAGGGGTCGACTACACAGCGCTGGCGCAGGCACAACAAGAAGACACCGAGATCCTGGCCTATTGCACCGCCGTTTCGGGACTCCGGCTGGAGGGTCTCCCGGTCGGCCCTACAGCGGTTCGGCTCCTGTGCGACACATCGACTGGCAGACCTTGGCCCGTGGTACCAACAGCATGGAGGTGGCAGGTATTCGACACGCTACACGGCCTGGCCCACCCATCCATCCGGGCATCCATCAAATTGGTCTCAGACAAACTCATATGGCACGGCCTGCGCAAGCAGGTTGGACACTGGGGCAGGACCTGCGTACACTGCCAGACCGCCAAAGTCCAGAGGCACGTGAAGGCTCCCCTCCAACAGTTCCAACCGACACTCGGCAGGTTTCAGCACATCCACGTGGACATCGTCGGCCCCCTGCCCGTCTCCCAGGGTGCCAGGTATATCTTCACCATGGTCGACAGGTTCACCAGATGGCCGGAAGCTGTGCCGCTAGCGGACACATCCACAGAATCCTGCGCCAGGATGCTCATCGCAAACTGGATCACCAGGTTCGGACTTCCAGCGGACATCACCTCCGACAGAGGGGTGCAGTTCATGTCAGGGTTGTGGACAGCACTGGCACAGCTCCTGGGCACCCATTTACACCACACCACGGCGTACCACCCACAGGCCAATGGTTTGGTCGAGCATTTCCACAGGCACCTCAAGTCAGCCCTGATGGCATGCCTCAGGGCCCAACTGGGCAGATAAACTTCCCTGGGTTCTACTGGGCATCCACACGGCCCCCAAGGAGGACCTGGGCACCTCCTCGGCGGAGTTGGTTTACGGCACCCCCGACGGTCCCGGGCGAGTTCGTGCTGGAGGCCCAAGGTCCAGCAGGGGCTCCGGCGGAAGTGCTGATGAAGCTGCGGGACAAGGTGGGGAGCCTGGCACCGGTTCCAACCTCCAGACGTGGCACTACGCCAACTTTTGTTCCTAGGGATCTCAGGGACTGTGAGTACGTTTTCATTCGCAAGGGCATGCACAAGTCCCCTCTGCAGAGGCCGTACGAAGGACCCTTCAAGGTGATCCGGCACAATGGATCTACATGTGTCATGGAGGTGGGGGGCCGCCAAGAGACCTTCACAGTGGACCGCCTCAAACCGGCGCATTTGGACATAGGACAGCCCATGAAGGTGCCCTCACTGCGCTGGCGGGGCAGGCCACCCAAGGTGGACACACAGACTGAGGATCCCATGCCCCCGGTGGGCGATTCTGGGGGGGTTGGTGTAGCGGCCCGGACCCGCAGGACTCGAACCGCCATCGGCGGCCGCGGGCGCATGCGCGGGAGCGCAACGCGAACTAACTGCGACGTGGACTAACCATGGGGCGGGCCTTCCGGCGGGGACCGCACATCACGTCCGCCGGAGAGGCTCTCAGTTACGTTGGCGAGCACGCGCGCTTTGTTTCAGCAGTAAAGTGTGCTCCAGTCCAGCCGCCGGTCTCTGCATTTTCTTTCCTGCCACGCGCTGCGTTCGGCTACACAGTCCACCGATTCAAAGCAGTCCTGTAAAGAGTCCACCACTTGTTAAATAATATTGTAGTTGTAGAAAGCTTCAATTAGGCCACATTGTGTGCAGCTCTGGTCATTACGTTGCAGGACGGATATGGAGGCTTTAGAGGGGATGCAGAACATGTTCACTAGAATATTGCCTGGATTGGAGAGTATTAGCTATAAGGAGAGGTTGGACAAACTTAGGTTGTTTTCTCTGGACTGTCGGAGGCTGAGGAACAAGCTGATGGAAGTATTGTAGAATTACGAGAGGCATAGATAGGATAGATAGTTGGATTCTTTATCTCAGGGTGGAAATGTCAAATACTAGAGGTCATAGCTTTAAGGTGATAGGGGGAAAGTTCAAAGGAGATTTATGAGGCTAGTTTTTTACACAGAGAGTGGTAGGTGCCTGGAACATGCTGCCAGGGGAAGTGATGGAAGCAGATACAAAGGCAACGTTTAAGAGGCATTTAGACAGGCACAGGAACAGGCAGGGAATACAGGGATATAGACTATGTGCAAGCAAATGGGACTAGTATGGATTGGCATCATGGTCATAAAAGTCATTGTGGGCCGAAGGGCCCATTCCTGTGCTGTACTGTTCTATGATCCATTAACATCTCCTTGTTTTAAAAATACACTGATTTTATATTTTTTCTATAAAAGCAGATGACTCACTTTTCAACACAACATTACATCTGCCTTTCCTCGCCCATTCATTTAGTCTGTCTATATCGCCTTAAAGACCCTCTGCAGTTCTCCTGATAACTCATACTGCCGCCCAGCTTTGTAACAAACACAAATATATCACATTTATAGGTTGTGAACAGCTGGGGATCTAGCACTGAACCCTTTGGCACCCGACTAATCATAGCCTCCTAACCCAAAAAAGTTAATTCTTACTCTCTGTTTTGTGCATGTTAACTAATATTTAATCCATGCCAGAAAGTTGTAAATCTTTGGAATTCTTTGCCTCAGAGGATTGTGATTGCTCAGCCATTAAGTATGGTTACAATTGTAATCAATAGATTTCTGGATACTATGGGAATCAGAGGACATGGGATCAGGCTGGAGAGCAAACATGTCTCACAGGATAAACCATGATACTGAAAGGCAAGCAGGTTCAATAGGCTGTACTTGATACTTCTGTGCTTATAAAACTTGCAGTTAAATCGGTCTCTATCTTTTTTTTATGCTATAAACTGCAGTGGCTTAATGTTGATCCCTGTGGTAGCCTATTAACAGTCTCTGGCCATGCTGATTTAACTCCATTCACAACCATAGCAAAGGAGTCTAAAACCAGAGGGCATTGGATTAAGGAAGTGACGATCTAAGGAAGAACATTTTCACCTAGAAGATGGGTGGAATCTAGAATGCTTCCCAAGGAGGTGGTGGAAGCTGAGACTCTCACAACATTTTAAGAAGTACTTAGCTGAGCACTTGAATCACCAGGCCATAGAAGGCTACAGTAGTGCTGGAAAGTGGGATTAGTATAGATGGTTAATTGTGGTTGGCATGGACATAATGGGCAAGGTCTGTTTCCCTGCTGTAAGACTCTATGACTCTCACTTTGCCTTGTCTGGCTAAGTCAACTTCAATGCACTTCTAGAATTTGCCTCCAATTCCATATCATCCTACCTTGTGGGCTAAATCTTTGACAGTCCAAGAAAAGCCTTGTTGGAATCTAAATAATTCACAGTGGGGATCTGCAGTTGGCACCAAGTTATTAATTCTTTCTTTCTGAACACGTTCCAGTACCACCTGTACTCAAAATATTAAGCTTACTGGCCTGCAGTTCCTTTGGTCATCACTTTGGTCTCATTTAATAGTGCGTTGGTTATCTTCATATTATAGGTACATAAGAAACAGGACCATGATTAGGCCAGTTAGCTTCTCAAGCTGGTTCTATCATTCATTAAGATTATGTACTCAACAACATTTTGCGGTTCTCCACAAATCCCTTGTCTCCTTTGTATTTTAAATGTCTGTCAATCTCCATGAATAGATTCCATGACTCTGCTTCTATAGCTCTCTGGGGCAGAGAATTCCAAAGGTTTACAACCCTCTGAGAGAAGAAACTCCTCATCTCTGAAATGGGCATCCCTTATTCTGAAACAATGGCCCCTAGTTTCAGATACCCCTCTGAGGGAAGCATCCACTTTATCAGTCCCCCTCAGAATCATCACCTCTCATTTTTCTGTACTCCAATGTATAGGCCCAACCTGCCCAATTGTTCTTCATACATCAACTCCCTCATTGCAGAATCAGCCTAGTAACCCTTCTCTGCATTGCCACCATTCTTCCTTAAACTTAGAGATTAAAACTGTTTGCAGTAGTCCAGTGCGGTCTCACTAACATCCTGTAAAATTGCATACTGTAATAAAGATCAATGTTCCATTAGCCTTCACTGTTACCTGGTTTACCTGCATGCTAATTTTTTTGTTCCATGTACTATGATCCCCAGATCTCTTCATACCACATAAGTTTGTAGCGTTATTCCATTTAAATAATAATTTGCTTTTTCATTCTTCCATCCAAAGTGGATGACTTCACATTTTCCTTACATCTGCCAACTTCTTACCCATTCGCTTAACTTGTCTCCATCCATTTGCAGGCTCTTTAAGTCCTCCTCACAACTATTTTTGTATCATTAGAAAATTTGACTAAATGACACTTAATCCCTCCCCCATCCTTGCCACTATATGAACACATGTACTCTTATCTTGTGTACTAACCTGTGTTGCTTCTTCAAAGAACTCTATCAATTTCATGAAAACACATTGACTACATGATTGTCTTATAATTTTCTGAATGTCCTGCTATTTGCTGCTTAATAATGGATCCCAGCATTCTCCCAATGACAGATGTTAGACTAGCTGGCCTATAGTTTTCTGCTTTCTGTCTTCCTCCTTTCTTGAATAGTGATGATACATTTATATCTTTAAATTCAATGGGACGTCTACAGAACCTAGGAAATTTGGGTGGATTACAACAAAAGCATCCACTACCTCTCAATCCACTTCCTTCAAGACCTTAGGATACATGCCAGAGGACTTATCAGCCTTCAGCCCCATTAGTTTGTCTGGTATTTTAACCTCTAGTGACAGAGATTATTTTAAATTCCTTTTCCCTATAGCCCCTTGATTATCTATTACTATTGGGATGTTTTTAGCGTCTTCTACTGTGAAGACCTAGCCAAAATAATTATTTTGATCTTGGCCATTTCTCAATTCCTAATTACTAATTCCCCAGTCTCATCCTCTAGGGTGCCAATGTTTACTTCAGCAACTCACTTTCTTTTTATATACCTCTAGAAGCCTGTTTTTGTATTATTTGCTGGTTTACACCCACACTCTATTTTCTCCCTCTTTATAATGTTGTTAGTCGTCCTTTACTAGTTTTTCATTTAATCTGTATTAATTTAATTTCCTGAATAATAACCACTATTCGAATAAATAGGACTAGTTACTTATTGGCTAAATTTTAAAAGAAAATTCTGAACATGAAGGGCAATCGAAGCAAGCAATTTGTTAAAAGGTTTATATGAGATTTCAAAGCTCATTTTCCAGCACTAGATATTGTAAGTTTAGAGAAATACCTTCACTGCTGCAAATGTGCAGATGGTTGGCATATCCGTTACAATTATGTCTTTTGTAACAGCTTATATGTTATTATATTCCCATTGCATGTTTATTGTTCCTAAGCTTTGTATTTGTGTATATTTATTTGGCACTCAATGGATAACCTTACCAACCTCTCCAGATTCCATTGTATTGTGTGTTTCATATTTTATATCTTCTTTCTAAAAAGCTTTTGTTTTTCCCTGGTTATTCAAGAATTTAAATATTTTATCTTAATGTGCTTTCAGCACCAACCATTACACGCCAAACTGTTCAGCTGAAAACCAGATGGTAAGTCACTGTCTTTGTTAGAGTCTGTCTTAAGAGTATAAGAAATCAGAACAGGACTAGATGACATACACCCTTAAGGCACTCCACCATTCAGTAAGATGGCTGGTCCTGTGTCTCAAATTCACTTTCCTGTCTGATCCCCATATCCTCTTCTGTCCATTTCAGTCTTCAAAGAACTAAATGGGAATTCACAGCACTTGGAGAATTCCGGAGATTTACAGTTCCCTCAAGAAATTTATCATCATGTCTGTCCTAAATAGACAACCTCTTATCCTGAGACTATGCCCTCCAGTTCCAAATTCTTCAGCCTGAGGGAACAGCCTCTCAGCATGTACCTTTTCAGAATGTCTTGTATTCAAAGAAATTACCTCTCATTCTTTCTAATTCCAGTGTGTTTACTGAAGTCTTTCTCAAACACTCTTCATCTGCAATTACTCATCCCAGGAATCAATCCAGTGAAAATTCTGCTGGACTGCCTCCACAGTATGTGCATCCTTCCATGGGTGTTGATACAGATACAGCACACAGTAGTCCAATTAATTTCTCACCAAAGATCTGCACAATTGCTTCAAGATATCTTTATTCTTATAACAATTCCCTTACCATAAATGCCAATGTATCATTTGCCTTCCTGATTGCTTTCAGTACTTGCAATGTCAACTTACTGTATTTCATGAACCTACACACAAGAATCTCTTAGTGAATCAATGTCTACTCATTCCTTATCATTAAAAAATTATCCTGTTTTTCGATTCTTTTTACCATAATGAATAACTTCACATTTTCCTACATTACAGTCTAACTGTAATGTTTACTCAACATATTCACTCTTTTTACTTTTCATCTTTTCAACCTTTTCTATAATTATTCCTTTTGATCTTCACAAAACCTACAGCAAGAAACAAGCAAAAAAATGTTCAATGTACAAAAATATCATTTTGCAAGACAAAAACAGCTATTAAAATAATGTGTAAAATACAAAAAATACAAAAAATATTATAACCTAATTGGAGTTATGAATCAGAGTTTGGCAGTCTCCCAGTGACTACATTATACAGACATTGTCAATGAATCAGAACCAATACTGCAAACGACCAAGCAGAAGAAATGTTTGGAGACACAAGAGACTGCAGATGCTGGAATATGGAGCAACAAACAATCTGCTGGAGCAAATCAGTGGGTCAAGCATCACTGGGGGGGAAAGGAATTATCAATGTTTTGGATTGAAACCCTGCATCAGGACAATTTATTCATGGAAGAGAATCTTTATTCATTAAATACTTTCTCTGTCTTGAATGAGGCCACTATGTGCATACAACGCTTTCTAAAAGAATTAAAAACAAACCCTTATGTAACTGGGAATTCAGAACTCCATGGCATCCAAGTAACAGTGATAAATTCAAAAATGAGCTTTGAGAATATTCAAGGGTTTGAGGAGGTAAGGTTAGGGTTCTGCAGAAGGGATAGCCAAACACTTTTCCCTAATGCAGGTGAATGCTGGAGAAGTGCACACAAGGGCCTCATTTGTACCTGTCATATATAATTAGGTGCCCTGCTGGACCCTCACCCTGTGCTAACTGATCAGCAACGGTTCTTTAAATATCATAATGAATGCTGTGGGTAGTCTCCACACATCATCTTGCAAACTGAGAAATTGCAGGGGCAATACCCCCAATTTTCCCTTCATTACAATGAAAGGAAATAAGGAGTATGTGTTGGGTACTGTTACAATAAGTGCAGTTGGTGGGTAAATAACACACCGACAATACACATGTATAAAATTTTGTCTATAGTCTGCAGGCATTTCAGAAATAATAAAGTGTGATTCTCTGTCTTGAAAGAAAATAGCAATTGCTTTTAGAGGCTGATGAGAAGGCAAAGAATGATTAGGGGCAAAAGCAGAAATGCTGAAAACATTCAGTAGGTCAGACAGCAACTATGGAAAGAGAAACAGAGATTGTTTCTGAAATGCTAGCTCTGTTTCTCTTTCCATAGATACTGCCCAACCTGTTGAGTGTTGCCAGAATTTTTATTTTCATTTCCAGCTCTGCAGTTTATCTGATCCTCAAAGAATGATTAGGACAATTGAGAAATGAAGAGGATGAAGATGCTTGGAAGTAAAGGAATGGCAAAGATCTTTAAAAAGTATCTTTGCTAGGCTTAGAAAAAATGATGGAGATAGAAGTGCAGTGGAACGGGAGAGCTGCTATTGTAAATAAGTGAATTAAGAGGAAGTCATTTCTAATGGATTGAAACCAAATGTATTCTTGAAAACTGAGGGGAAAAAAAAGAAATTATGCCTTTCACAATGTCAAGATGCCTCAAACTGCTTCATGACCAATGAGGTGTTTTGAATTGTAGTCAATGACGCAATATAAAAACAAGGCAGCTCATTTGTTTACAAGTTCTTGAAAATTAATGGCCAGACAGACTGTTGGAAGATAAATTGTTAAGCACACCTGAGGAATTGCCCTGCTAATCCAGGGTTCCCATGTTGTTCAGCAACAGTGGAACAGGTCAGAGGCTGGGTATCATATGGCGAATGACTCACCTCTTGACAACCCCCTCTTGGTGACAAAGAAGCCAGTGACATCCGGGCATTAGTATAAAGTGTGAGTTGAGAGGTCAGGGCAGGGGAGAGAGGTTTAAAGAGGTTGTTGGAGGTGGAGAAAAGGAACCTGGGTTTTTTTGAAATCCTGGATGATCCTGTATCAGTTTTTGCACAGCAAAGGGGAGTCCAATTGTACTTCATGTGGCCTATGCAGATCTGGCAATGAACATCTCGGTGAATTGGAGTGCCAGATACATTCATGTCCACGCCTCCGGACTTGAGAGGATACAAATATAAATATTTGAAAGAATTGAATGAAAATGTATATTCACCATTAAGATTATGAATGAAAGTGCAAAATTTAAAATCACAAGTACAAAGCACCATATGTAACAATACTCAAAGTATACTATAATAAGGTCCTAAAGACTCATCTAATAGAATTATAACACAGAAGGAAGACCTTTATTCAACTTGGAACTGTAGATACTAATGAACAAAAAATATTTGGTAAGTTATCCTTTAAACACAGTATTTCTAAATCCAATGCACATTCTATTGCTGAAAATGATTCTTCCACCTGGGAACTAATTCAGCACTGCTAATTATGCCTGGAATAGCTAAACATGCTGTCTGCTTGGTGCAGACATCGATGCCGTCAGCTGACTGCCTTTTCCAGACACAATGCAACAGCAAGCACACAATGCACAAAATGGAAATAGACCATTGTCCAACATTCAAGTATTTTCTGGCCATTAGTGAATATATCTAAATCAGAAAAGTAAAACAATTGCATTTTTGGGGAATAAGAAGGATTAATTTTAATAGATTTTCTTTAACATGAGGAACAATTTAGAAGTTCATTATTAATTTCCAGGAACAGAGTGGTTAAAAGTTGGTGTTATGTTAGTCTGACTTAGTCACAAATTTGTCTGTACTCTTCAACAAAGACAACTATTGCCTCGTCTGTTCTTCTGTGGTGCCAGCTGTTCCAAGCTCAGAGCGTTCCAAAATCAATTGCCCATCTGTTAGCTGACTCACGTTGTCTAAATCAGGATCTTTTCTATTTACATAATAAATGTGAGCCCTGACATAAAAAATACTGCATATGTTTGTAGACTTTAGATTTTTTTTTCTCTTAAGAGGTAATTTTGTTCCCTGCAGAAACAATGAGACATTTTCTTACACACCCTTTGGCTTATGTTGAAGGCAATGCACAAAGATATCTTTATATCAGTAAAATTATGCAGAACTTTTCAGAAGTATTTCATATACTTGGAAATATTTTACTTCAAATTGTGCAGAAACACCATAGTTGATTCAGAGGGCAAAATCTTTTTCTTGGTTGTCAAAGAAGTGAGCTTCATTTAGCTTTTATTCTGAAAGCTTATATTTATTCCAAAAACTCCACCAAAAATGTAATTCTTATTTTTGAAAACCGTGGAGAGTCTGAATAAGAAGATAATGATGAGAATATATCTTTAGTACAAAAATTGATATTATGGCATAATGCAAACATAAAGCATAAACATTACTATTTCACTCATTAGACATAAGTACTTTATTGTAACAAAACCAAAGAGCCATATTAAAATGCAAAACAAATTTGGTTCTGTAGATTTCAGTAAGTGACATCTTTATCATTTTTGTGAAATAGGGTTAGTGATGAAAAGGAACATGTCCCATAATAAATTTGAAAGATAAAATATGGAAAATCAACAATTTAGTGGAATGTATCTTAAATTTGTATTTAAATGAATACTGCATTAAAACTAAATCCAAATATAATATACATTTTTCCAAATGTTATCAAGGAAGGTTGTCCCTTTCTCCACACATTTTCCTATTCCTTTCTGAAAGTGATGAGACAAGTCAGCATAACATTCACAGATTGCAGCAGCAGGAGTCTTTCAACTAATATTCGTGAACAAGCCTTGATATTTGTCAACTGTGAGGAGGGATTATAAAGGGGGATGGGTCATCCCAAGCAACTCCAACTTACTTTTACCTGGAACCTATAATTCCATATCTCCAGCTCAAGATTTCTATCTCTTCCCTCATTGGTGAAGTTCAGACAATTTATAATACCTCTGCATCCACCCAGTGCCATGCAATGCTGATTTATTTACAGTCCATTCAGAATCCTGGAATTGTCATTACAGTTGTATTATAAGAAAGGATAACCATATTACGGACCATAACATATTATAGCTGTGACAGTTCAGTATGAAAGCCAGGTGCAAACTTGTACTCATAAAACTTTGTCTTTGCTATGTTATTTGAGGTCTATCTTCTGGAAAGGAGGAAGGGAAAGAGTCAAGAATTTATTAGCTGATTGTTCATAACAGATAATTTCTCATCAATTTGTACATAGAGGGTACTATAACCAAATTATCAACAAAATTAATCTAGAAAATAGGAAAAGTGAAGACTTCCAATTGATGCAACTTCCATTTATTGTAATCTTACAAATTTACAAAATGGTTAATTGGAAAAAAGTATAATTTGAAAGCATTCATTTGTTTTCAAAAAGGTTTATTGTTCTGGAAAATTAAATTCAGAATATTTTATAAATAAGAAAAAAAGATATTATAATACACTTCCTGCTGAAATGTCCTGGTTGGCTTGCAACATTCAATTTTGTTTAGATAATTCACTGCGGATACATAGGTCAATATTTACCAAATTAGAGTAATTTATGTTTTATATTGGGCAACAGGAACCCTCAAAAGGTACATATATTTCATAATTCTGGACATACACTGTCAACTTAAATAATGATAAATTCTCTAGGATCTTGGAAAGGCTTTTCCATTCTTCTAAGGATTATCACAAACGCTGATGAATAACTATGCATCACTTTTATTATAGATTTGTGGAAAAAATGAAACTTATTTGCAAATAAGTTTTAATAAAATTTTCTTTTGTAATTGAACTGTTTCCATACCATTAACGTAGAATTGTAATGCAAGATGCTCAAAATGTTTGCAGGTAAGCATCTACAATGTTCATTCAATTATTGTTTCAAGAATGAGTGAACATTTTTCAGATGCAGTAGAGCAGATGGAAAATTTTACTGAAAAGAAAACAAATGGATTTTGCCAGTATTTTGAAACATTATTTTTGGTGGTGATGGGGGAGGGGTGGTGGTGGAGCGGATGGGAGAAAGAGGAGAGTGTGAGGAAGGACAAGAAACAATAAGTCTAAGCTATTTCACACATTTACTTATTTTGTTGGTCTTTATTTCCTTTGTAACATGTTAAGCATAGGAGAGTCAATGAACAGGTGAATTTAAATACACAAATAAAATAAAACTGACTTCACATACTTAGTGCACAGATACATTGTTTCCTAAGACCCTACGATCCAATCACCATTATATTGATAATTTGGTCCCTTGGTGCATTACAGGAAGTAGCCCCTATTTTAAGATTGGAGTGGATGCTCCAACAGAGTCCCATCCATGAGTCAGTTAGCTGTAAGGGTTTTGAAACTAAAACCAGTCAACTTAAAAAAAATCAATTAAAAGTTGCATCTCCTCCATTTCACATTCATGAAGCCGATTCTTGCCTCTTTTCCTCTTCAATTGCTGAAACATAAAAAGAAACCAACCTTTTAACAAATCTATGTAATGCAACTTCAAGCGCCTAAGCAAGGTTTTCTCCAAAATCGAGCTAAGTTATATTTAAGCATGTTATATTACCCCTAAATATTCCAGTCAAAGTACTCTGCAGCACCGAAGAAGAATGCCAAGCTGACATGATTTCATGCCAAACCAATAGCAAATTCTAATGATGCTTTACAATAGTATCGCACAGGTGTGGCCGGCAGTCTGCAGGTTGTCTCCAGCTTTGGTATACTTACTCTCTTTTGTTGGCAAAGGGTTTTTTTCTTTGGTTTCTATCTTCTTCAGTTTTTTCTTATCAAATTGTATGATTTCACAAAGATTTGGTTTGTCTGACATGGCGTCTACTGCAAAATAAAAATCACAAAGTCTTGTCCAGTGCAATGCGGCATTTAAACCTCTTACTGCGAATACAAAGAAGCCAGTGGAAAGCAGCAAGTCGCAGAAGTAAATTTAAATTCTTGAATAATAGTTCAAATATTTTCTTTTTGTGTGAAATATGATTAACCAGAAGTTTCAGAAATAAAAAAGACCGATCTAATAAACGATAAACAAGGGAAAATCATGCAAATATATAGAAAAATTACAAATGGATTACATGAAAATATACACTCTAACATCATAGTCTACTAACATTTCCAGTATCTGAGTCTGCAGATATTCTCCTCTCAAAGATTGTACTAAGATCATACTAATCCTACATTCCTCTGTTTAGCATTGTTGTCAAAGGGAGCCGCCCTACTGAAGGGCATTAATTCAGGCTAGGATTTTTGGTATTATAATTTACAAATAAAATTTAATAAAAATAGTTGGTTGAATTTCACCGACTATTCAATTTCAAATTCGGGTTTATGGAAGAAAATGTTTCCGTGCTCCAAATTTGAAAATAAACAGGTTCTTTGGGAGGATCGCAATTTTTGGAATGATCTAATCCCTTTTAATTCTAAACCTTTATAGAATTCACTGCATAGAAGATTGACGCACACTTTTATCTAAATAAACTAACATTTTGCTTCGCTTATTAATTACTCATGTTAATAAAAGCCGTAGTTTCTCCTCAAAATTGACAGAATTGAGAACATCAGCGAATCTTGAATCCAAATACACGCGAAACCAAGAAATATCCCAATGTTAGTTACAGAAACGTGATTTAAAGAGAGATTCCGGGAGTATTACTCACCGTTATCTTTGTCCTGCTCCACGAAAGATTCAGATACTATCCTCTATCTGCACTGCCTGGGCGTGGATTAAAAAGCGCAGAGCTCGGTGTGATTAGCATAAAAATCTGACACAACTAGGACCGCCTTTCCGGAAATCAACCGTGCAGCAAATGGCATTGCAGTGTTCCTGGAAATGGTTATTGGCACCAGTAAAAACTGATGCAAAGGCTTGGTTTGCAGAAGCCATTTCTCTGGATTCAGGTCGCAAACGAATTATAGTATTGGCGAGTAGTACAGTAAAAGTGAAAGGGTCATTGATAAAAATAACGCGATAGAGAAAAAAGCTATGTTTGCATAGCGATATCTTACACCAATCCAAAATTCAGCACACGAATACTAAGCTGTAAATAATACACTATGAAGACCAAGTACACATCAGTGCAGAGACATTTTCCACTGACGGGGAGAAAGACTCGCTCGTTATTTTGGATGTAATGTCTACTATACACAGCACAATAAACTACAAATATTTTTATTCAAATCGCTTTCTTGGGTAGCACACAATAACAATTTCCAGATCACTTAAACAAAATAAAAGCCCCAGTACCGCCTTAACATCCAAATTGCTACTGGTTGTTGTAAGAACAATACTACAACTGACCAGTCTTTCAACCACTCATCTCCAACAGAAAACGCAGTGATTGATGCAACTAGGAGGTACAAAATGAAAACAAAAGATAGAAAAAGCTCAGTTTCACTCTTGCAGGAAAAAATCTCTGATACTTCCTGAATAGATATACACAGCGGAAAGACCGTGCATATTTTGAAGGTTTTACTTTAACTACAAATGTATATCAGCCACGGAACGGAGTGTGCTAATTAATTAGAAAACTAATACATTCTATTTAATATTTCCTACATGATGGCTTTTGAAACACAAAATTTAAAGTTGGTCAAGGAATTTTAAAAAGATAAATCAGATACAGATCAGGTACAAAGATAAACCTTTGTACTTTGTTACAAAAAGGTAATTTTCTTTAAAAATTAATATTTTAGTGAAACTGACTTCTGATCAATCAACACAATATAAGGAATGAAACCTGCAAAAACACTCCCCTTTTGCCTAGCACCATCATTCCTTTTGTTATTTAATCTCTCCTATTTTCCACTCTAACCAGGACTTTATCTTTTGTTCTTTCCTCTCCTCCCCGCTTTCCCGGACTTGCCTAAAACCTGTTACATCTTTAAAGATCTTCCAGTTGTTATGTAATATCAATGACATGAAATACTAACTCAATTTCTTTCTATGCAATTGCTGCTTAACCTAGTTAATACTTCTAGAATTTTCTGGTTTAACTTCAGATTTCCAATGACCAAAATATAGTAGTTTTGTTTTTGTTTTATGTGGTTTGCTTCTGACTTATCCACAACAGGAAAGTCCCAAATTCAATCCCTTTTCTGTGCTTAAGTAACTATTCTTAACAACAGCAGAAGGTGTATCTAGAGTTGCCAGCAAAATAAAAAAATAGCAGTCCAATTGGAATGATAGTGAAACTGTTAGTATTCACTGTCACACCACCATTAAACTGGCAGCAATTTCTGGAGTATGCCTTGTAAAATGTTCAGAACATTAGTTGAAAATTATGCATCTTACTTGCTGGCTTACTGTGAGAATTTGTCAGTGTGATTGGCTGCTAACCAATTCTTTATGACACCAGACAGCAACTAACATCAAAAATGGGGAAGTCCAAACAGCAAAGATTGCTCAGTCTTTGTGAGCAGCTTTGTTTGAAACAATGTTGTGCTATACTCTGTCACCATTGACTGCCAAATCTGGCCCAGTGTTTCTGCTCATGAACAGAATTCAATTAACAATTCAATTTTTGTTTGAATTGTGTTTGCGCGAACAGGTTGAAAATACTTGGAGCAAGGATCACTAGAATTGTTATAACCGTGAGCAGAAACATTGGCCCAGATTACTCATCTATGCAATCAGCATTTGCTGGGAACCCAAAAGCAGAACATTTACCATTTTGGACTAAACTGGAATAATAGATGGAAGCTCAACAGCTGTGGCACAGCTTGCACAATATTACTTCCTACAAGGCGAGATCAGGTAGCAGAAGTGGCAACAACCCATCACTCCTGGATGAGCTCGATGCCTTTTATGCACGCTTTGATAGGGAGAACTATGACACATCCACCGGAGCCCCCAAATCTCCAGAGGACCTTGTAATCTCAGTCTCTGAGGCCATTTTCTGGGCATCCTTCAAGAAGTTGAATCCACGAAAAGTGTCTGGTCCAGACGGCGTACCTGTCAATGTAATAAAGATCTGTGTAGACCAACTGGCTGGATCTTTACAGGCATATTCAAACTCTCGCTTCTGCGGTCTGAGGTTCCCACCTGCTTCAAAAAGGCATCTATTGTATTGGTGCCCAAGAAGAATGTGGTGACCTGCCTCAATGACTACCGTCTGGTAGTGCTTACATCAACTGTAATGAAATGCTTCGAGAGGTTGGTTATGGCACAAATCAACTCAGGCCTCAGAGATGATCTGGATCCACTCCAATTTGCCTACCACCACAACAGATTTCCCTGACTCTTCACTCTGCTCTGGACCATCTGGACAACAGGAACTCATACGTCAGGCTGCTGTTCATCAACTATAGCTCAGTGTTCAACACAATCATCCCATCTGATGAGGAAGATGAATATCCATTTGCAGAGGAAGGTACAGACCTGGGCCTCTGTACCTTCCTCTGCAACTGGATACTCAACTTCCTCAAAGGCAGACCTCAGTCAGTGAGGATTGGTAACAACATCTCCTCCTCACTGATCATCAACACAGAAGAGTGTGTTTAGCCCCTGCTCTACTCTCCATACACACATGACTGTGTGGCTAAGCACAGCTCCAATACCATATACAAATTTGCCGATGACACCACCGTTGTTGGATGAATCACAGATGGTGATGAGTTAGCTTACTGGAGTGAAACCTGGTTGAGTGGAGCCACAATAAATAACCTCTTGCTCAACACCAGTAAAATGAAAGAGCTGATTGTTGACTTCAGGAAGAGGAAGGACAGACATGCACCAATCTACATTGGGGATTGGCAGTGGAGAGAGTCAGCAGCTTTAAATTCCTAGGCATTAACATATCGGATGACCTGTCCTGGGCCCAGCACACAGATGCAATCACAAGAAAGGCATGCCAGCGTCTTTATTTTCTTAGGAGGTTAAGGAGGTTCGGCTTGTCACTGAACACTCTAACAAACATCTGCAGATGTACTGTTGAGAGTATCCTGACTGGTTGCATCATGGTCTGGCATGGCAATTGGAATGCACAGGAACGTAAGAAGCTGCAGAGACTCTGCCCAATACATCATGGGCACATCCCTCCCCACCATTGGTAGTATCTACATGAGGCGATGCCTCAAGAAGGCAACATCCATCATCAAAGATCCCCACTATCCAGGCCATGCTGTCTTCTCGTAGCTAGCATCGGGCAGGAGCTACAGAAGCCTAAAGTCCCACACTGCTAGGTTCAAGAACAGCTACTTCCCTTCAACCATTCAGTTCTTGAACCTTCCGGTGCAACCCTAATCACTACAGTTTAGCAACACTATGAACACTTAGCACTAAAATGGACTTTGTGATACTTATTTGTTCTAATTGTGTTCTTTCTTGTAAAAATTGTGTATAATTTATGTTTAATTTATGTTTTTCTTGTAAATGCTGCTTATATGATACTATGTGTCTGTGAAGCTGCTGCAAGTAAGTTTTTCATTGCACCTGTGCATGCATGTATCTGCATATGACAATAAACTTGACTTTGATATCTTAAGACAGTAATGTAAAGACAGATGCAAAAGAGCTGTGGACAGTTTAGGCAGGAGAGTTATGAGGAAGGATGTTTGGTGATCTAATAGAAGTCAAGGACAGTTTCTTTCCCATTTACCCATATTCTCACTCCTAGAAGGCTGCTAAAACACGTTTTCTTCAAGCTGCCGATATTACCAGTTTGTATATGTGTTAGAATTGCCTTTTTAGTAGTTACTTTGCTTGACTCATAAATATTATAACTTTGAATCCCACACCAGAGGCTTAAGCACAAATAGTCAGCTTAGTACTGTTGTACTGTTGGACAAGTTGCCATTCAGATGAGATTTTAAACCAAAGCCCCATCTAGCCTTTTGGATAGACCTAAAAGTTTCATCTACTGAACAAAAAACAAAATTTCATCCAGTTTCCTGGCTAATATTTACCTCTCAACCAATATCTAGTCACCTCATTGCTGTGTATGGGACCTTGTTTTATGTAAGAATTAGGAAGGACACTGCATATCAAATAGAATGTTTATACTTCCAGCTATTTTCATTGGACTTTATTAATTACATCTGGAATAATGACATACAAGCATATTTTGATAATTCAATATTTCAGCAAATTTTGCTTTAAGTTCATTCAAATTGGACTTAAGTAATAGGCCTGTTCAGTGGCTATAAAACTGTACCATAGAATGGCCCACCTTCTTCAGAAGTGAGGAAAATCATACATTTCAGTACTAATCAGTTGCACTAAATTCATTATGGTTTCATAATTCCACTATATCCAAAAGGAATTTTAATTAGAGCTGGGCTGAGAAGTGGCAGATGGAGTTCAATCTGGAGGAGTGTGAGGTGGTACACTTTGGAAGGACAAACTCCAAGGCAGAGTACAAAGTTAATGGCAGGATTCTTGGTAATGGGGAGGAGCAGAGGGATCTGGGGGTCCATATCCACAAATCCCTGAAAGTTGCCTCACGGGTAGATAGGGTAGTTAAGAAAGCTTATGGAGGTGTTAGCTTTCGTAAGTCGAGGGATCGAGTTTAAGAGCCGCGAGGTAATGATGCAGCTCTATAATACTCTGGTTAGACCACACTTAGAGTACTGTGTCCAGTTCTGGTCACCTCATTATAGGAAGGATGTGGAAGCGTTGGAAAGGGTGCAGAGAGATTTACCAGGATGCTGCCTGGTTTAGAGAGTATTCATTATGAGGAGAGATTAAAGGAGCTAGGGCTTTACTCTTTGGAAAGAAGGAGGATGAGTGGAGACATGATAGAGGCGTACAAAATATTGAAAGGAATGGATAGAGTAGACAGCCAGCAGCTCTTTCCCAGGGCACCAATGCTCAATACAAGAGGGCATGGCTTTAAAGTAATGGGTGAGAAGTTCAAGGGAGATATCAGAGGAAGGTTTTTTACCCAGAGAGTGGTTGGGGCATGGAATGCGCTGCCTGGGGTAGTGGTGGAGGCAGGTACATTGGTCAAATTCAAGAGATTACTAGATAAGCATATGGAGGAATATAAAATAGAGGGATATGTAGGAGGAAGGTGTTAGATAGTCTTAGGTGAGGTTTAAAGGTCAGCACAACATTGTGGGCCAAAGGGCCTGTATTGTGCTGTACTGTTCTATGTTCTAATTACACTCTGTAAGGTATATTAACACATGGTATTTATTTCACAGGAATTGAAAGCATTTGTAACATAAAATTTAATCAATTCTTGAAACAAACTTCTTTGAGATAGTAGATTTACTAGTTATTAATACTAGGGTTTACTGGTAATTTTCAAAACAACTAATAGCCAATGATAGTACTTATTCATAGAGTCATACAGCACGGAAACAGGCTGTTTGGCCCAACTTGTCCATGCAGACTAGGTTGCATCTAAACTAGTCCCATTTGCCTACATTTGACCCATATCCCTCTAAACCTTTCCTATCCATGTACTTAACTGTCTGGAAAAATAGGTCAGAGAAACAATAAAGGCTGATTCAGGCATGGTCTGCTAACAGTATATACTTTTGCATCCTTGCTGTATGCACCACTGAATTGGGCAAAATTCTGAATCACGTGATGCCCACCCATCTTTGAAGGATTTGCATAGACTATGCAATAGACAATGTCATGGTCTCGTTTTATCTGTATTGCCTAGATAGAAAAAAATGTCTCACATTAAAATAAGTGACCACTTTTGCCAGTTTACTCCCTCATAGTGTTACTTACATATAAAAATGGGTACTTCTGGAATTACCCGATTTTCTCTTTTTTAATTTTTCAAGGTATGATTGACAGTTTATCTTTGGACTTAAAATCTGACTTGTTAGTTTTTCACTTACTGAATGAGTTTTTTTTCTCCTAATGTTTGCATTTGCATTTTTCTATTGTAAGACTAATTTTACACAGATTCTTTGCCATGGCATTATTGCTGGGTTTGCTGCTTTATTGGCAAAATTCAGCTTTGATTGGAGAAAGAGCCAGAGAATGCAGAGCCATGAATCAAAGGCAAGTCCAATTGCATAGCAAACAGTTTCTGTCCTCTTTGAATTAATTGTTTACAAGTACTTAAAGTGACATTTCAATTCCCAGCCTTCATTCATTGTTAGAATGTATGATTTCATAGCATACAAACATGAAATATAAGTGCTACCAGTACTTCTCAAGTTTCTGTCGAGTTTAACAATATCAAGTGCACAACAATTATGATTTGTACTCTATAGGAATTTGCCCAATGAGGTGCCAAGATTTACGATGAAACTTCTTTATGTGCTCCAATAATCTGTAAACATGAGAAACATTGTATGTTTGCCCTGTTTGCAGTAATTTTATTAATTTAGTCATTTTTCTAGAACTGGGTATTGCTGGCAAGACCAGCATTTATTCCCCAACCCTAGTTGTCCTTGAGAAGGTGGTGATGAACTGTCTCCATGGCGGCAGACAGCATGGCTTTGAGAGGTACTGTCAAGATAGCCTCAGCATGTAAGTGTTTCAGTACCAGGGAAGGATTTTTTCAATTCTGCTTCAGTCCTAGCATAGCATGTTCCAGTGAACACCAAAATATCATTTTCAACTTCTGCCTGAGCATCTTTTCTGACATTCTTTCCATAACATAATCAGTTTTTCAGACATAATATACAAACAGAAAATGAGAGAAACATTCAGAAGATCTGGCTAGCGCTGTGGGAAGAGAAATGAGTTAACTTCGTAGGTCAAAGACCCTATGTTAGAACTGGAAAAATGAGAAAACAAGTTATTTTTCATTGAGAGAGGTGAGAGACAGACAAGTAGGACAAAGGGAATATTTCTGTTAGGGTGAGGGCAAGGTTGCCATTGATGAAGTCATCTGCTTGATAGGTTAATGACGAAAGTTAGACAGAGAGAGAGAGAGAGAGAGAGAGAGAAGGAAACATAAACTTAGCTGCATGCCTGGGCCCTCAAGCGAGGCCTGTGAAATACTGAGATTTGGGAAATATTAAGGACTCTGTCTCTCCGTCCACTTATTAATTGAGGTATTGAGTATAGGAGTCAAGAAGTTATGATGCACCTCTATAGAACTCTGGTTAGGCCACATTTAGAGTATTGTGTGCAATTCTGGTCACCTCACTATAGGAAGGATGTCGAGGCTTTAGAGAGGGTGCAGAGGTTAAGTAGGATGCTGCCTGGATTAGAGGGCATGTGCTATCAGGAGAGGCTGGACAAACTTGGGCTCTTTTCTCTGGAGTGGCGGAGGCTGAGGGGTGATCTGTTGGAAGTGTATTAAATTATGAGAGGCATAGATAGGGTGGATAAGCAATATCTTTTTCCCATTATTGAGCGATCCAATACCAGGGAGCATGCATTTAAGGTGAGAGGGAGTAGGTTCAGAACAGATGTGAGGGGTACGTTTTTTACTCAGAGTAATGGATGCCTGGAATATGTTGCCTGATAGGGTAGTGGAGGCAAATTCATTGGGGGCTTTTAAGAGGGGCTTGGGCACATGAATGAGTGGAAAATGGAAGCATATGGGCATTCTGTAGGTAGAAGGGATTAGCTATGTCGGCACAACATAGTGGGCCGAAGGGCCTGTCCTGTGCTGTACTCTTCTATGTTCTATGTACATTGCCTAACCTGCTCAGTGTTCTCAGCTTTTTCTGTTTTCACAAATGAGACACTTACTGAAATAAGGCTGCAGGTTGAATAATTTGCTTCCCAGGCAGAAAGCCCACTAAACCTTATGTTCCCAGCTGGTACTGACTAGACCTGAATCAGCTCATTTAATCACTTACAGGGACTGTGACAAGAACACTGATCCTCTGTATCCTAGCCTGCATTCAGTCCACAGGGGTAGTAGGATGTGAAGTCAATAATACTTGCATCTTACACATTTATTATTTCCCACATCTCAATATTTCACAGGCACCACCTGAGGGTCCAAATAATGGGAAGAGGGGTGGGATTTTAATGTTGCACAGAAAGGTCATAGGAGTGGTCATGGGCCATCCTTTGATGGAAACTGCTTTGTGACATAAAGTTTCTGCTGAATGGACTTCTGGAGGGCATTCCTCAATATCTTGGTTTCACAATCTCAAATTCCACAAGAATGGTGATTTGAAGGAGAAGGATTGAATCTGGTGTTTGATGTTATTCTGTGGGAGTATGATATCTTTCAAGTGAGACTCCTTGGTAACTTGATCTTATTATCTTCTTCACTATCATCACTCTCCTTCTGAACTGCCTAGTCTTGTGATGGATTATGGGGAACACACAAGTGTGGTTAAGCATCATCCACTTGCAACTCTGAAACTCTAGAGATGGTAAATTGTGGCTTTCTGGTTCCTCACAAGGATGCCAAGACAATTCTAATTCTCAATTAGAACCTTAGCGTAGGAAAGATACCTTCCATATCAAAAGTTTATGCTTTCCCATAGTTGCTTAGTCTTATTAGAGACAGAAAGCTCCTTCCAGAGTTTTTCTTTTAGACACAATATGCAATAATCTTCCCTATATGAAGATATATTTGTAATTAAGAACAGAGGTAAGGAGTGTGCAGCAGGAATGTGGGAAGCAAGGTATTCGCTGTGAAGATTAAAAAAAAGACTGGAGTGTTGCAAAGTTGTTGTGTCAAACATGGAGTGGAATAAAGAATTGGAAGCACCGGTAATCATGGATGATGAAAATAATTGTTTGCATGAAGTATATTTTATGCGGGAGAAGAATGTGCTATTACCTAGGGGAAACAGGGAGGCAAGAAAAAGAGAGGCAATACGTTGATTTTGTTTTTGCCACGGCTGATGATGTGGATCTTGTGGTATTGTTCTGCAGTTCTGAGGTTAGCAGTTAATTCCAGTGCTTCTTTCTTCAACTCAGTATGCAATGTGATAATTCGGGTGAACTACTGGCATTCATACTGTGGTCCATTCTTCTTGCCATTGATGTCTCGGGGTACCTTTCTGGACTGAACAAATGGAGGTTTGCATTTTTCATCACTGCCTGAAACAGCCAAGTTTTTCTGCTAAAAAAGACTAGACAGTGAACATACAAGTTTGCATAGAGGTTTCCTGTTGGTTCAACAACCTGCATTATTTTTAGACTGGTTTTATAACAATGCATGCACAATGGATATGCAGACAAACACACAATAGATATTTCCACATATGTGAAGGTGCCAGATGCCATACTTTTTCAAAAAATAGCGGAGGAAATCACGGATACATTAATCTAGGCGTCAGCATGTAGTCCTTTATAGTACAGAGGGGCTTATGGGGTGGTGGGTGAGGTTGGTGGGCAAGAAAAATGACAGGCACAACCAATTAGATTCCAAAGGAAGTATTTGGCGATTTATTGTGTCAATTTAAGAATATTTCCAGGTGAAATGTATAAAAGGCACCATCTGAATCTTAGGTTTAACACCTAATTTTAATAGTGACAGGTGAAATCATCGTGAATGACTTCCATTCATTCTTCAAGAGTGTCGACGATCTTATTACTGTACCCATGTATATAAGATAATTAAATTTGTGATAATCACTTTGCTATTGATTACCCTAACCACTTTTTGCCACTGCTCATCTCATTAGACACTTCTGTCGATCATCCAAAAAATACCTTCCATTCTGCTCAACATTTTCTGTTTCCTCTGTGAACCTCACTACTCTTCTGTAGATTTTGCAAACATTTTGTAGCAGCACGAGTCTTCAAGCCACTGTCAAAACCTATTTTGGACATGGCGTATCCTTTATGTTTTTGCAACTCTTAAGCTATCCTTATGAAAGCAGGTTGAGGGAACTCGGCCTTTTCTCCTTGGAGTGACAGAGGATGAGGGGGGACATGATAAGAGGTATATAAGATGATGAGAGGCATTGATCGGGTAGATAGTCAGAGGCATTTCTCCAGGGCTGAAATGGTTGCCACAAGAGGACATAGGTTTAAGGTGCTGGGGAGTAAGTATAGAGGAGATGTCAGGGGTAAGTTTTTTACTTAGAGAGTGGTGAGTGCGTGGAATGGGCTGCCAGCAACGGTGGTGGAGGCGGATACAATAGGGCCTTTTAAGAGACTTTTGGATAGGTACATGGAGCTGAGAAAAATAGAGGGCTATGGGTAAGCCTAGTAATTTCTAAGGTAGGGACATGTTCGGCACAGCTTTGTGGGCCGAAGGGCCTGAATTGTGCTGTAGGTTTTCTATGTTTCTATGTAAATAGCACAGTAATTTTCCAATACATAAATGAAAAGGTCCTAATCAGAAGCACATAGAATGCTAAGTATTCAGCATTGGAAGTTCTTAATTTTATCTGAGTGGAACATCTAATCCGATGTAGCTATTGATTCTCTTCTAGTACAATTAATGTTCTGTTATTGAGACAAATTTCAATTCAGCTGGGTAATGCATCATCAGATCACAAACAAGGAACTTAAGGTGTAGGCACTTTTGTGTATAATTACAATATATTTAGCAAATTTCCAAGCAGAATTTAAAATCCTGAATCATTGCATTCTTTTCTTTGGCTACCCTTTTCCAGTTGATTGATACTGCTAGGGTCTGAAGCAGGGGGGTTGATTTCATTTTGTGCACATCTCCAGGAGCAGTGCAGGACCTCAGTGTTAAGATATCAGTCCACATTACACTCCTTCAGGTCAATGTACCTTTCTTAAGGAATTACACCCAAAACAACTCACCGGTGTATTTTAATAAGAATTTTGTTTAACTGCAGCATAGCTCCTGTCCATTTGTATTCTGGTCCTGTAGGCATGAAGGTCAGAATTCCATAGGGCTTTCTGATTATCTTTTATGAGCCCTCCAAATCTCCCTTTGGATCTCTGCTATTTCTAGCTTTGCACTCTTTAGAAGAATGAGTGTAACATTCTAAAGAATGGTTGAAAAGTCACAACTGATCAATGGGAAGGTTTGATTAGGCATGCTTCAGTAGGCAGTGAGTCATCAATGCTCATTGCTTTCCTACCCACACTTACCTGCAGGAACAATTTGGGCCTGAAACCAGCCCCAAATCAGTGAGGTTCTCTGAAACCCAGTACCTTCCCACAGAATATTCAAACCCCACCCCAGAAATACTTTGATATTCAACTAAGCCGCAGATCCAGTCAATAGATTATAGAATATTTCTGACACTTATGAATATTGAAAAATACTGAAAGATTACGAAACCATCCTATTAAAATGTAAAACACAAACAATTAAATCCATTTAAATTGTCTATTTAAATTATTTCAAATATGTAAAACCTGAAATTTACTTATCTAGTTGGAGTTGTTTCTCTCCATTGAAATGAGTGGAGGTGCTAAACCTGCACCGTGTCTAACCTGATGCAAATTTAGCACCCTGATTTCCCAGAATAAGTTCTGGAAACTGTAGGAATCCAGGACTTCCTTGTTTGTGCACATGTCCCACAGAAATTATTTAACTTATGAATCTGGCCCGATTTGAAAGTTGCATCATGGATTAAGAAGCCATTTTGTTCTATACTTTTCAGGACCAAAATGAACAACCTCACATTTGCCTACATTAAAATCAATTCCTCATGGTTTACGATATTCATAGATTAATATTTATTTGCACTGCTTACAATGCTACTAGTTTTTGTTCCATTGGCTGATGCATAGTTTGCTTTATGATCATTTATGCCCTTATCTATGTCCTTTGTAGATACGGTCTCTAGTAACGTGCCCAACAGGTCTTTGTAGGACACCAGCAGTAAAATCCTGCCAATTCAAATATCTGCTGATTCTCTTTTCCCTGCCACTCAGTCAATTCCCAGTCTGTGTAAACTATTAACCTTTTATTGCATGAGCTTCAGCTTTAGCTAACTATCTTTTATTGGTGGACTTCAAGAAACATCTTCTAGAAATGCTCAAAACTGAAATCCATAGATATTTCCATTTCCAGTACTTTTGCTTAAAAATATGTAACTAAATTTTTCAGGCATGATTTAACTCTTTACAAGTCCATCCTCTGGTTGGATGAAAAATTTGAATCATTCTATCCTCATTTATAAACTCTAGTAATTTCCTGACAATAGACAGACTGTAGTTGTTGCTGACCTCAAGGAAAACTGCCCACAAAGACAGCATCTGTGTGGCATTGACTTCACCTTTCCCAACATCGTTGCTTTCATCTGTCAGTTCAATGAATGCCTTGCATCCGGCAAGAATGATCAAGCTGGCTGAGCAGCCAATCACATTGAAGAATTTTCACAAAGTGCAAAATAAATATTGGAACATACATAAAAGAAAAAATATCAGTAAACATTCTGGAAAAATATTTTAGAATGATCTCCTTAAAAAAATATCATTTCACTCACAAAACACTATTTTCAGGGGTTTTAACAGTGAAAGAAGTTCCTAAACACCCTCTTTTTTCGTTATTTCCTGACTTGTGGAGATTAAACTAGAGAAAGCTACAAAACAATATGTCCTGTGCAAAGTGCTGAATTACTGACAACATCTTCTGGAATTTAGTATTAAACTTTACAAGTTTTATTTATTCCAACACTGTACTTTTACAGCTACAAAAGAGTCTACTTGGGTCTTTGAAAGAATTGTTGCTTTTAGTCCCAGACCCCAGCTGTACCCCAGAACCTTGAAGATTAATCCCCTTCGAGTGCACATCCAATTAAAAATTACTATGGGACCTGACTGTATCTACTATCTTTTCAGGTAAAGCATTTCAGCTAGTAACAACCATCCATTTGAAGAAATTTCTCTCTTTCTCTTTAGTTCTTTTGACAAATATTTTATTACCCTTTGGTTACTGACAATTGACAAAGGAAATTTCTCTCTACTTGCTCTGATGAATAACTTTATTAGGCCTTGCCTTTATCTGTTTCAAAGAGTATAATCAGAGATTTTTTTTCAATCTCACAATTTATCTGAACTCACACTTGCATGGCATTTTCTTGGTACATCCTCTTCACCATCCTTCTTGAGCTTTGACATCCTTGTGATGTCCGAGGCTCTATACAATACACCTGTTGGAGGCTAGGAAAAAGATTTAGCATAACCTCCTTTATTATGTATTCAAAATCTTGATTGCTTGATATGCAATCCATCTTAAATGTCCACCACTTCCAATATGAACTTCCTGTGGCTTTAGGTGTACTATGAACGTAATATACTGCAAACATTGCCAAGTTTTCTTTACAGGATCTCCCAAATCCATGATCTCTAACACTTAATTGAAGGGGACAGGTACATGAGATTACCTGCAACTCCAAGCTTCCCTTCAGACACCATCCTAACTTGGATATATATTGATTGAAGCACAGAAAATTTACTACACAAGAGGTCATTCAGCCCACCATCCCTCTGTCTGTTGAACAAGTGCAACTCAACCTAATCCCAGTTTATAGCACTTTGTCCGTATCCTGCAGGTCACAGCTCTTCAAGTACACATCCAAGTGCTGTTCAAATATGATGAGGATTCCTTTAGGCAATGAGTTTGAGACCCCTACCATCTTCTTAGTGAAAAAGTGTCCTCATTTTTTACCCTCTGATCCCCTGGTTTCTGAAACCTCTGCTTAGGGAAGTAGATCCATTCTATTTACTCTATCTAGGCCATTATAGTTTTATACACCTCCATTGTCTCCCCTCAGCCTCCTCTGTTTCAAAGAGATTAACCCCAGTTTATCCAACTTTTACTCATTACTATAATTTTCCAGTCCTGGCAACATCTTTGTAAATCTTCTTTGCACCCTCTTCAAAGCAATCACGTCATTCCTGTAAAGTGCTGACCAAAGCTGTATGCAGTACTCAAACCATTGCTTAACTATTGTTGTATATACAGTAGATCTAGCATAATCTCCATGCCTCTATTACTAAAGGAAAGCATCCCAAATTCCTTTTCAAACCATCTTATTGACCTGTCCTGCTGTCTTTAAGGATCTCTGGACATAAGCTCTAAATTTCCTCTGTTCCCCTACATCATTCTATATCCTCCCTAGTCTTGCTGCAATTCCCTAAATATTTTACCTCACACATCTCTGGATTAAATTCCATTTACCATTCTTCTGCACAACTAACCACAGCATCCATCCACAGTCTAAAGTTTTTCTCCTGTCAACCACATGGATAAATTTATAAATTAGGTTATATAAAATTTGACACGCTCTCTTGGATCCCATGGGCTTTTATGTTTTTGACCATCTGGGACCTAGTAAAGGCCTTGTTAAAATTCATGTAGACTACATTAAATGCATCACTCTCCCCCACCTCCTTTGTTACATCCCCAAATGGTCCTGATGCAGGGTTTCGACCCAAAATGCTGACAATTCCTTTCCTCCCACAGATGCTGCTTGAACCACTGAGTTTCTCCAGCAGATTGTTTGTTGTTCCAGATTCCATCATCTGCAGTCTCTTGTGTCTCCAGGCTAAATTTTATATCGTCTGAAAACTTGCTTATCATGCTCTCAACATTTATATTAAAAATAATGATGAGTACTGTGTTTTGCGGAACCTCACTGGTAACGGTCCTCCAATCACAAAAACACCCTTCAAATCTTAGCTTCATGCTAGGGAGCCAATTTGAATCCAATTTGATAAACTTTCTTGGATCCCATGGGCTTTTACTTTTTTGACCAGGATGCCATGTGGGACCTAGTAAAGGCCTTATTAAAATTCATGTGGACTACATTAAATGCATCACTCTCCTTGACCCTCTTTGTTATATCCCCAAAACAATTTAATCAGGCTCTGAAATGTGACTACTGTTAACAAAACCACAATGACTGCCTTTGATTAGCCTGTGCCTTTCTTATATGAAGGTACCTTTGAATAAATTGCCTTTGACTTGTTGAAGTAACTGATTTGTAATCCCTGGTTTATCCCTTCCCCTATTTTTAAACAATGGTCATTGTTAACAGTTCTCTAGTCCTCTGGCACCATTCCCTGTTGACTCTTATGTTCTTTGGGTCAAAATTATGTAACCTACCTAAACACATTATTGGAGTAGCTTCACTGCACAGACAGCAGAAACTCAAGGGCAACCAGGATGGGTAATAATTGCTGTTCTTGCCAGGAATCCCCATATCCTGAGAATAAATGAATTTTAGTTTGCCAGTCCACTCATTGGCCAATTCATAGACATCATTGTCGAATGGTGCTCCCATCAAAAACATTTTTTTAATATTTTCTCAACTTATACTGGGTGCCTTGCTAAAATCAATAGTATAAAGTTATGAACATCACAAAGACAACCCTCTATTCATTATTATAAAAAGGAAGCGGCACTTTTCATTAGATATTTCCCACGAGTTCAGTGTATAATTAGAATAACGATTAAATGTTGTGTTTAAGAAAAGTCAGTTTATTTTAATTGTTTTCCTTACTCTCTTTTTGATATGGATTATCATATGCTAAGTTTACTTTTTGGATTGAATTTCTTAGTTCACTTTTGTTTGCTTTGAGTTAATGAATCTAGTACTTTTGAGGTACTCTTCAAGTACTCTGTACATACTTAGCAGAGGGTTTAGTTTTTACTTTTAAAGCACTTTTCTTTTATTTTCTAAAGATGGCATCTGTAAACTTATCTGACAACCTCACCATTTTTCAAGCTTGCTTTCCAACTAGTCAGTCAGTTTGGAGCCTTCTTTTAGCATTACTTCCTTTCATTTACCAAAAATAGGTTTTATTTTGTATTTTCAATTCTGAAATTTGTCAGCTTTAAATACCAATCTTATGATTCCACTCTTGGAATTGATTAACATAATTAAGCAACATTAACATTTAATTATTGAGATGTGGCTCATTGTGTATCATCCTCAAATCTGAGCCAAAAGTTTAATGCTCAGTCCAGAGATGTGAGCCTCTTCAATGCTCTACCAGTGGCATTTTGGTCAAGATATTAAACAACAGACCTGTCCACTCATTCAATTAACATCAAAACTCCCATATCATTATTTTCAGAAAGAGCAGGGGTTAATACTGATGTCATGATCAATATTTATACTTCAGCCAACATAATTTAAAAATCCCCAGAGTATCTGGTTATTATCACGTTGATATGCGTGTGACCTTGTGTTTAAATTAGCTGCCACATTTCCTATATTATAACAGTAACCACATTTAAAAAGTATAGCACTTTGCAAAATCATAAGATTGTGAAAGGTGCTACATAAATGCAACTTTTGTTTCTTTAACATCTAGCAAGTACTTTTCTACCCTTATATTTTAACATGCAATTATTCTAATATTAATTAAAATATTGTACTTTTTATTTTACAAACATCTCCCTCATTGCACAGATAATCTGTTTCTTTAGTTCCTATAAGTTATATGTTTGACCACTGTTATCACCTGTGAGATCTTAGATTTACAGAATCATACAACACAGAAATGCGCCATAATGGCCCACCTCGTCCATGCTGACTGTGATGCCTATTTTTGCTAATCCCATTTGCCAGCATTAAGCCCATATCCCTCTATGCCTTTCCTATCTAAGTATCTGACCAAACATCTTTGAAATGCAGTAATTGTATCTGCTGCTATCATTTCCTCTGGCAGCTCATTCCAGATAACCACCACCCTCTGTGTGAAAAACTTACTCCTCAGATCTTCTTTAAATTTCTCCCTTCTCACCTTAAACCTGTGCCCTCTAGTTCTAGACACCCCTATCGTGGAAAATAAAGACTCCGACTATCCATCTTGTACTTATGCCTGCGTAATTTTATAAATCTCCATGAGGTCACACCTCAGCCTCCTATTTTCCAATGAGAATAAACACAGTCTATATAATCTCTCTTTATAACTACAGACCATTCTTGTGGATTATTAGTGGCTTTGTAAATTAATACTGTATATTGTGGCATGAAGTACTGAATGATGCAAAGAATTCTTTGGTTTTGCTTCGTGAGTGTGCTGACCTCAGCAGGAAAATGATGCAGTCTTCAACTTCTCTTAACTATGGATACAGAGAGAAAAAAAAAATCAAGGTTTTTGCTCTTTGGACATGATCTGTGCTGTAATCTCAAATGTGGGAATTTGCTCTGCTGGTTCCTGTTATCAAATAGTACACTGTCTCCACAACCACACAATAAAGAATTGTCACATGGGTAAGGTCCTTAATAGCCTACTGTATTTCAGAACCTTATAATACAAGCTCTTATTGCAGACTCTGGAACATTACAGTGCCAGTTTTGACTGCAGTAATGCAGCATTACAGTGCGGACTAATTCCAGCGTGCCACTGCAATACAATTTCAGGTTTGACTGTAGTATCAACCTACTCCAACTAGAGCACTCATTATATTCTTTCATAATAATTAGTTAACCATCAAACAACTATGGTATTAATATCCAAAATTGTTTAATTGGACATGTTAGTAAGCAAAATAATGAATTCAACTTTGTTTACCGCTTTTATTGAGACGAATGTAAAGAAAATTAAATGTACATCTGCATTATTTGCTCAAGGGTGTTCCTGGTCCCTACCAGCCTGAAACACCTTAAACCACGAATCCCACCCCCGGGACCATAGTAACGAGCAACCTGACAGCAGCAACTCGTTTGACAGTGACGTAATCGGGCAGCTTGTCTGTCAATGGCTAGCATGGTCAATCAGGATGATGTAACTTCCTGTAGCTGATTCGGTTGGTGACGCAGATGTTGTCTAATCATTAGCGAAGAAAATATACTGGGTGGAAAAAAAAGTCGAAACCTAAAGAAAGCAATTTCAGGAGACCGTCGGACCGTTTGAGCAAGTTATAGCAGCGTTCTCCGTCGTGACGGCTGGAAATAAACGCTCCCGGGGTAGTCGGTGCCGAGCTCCGTTGCTTGGGCCCGAACAAGTAAGTGCGGAATCGGCCTGAGTTCGACTTCAAGCGGCTGCGAATTTTTGTCCCGGCGATGTCTGCACTGAGCAGGCGCCGGCGGCAGCTCTGACTGCGCACGCGCAACGGTCGCGACCAGCTGTGGTGCGCGGCGGGCGGGTGGCGGGAGGCTGGGGCTCCTGCTGGCGGTTGTTGGGGGAGGCTTGGGCGCCACAACTGTCACTCTTTTTGAAATAAAAACAGTCACCTTTGAAATAAGTATTACTGCACTAATTCGTAACGTCCCATATAAACATCACAAAGCGGCACATCCCTGTTTAGCTAAACAATAGTTCAAGGTTTTTATTTGTAATTTGAGTTTGTAGCCTTATTTTATGTAGTCACCCGACAGAAACCGAGCACTTATTGCTTTATTCTTAATTGTATAACTGGTGCAACTGCCTTGTTAATATCGAGGACTAACATTTCTGCAATGTTCAGTCTGGACAATTGTTTTGGTCGTTGCACAGGGCTTTAATTTAAAAGCGCCTTCGCTCACTAGTATTTTTTAGGGTGGTGGTGGAGGAGATCGCATATCATTCAGGAAGGCTATTGAAGTGTTTTTCTGTGAAGCTAATTGCAGACTTTCTCGCCGTATAAGAGCGTTAAACAACGCAGTGTGCATCTGCACTGTTTTCAGGAAGTTTCCATGTAATTTGCGCCTGGGCTGAGAGAGCGGAATTTGGTATTTAGCAACTCCCACCGCCCCCCGCTGGCTTAATGGCTGTTGAGGGTTGGAGCGCCCTTAATCATAAAACTGCATTGTTCTTTTAAAAAAAAGTAAACATAGAAGAAATATTGGACGTAAAGTTTGTTTTCGATTTTACGCGCTTCAGGGAACTGGATGTTGCGTTCCCTCACAAAATTCTCCTTTAATGGGAAATTCTGTAGTTTGCAAACGTTTTATTGAACTGTGTATTAATTTGCACATCATTCAAAAATAAGTCCCCCCCCCCCCCCCGATTCTTTCGGGTTTGAGAGTTTTCAACAGGTTTGTATTTAAATTTGTAGCCAAAGGATTCTGTCAACTCATTGCAATTCCTTCTTTAATTGGGGTTCCTCCAATGCTTGCGTAACTTTATTTTTGGGAAGTTGGAGGCACTAGCTTGTAATCAGTTGCAAAACCTGACTTTTATTATTGTTGAACCCACTTTCATCCAGCCATCCTGGTTTAGATCATCTCATTCTTCATTAAACCATTAGTCAAACCTTGGAGAGTTCTGTTCATGGTGATTTTCTTTGTGTATTACATTGATCCTAGTGATTTATTGATATAAAATGTGGCTTTTAAGCTTTTATTTGTGAGTTGATCATCATTAATGATAGTTACAAATTAATTGTAACATTGTCTTGTAAAATTACCAGTATTTTAATTTTGATTAATTAAAAGTTTTTTGAGCAGTTTAAAAATTTAATAGCTTATTAGTCTTAAGGATCTGACATTCAGATATTTTTAGGAAAAAAGTTGTTTTGATGGGAGTTTGAGGGTCAATGAAGCCTCTGAATGTGGCTTAATCTATTAGTTTTTGCTAGCAGTTTCATGGGAGAGTCTTTTGTGTCTTGTGATGACAATGACTCAGCAGAGTCTTGCCTTTGATAGTTTCATATGTCCGCCTGAAACTGTTTCTGGGGATCTGTGCTGAGCACTGACATTGTACAGTAAACCTGCATGATTAACATTTTGTTTTTTTTTGTTAATTTGCTTTTGTGTTGATTGCTTATGTAGATAAATCATACTAATTTTCAGTAGTTAGGGAAAAATTGACTTAAAAATATTTAACTCGAGAAAGTCAGACTTCTGTGAGTTGAAAAGGATTTGGCCTAGGTGAATTGCAATCCCAGATTTACTATAAATTTGAATGAGCTGAAAGAAATGTTCAAAGAAGGGAAAATTTGGGTAGAAACTGGATGTACCTTTGATATCCAAAGCTAGGTCTTTCTGAATGACTGAAGATATTTGCATTTTGGTCAGCAGGGCTCACTGCAAAGATGCAGTGAATTAAAATCAGAATCATAGAATCAGAGTTGTACAGCACAGAAACGGGCTCTTCGGCCCAACCTGTCCATGCCGACCAAGGTGCCTTCTTGAGCTAGTCCCATGGGCCAAATGCAGGCAAATATACCTTTACTAACCACATAACCATCCACATGTCTTTTAAGCGTTACAACTGTACCCACCACTATCACTTCCTCTGGCAGCTCGTTCTATATACATACTACCCACGGTATGAAAAACTTGCCCATCAGATCCCCTTTAAATCTTTCCCCTCTCTCCTTAAACCTATGCCCTTTAGACTCCTGTATCCTGGGAAAAAGACTGACCAATCTACCCTATCTATGCCAATAATGATTTTATAAGTCTCTCTGAGGTCATCCTTCAGCCTCTTGTGCTCCAGCAAAAACAGTCCCAGCATATCCAATCTCTCTTTGTAACTCAAGCCCAACAGTCTCAGCAACATTCTGGTGATAATTTCCTCTTTTCCAATATTTACCTCCACTGATCTCCAGATAACACTTCTGTCTATCATACTCCAGTCTTATCCATGCTGTTACTAAACCTTTAATTCCCTGGACCTCAGTTTTGCTCACCAGCCTTTTGTGTTGTACTTTTGAAGATCCATGCAGATGACATCTTGTGTATTCCCTCCATTAAACTATTAAGACTAACATAAAAATGAAAGATAATTTTGGACCTTTTTGGAAACATCTTTGATATATATGGATGCAATTTTATAAATCTAATATTGGGTGACATCCATTTATGTGACATCTTATTTTCTTGTGTCAGGATACTGCAAGATATTTCTGATCCAGTGTTGCTTTATAAGTGTTTTTACTGTTCTATAAGCAAAGAAGGCTGAATGTTTCCATTAATGATAAATTTAGTCTTAATTTAAAAGGATACAAAAGGAGGTAATTCGGCTCATCAGGTCCATGTCCGCTCCCAGGGAACAGTCTCATTAGTCTCATTTTCCTTAATCCCTGCAATTTATTCCCTTGCACGTGGCCATCAATTCCCTTTTGATGCTTTTTGCTGTTAATGTACACTAAAGGGTAATACATGGTAGCCAATTAACCTACCAGCCAATCCTTGGGATGTTTGAGGTAACTCGCACAATGACAGAGAATGTGTAAAATCTGCACAGATGTACTATTAGACATTTTAAGTACTAGATTTGGAGATTACAGTGCTTGCTACTGGGCATGAAAAAAGATGTCCAAAATTGTCTGGTACTTTTTGTCTGTAGATGTCTCCTTTCCCAATAATTGCCACTGGTGTCAATTCAGGGGGTCCACAGCATTCAGTGATGGTTGCCTTTGATGCGGCTGTACAGCAAGAATTCTTGCTCATCAGCAATTGGTCTCTGTAAAATAAAAGCTGGATTAAAAATTGTGGCATTGTACTGTTAATTGTATTATGTTGTAGAGAGGCAATGCATTTCTTGGTAAACCTATTCTCCAAAAAATAAAGATCAAATCATGAATCTATCGGTCAAAAGTATTGAATTTGATTTTTCTGCCTCATAATATTTGAAAGTTCTACAGGGGAGTTTGTGGAGTAGTATTCTTAGTGTGTGCAGCTCTTAAGTTGAACATATCTCCCTAGTATTTGATAAACCCTTCATAAATTTAATTTAAGATGATCAGTGGATCATAAAATTTGGTTTGTGAAATTTTCTTTGTCAGTTTGAACTGTGTATGTTTTTATGTGAAGTGCAAGTTTATAAATCCATTTTTTTAAAAAAACTTGGATGAGAGTATTTTGCTTTAGTATTATTGTACTAATCCTCTAAATGTAATTAAGACATATTGGCTTAAGATTTTATAACGTGTATCAATAGTCTAAATTAACCAATTCTGCTGTGAGGCACTGTGGAGGCCAAGCACTTTCTTGTTGAGAGGAAAATTGAGGAATTGCATGAACTAATTCAATGGTTTGTTTTGGAGTCCCTTTATAAAGGCTTTGCAATGTAATAGATGTACTTTCATTTCAACTGGATATAGTATGGGATAAAAGGGAAAAGAAAGTACTTTGAAGTATTAAGTCCTTTTTAATTGCCCATCCAGTACCTTTTTAATGTATTATTTAGTTCTGCATATTAAAAATATTATTTGTTTTTCTTTTCAGGTTAATTGCCAAGAAAGATTGGACAAATTCTGTGTTTCTTCAATGAGGAACTACAGGTTGATCTTTTGCCACAATCTCAAGCAACCATAGCTGGCTAAAAAATGCTTATTCACTAAGGGTGATTGGTGTATAAGTTATTTTTTTTCAGTGGGTGTCTGTGCTCAAAGGTAGGTTTCTGGACTTAAAGCAATACTTTTTTGATCAGTTGACTCTGCTTGTGTAAAAACAAACTGAAAACCTTTAAGTGACTTGCTGCCTGACACTTTGCATCTTGAAATGTTTTGATAGGATTTTCCATCGTCATGTTTTACTTTTGAGATAACGTTATGAACGCCCAATTATAGAACTTCCTTGAGAAAAGTAATTCAATGAGAAAAATTGCTTGGAGAAAATTTGAAAGAAGCAAAACTTGTTGGGCAGTGGGCAGAAAATGAATTGTAAAATATATATTTTTTGAAAATCTAAGTACTGTGGAAAGATGAAAAGTCAGGAACAAAAATCTTCAAAACACTTCAGAAATTGAGTTTTACTTTAGTACTTTAAGTGCCAACTCTTAGATATGCACTGGAGCCTCCAAGCCTGCTCAACATTGGGCAGCTAGCTCTAATATGTACATCTGTACCATAGTTTTTTGTGTACCTTGGAATCTTGAGAAAAAATACTCATGTAAGAATTAGGAGTGTGTAACAGTCATTAATTTACAACTCTAATGGGATTTGCGAATCAGATATCTGAAATGTTATGAAAATTCTAGATTAAATAATAAAAATGCACTTTCAAATTGTTTACTATGATTCAATACCTTGATGATATGCTGTTACCTGCCATGACATTGCCATTATTACAAAGTATCCAACTAATAGTGAGGAATACCAGAGAAAAATTAATAGTTTTGCTTCTCTCCCTTGTGCTCCTTTAAATAATTGATCTCTTGTGTGTTGTAAGCCTGAATCTAATGTCAGGATCATTTTACACAGAACAGTACAGCACAGGAACCATAGAACCATACAGCACAAAACAGGCCCTTTGGCCCACCATGTTGTGCTGTCCATCAAACCACCCTCACACTATCTAACCCTTTCCTCCCGCATATCCCTCTATCTCACATTCCTCCATGTGCCTATCCAACAAACTCTTGAACCTGTCCAATGTATCTGCCTCCACCACCACCCCAGGTAGTGCATTCCATGCACCAACCACTCTCTGGGTGAAAAACCTCCCCCTGACATCTCCCCTGAACCTCCCACCCATAACCTTAAAGCCATGCCCTCTTGTCTTGAGCATTGGTGCCCTGGGAAGGAGGCGCTGGCTGTCTACTCTATCTATTCCTCTCAATATTTTATATACCTCTATCATGTCTCCTCTCATCCTCCTCCTTCCCAGTGAATAAAGCCCTAGCACCTTAAGCCTCTCCTCATATTCCATACGCTCTAATCCAGGCAGCATCCTGGTAAATCTCCTCTGCACCCTCTCCAATGCCTCCACATCCTTCCTCTAATGCGGTGACCAAAACTGAACACAGTACTCTAAGTGTGGTCTAACTAGAGTTTTGTAAAGCTGCATCATCACTTCGCGGCTCTTAAACTCAATCCCACGATTTATGAAAGCTAACATCCCATAGGCCGCCTTAATTGCTCTATCCACCTGTGAGGCAACTTTCAGTGAACTGTGAATATGAACCCCCAGATCCCTCTGCTCCTCTACACTGCCAAGTACCTTGCCATTTACCTTGTACTCTGCCCTGGAGTTTGTCCTTCCAAAGCGTACCACCTCACACTTCTCCGGATTGAACTCCATCTGCCACTTGTCAGCCCAGCTCTGCATCCTATCAATGTCCCTCTGTAAGCTCCGACAGCCCTCCACACTATCCACAACACCGCCGATCTTAGTGTCGTCCGCAAACTTACTAAACCAGCCTTCCACCCCCTCATCTAAGTCATCTATAAATATCGCAAAAAGTAGAGGTCCCAGAACCGATCCCTGCGGGACACCACTAGTCACTGCCCTCCAATCCGAGGGCACTCCTTCCACCACAACCCTCTGCTTTCTACAGGCAAGCCAATTCCTAATCCACACAGCCAAGCTTCCCTGGATCCCTTGGCCTCTGACCTTCTGAAGAAGCCTACCATGAGGTACCTTATCAAATGCCTTACTAAAATCCATATAGACCACATCCACCGCACTACCCTCATCAATCTTCCTTGTCACCTCCTCAAAGAACTCTATCAGGCTTGTGAGGCAAGATCTTCCCTTCACAATTCCATGCTGGCTGTCCCTAATTAGTCCATTATTCTCCAGGTGTTCATAGATCCTATCCCTTAGAATCCTTTCTAACAGCTTACCCACCACAGATGTAAGGCTCACCGGTCTGTAATTCCCTGGACTATCCCTACTACCTTTTTTGAACAAGGGGACAACATTCGCCACCCTCCAATCCTCCGGCACCATCCCTGTGGACAACGAGGACTCAAAGATCCTTACCAGCGGTTCAACAATCTCCTCCCTTGCCTCTCGAAGCAGCCTGGGGAAAATCCCGTCAGGCCCCGGAGATTTATCCGTCTTGATATTATTTAACAACTTCAACACATCCCTCTCTTGATATCTACAACCTCGAACATTACCCTTACCAGCACTCCCTTCCGCGTCATCAAGACCCCTCTCCTTGGTGAATACCGAAGAAAAGTATTCATTGAGAACTTCTCCCACTTCCGCCACCTCCAGGCACATTCTCCCACCTTTGTCTTTAATCGGACCTACCTTTACCCTAACCATCCTCCTACCCTTCATGTAAGTGAAAAAGGCCTTGGAATTTTCCTTAACCTTACTAGCCAATGCCTTTTCATGTCCCCTTCTAGCTCTCTTCAGCCCTTTCTTAAGTTCCTTCCTCGCTACTCTATATTCCTCACGGGCCCTGTCTGAACTTTGCTGCTTATACCTTATGTATGCTACCTTCTTCTCCCTAACTAGTCGTTCAACCTCTCTCGTAACCCATGGCTCCTTCACCTTGCCATTCCTTCTCTGCCTCACTGGGACATATTTATCCCTAACATCCTGCATAAGATCCCTGAACATCGACCACATCTCCATGGTACATTTCCCTTCAAAAAGGACATCCCACTTTACACTCCCAAGTTCTCTCCTTATAGCCTCATAGTTCGCCCTTCCCCAATTAAATATCTTGTCCTCTCTGCACCTGTCCCTGTCCATGACAATTTTAAAGGTTATGGAGCAATGGTCACTGTCCCCTAAATGCTCACCCACCAATAGATCCTTCACCTGTCCTGGTTCATTTCCTAAAACTGGATCTAGCATGGCATTCCCTCTAGTCAGCCTGTCAACATACTGCGTCAGGAATCCCTCCTGGACACATTTAACAAATTCCGTCCCATCTCAACCTTTGGCACTAAGCAGGTTCCAGTCTATATTTGGGAAGTTGAAGTCTCCCATTATGACAACCCTGTTATTTTTGCTTCTCTCCAAACACTGCCTGTCAATCTGCTCCTCTATATCTCTACTGCTACCGGGGGGCCTATAGAATACTCCTAGTAGAGTAACTGCTCCTTTCTTGTTCTTACTTCCACCCATACAGACTCTAGAGATGATCCTTCTGCAACATCCATCCTTTCCACAGTCGTAACAGTGTCCCTGACCAGTATCGCCACCCCTCCTCCTCTTCTCCCCCCTTCCCTATCCCTCCTAAAACACCGAAAACCAGGAATATTCAATATCCACTCCTGCCCTGATGTCAGCCATGTCTCAGTAATAGCCACAATATCATAGTCCCCCATACTTATCCAAACCCTCAGTTCATCTCCCTTATTCCTGACACTTCTTGCATTTCAGTAAACACACTTCAGTCCATCTACCTTACTACTTTTATAGCCTGTATTCTGCTTCTCCTTCCCCAAAGCCTCCCTACCTGTTTGATCTAACTTTTCCCCATCCCCTTCTTCCTCTGACCTTTTGGCCCACAATGTCTGTGCTGACCACATCAATTTAAACTAATCCCATCCTCATGCACATAGTCTGTATCACTCCATTCCCTGCCCGTTCACGTGCCTGTCTAACTGCCTCTTAAATGTTGCTATTGTGTCTGCTTTCACTACCTCCCTGGCAATGCTTTATGGTGATTTTTTTTTTAAACAGAAGGCTCTAAATCAAGAAACATTATAAAAGCCTAGACTATATTAACAAAGAATTTGTTGAAAGTTCATCAAATTCTTTAAATTAAATTGTTAATTACATTTGAAATAAAACTGGACATCCTGTCTGGAGAGCCTTTATTTCAGAAGGCCAATATTGCTTGTTTGCATAATGTCATTTTGCCCATTCTTTTAAAATGATGGTCAAGCAATTGGTGTTGGTTTATTATCGTCACTTGTACCGAGATACAGTGAAAAACTTGTCTTGCATACCGTTTGTACAGATCAATTCATTACATAGTGCAGATACATTGCGTTAGTACAGAGTGCACTGAGGTAGTACAGGTAAAAACAATAAGAGTACAGAGTAAAGTGTCACAGCTACAGGGAAGTGCATTGCAGGTAGACAGTAAGGTGCAAGGTCACCACAACAAGGTAGATTGTGAGGTCAAGAGTCCATCTCATCGTATAATGCAGATGGTGGAAGCTAATGTGCCTGGCAGTCTTGGTTTCAGCTTTGAGTCTGATTTTCATCTTTGCCCATGGAGCAGTGTTGGATGCTTGCATTGCTAAATTCCACCAAACTGGGTAAAAATCAAGATCTGGAAGTGTCCTTATCGAGCATTTTCATAATAATATCAAAGCTGTTGCTACATTTTTTTGCAAGAACAAACTAAATATTTGTTGTATTTGAAGAACTAGAGGTAAACCAGACAGATTTCCTTCTGTTTGTTTGGGGTGGGGATTTGTACTGGAATTTGCACTTTTTAAACCCTCAATATGGATTTAAAAATTATGCTTGTATTTCATAGTAATAATTAAAAGTTGGCTAAAAAGTATCTGTCTTAAAGCAGTTCTATTAATGTAGAGAAAATATCTCAGGGACTTAATGTCTACTTCAATGGCTACATCATTTCGCCCTGTTACAGACATTCTCTATATTCCATCCATTGCCCTCCCCCACTTCCTCTGCTCCTTGGACTAACTTGCTTTCTCTTTTTTGTCAGTTATAATGAAGGGTCTTTGATTTGAAATGTTAACTCTTTCTCTTTCCATGGATGCTGTCTGACTTGCTGAGTTTTTCCAGCATTTTCTGTCTTTATTTTAAACACAAAACTTGGGCTTTCTTAAAAGCAAAGGTTAAAGTTGATGTTCTGAATTAAAGCTTTCACTGTGTTAGATTAAGGATGTGCAATTTCTAAGATTAATGGGTTGTTTTGAAACAAGTTGGATTAAGAGTTGTTACATTTTCTTTAACTCTTAATCCAGATAACGCAATAGATTTTATTTTGGGAATCCAAATGTGTATGACAAGTTTAGAGACATGGGCAATTTAGACAGCAGTTCACAAACTCAAATAGAAGTGCATGGTTTTCCCCTCGCTTCCCATTGCTGAGTTCCCAATTAACCATTTGGCACTCGGAATTCTCATGACCTTAAAGGTCATACCGTGTAATTTGCACTCAATCCAAAGTTGTCACTAACCTCAAATACTTGCCTTCCCATAATAGTTCACAATTCAGTAAACTATTCCCATCTCCATAACTGCTTCTACATTCTGTCCTGAATCCAGCACCATCTTTGTAACCTGCCTGGCTCATGCCCTACCCAACTTGAAATATTGTAGAAATTGTGATGTTGCTATATCAGGATTTTACTGCAGATGACTGAATTGTCGCATCTGCTTCTAGGGATTCTGGTCTCTATCTCAGTTTTTCTCAGGGTTTCTGATCTCCTTTAGCTGCTTCCAAGCTTGCTGAGTGTCTACCCAATCCCAAGCTCCAGTCTTGTTCTCTTAAATCTTCAAATATATCCAATTCTATAATTTTCCATTCATTGTACTTTTGGTTAGTATGTTCCAGATCATAACTACAGTCATTGCATGTGTCCTGAAATTCTGCAGGTCACCTTAGCATCTTCTGCCAGTTGCTTTAGTTCTGTACTCTCTTGCCCTTGATCACTTCAATAATGCTATTTTTGTACATCTCTATTAAATATTCCTTTTGCTCCCCTTCTTGAGCCTTCATTTCCTTTTCTTGACCAGAAGTGGATGAAATTCTGGTCTTACTGGAATTGTGAAGGTTCAATGTGATCTCCTTGGTTTCGTACTCTTGATCTGTTTATGAAGCCCAGAATCCCATGTGAATTACTAACCATTTATGCAACCTGTATTGGTTTATTATTGTCAGTTGTACCGAGGTACAGTGGAAAAACTTGTCTTGCATACTGATCGTACAGGTCAATTTATTACACAGTGTAGTTACATTGAGTTAGTACAGAGTGCACTGAGGTACAGAGTAATGTGTCACAGCTACAGAGAAAGTGCAGGTAGACGAAAAGGTGCAAGGTCACAACAAGGTAGACTGTGAGGTCAAGAGTCCGTCTCATTGTATAAGGGAACTGTTCAATAGTCTTATCACAGTGGGATAGAAGCTGTCCTTGAGTCTGGTGGTATATGCCCTCAGGCTCCTGTATGTTCTGCCCAATAGGAGAGAAGAGAGAATGACCCGGGTGGGTGAGGTCTTTGATTATGCTGGCTGCTTCACCAAGTCAACGAGAGGTAAAGACATGGAGGGGAGGCTGGTTTCCGTGACGCGCTGGGCTGTGTCCACAACTCTCTGCAGCTTCTTGTGGTCCTGAGCAGAGCAGTTGCCATACCAACCTGTGATGCATCCAGATAGAATGCTTACTATGGTGCATTGATAAAAGTTGGTGAGTGTCAAAGGCGACATAGCAAATTTCTTTAGCCTCTTGAGGAAGTAGAGGCGCTGGTGAGCTTTCTTGGCTGTGACATCTATGTGATTTGACCAGGGCAGGCTATTGGTGATGTTCACTCCTAGGAACTTGAAGCTCTCACTCCTCTCGACTTCAGCACCATTGATGATGATAGGTGCATGTACACCGCACCCTTTCCTGAAGTCAAGGGCCAGCTCTTCTGTTTTGTTGACATTGAGGGAAAGGTTGTAGTCATGACACCATTCCATTAAGTTCTCTATCTCCTTCCTGTATCCCGACTCATCGTTAGTTGAGATACGGCCTACTACGGCGGTATCATCTGCAAACTTGTAGATGGAGTTAGAGCAGAATCTGGCCACGCAGTCAGTTGGGAATAGAGGGCTGAGGACACAGCCTTGTGGGGCACCAGTGTTGAGAATAATTGTGCTGGAGGTGTTGCTGCTTATCCTCACTGATTGCGGTCTATTGGTCAGAAAGTATGTTGTCCTGCCAACATCGAGGCTTATGTACCTAAGCATCAAGGTGTCTCTACTCCTGCAACCACTGGAGAATTATATTATTTGATCTATGTTGCCTTTCCCTTTCTTTATGCTGAATAGTATCATTTTGAGCTCTTTGCCATTGAATTTCATCTGTCTTGTTAATGTCCTTGAAGTCTCTTGCTACCTTTACTGTTTACCCTACAAGCCCATGTCCAAGACATTTAATGTGAATCAAAAAGTAGCAAATTGAGTCCCAGAGAGTGCCACTGTATACTGGAAGAGCAACTATTTACCATATTTTTGCTGCCACTGACTCTTACTCCATGGGTTTCAATTTTTCTAACCAAACTTTTGTGTGGCTTTAATACCTTTTTTGAAAATCCAAATGTGTACGATACTGATTACGCTTTCCACATCAACACCATTTGTTAGCTCATTTTAAAAAAAACAAATTGGGTTAGGTCAACATGATTTACCTTTAACAAATTTAAGTTGGGGAAAGTGCAGGGAAATTGAGTAAATTGCTTTACAAGAGCAAGCAAATGGCTGCTTTCTGTGTTGTAACAATTCAACGACTGTAAATGGTTTCACACTGTATTACACTTCTGAAGAATGAATAACCAAATTACTTCCTAAGAACTTGTGGTGTTAGAACTGGTTTACCAATTCACAGTAGGTCCCTATTTATTCCATATTGACGTCAAATATTGAGAGGACCAACACAACTGCCTCTCCTTATTTTTCACCACTAATAGCACTAGCATCACTGATTTTGGGGCAGTGGGGGGTCTTGAGGTGGGTGGTTGTTGGAGAGAAGAAGGTGACAAATGACAAGGAGTTTTACTGGGCCAGCTGTATGTAATAATTGGCTTGTCTTCTAACTCTTAAAGTCAGAATTGATACAGCACAAAGGAGGACTTCTAATCCATAGAATGTACACATTCTTAAGGTCACATTAAAGATTAGGTGCCAGTTTTCAACATTTGTATATGACTTTGAGATGCACACCTAATCTTTAATGTGATCCTGTAATAAGGCCATATCTTTCAATTGTTGTGAATAGCATTATTATAACTTTCAGTGTAAAGTATCCACTATAGGTTTCCTGTCTATTGAACTTGAAGTATTGAACTCAAGTCTGTGTCATATTTAAAACTGGGAGAAACTACAAGAACACAACTAACCATACAAAAATAAAGTAACCGAGGCTGTGGCCTGTAGAGTTAGTCTTAATGTTAGCATTGAGACGCAATGAATTCACTTCTATGTATGTTAAAAATATCGGATTTGGTTCTCAAACACATGGAAGAAAATGTATGTTGTGCATTAAATGCCATGATTCTACCACCCAGATTTCTACGAGAGCTGGTATTGGAGTGCTGCATATTATACGTCATTGTCTACCTTAGTCCTGTCTTCATTAACATACACCTAAGTAGATGAAATATTAAGATTTTAAATCTTTTTCTCCCTTCCTAATCCCTGAGCTGAAAACATTTGCCTTGTTGTTCCTCCCTCATTCCCTCATTACTAACAATCGAGCTTCAAAACATGGGCCTCTGCAACTGGATCCGCGACTTCCTTATAGGGAGACCACAGTCAGTGTGGATCAGCAATAACATCTCCTCGCTGACTATCGACACAGGCGCAGATCAAGGATGAGTGCTTAGCCCACTGCTCTGCTCATGACTGTGTGGCTAAGCACAGCTCAAATGCCATCTATAAATTCACCGATGACACTATTGTTGTTGGTAGAACCTCAGATGGTGATGAGGGGGCTTACAAGAGTGAGATAGGTTGGCTGGTTGAGTGGTGTCGCAACAATAACCTTGCATTCAACGTCAGCAAGACCAAGGAACTGATTGTGGACTTCAGGAAGGGGAAGCTGGAAGAACACACAGCAGCCTTCATTGAGGGGTCAGCGGTGGAAAGGGTGAGCAGCTTCAAGTTTCTGGGCATCAACATCTCAGAGGATCTATCCTGGGCCCAACATATTGATGCAATCATGAGAAGGCATGCCAGCGGCTCTACTTCATTAGGAGATTTGGTATGTCACCAAAGACTCTTGCAAATTTCTATAGATGTACTGTGGAGAGCACCCTGACTGGTTGCATCACAGCCTGGTATGGAGCCTCCAATGCATAGGATCACAAGAGGCTGCAGAGGGTTATAGACTCTGCCAGCTCCATCACAGGCACAACCCTCCCCACCATCGGGGACATCAAGAGGTGGTGCCTCAAGAAGGCAGCATCTATCATTAAGGACCCACACCATCTGGGATTTGCCCTTCTCATTATTACTATCAGGGAGGAGGTGCAGGAACAATACCTCATTATTCCTTTTTTTTTGCACTATTTATTTATTTTTGTAATTTATAGATTTTTATGTATTTGTACTGTACTACTGTCGCAAAACAACAAATCTCATGTCATGTGTCACTGATAATAAATCTGATTCTGATCCTCTTGTTCCTTTGGAGCAAACTAGGGATGGAGAACTTGGATTTTCCTAGTCAATAAATCTTAAGTACCAAATAACTGAACTATTGCAGAAGTCCCATTCTAATTCATTTGAGAGAGAATAATTTTGAGTTTTTTTGAAATCACCTTCAAGGAGAATGAGTTGCTGTTACTCGGTGAACTGTCAGAAAAGATGTGATCTATTTCTAGTCTGTATGGAAATCTGATCTGGCAGTAGTTGGTAGGGTTGTATGATGTATTTGTTTAAAAATTCCTTTAGAATTTGCATGCACATTTCATATTTGCAGTGCTGCTTAATTATAAAATAATAATTCAAAATGGCTTCATCTAAAAGATTTTTTTGACTTCTGAAGATAGTGAAATCAAAGCTCACGTGTCTTGAATGATTAAACTTGTAGTTTACAAAAAAAAATCTCTACTCATACAGTTTATTTTTTATATAGATAAAAACGGCCTTGCTTTTTGGCTGAGGGAAGATATGAGGAAGAGCTTCTCTCCTTCATCGAGTAGCAGCAACTCATTAACTAGTAACAAAATTTTCGGAGTTCCTCTTAATGAGCAACAACAGCAAGAATGCCATCAATGGAATGAAGTTCCATTAATAGTAAAGCACATTGTGGCGTATCTGGAGGAATATGGTATGTGAAGTTTTAAGATATTGAGTTTTTAAAAAAGTGGTAATTCTAAGCTAATATCTAGAAAAGGATCAAACGGCTTTTCGTGTTTGTCTTTTTTTTAAAAAAGTATTCTAATGACTATGTAGTAGTATGATTTTGTGAAGTACAGTAAAAATCTGCTGTCTGGCTCATTGAGGCCCCATTTCTCGTGCTCCAAGGAAGCTCACCAAGCTCACTGAAAAATTTACAACAGTACTGTATAACATTTTCTTTAAAAAGTGAATTAAAAGTAGGTTGCATATTAATGAGTAACGTGAATAATTTGCCAGTCTGACACCACCAAAGTCCCAAGGGTGCCAGATTATTGGCGTTTTACTGTGCTGTGTTTTTTGCACACGATGCATACTTTGACCTCAGCACGCTATTCTAATTATACAATTTGACAAGGCAAGATATTTTTATTAGTCACATATACATCGAAACACAGTGAAATACACCTTTTGCGTAGAGTGCTCTGGGGGCAGCCCGCAAGTGTCGCCACACTTCCGGCACCAACATAGCATGCCCTCAACCTCCTAACCCATACGTCTTTTTTTGGAGTGTGGGAGGAAACCAGAGCACCTGGAGGAAACCCATGCAGACACGGGGAGAATGTACAAACTCCTTAGACAGCAGCTGGAATTGAATTATGTAATATAATTAATATATAGTTATTATATATAATTATATAATATAATTATATATAATATATATATAATATGGAAAAAAATTACCATTTCGTCCATGAGAAATCAATGCTCTTTACTGTAGAAATACAAATTGTTATTAAATTAATAACTGGCCAGGAATATTGTATTAACTTTGAGAGAGCATGGAAAATGAATAACTCTATATTTAGTATGATTCCATTGCATATCTTGATTACAAAGTAGCCATGAAGCACAAAAACATGTTCATCTGACTGCAGGCTACTGCAGCATTACAAAGTTTTTTTTTGTTTGTTTTGAAGTTGGAAGTACAATGAGCCAGTGACACCTTCTTTACTGCAGGTTGTCCCTGGGTTATGGTCCCTGGATCATACAATCGAGCTCCCATAATATAATTAAATTCAAAAGTCCAACATACACATGAAACAATTTCATGTGCTTTTGATGCTGCTCTTTACAATACTGTGGAGGCATGGTTACCACATTGAGTGATTTTTGTGTGTTTATCGACTTGTGGACATCAATATAAACAGAACTCGTTCATTACCCGGGGGCGGTCTGTAGTTTGCAAAAATTCTATTGTGAAAATGCCTGAGACTAATGAAGTATAAAGTCAAAAACCATCCATTAGATAAACATGTTTAGGTCATGATCCCTTCATGTAACATTTTTGGCTTTGCATTATTTTTTACTTATTTGTGAATGTGATACCTTGTTGTGTAGGGAACTAATTATGTTTTTAAAGGCTTTAATTAGTCTGATATCATGTGAAAATGGAGCTCCCTGAATTTGAAGCCAAAATATAGTCGGATTTGATGATGCAAATTGAAAAGAAATATTTCTTTGGCCACATTCCTAGGTAATGAGGAACATACATGGGATTGTGGTGCATATTTTTATTATGGAATGGAGAGCAGATTTCCAATCTAAGTCACTTTGAAGGACCACTCATGGAATAACTTGTATTATGAATATACATTAACAGGTGAAGCACAGAATTCTAGTTTTCCTAGTTTGCTACCAAACAAAGGAAAGCCAACATTTTTTCCTTAAAATACAGGGAGTTATTCTTGTGTCTGACAGAGTAATTTGCTTGAAATAAATTTTGGAGTCATTATCAGTCATTGAGGCTTGATGACTGATTCTTAATCCAGCCAGCATCTCATTATTGATTTTAAAATGTTCATTTATTTTAAAACTTAGTGTTACCTGTGCAAATTTCCCTATGGATGCTTTCACAGGATTGAATTATGCTGCTTGTTGCTGGCCATTCTGGGGAATCCACTGGTGTATAGCCATTCCTAGGTAATTGGCATGGAAAGCAGCCAACGTAATCAAGGACCCCTCCCACCCCGGTCATTCTCTTTTCTTGTCACTCCTGTCAGGCAGAAGATATGCCAGCTTGAGAGCACGTACCACCAGACTCAGACAACTTCTATCCTGCTGTTATCCAATTCTTGAATGGACCTCTCACATGCTTAAAAATAATGAATTCTTAATCTTCCAATCTACCCCATCATGGCTCTTGCACTTTATTTGTCTGCCTGCATTGTACTTTCTCTGTAACTGTTAACACCAGATTCTATATTAATATATTTTTTTATTCCCTTTATGTATTTGTGTATGGAATGATCTGACTTAATGGCATGCAAACATTGCCCCCTGTATCTTGGTATAGGTGACAATATAAAATTAATTCCCATTCCTTAACATTAGTCCTGCCATAAGTTTGGAACAAGCTGAATGACAGATGTTAAAGCATCGGCCCTTTAGCTCTTCCCACATGGAATTAAATAGTAGAGTCCGTTATTGCTAGGATTCTCTGAATCTACTTCTGCGATCCATCTGAATGTGGATTCCTGCCCTGGAGGAAAGGTACATTCCTTTTATTTTATTGACTTTATTCATTTCTTGGAGTCTTTTTTTAGTTTTTTTTCTCTTGTAAACATTATTAGTTATTAGGTTTTGAATTCCTCTTCATATCAGACAAATGAAAAATTTTAAAAAAAATCTTTCACCCTCTACATGTTGCAAGGGAAAGCCAGTGTTGTACCATTTTAATTTTTTTTGAAAATTAGCAAAGAAGAGGCAAGTTTTCAAATGAAGGTGGTATCAAAAAGATGAGTAACCATCATAGCTTCTCATGATTCTGAAAAATTCTAAAACTGAAACAAATGAAGAAATGAAGTTTCCTTGGGACATCTGTTGCAAAGTGGGAATTAGAGCAAAAGTGGCTAAGTGTGTCAGGAAGTGACAAAATCCAAACAATGGTGTACCTCCAAATGGAAAAAGGCAAAATTGAAGACTGTTATCTGAATCCAAACACAATTCGTAACAAGATGGGTGAATAGAAATATATGGGTATGTTCATTAGGAAGATGGTTGCGAAATGACCAAGGCTGGGAATTTAATCTTCTCTGATACTTGACTTCTATTAGAAAAACGTGGGCAAAATGTAAAGGGAAGGATAGCCCTGATGATCTTTGAAAAAGTGGGCTAAAGGCTGGAGAGAGTAGGGATCTTGGCTTGGGAAATCAGTTTAGATGGAGCTAAGAAACTGCAGGGAGCAAAAAACATTGATGGGAATTGTCTATAAACTACCCCCAAATAATGGTAATGTAGGTCGTAGAATAATACAAAAATTAGAGGAAGATTTAATAAGGTAACACAAAGATCACGGGGATTTGAACCTATATAGACTTGTCAACCCAAACGAACAGAAACAATGTAGAGAATGAATTTATGAAGTCAGAAGAAGATAACTTAGGTAGTGAATTTCTGGAATTCTTTGCCACGTACAACAGTGGAGGCCCGATCATTGGAGGCGTTTAAGGGGGAGATAGATAGTTGTCTAATTAGTCAAGGTATCAAGGGATATGGGGATAAGGCCAGAAATTGGGGCTAGAAAGGAACAGTTTTTCTCTCATGGATGTTCCCCCATTTCTCATTTCTTTTTTCCCTTTCTTTTCTTTGGAGCAGACTCAAGGGGCCGAATGGCCTACTTCTGCTCCCTTGTCTTGTGATCTTGTGATATCTAGATCAGTATATTGGGGAACCAACATGGAACAGTTCTTTTTTAGATCTATTCTTGTTCCATGAAAAAGTTTCAAGTAATCTGGACTTTATGGAGCCTTTAGGCAAGATTGACCCAAATCAATTTATCATATGACTATCAGTTTGAAACCAGAGTCTTAAATCTGAATAAAGCAAACTATGAAAGTGAGGCGCAACTTGGCACAGACATGGTGGGCTGAAAGGTCTGTTCCTGTGCTGTACTATTCTATGATTATTTAATCAAATTATTTATCCTGGTTTTCCATTTCCTTTGTCAAAACTGCTACCTTTTTTCTCTGTCGATATCAGAACTGGTCAATTCTCCCAGTCATTCATCCATGATTTTTACCTCCATTTTTCTCTCTTGGGTTTGACCTGCTGGATATGTCCCACAGCCCTGCTATTAGCAATACAATTTGGCAACATAACACAAACAAAAGAAGCATAATGTGCTTCTACCTGCTACATTAACTCTTTTGGTGTCACCCTATCAGAGAGATTCCGTTTGTTCTACCCACCTTTTCTGCTATTGAAAACTAGCTTGTTTTCTCTTTCATAGTTGTGACAAAAGGTCTGGTACCTGAAACTTTGGCTTTATTTTTCTTTCCTTGGATGCTGCCTGACCTGTTGAGTTTTCTGCTTTTACTCCTGCTATTTCCAGTAATTGTTTATCTATTTGAGAAGTGCAGTAATGACCCCTGTGGGTGAGCATTGTCATGCCCTTGACGTCTTTTCCAAAAGATGCCATCCTACAATCCTCTGTCACACAATTCCATTATGGTCTGTGCCCCGGACTCACTAATTTTACCCAAAAATGCCTTCATTTTCTTGCATTACCATTCTACCTCTAGTCTGATCTTTTTGGGGTCATGATACCTTCAAGACGAGTGAGTGTCTGGAGTTTTCCTGTTTTCAGTCTTTTTGAGATGGCTGCCTGGGGCAGTCCAATCCTTAACCCATTCAATACTTCAAAACTATTTGTAGTCCTGCTATGCTAGCCAGTTTGTTAGATTCTGTTATGCTATAGGCCCTGAATCATTTGTGGGCCAACTACAAACCCAAAGGGCAAAGTTTATTACATGTCCTGAGTGTTTTTTTTAAGCATTTTCTGTTTCTCTTTTGGTTTTCACCTCTCCAGCTATGACTTTTGACTTGGAGTGTTGGACTATGGTCAGCATGAAATCCATCCTGAGGAGTTTTGTGTTGGCTCTGTAGGCAGAAGGAAATTGCCTGCTTAATGTACAGTTTGTGGAAATGTGTTTTAATGTAGCAACCCTCCTCTTGCATTTATGCAACCCCAGTACATCCTTCATCTTCACCTTTTTTAAGCTGGAAATGTTGCTGAGGTTTTTCTCATTCTGCAAGCATAATATGACCTGTGGAAAACCAAGAGTGGCAACACATTATTAAAGACCCTCACCACCCGGGCCATGCCATTGGGCAGGAGGTACAGAAGCCTGAAGTCCCACCCCATCAGGTTCAGGAACGGCTACTTCCCTTCAACCATTTGGTTCTTGAACCATCCCGCAAAACTCTAATCACCGCTACAGTTTAGCAACACTGTGACCACTCTGATCACTTTGGACTAAAATGACATTTTTTTTTGTTCTAGTTGTGTTTTTTTTCTTGTAAAAATTGCATATAATTTATTTTTCTTGTGAATGCTGTTGAGATTATGCTATATGCCTGTGATGCTGTTGCAAAGTAAGCTTTTCATTGCACTTGTGCACACATGTATTGTGCACATGACAATAAACTCGACTTTGAATATTTTAACATAACACATTCTGGTATCCAGTGTTTTTAACACCAAATTCCATTGAAAAAGAGACAAAATATTTTAAGACTTCACGTTCTGAAACATAGCATATTCTAGAAAGACAAAGAAAACGGTATAATGGATTATTTTGACTTACAAGGCATTGAAATTTGGTTTGAAAATATCCAAACCTATCATTATAAAAATTGCCTCTTTCTTTTTAAACACTAATCAAAAGTCTTCTTTCAGAGAACATACTGTTTTTAATATACATGGAGCATTTTTATTAAATTTTTGTTGTGCTATTCACTTTTCTCCCCAGGGAATATTGAGGATGAACTTAGGAAGTTGAAATGCTTCTTGGATGAGTTTCCAGCTGTTAACTGCGATCTCCTGAAGTTCCTCCCTAGATTCCTGGTCAAGGTAGGATTCCAAAAGAAAGAAAAGTGGACTTCAAGGAATCTTTCTGCTGTACTTGACCTGGATGCTTTCTAGTAAGTACAACATTTTATTTGTGGACTGATTACTTAGTTTTTAAATATTGCATTATTTAAATCACTTCTGAATGGTATTGTAAGCTTTTCTGATTCCGTCTAATAAGGAAATGCATGGAACCAGAAAAGTAAAAAATTTAATTGATTTCTGTTGACAGACTGTGCTGATTGTAATGAAGCATTCATACATTTTGATTTAAACTGCATTTGCTAAATAAAAATGAACAGAATTTAAATGTGCTTATAAAACTAGAATCCTATTCAATGCTAAAACTCTGCTTCAAAAAGTGACAACTCAATCTCTAATTTAATTACATTTTCATAATTCAGTCATTCATATGGCAACTCATAGCATTATATGCTAAAATCTTTCATAGCATTATATGCTAAAATCTTTCATAGCATTATATGCTAAAATCTTTCAGAGGTTAGTCCACAACATCCACCATCTGTCATCATCAGATTCTATGGAATGGTTGAGGGAATGAAAAAATAACAAATAATGTTCTCTGTTTTAGGTTAGAGTTGAAGCCAGGTGAACTGAATGAATTTTACTATGAAATTGCTGAACATTTTGCAAAAGCAAGTTCTTATTGGGATTGTCAGATGTCACAAATTCAAAAAATTGCTCTTTCAAAATATGTTCCTTATTACATTGTGAAATGGTACTTTTGATTTACTTTATCCAAATGATGACAAAAAAGGCCTTGCACAGTAGAACCGTTGAAGAATGGGTATTTTTAGCAATTTCTTTTTTTAAACTGAGCCTCTGTAGTACCAAGAGTGTGACACAGCTGTCATGAGTTTGATCTGCTCGGTATTTACCAGATTTTAATGTTTAATTGGAATTCTTGTGTGCTTGAAATTAGTATTAGAATTAGTTTAAAAGAATTTGTGATTCAAATTGCTGTCTCTCCATTTGTTTAGTCTTGGCTTTTTACAGTAAAGCCTTGGAAGCATAGGTTTTCTAAGAATGTTTGCCTTTTTATTAACTTTTAAATGTGAAGAAAAAATGCTTCTAGGGTACCTCTAGAATGTGATCCATACTGATCAGGGAAGTCCCAGGGTTGATTCTCTGCTGAATAAACTAGTCGAAGTTGAGGCAGCATTTTGGGCAGTTGGCTGCAACATTAATTATGGAAGAGAAAATAATGAACTTGTCCTGACTTTTTGTGAACTGATATCATTTGATTTATTTTCCTCGAATTTTGCTAGAATTTAGTGGGGGGAAAAAATGAAAACAGTTGGTCTTGTCCTTTATGCCTTCTACATTTAAAGATGCTGCAACTGCCTGCAGTCCAGCTTGTAGGTAAATAGTAATCATTTTGGCAAGGAATGAAGGAAGTTGCTCTGTGTGGTGTGTGTGTATGTGTATTTTTTGGAAAAGAGAAATTATAAGGTATTAAAATATTTCTCTTTTGAGAAGGGCTAAATTGCTGACTATTGATATATTTTGCTTAGTTATTTCATGCAAGAACAAATTTGCCCTCCGAACAGAGTCATACAATATGGAAACCTACCATTCGGCTCACCATGTCCACGCCAACCAGTAGGTGCCCATATGTTTTAATCCCATCTGTCAGCACATGGCCTATAGCTTTCTATGCCTAGGTGATTCAAGTGCTCATCCCTTTGCTTTTTAAATTATTTCAGTGATTTTTACGTGTGTGGCCATTGTAACCGCATTTACAGAAAGTTCTGCTGTCTTAAGGAATTCTTTGCAGGTCACTTTTGTGACTTGTTTTTCATATTCCCACTTTGTTTTGACAGTTTAAAGTAACAATCTTCCCCTATTTTCCATAAAGTTGTCTCCAGAAATTCCTACTTGGGGGAGAACAAAGCTTAATCTCAAGTTTCCGGTTACTTTGTGGAATGGCATTTGTGCACCCACAGCTTGATGCTGTGGGCTGTCATTGTGGAATACAGCTTTATAAAAATTAGTTATAACTTTTTTTTCCTTCTTGCAGCATTTTTTTGAATGCACACAGTTTGTGTATGCTTCATCGTTTCCAATGGAGCAATTTTACAATAAAAATGGATTTTTCAAATTCAAATAATAATTGAGTAACTTCCACAGTACTTCATTTTTTTTCTTAAAACGTAGAAACAAATGCATTAGAGAGCATTTGCCAGAAAAAAACATCTCAAGTCCAACATTACAAAAGCTGATGGAATATCTGGAACTTTTGGTGCTTTAGGTGCCCAGCAATGTTAAAAGTAGGTTTAAGATATAGTAAACTTTGTTAAATATTTATTTTGCAGTATTTACACAGATGTGGAAGATATGAAAGAACAAGAAGCAGCTAACAATATAATGTCTGAACTACTGGAAAATTACAGTGATTTCTTTGGTACTGAAGAGTTTCTCCCCACAGATATTTCAAATTCATTTTGTGTTGAGGTAAATTTGTTTGTTAAATTTATTTATTTGAAATTTCATGTTTCCTGGGGATAAAAGTCAAGTTAATTTTAAATATGGGAACATAATTGCTGGACAAAAATACTACATAGCTTGCATTCTGCTATCCTTGTGCTCCCAGGGTACAATAGTAATCTCAGTTGACTGACAACTATCAATTAATTTACAGCAAATACAAACATGAAATGAAGAAAACCTGCCAGTGATGGAAAGGTTTTTGAGTAATGGCTCTAAAGGTGTTTGTTTGTTTCAAGCATATTATATTTACCAATGTCATGTCTCATACTACTTATGATGTCCTGAAATAAATCTATGCAATATGCATTATACAATCCATGCATTTGCCCTACCCATGCCGCTTCCCCTCCCCTTTCCTTCAAGCATAGACTATCGTCTGCTTCCTTTCACAGTAATTAGATTGTCATCCAGCCAAACTATCAGTGAGAAGATAGCTGATTTGCACAGTTGGTTCTCATAATCTAATCTCTCCATTCACTCAGTATTACCAGTGCAGTCACAACAGGAATTTATAAAGTGGCAAGGTTAGTATACTGTAACTATAGCTCAATATTGATTGCTTGGTACATCCCAACATTTAACCTGCTGCCCCTAAAGACAGTTGTAACGTTTCAGTCTGAGGCCAGAGCACGCTGATTTGTAGCCAGAATACAACTGTTGCATGGAGAACTGCTGACTTAACAGCATTACATAGGTCAGTTTGCTCCTGGCATATGCATATTGCGACTTGGATGCTAGAGCATGTGACCTCCTCTGCTGCCACTGGGCTTGGCCCTGATTCAATCTTGCATCAGGCTTGACACCTGTATGTAGCATAACCTCATTCTTTTGAATGAGATCTCTGACTTTGGTCATGTTTTTAATTTCTAACCCTTAATGTATTTTAATGTCTTATTTAATATTTTTATTTCAGTAAAAAAAAATTGAATATTTTTTCCAAACGTCTCTGCTTATTGACGAGTAATCTGTTAAAAGGCCATCAAGTCAGTCTTCAGACAGGGCCACAGGATCTGCAGCTCACAACCCTACTCTACCCTGCTTGATGGCCTCAATAGCCAGGTCTCAAGGGTGATTGAATCCAGAGAGCCACATGAAATGAGATTGAGGAAAAGTTGGGGACTGAAAAAGGTGGGGTGGGTAAAGTGGGTTCCAGATGGTGGGGGAAGACAGAGTGGAGTGAAGGTGGCTGCATGGATCAAGTACAATTTGCTCACTTTAGAATTATAACTTCCAGGTTGGTCTTTTGCATATAATTTCTTTCCATTTGAATATGAATCCTTTCCAAGTTTTCCTGTTCTTGTGGCAACATTTTTGCATTTCTTTACATTGAATTTCAACTGCTATATGTAAGCTGTTTAGGTCTTCATATAGATAAACTTGTTTAGCTTCCTGCTATCTTCATTAGCTTTTCTGCTTGTTGCCTTAATTAACTGTAAATCTAGCCACTGTGTTTTGTGATTACTAGCTTGGGTCACTGGTTAATACCTTCGTAAATGTCCCAGAATGGACTCCTATGAGATCCTGTTCTAGGCATTGGTCCAAACATCTGATGATCCTTGTGCCAGTATCAACCTTTCCAAAGGAACTATAACAAAGATATTACTGAGACACAGCAGCATGTGTGGTTTACTAGCATATTTATCAAATTCCCTTTATTTGCCTAAAAGAAAATCCACAAATAGACTTTCTGGTCCTCCCATAATGGAGTCAGCTACAATTCTGTTTTCAGTCCAGAAGTAAGAAGCAAATGTAGTTGGAATTGGAGGTCTTTTCCTTTTGCATTGGAACTGGTGGGACCTGTATCAAGTATAGAAGTTTTACCATTTTCCTAACCAGAGAAAGTTGCTGCTGCTGTTAGAGAAAATTTAAGCCAATTTGATGGAATGGGATGCTAACTACATTTATAATGGAAAGGGACAATGTTTGAGATGGATGGCAGGTAATTGGTGAGTTTGGAAGGCAGGAAACTGAAATTAGACAATGGGAAACTTGCAATGTACACTGGTATGTTGGTATAAGCCATCTGGTGGGGGGAGAAAAGCAGATGAACTGAGAGCACAGGAGTATGGAATAATGATATTGAGGGCTTTACTAAAGTGAAAGAAAGGCATAAGTGACAACCAGGCATTCAGAAACATTAATGGATGCAAAGAGGGACAAAATGCTGGAAAGATTGGCAAATGAGGCCAAATGGGTTGAACTGAGGAACAAAAAATGGACTGTCATACTTGGTGGCTGCCATAGATCCCCAAGATGGCAAAAAATGGAAAAACAGAAGTATAGTAATGGAAAATTTACTATGCTGAGATGGAATCTTTATGATAGGACCTCGCTTAACTCTGCAGTTACATTCCTAGGTAAACGGCTGAATGGAGGTGGGTCAGAGTTTAAGTACAATGGATAGGGTGAAGGATAAAGTAAATACGGTACTTTTGTGGGATTCTAGTCTGGCACTGCATCTGGAGTTCAACATTGACTAAGCAGCTGAGTGCTATTGCCTGGTAACACTGCACTAGGCAAGAGGTGAAATGTTTATGCAATGATAGTGAACCTTACGTCGCCTTGTAGTTTGCAATGGAATAATAAAAAATGAATGAAGCAACAAGTGATTAAAATATAAGAGTGTTTACATTTTTATAATGGTTTCAGAAGCTAGCATGGTGCAGGCACAATGAGACTTGATTTTGGGCAGTGACAGAGGGCAACTTGAAGAAAGGTCAGGGAGAGCATATTGGTGGTGGTGGAAAAAGACAGGGCTAGGTCAGGTGCAACAGTTCTCTGTTGAATTTACCAAGCTGAGATGTGATTTAGAATGAACTGGAACCAGTTATTTGATAATAAATTGGTGTCAGAGAAGGGAGGCATTTAAGGAGGAGATAGTTTGAATGTATAATATGAGGGTTTTTCTGGGGGCAAAGAAAGATGGTACTCTCAGATCTAGAATTTCCTCGGTGCCAAAGAGCATACAGGATGTGATACAAGGCAAGATACCCAAAAACTTACAATATGCTGGAGGAACTCATTGGATTGAGCAGCATCTGTTTGTGGGGTTGCGGGGGGGGGGGGGGGGGGGGGGGTGAGGAAATCGTCAATGTTTCAGGTCAAAACCCTGCATCAGGACTGAGGGTGGAGAGGCAAGATGGTCAGAATAAAGTGGGGGGGGGGGGATGGTGAGATACGGACTAGTAGGTGAATAGTGGATCGAGGAGGGGCGATGGAGCCAGATACAGGAGGGGGAGGGACAAAGTTGGGGGACAGAGGCAAGTGGATGATAGGTCGAGGCAGATTTTTAAAAAAAAAAGCTGTCAGCTGCAATGAGATCCCACCACTAGCCATATTTTCTCCTCCCCATCCCTTTCCACCTTCTGCAGGAACCACTCCCTCTGTGACTCTCTAGATTGTTCAACCCTCCCTGACCCCTGGCACTTTCCCCTGCAACTGCAGTAGGTGCAACACTTGTTCTTGTACTTCCTCCCTCATCACCTTCCAGGGACCAAAACAGCCCTTCCAGGTGAAGCAAAGATTCGCATGGACCTCCTTCAACCTCACCTACTACATTCGGTGCTCCTCATGTAGCCTCTTTTACATCGGTGAGACCAAGCGCAGACTAGGTAACTGATTTGCAGAGCACCTGTGATGGTCTGCAATGACTATCCTGTGATTCTGGTTGCTCATCTCCCCTTCCCATTCCAAAGCCAACCTGTCCTCTGCCTTCTCCACTGCCAGGGTAAGGCTCAATTCATACTAGAGAAACACCACCTCATAGTCTACAACCCTATGGTACGAATATTGTATTTTCCAATTTCATGTAACCCTTTCCTCCTGTTTTTCTGACCCCCCCCCCACCTTCTTTTTGTTCCCTTCCCTTTTTGTTTGCCCCCCCCCCCCCCCACCCATCTGCTCCATCTGCTGGTCATCCTTCATGGCTCCTCCCCTCCTCTGATCAACAATTGCTTACTTGCCCCTATCTCGCACTCCCCCTTTCCTCTCTATACTGGCTATCTTCCCTCCCCACCCTCAGTCCTGATGCTGGGTTTTGACCCAAAACGTCAACAATCACCCCCCCCATCCAAAACAGACGCTGTTCGACCCGCTGAGTTCCTCCAGCAGATTCTTGCTCCAAATTTCAGCATCTGCAGTCTCATGTGTACCCAAAAACTTAGTCCTGTGGAAAGTCTAGAAGAATACAAAGATTCAGGGTTGAGATTGAAAAATAAATTAAGAAAGCAAAGAGTGCATGGAAGAATATTAATGAGTATAATATCTTTATTTGTATTTTACAATTATATTTTGTAAATAGAGCAAAATGATACGGGAAAGAGTAGGACTTGCTGAAGGATCTTGTGCTAGGGTACCTCAAAGATGCTGCAGTCATGACCATCTTCAAAAAAGGCAACAGGTCTAACTGTGTTAATTCTAGAGGGGTCTCCCTGTTGTCTGCTATGGGGAAAGATGTTGGCAGGGGTCTCCCATTGTAGATTCTGTCCATTGAGAAGCAGAGATGACTTGATGTTCCCTACACATTGACTCCAAGAAGAATGCAGGGAGCTGCATTAGCTACCCTACGTGGCCTGATTTAGCCTCCACTAAAGCCATTGACTCCCATCAATCGCTCAGGACTTCGGAGCACCCTCAAATCCAGCTGCACACAGACATCTCAAGCTTGTTCCATGACAATGCAAGTCATGATGCAATGCAACTAATGTGTCTACAACAGAGCCAATCTCTGAAGATCAATGCCAAACAAGGCTGTTCCATTGCCCCATTACTTTTTCCTCAATGTTTCCTGTCAAAATATTGCACCTAGCCTCTGACAAACATCTTGCAGTAGGAAATAGTTCGAGAGTATATTTAACACAGGTTGAACAAAAGTCACCTGCACCTCAATAGTCGAGCTGTCATGTGCAGGCAACACTTGTATTTGTTCATGCTTGGAGACAGGTCCAAGCTCTCGTCAGCTCATTGCTTGAAGCGTATGAAAGACTGTGCACTCGACATCTGCAAGACAAAAGTCCTTGGCACCTTGTTCCTGCTGATAATAAAGGCTCACAGTGAGACCCTGGCGAACACTTCCCATATCTTTAGAGGCTCCTCTTGGTGAAGGCAGACAGCGTTGATGTAAATCGCCTCCACCTTTGGTGTACTAGCATGACCTTTGGTCAATTGTAGAAAATGGGTATAGGTCCTCCCCAGGCTTTGAACACCTGACTTATGGACAGCCCATTCATATGAGCATTTGGGAGGCTGGTAGAATGGATTTGCTGAGCAGAACTGGGAGTGCTGAGTAGACTTGTTCATTAACTGAGTCAGTAAGGGTGGCTGAACTGTTTGGTTTACGAACAGTTTTCAGGACTGAGCCTTGTTGTAATCTGGGGAGGACTATTTGGCAATCAGGACTGGCACAAAATTCATGGTTTAAGCAGACAGCAGTAATCCTTGCCCTCTGATGTGCTTCTGAGACCTGGGTTACCTTCAGCAAGCACCTTGATGCATTGGAAAGGTTCCACAAATCCGCTAGAAAGATGAGGGATCCAATGTTAGTGGTGTCTCATAGACCATCCCTCGCTCTTCACCCCCCCCCCCCCCCCAAAAGTGTTGAAGCCTCAGTTATATGCACTTGGCTATTTTGGGAAGGCCACACCATTCATACACCTGATGCCTGCTTGCCGAAATACTTTATTCTGAGCTCTAATGTGGGGAAAGACCAGATGGCCAGAGGAAAAATAAGCAAGGCTAAACTCAAAAGGATGGTATCATGAACCTTGACTCCATGTATTAGATGGGCACAGAAACCCTGCAGAAACAGTCTGAGGATTGCACAACTTTCTCAAACTATGAATCCACCTGTCTAGTTGGGCAAGGGCCACCTGCTGTCCTATATGTGGAAGAGTCTGCACTTCACACATTGGCCTTCTTTTCAAGGAACCAATAAAACTTGAGTGGAAGTGTGCTGACCTCGATCCTGTCTAGGAAGGTGGTTTAAAAAAATACTTGGATGTGTTCTTGAAATGCCAAGAGCTAGAAAGTGGGATGAGGTTGAGTCATTCTTTTGGCTGCATCATCACAGTCAAATACATGGCCTTGTTCTGTGCTGTAAAATTTCTACGATTCCATCTTTGGTTATGAATTGTTATTTTCCTTCTGACTTGAGCAAAAAATCTAGGCTGATGCTTCACTGCAGTACTGGTGGAGATGTCAGGCTTAGAAGTACCATTTTTGGGATGAGTTGTCATGCTAAACCTCTGTCTACAATCTCAGGTGGATGTAAAAGAAAATCCCTTCACACCATCTCAAATTAGAGCAGGGTGTCATGCTGATATTTGTACTTCTAGCAAAAATACCAAAGCCAACTGGTTATTATCACATTGCTGTTAGTGGGAGCTTAGCGTAATAATTGGCTACTGTGTTTACTACATCACAACAGTAGAGAAAATACCTCATTAACTTTAAAGTGCAATATAAATGTGAGTTAGTCTGTCCTTTCATCTTCATATTTGCTACTTTTTTTACTTCCAGGCAGAAACACTGTTTTAAAAGGGTTTCCTCAACTTTACCGACAGTTGAGGCCAAACTCATTGATCTTTAGTACCACGTTGACTTTTGCTAATGCACAAGCTCATTATTCATTGATTTCTGGAAGGTCCGTGCTTGAAGTCCTATTATATCTTGGCCTTGTACCTTTGATCTCTTTTGCATTTAATCTGGACCCTGAAATTTATCTGCCTTGTTCACACATTTAATAATCATACTAGTAATGATTTGATCAATACCACTTTGTCTGAAACTGTAGTTCACTTTCCAGATCAAATAAGTTGATGACACTACCTTGGCAAAAAAGGAACAAAAACTATTTCTACCCTGTGTAGATTCAGTTGTAATCTCCATACCAATGCCTGGTTTCAGTGGCCCAAGGAGCTTCTTGGTTAAATTTTAGATTTTTAGTTAATAGTAAAACCATTACCATCACTTATTTCTGATATTTTCCTTGATGTTTCGATGCCTTTTTAAACAATCATCACATGCACTCTGGCATTGAATCAGTTTTAATTCAGTAGTCATTTTTTTTGGCCATGAATACCTGTTTTCCTTCTAGTTAATTTGCTCAATGAGGTTAGTGTGCCTTTAAGCTTGTACATTTTACTTTCCATGGGTACAGATTAGTCCATTGCATTCAGAAAGATTGCTGCAATTCTTCCATTCCCTTCATCTTCTTCAAATCTGCCAGGCCCACTTTGGCAATTCATTTCAAATGAATACAATTTGTTTACAAAATTTAGCTGTTTAATTAGTGTTTTTCATATATTTATTCTTTGTATTGTTAAATACATTTTGATCTGATACTTGAAGCACTGCCTTCAATATTTTGATTTATTTTTCTACCACCTTTGGAATTGGGCACCCTACTTTTGATTATTTTCATTGCCATATGTTTTCTCTAATTGGTTTGAGTGCTCTCCTACCATTATCACTTTGTCCTCCTGTTTGCTAATGGAGCTCTCCAACCTCTTCTACTTTTGATGGATAGCACTCATGCAGTCAGTGGAGCTTTCCACTTCAAAATCCTGATTACCTGCACCATAGGCTCAAACGTATATTGGTTTGCCTAATTGCCCTTGCATGTGGCACAAGAATATTTTCTGAAATACTACTACTTGAACTTCCCACTTCCCTAAATTTAGCTTGGTCACTTCAATCTATTTTTCTTTCCCCCTGGACAGGAATTGGTGATTCTTCTGCTCTTCAGCATTGTTAGTTTGCTTTTAGATCCCTGACTTGTGCATCTAGGGTATATGAAAAACAGTGCTGTATTTTTGTTCTGGTTTGGGAGTTGAATATTTCCACAGCTCTCTTTCCCCTTTTCTGAATGTGCTGTTTGAGTGCCTTGGTGCACGTACCTGTTGTTGCTTATCTCCCATGTCGCATTCAGAATATAATTGTCGGAAGGCACAATGGATGACACTCCTGACTACTATTCTACTATACCTAATTTTCCAGTGAAGACCCAAACTCTATATCTTGCTGCAGAGGTTTCCTTGTGCTAATATGGTTTTAATTTCTTTTTTAATATTTCTAAAATATTCTGAATAGGATTGTGAAAAATTATGGGATCTGTAATTCTGAGGAAGAGTGTGATATTTTTGAAATTTGAATATTCTGAGTTGCTGAGCACAAGACAGCTGTTTCCACTAGATAATGAATTTTGTTTAGATTTTGTGACTAAAACTTTCAGCTAACAAAATTAAAAGATACTGAGACTTTCTTATGAGGGAATAGTAAAAATATGGAAAAAGACCTGAACTGAAGTAATTTTTGTTTAGCAGGGGGTGGGGGTGAAAGCTATTGGCATTGTTAGGAAGGTTAAACTAAAACTCTTAAAAAATAAAACTCGGATATTATTGAAAGGAGGGGAAGTTTAAAAAAAGGTAGATATACCGAGGAGAAATATTGGGCTTGTATAGGAACAATTTATAGTGAGCAATTGAGGGGAGGAAATAAGATTTGAATTTTTTTCACTGTCAGATAAGTAGGTAATGATGAAGTGTATCTGATCACATTAGTCTGACCTTTGTTAATTACCAAATGCCTCTGGAATGGAATAAAAGCATTTAAGAGCACTGATGTAGATTTGTAATTGCTTTTGTGATGTTTTTGACTTTGTATATGACAGTGTGAATAAATATATGATTAATAGATTATTATTATTTATTACTAGCCTTAATAAACTAAGGATTATCTTTCATTTGTATACTAATATCCAATTTCGCCTCTCTGCTTCTCAAAAGATCTTGGAAGTCAAAATCTTCTCCAGCTCGACTTTGTGAAGATTGAAGCTGCTGATTTTGCCTCTGTCTACTAAACTGTGGTTTTGATATAAATTCCACATTGCTTGATTCCCTACTATTTTGGGTTGCACCAGGCCATTTGCAATCTTGATGCTTTCTTCACATTCACTTATTTCCATGGGATTACCTACATCATTTTCAACCTTGGCCAATTCTGCCACTGGGCATAGTTTATTACATCTTCATATGGCTACTTTAACTTTTTGTGCTGGCTTTGCAACCAGCAGAAACCATTAAGTTTATTATAAATCAATATTTTTTTAATGTAATATTGGCATGGAGGAATGGGTTCTCAGGTGGGGGGTGTTGTTGATTTTCACCTTCACACCTTTGTCAATGATTGGGCAGTGCAGTTTCTCTGGGCATTCATGTTATTTCTACAATTGACTGTTTACTTCCATCAGATTAGAGTGCAGACTAAGAAATGAAAATTCAGACTTGTATTTTCATCTATAGAGATGAAAATTGCCCACTGTGATTTAAAGGTACAAATGTAAATCCAATAATGCTAATTATCAATATGCATGCAATTGACAAATGAATATGAGCTTAAACTTTAATGTATATATTCCAGAGGAGGATCTTGTGTTCAATGTATGTTATGGAAAAATAACATTGCCAAGTGTCTTTTCTTAAATTACTTCAATTCTACTGCTGAATAAAAGTCTCCTCCTTTGTAGGTTACCCTAGTGATACAGTTAAAAGGAGCAATCTGTAGTGACTCCATCATTCTAACTGCAGAGATCATACATTCAAGTTATCCGAAGGAGTACCCTAGAATTGCCTGACAAGTCAAACCATGCTAGTGGGAGGGAAATCTGCATATTCGGCCCTAAACATGGTTTCCAACTTGTTATTCTGTACAGGCTGTTAGGCCGAATTAAAACCATTGATCCAAATGATTACTAATGAGTCAACTAGACTGGTGGGAATGACACCAGGCATGCATTGTACAATCTATAATGTACCTAAATTATATCTGTTCTGCATGGATTTCTAGTCTACTTGCTTATAATTGGTGATCTTTTATTGACTCTTTTCCTTTTTTTTACATCAAGGGTAAATGCATGCTATTGACTTGTACAGGCTCTGCAGCCCCAATACAAAAAAAAAGGTCAAATTATTGTTTATGAATTTCTCTAAGGCTTTGCTCCATTCTCTGCAATTTCCTGCAGCCCCATGTTTCCTGCCCCTAATCATTTGAATATTTTGCCTGTCTAGGTAGTCCCATTACTAGCAAAATCCCTTTAATAGAATCCATCTTAAGATATTATTTTCTCATCATTTCTCCATTTTAAAAATGCTTCAGGAAACATCTTTTTGTCCAAGATTTTTTTTTGGGTTGTATCTCCTAATTACTATTATCTTGATGGCATCTTTTTTTTCCCCTTTTTGCCTATTTGTAAACAGCGGTAGTAACTTGCATTTATTTGGTGCTTCTAATGTACTGAAATGTTTCAAACACTGGGGCCTTATTTAAAATTACATTAAGAACATAATTCAATAATGCAATAATAAAATTTTAATTGTATTAAGGGCCTATAAGGGTTCCACAAGGACCCTAACCCCCTCTCTTTCAAAGTTAAGTTTTCTCCATAGCATATATAGTAGTTGTGATTCATAGACTTGTAGCGACATACAGCACAGAAATGGGTCCTTCAGCACACAGTCCATGCTGATCATCAAACATCCATTTACATTAATGCTATGTTAATCCCATTTTTATTCTCCCCAGATTCTACCATCCATGTGTACACTAGGGGCAATTTGCAGTGGTCAATTAACCTACCAACCCATGTCTGAGGGATGTGGGAGGAAACCAGAGCACCTGGAGGAAATCCATGTGGTCACTGTGAGAACATGCAAACTTGCACACAGTACTTGGTCAGGATTGAACCCGGGGTCTCTGGCACTGTGAGGCAGTTGCACTACTAGCTGCGCCCCAAAATAATTGATTGATTGTGCAGTTCTGTGTACAATGCAGTACTTTGGTTTATTATTGTCACATGTACTGCGGTACAGTGGAAAAACTTTGTTTTGCATGCCATCCATACAAATCATTTCATCATATCTGTGCATTGAGGTAGTACAAGGGAAAAACAATAACAGAATGCTGAATAAAGTGTTATAGTTACAGAGAAGGTGCAATGCAGGCCAACATTGAGGTGCAAGCCCATAACAAGGTAGATTGAGGTCAAGAGTCCATGGTATCATACTTGGGGACCATTCAATAGTCTTGCAACAGTGGGATAGAAGCTGTCCTTGATCCTGCTGGTACTTGCTTTCAGGCTTTTGTATCCTCTGACTGATGGGAGGGGGGAGAAGAGAGAATGTTTGAGGTGAGAGGGGTCTTTGATTATGTTGGCTGCTTTACTGATGCAGCAAGACGTGTAGACGGAGTCTTTGGAGGGGAGGTTAGTTTCCGTGATAGTCTGAGTTGCAGTCTCGGGCAGAGCAGTTGCCATACCGAGCCATGATCCATCTGGATAGGATGCTATCTATGATGCATCTGTAAAACTTGGTAAGGATCCAAGGGGACATGCCTAATTTCTTTAGCCTCCTGAGGAAGTAGAGGCACTGTTGTGCTTTCCTGGCCACAATGTCTATGTGGTCGGACCAGGATGGGTTATGAGTGATGTTCACTCCTTGAAAATATCCTATAATTTTCTTTGTTTCAGAGAAACAATTGGCTCAGGATGTCACTAGCTTTGTTTTCTCCAGGATGCTAACGTTGTAATATTTTGAAATTTCAGGTTACTGAATCATGTGAAGAAAGCACTAAAACTGGACAAACTGATGAACTTCCTAAAGACAGGATGTTGTTGATGGTGAATACTGGTCACTTGATGGTGACCAAGAATATAACTGAATCTGACAATATTGTTTTGTCATCAAGGTAAATTATTATCTGATATCACCTGGAATGTATTTGAAAAGTCCATCAATGTATTTCGTGCTTTTGTTCTTTTTCCATCTCTAATTTGGAATTGGTACGCTACTTAGTCCTAGAGAGAGCCATAGTAAAACAGCATAGAAACAGACCCTTTGGCCCACTACATCCATGCTGACCTATTTGTCCATCTACACTAATTCTAGTTGCCTGCATAAGGTTTGGATTCTTCTATGCCTTTCGCAAAGAATTTTATGTGCAGTTTTCGCGCCTGAGGTTTGTATCATTATAAAGCTACTGCTCCAGATGCAGTGAAGTAATATTTTAAGTCTATTCATGTGGTGTTTATATTAGCTGGCTTCTATATACCATCTCTATTTGATAACTCAGTCAGGTGCAATTTATAGTTCGCTTCTGTAAACACTGCAGGGAATTAGTGGAGGGAAAATGGTTTAGTACAGATTAAAGAAGCTGAATTCTGGTAATGTTTTACTACAGTAAATGCAAATGTTTTGTTTTGGGATTTAAGAAAAATAATAGTTCTGAGTGTTGCTTTAAGGTGATTCTTGAATATAACATTACCAAAGGCAGAAATGTGTTAGAAGTTAAACATTTTCACTGTAAGAACATTCCCATCTTTATAAGTATTATAAACTAATTACTCATCCAGTTGTAAAACATTTAGGTAACTCTTTTTATTGATAAATCAACTATGTATCTTTAATGATGTGAAAAACTGGATATGGTTAAAGGTGGTAAATGAGAGGGCATACTGTGGTGAGTGTCCAGTAACGTCCTAGTAAATTTGCAAAATATAGGTGGTTATCAATATTGCTCCTTTACAGATGTTTGCTGATTTAGTATTGTCGAGGGGTCGTCAAAATTACTGTTAGTGGCTGAGCAACTTTGAGATTTTTTTTGCAATTAGAAAGTTCTTTGGAAAGAAAATTTTCTTAAGTGTTAAAATGTGCAGGTGGTCTCCAGCTTGCAAGTGCTTGATTTGCGTACAGCCCGTACATATGAACGAGCATCTGGGAGACCAGAGATATGGATTTCCCGGCTGCCGTAGGGCTGCAGACATCTTCTGCCGCCTGGGAAATTGGTTCGTGGCTGCACTTCTGACTTGTGAACTGTTTGTGTTATGGACAGTTCAAAGAAACAGAACCCTGCTGTAACGTGGAGATAGCCTGTAATCTGATTTGGAAATAATATGTAATATAGTTTAATGCACCATTCACAGCAATTCCTTTCATTTCATTGTTTTGCCATCTGAAACCTCAGTGAATGTTAAATTCCTCTCAGTGGAAATTAATATTTATACTTGCTGTTCTGAGTAGATGATAGAATGATCTGCTTGCATATTATAAACATTGTAAACTATTAGCAATTAATTGCTATAAGTAAAGCTGATTCGGGTACAAATTTTTTTAATGCTTGGATGGACACTGGTCTTGGCTGGCACTTAAATGAGGGGATGCTGCAATTTGGAGGCATTGTATTTCAGATTAAAATGTTAAAGCTCAGTTGTCTGCCCCTTTTAAAACCCATGGCCATATTTAAGACAGAGCTTGGAATTTCTCTCAGTCAATGTTTATTCCTCAGTAGATATCTAGAAGCATGTAATTTGGTCATTTGTCTCTTTTTGTTGACACTGTTCCTAAATTGCTGAGTTTCCAGTGTTATCTCAAAAATAAGGGATTTGGGATGACCTAAGGATATGAGAATCTTTATAAAAATTGAACTACTTTTTTCTACAGTAATCTAGTTGGATTGTTAGGATTCTTATCTTTGTAAATTACAATTTCTGTGCATTTTTTTGCGCTATTTCCATACTCCCTGTACTTTTCTCTTGCAGTGCTCATGGTTCCCCTGTCAACCAAGTGACTGTACCTGCAGAGTAAGTACTCGTCATTTTTGTAGCTGGCTGAATACGTAAACACCCCGAGTTACAAAGACACTTTTTTCATGTTTTTTTTTTCGCTCCTGAGGAATGAAGAGTAGAAATTCCCGGCTTTCTCTCTCATTAAAATTGATACCAATGTTAATATTAATGTTCCTGCTAACACCCCAACTGAAATTAGCTGTTCAGAATGATTGGACCTATGATATTTCTGATATGGTACAATTCAGCTCCTCTCATTATCGGAACCAGGAATATTTTGAAATGCCTTGGGAGGAAAATAATATTTTTGATTTAAGTGATTTAGATGAAGGCACTGAAGTAATTCTTGTTAAATTTACTGATGAGACAAAGATTGGTAGGAAAGTAAGCTGTGAAGAGGATACAGTGAGGCTACAAATAGATATTGATGGGTTAAGTTGAATGAGCAAAGGGCTGACAAATGGAATATAATGTAGGAAAACACAAAATTATACATTTTGTCAGGAAAAATAAAGAAGCACATTACCTAAATAATGTGACATTGCAGAGCTCTGAGATGTGTGATTCTCAAAGGGCCAGCAAACGGATACAGCAAGTAATAAGGAAAGAGAATAATGTTCATTTATTAGGGGAATTGAACACAAATAATTGGCGGTTTTGCTTTGTTGGGCATTGGTGAGACCACATTTGGAGCACTGGGTCCAGTATTAATAGTCTCATTTATGAAAAGATGCTAAATTATTGAAATTGTAGTGTAACCTCCATATAGTAAAAGATAATCGGCACACTTGGGACTTTGGTGCCAGACTAGCAGGTTTTCTGGACTATTGATATTAATCCTATTAATACCCCAACATACTTTTAATTCCATGTTCAGTATTATAACTTTTTTTCCCAGTTAATCCAGCAAGATTAAAAGGAGACTGGGAAATGGGGCCTCACTGATTTGAAAGGGAGTGTGGGAACTAGGGTCCCAGTGAATGGAATTGCAATTATCAGCTGGTGAGCCAGATGCCAAACCATCGGGATTTCCATATAGCTGGATAGCAGCTATTTTGGAGTTGCTTCAAAACATGGGTGTCAGGGAACAACTTTAAAATGTGCTTTGTAAGCTTTCTGCACTCTGTGAAACTAAGATTTGCTTAATTTCCATCTTGGGAGGCATGATATCTGCAGTCCATCTGAAACTGTTATAAAGAGGCGTATTGCATTGAAGTTGTACCGTAGTTCAGAGAAGGTTTACCATTCTAACACCTGGAATGGGTGCATTCTTTTTGAGGAAAATTTGAACAAGCTGGTCTTTTATCTCCCAGACTGTTGAGAAGTTCTTTTTTTTCCCCACTATATAGGAGGTGGATATTTGGCCCATTTGAGACTATGCCAGTTCCCAGAAGAATTGTGTTAACTCCACTTCCCCACTTATTTCTCTGCTAAAGTCCTTTGTACATCCTGAGAATGATCGTTTGCATGTCATATGGAAGGTTTTTTGCCTGCTAACAAAATTTTACAATGTTTTTGTATGGACAATTGTTGTGATTCTGGGAATGATTTTTTGATGTGTATATTTTTTTGAAAAAAAAGATGAGTAAGATATATTTTAAGATGCATCAAAAATGAATAACACCTATATGGTAATAAGAAATAGGAGCATGGTAAGCCATTTGGCCTTCTGAGTCTTCTTCGCTATTCATCAAGATCATGAATGATTTATCTTGGTGCCATTTTCTTACACTATTCCTTTCTCATTGAGAAATATATTGATCTGTTTTACATGAATTGGTTGTTTGAAAGTCTAACTTGTATAAATTATGTGAAATTGTAAAAATTTCAGGTCTTTTAATTTGCATGCATATCAAAAATGTGCAAATTACTTCCACATAATTTTATTTTGTATGCTATTAAATGGTGTCTTTTTCTTTTTTAAATAAATTCTTCTTTGCTAATCAATGCTGAAGGAAATGTTGAATGATGTATCAACAAAACCTGAGAGGATGTCAGTATCGAATTAGAATCTAACAGTATTCTTAACTACTGTATATCCCATTTGTTACACTTTTACAACTCTTCCCATCTTTTGAGCTCAGCTTTTACTTTCTGCTGAATAATGGTTTAAACATCAAATTAATGTCTAAAAAAGTTTTCAATCTGCACTTTACACTAGTGCAAATAGTTTATCAAGTCTCTACCCTGATGGTGATATTCTGCAGATTTGGGAAAGAATTGGGCACCTGATTTTAAGTAGCAGCTCAATTTTCTGTGAACTGGATGGCAGTTTATTTGATTTTTCTTTCTTCACATTCTAGAGATGATTTCACTGAAGAGAATAGTCGCAATGCTGGTGTTGGCAAAATAGCCCTTTCAGATACTTTGCAGCATGCAGATAGTTTGGGAGATGATGATCAGGAGAATTCACTACATAATTGTACGTTGGAAGTACTTAGGACTCACTTGCACCAAAGTGTTGAAAGTGTAAGTAAAAAGGTAAAGATCTGTCGTGAAATGAATGTGAAGTGGAATACTAGAAATATTTAGAAGGTCTGAGAACCTTGGAAGAGAGAGAAATGGGGCTAGCATTTCAAGTTGATGATCTCTCATCAGGATGGGATAAAAATGAGATAAAACAGCATGTGGGGGGAAAGCTGTAACATTAATTGCTGGTGAATTGAGAATCATTCCTGTCCAATTTCTAGCAAAGCTGCTGTCCCTTGGTGGTGACTTCTGAAGATGACACATTTGGTTCTGCACATTTTCCGATAACACTGAGTTTTACCTCATGACCTTCTCTGCCTCCCAAGTCATCGCATGGTTTCAATCCATCAAGAGGCCCTATGGACATTATCTTCACTGTGGCAACTCAAAGAAAAATGCAGCAGACAGTATCAACCACTATGTGTGGCCTTTATTTGACCTTGCAAATGCATTTAATTTTGTCAACTAAGAGCAACTCTAGCGTCCTTTTCAAATTTGGCTCCTTGCAGAAACTTGCCCTTTCCTCAGGCCTGCATCATAATGGCATGCAGATTATGATCTTAACAAATGGGTCCACAACATACCCAATCTTGGTGTTAATTGTCCCAATGGTTTTCAGTCTTTCTCACCACATAGCTGAATCTTGTCTACTACAAGCTTCCTGCTGAGGTGCTAATCTCCAGGACAGATGGAAAAACTGTTCAACCTACATCATCTCCACTGCAGAACCAAAATCATCTCAATTACAGTTACTTCAGTATGCAGATGATTAATTCACTGAAGCACATGAGATAGAAACCCTTCTACTCAACATCCACAAAATAAAAGTCCTCTGCTAACATGCCTCCACCACACAGTGCTATCCTTCAATAATAAAGGTCTATGACAAGGCCTTGGTAAATGTGAACTGCTTCCCATACCTCGTCTCAACAAAGGTAGACGATGATGAAATTCACTATTGTTTTCAGTGTGCCAGTATAGCCTTCTCCCCATTTGAGGAAAAGTGCCTGAAGATCCTGGCATCTTTAAACATGGCACAAACCATGTTGTTTTGGGGAGCAGTGATTCCTGTTCCCCTTTTATTATTCTGGGACATAGATTAGCTACAGCAGGCATCTCCTAAGTACTGGTGAATTATCATCAACGTGCCAATGCAAAATCCTCCAAGTCTAATGGCAGGATGAATGAACAAGCATTTGGTAGTTATTCCTTGGCCAATCCCCACATCATTGCACCTCAGTGATCAGACTTAAGAAATGTCCAAATTCCAAGCTCTGTCACTGCAAGTGATTCCCAGGTGAAGAGGAAATGAACCCAGAATGTTCTCAAATCATCCTTGGAAAAAGTTTTGCAACTATGACCATTCAAAATGGAGAAGGAGCACTTGAGGTGATAAATGGGGTGGGAGTACATAACCTCCCAAACGACCCACCCCATTATGCAGTACCTGCCACATGAGTAGCAGAGCATTTGAGTCCTACATTGGTGCTATCAGCCATTTCAGAGCACACAAAACCAGAGTAGAAGCAATCTGACCCTACTTCTGAGGGGGCTGCTTATAAAGGCGAAAGCTAGTCTCCTCTACTGTGTATGAAGGAGCATTTTCTGGTTTTTATTTAGCCGTCATTCATCAGCCCAGATTTTGCAGGATTTTTCTAGCAGATCTAATTTTCTGCTTGTGCTCTGAGCTGGGGAATTTGCTGTCAGATCCCGCACCAGGTTAGACCTGGCACAGGATCCATGCCCCTGTTTATTTGAATGTAGATTGTATGGCTTGAAGAAAGGTAAGAATGAGAGTTAAATTTTTATCTTAATTATTTGTGTGTGCTTTAATGTTTTAAAGTACTTTTGAGGTATTTCTGATATTTTAAAAACAATGAAAACATTTAATTGTTTGTGTTTTTAAGTGAACGGTAGAGGTGTTCAAAAGCATTTGAAGACCATGCCTCGTTTATGGCTAAAAGCATGGATTGGGGCTTTATCATCTTAAGAGTTTTGTGGGTAGAGCTTGTTGTGGCCTACTTGGTTTATTTGAGGTCCTTTTTCTGAGTGGTGAGTCAAGAGTTTGTCATTTGGCCTCTAAGCCAGCAAGATTTGCTTTCTGGATCCAGAAATGGTAATTTTGGGGGAATGGTGAATGTAAACAGGGCTACTGAGGAAGATCTTGGCATGTGTTTAAAAACACAAGCTCTGGAGTATGCAAGTTTCCCACCAAATTCTCCACCTAGTTCTAAGGATGATGTTGTGGACCATTGAGTCATAGAGTCGTATAGCATGGAAACAGACCCTTCGGCCCAACTGGTCTATGATGACCAAGACTCACATCTATGCTAGGCCCATTTGCCTGCATTTGGCCCAAATCCCTCTGAACCTTTTTTCTATCCACGTACCTGTCCAAGTACCTTTTAAATATTGTTAATGTACCTGCTTCAACCACTTCCTCTGGCAGCTCATTCCTTATACTGACTACCCTCTAGGTGAAAAAGTTGCCCCTCTGGTTCCTATTAAATCTCTCTCCTTAAACCTATGCCCTCGTAGTTCTTGATTTCCCCAACCCAGGAAAAAAAAGACCTGAGTGCATTCACCCTATCTATGTCCCTCATGATTTTATATGCCTCTATAAAGATTCTCCTATGCTCCAATGAAAAAGTCCCAACCTGCTCAACTTCTCTCCATAACTCAGTCCCTCGAGTCCTGGCACATCCTCATAAATCTCTTCTACAGTCTTTCCAGCTTAATGGAGTCTTTCCTATATCATGGTGACCAACACTGAACACAATATTCCAAATGCAGCTTCACTGTCTTGTACAACTGCAACATGACATCTCAACTTGTATACCCAATACCCTGACTGATGAAGGATAGCGTGCCAAAAGTCGCCTTCACCACCCCGTCTACTTGCAACGCTACTTTCAGGGAACCATGTACTTCTACTCCTAGGTCCCTCTGTTCTACAACACTCCCCAGGGCCCTACTGTTCACTGTGAAAGTCTTCCCAAAATGCAGCACCTCACACTATTCCAAATTGAACTCTTTGTGATTCCTTGATCAGTGGAAAAAGACTGAGCCACTTTGATTTATCATTTGATTTTATCATGTTTAATATATTAGCTGGATGTTGTGATTTTAGAATTCAAAATCGGTCCAAAATCTATCACAGCATTTCTTAGCAGTTTGGAAAGCCAGAATGATGGTAAATAGTATGGAACAGTAAATTGTATTGAATGATTTCTCATCAACCCTTATCGACAAATGTCACCAGTAAAGCCAATAGGTAATTGACAGCACAGTGGTTTTTGGGTTGCATTCACATTCTTTCTTGGGTGTAAAAATACAGTTATTTAGATTGGCACACATTTTTGAACCTATCATCAGAACATTTGCTTGTATATTATCCTTGACACTGGGGCATCAACTCAAAAGCTAACTTTGGTGTTTCTTGATAGTTCAGCAAATCTAGATCATAGAAAATTGTAACTGACACCTTTTCCTGTTTAATAGAATCACATGGAAGTGCATCTTTCTTTAAAAATAATTTATTTATGGATTAAACCAAGTGCAAGTGCTGAAGCAGGCAAGCTTACAACAATCCATATTCTTTTCCAAGAGACCCTTGAACTTGAGAATCTCACATCTTTAACACCATATACCTACTGTAACTCTCAGGATAGACCTGAATAGTTTGTTTAATTTTTGGATCTTGTAGGTTGTGGAAAACTTTTCTCTTCCCAAAGTTCCACTCTTGGATGTGCCTGAAGAAAGCCTGGACAATGAACCAATCATACATGAAGAAAACAATAATAAAGAAGAGAGGTAATTTGTTTGCCTTTGTAAAAATTTTCATTTAAATTGGATTTCATAAAGTACAGAAGTATACTTTGTATATAACATCACAAATAAAACTGTATCTTAATGTGCAGTCTTTTTAAATTAGTGAAAGAGACAGTACTCTGCAGTAGCAAAAAATAAACCGCTGGAGGAATTCAGCGGGTCAACAGCTTCTGTGGGGTCAACCTCATGGATGATGCTCGACCTGCTGAGTTCCTCCAGCAGCTTGTTTTTTTTTCGCTCCAGATTCCAGCATCTGGAGTTTCTTTTGTCTTCACTTTAGTACTCTGCAATATGCCTGTTCAAATGAATTATTTTGGTGCAGCTTATGTGAAGTAAGAGCATATGAACTGTGTGTCCTTTTTTTATTTAAAAAGATCTTCTGCAGATATATTTTTGTTTCATTAATTCTAACTTATTTTCAAATAATAGTAAAGTTGTTGGGTGAGATTTATGTGGAAAGTTGGCAACTTCAAGTCATTTTGCTACTCTTGATTGTTCAAGTTATATTCAAGTTAATATTCTTTATTCCATAATATTACATCTTGGGTATAACTAGTTTCTAGAATAATACATTTGAGATGTGATTAATTTTAAATAATCTTATTTATGTTGACGTATGTTGCTTGTCAGTGGGAACATACAGAAAAGGCACATGTTTGGAAACTTTTTTGAAAATGAGCCAGAGGTGAAATGTTTTTGTTTATGCAGGGAACAATGTACTTCAGTTTCTGAAATTGGCATGGATAATTCTTCAAAATTAACTTTGGTGAGTAAGAACATTTTAAAAAGGTTTATTACAGTAATTTTTGGTTTGCATGGTATTCATTTAAAAAGTCACATATCTTCAGAATAGGTTTATTCTCTAGCCTATATATTTGTTTAAAAATTATTAATTATTTAAATAGCAGCAAATAGAGGAAAATAGCTTGGTTTACCCAAGTAGGTGAGTACATAGTTGTTTTTTAAACAATATAGTAATTAGAGGTAGTGAATGATTTGAACAAGAAAACTAGCTTTGAATTATAAGATATTCATTAGTTACATGTACATTGAAACACACAGTGAAATGCTTCTTTTTGCGTTACTGGGAATGTGCTGGGGGCAGCCTGCGAGTTCCAGCGCCAACATAGCATGACCACAACTCCTAACCTGTACGTCTTTGGAACGTGGGAGGAAACCAGAGCACCTGGAAGAAACCCACGCAGACACACACAATGTACAAATTCCTTACAGACAGTGGCGGGAATTGAACCTGGGTCACTGGCACTGTAATAGCCGTTACACTAATCGTAGGGGCTGGGAGCCATTGGAAAAATTGTATAGATCTCATGCTATTGCTTGTTGCAGCCAAAAGAGATGAAGACAATAGCAATATTGCAAAAAAAAAGCAATTGTGATTTTTTTTAAATACGGGAAGTCCCCGGATTATGAACAAGTTCCGTTTTTGAGTCTGTTCGTAATTCGAATTTGTATGTAAGTAGTATCAGTTATGTACAGTTCACATTTAGCGTCAATTAGTCTAATGTTTATAATTGAGAGAGAGAATGTGTGTGTGTATAGGTATAAAAAACATTAAAGAAACATTTCTTAAACTGTTTAGATAGAAAAGATAATGATTAAAGGTTAACACTTAATCTCATTCCAATTGATGTCTTGCATACCGGAAGGAGCCTTAATTAACAATTAAAATGACTTTATTAATTGGATGATGGGCCTGGTGCTGGAGAGGATGGACCTGGTGCTGGAGAGTCAGGGATTGATACTGCTACTAGAGAGTCAGGGCCTGATTCTGCTGCTGTAGACTGAAGGTTAACTTCTGAAGTGAATTTCTTAAAGTAAACATCAAGGGTGGCTTGACCAGAGCTTTTCTTTTTCTCAATATAAATGGCCTTGTAGCAGCTGAGGCCGTTGGTAACTATCCGGTAAACTTTGTCGAACCTCTCTGCGTTAGGATCTTGCTCCTCTAACTTTGCCATCCCTGCTTCAATGAGACGAAAGGCTTCAGCTAACTCCTTCGTCGAAAACTTCTTGGGTTCTGGGGTTTCTTGGTCCCAGCCTTCTTCCTCAAATGTTATCAGCTGCTGCTATAGCACCATAAGGTCCTCATTGGTCAGTTCTTCAGCATGGGATTCAAGCAAGTCTAAGACATCTTCATTGATGTCTAACTGCAGTTGATTATTACCAATATCAACCACAGCTTGCCTGGCTTTGGCGATGTCCTCAGCTGTAAACTCTTTAAAACCATCTGCGAATTGGGGGCGCAATTTGTTCCAGACTCCTTTCATGTTGGTTTTCTTCACTTCCTCCCAAGAATCTGCAATGTTTTTGATGCCATCGTAGATGTTGTAATTCCTCCAGAACTCCTTTAAGGTCATTGCATCATCTTGGGTAGCCCTGACTGCTTGTGAGAAGGTCCGGCGTAAATAGTAAGCCTTAAAGGAGGCTATGATTCCCTGATCCATTGGCTGAAGTAGTGATGTGGTGTTGGGTGGTAAAAAGACTACTTTTACCTTTACATTGGGGTGAAGGTCATCTAAAGTGCTTGGACGTCCGGGGGCATTGTCAAGCACAAGGAGAATTTTGAAGGGAATCTTCTTGGCCAAGCAATAACATTCAGCAGCAGGAACAAAAAAGTTCAGGAACCAATCTTCGAAAAGAGCTTTTGTTAACCAAGCCTTTGTGGTTGCCTTCCAAAAAATGGGAAGAGATGCCTTGATGATTTGTCTAAGTGCCCTCTGATTTAGGGAGCAATACACAAGCATAGGCTTAAGCTTGAAGTTCCCAGATGCATTACCACCAAGCAATAACGTTAGCCTATCCTTGGATGCCTTATGCCCTGGAGCAGTTTTTTTCCTCTTTTTGAAATGTATGTCCTTTCAGGCATTTTTTTTTCCAGAAAAAGCCAGTCTCGTCTACATTAAATATTTGCTTTGGCACATAACCTCCCTCCTGAATAATTTTTTTTCAACATTTCAGGAAACTCTCACAGCACTTGCATCAGCACTCGCTGCTTCATGTTGCACTTTGATATTTTGTAAATTTACCCTCCCTTTGAAACGGTTGAACCAATCCCTACTCACAACAAATTCTTCATCACAAGCACCTTCACTTGCTGCACATGCAGCCTTTAAATCACTGAAAAGGCTTTGTGCCTTTTCTTGCACTAAGCCAAGGCTAGTAGGAATATTACGCTGATTTTGATCCCCTAACCAAATTACCAATAGCCTTTCCATTTTGATAATTAAACCACTGTGTTGCTTAGTGATAATTGTCAATTTCATTGGGACAGAGCCTTTTACATACTCCATTACTCTCCCCTTGCCTTTATAATTGTCCCGATCATTGACCGACTGTAGCCTAATGCTTTTCCAATGTTTGGCGTTTCACCTCTCTCTGAACGCTTTATTATTTCTACTTCCGTTTCAGTCGTGATCGTTTTCCTTTTCTTCGATGCATCACCATCACTTGCATGAGATCTATGCTTTGAAGCCATGATTACGGGCCGATGGACCGCTTAAAACGTGCAGTGTTTTGAGCGCGCGCAAAGTAGTCTGCCCGTTCATTAGTACGAACCATTGTGTGTAACTTTTTTTTAAATAATAGGCTTTACAGAGGTCGGGTCGTAAGTATGGACGTTCGTAAGTTGGGCGTTCGTAAGTCGGACTTCCTGTATATAATAGCTCAGTGAAATAAGGTAGTTCAATATCCATTTGTTGGATGAACAGGATCCTGCATACTCCTCTTGGGATAGAAATTTGTCTTCAGTCATGTGCACTAAAGGTGCAATAGAGTAGCAGCAACATGCTATATTCACTTTCCAAAATTAATGTTTTTACTTAAGTGAGATACCAGCGTGAATCCATGTACTGGAATCTCACTTAGTGCTAAGGATGTCTTCCTAAGTGGTAAAAGAGGTTATTATAGCATTATGGAGGGATGTGTTACTGACAGCTTTGGTAGCCAGGAATGGACATAATCTGGCTTTCCTACTATTGCAGCTGTTGTACTAGAAACTTGGCACTTCCGCAGTGATGAACTCCCCCATGCCTCAATGTGGAAAGGCTGTCTGTGAGGTATGGGGCAGGGTGAGTGGTGTGAGCAGGCAGCCACTTTACATTGAGCTGTGGGGCAATTCATTATTGGGAAGGGGCCAGCAGGGAATAGGGATTCATGCCAAATTCCTACATAGCAATATGCAATTTGAGTGGATATTTTTCTTTGCAAGAGTATGTACCTGTGAGTGTTTGGCTCGACTAAGTGCACTAAAAGAAATCTGTGTTCTGCAGATCTGCCCTGAAACAATCTCTTTAATATCTTTGTGAGAGAATGCTTTATTTAAGCTGACTACCATATGGATCTAATAGATTGTTAACAAATTGTCAACAGTTAAATAAACCCTTTGTTCCCATATACCTTTTCAGAATTTGCCTTCTGGGACCTATGATTTAAACGCTAATAAAGAGTCTGATGTGCCAAAAAGTCCAGAAGTTTCTACTCGAGATAACAGAGTGCGCCCAGAAATTGCTCGCCTTGACCTGAAGCGAGTGACTGAGACAAGTATCTGGGAAGGTAATTGCAGTTTCAGAAAATTAAAGAATTTAAAATGATATTCAGAATGCATTCATTTGATGAGGAGTTGGTTATGATGATTACCTTATTTTTGAAGTTTTTCATTTGCTAATTGTCAAACTGACCATGTTTGACAACTGGTGCAAAAACTACAGCTTCCAAATTTTATGTAAATTGTTGGCTTGTTCCAAAACATGAAATTTGTAGATAAGTTCCTGCTTGGTTGTATGCTTGTGCAATTGGCCAAGTTAGTACAAATGATCTGAGGAGTTTCAAGAGTAAAATCACATTGAACCTGAAGTGTTTCTGCAATCTTTTATGTCTGTCTTTCTTTTTAAAAAAAACCATTGCCATGAAAGCAGCTGTGCTTGGAAAATTGTCCACACCCCCATACCAAATGGGAAATTTGCACCAGCTACACTTTTTTTTGTAAGACTTTGAGAAGATTTTTTTTCTAACGTGCAAGGGAATGGGCACCTTTGTGGGGAGAGGGGGGGAGAAAAACTTAAAAAAAAATTTTTAAAAGTCAATTTACCAAGAGTTGCTCTTCAAGAATAAATTAATAAATGAATGTTACACAATCAGCTTTGTTCATTGGTATAATCAACAAGACCTATGTTTTTACCTTGTTGCCTTTGAATTGAGTAGCTTGCCAGTCCATTTCAGTTAAAGAATTAACTGTGTTGTTTTTCTGAAACAAAGGCTAATATGTGTAAGGGTAGTAGATTTCCTTCCCTGAAGTTTATTTGTGAATAAATATTTTATGATAAACCAGGAATTAAATTTCTGAATTTAGTTAACTGTATTTAAATTCCACAGCTGCTACAAAGGGATTTGAATTCCTGTTTCTGGTTCATTATTCCAGACATCTACTGTACACACTGAAAAAGGAGTAGACAAACCAATTCTAGTTCATCATTAAATAAGATAGTGCCTGATGTGTGACTAAAATTGACATTTGCCTCTTTTGTAATTCCATGTAATTTGTGTAGATAGTCCAACTGGAAAGGGGAAGTACTAGACCTAATCTTTGGGAAGATAGCTGTATAAATGGCTGGACTGTCAGTGGGAGAGCATTTTGGAGATAGTGACTATAACTTGTAGGTTTCAAGGTAGGCATAGAAAGGGAACAGGATGGTCTGGAAATTAAGGTGCTAAATTGGGCGGGGTGCTGATCTCAATATTGTAGTACAGGACCTAGCAAAAGTAGACACAGGAACAGCTACTTGGAGATGGGTTTATAACTGACAAATGGAAAGCATTTTAAATGTGAAATAATGGGTTCAGGGTCAATGTGTTCCCATAAGGGTAACAGTAAGTCCAGGGAACTGGATGTCTGGGATATCAAGGACTGGATAAAGAATAATAAAAAAAAACAAACATATTACAATTGTCGAGAATTGAAAATGGGGAAGGCCTTTTAGGAGTATAGAAAACTTAGTTGGAGATCAGAAGGGCAAAGAGGTGGCATGAAATATCACCTGTGGGCAAGATTAAGGAAAATCCCAAAGATGGTGCAATAAAGCTGCAAATGCTGAGGAGCTGGTGTCTGTGTTGAGTGAGATCCCTGTGCTCAGTTATTCTGTTGCCTATGAAGGTCAAGGTATCTGGCATGATGGAATAGGCTTTGCATGACAAAATGCAGTCAAAGGTTTTTCTTCTGTGGGGGAGGTGATGGATGGACCAGTGTTTGTGATGCTTCGGATGTGTGCATTGAGGAGGGGTTGTGTTGGATGGTGTAAGGAAGGGGAATCTAGGATTATGATGGGGATTGGTATTTCATGGTGGGCAGGGAATTGGTAGGGTGAAGAATTGATTGGGATCAGGAGCAGATTTTGGATGTTTAGAGTCTGGTGGGGGAGGTGCTTGGGCAGAATTAATGCTCTGGAGAGGGGTTGGGTTGTTTGAGTGACAGATTAGTGGTCTGTCTCTCATTGGAGACTCTCATTTGTGAGGTTGGATTGGAGCTTGGGCAGTGATTGGGAAGTGTGGATTCTAGTCCAGCACTGCACTGGAAAGACAATGTAATTAAGATAGCATGCAGTGTTACAGAATATTGTGCAGGGATCAGTATCTTTCTCTGCACTCCTGATGTGGCAATTGTGGCACAATTACTTTTGCCTGGAAGTGTATGGTTAAATTTTGCTGAGTGACACGAACCAATGTTGAAGTAGTGATCGTTGTACCTCACTCCAGTGGATAAACAATTTTCATTCGCACGTGCTTAACGTATTACACAATTGAAGTTTTGGGCAGATCAGTTTTGCAAAATTGAACGAAGTCACAAAGATCTTTCTAATTGAACTTACGGCATTTACTAAATCAAATTTGTACACTGAATCATTAGAACAGCAATTATATACTCTGGTTGCAGAGATCTCAATAGCAGGTAGATATTTGATGTTCTGAGGTACTATTTGAAGAGCAAGGAGCAATTTGGATATCCTAATCTAGTTGGTGTAATTAAAAATACAATTATTGGATATTCTTGGCAGTCAACCTGATTTTATCAAAAAAGTTATTTTTGACATCTTGGGTTCTTGAATGTGAAATTTGCAGAGTATTGAAGTGGAAGCAATAGTTGTTGTACATTTGGAATTTTGTAAGATCCCACACAATAGATTGTTAAACAAGATTGAGAATCTTGAGTTTAAGAGTGCTACGTGAGCAGGGGTTGAGGGTTGGTTAACCACCAAAAGTAACAGGAATATTCAGGCAATTTTCAGTATGGCTAGTAAAATGCTGCAAGGGACTAAGCCATTCACTATATCAATTAAATCTGAGAACTGCAGTTTATTCAAATTTGCTGCATGCTGGATATAACTCTATGCTGTGAGGACATAGAGGAAATACAAATCCCTAAGATGTTAGGAGATAGAAGTATGTGTATAAAAGTGAAATTAACCACTTGTAGGGAAAATTGATTTTTGTTTAGAATTGTTTTTCTACCCTTGTACACATCAGAAAGTTAGCATAGATGTGTTGATCTTTATTGCAAGAGTTGTAGTTTAAGAATAAGGAAATCAAGTTGCAATTATATAAGGCATTGGTGGTACCTTGTGCTTTGTACAGTTTTCACTTCTTTAACCAAGTGTATATTTGGAGGAAGTACAACAATGAAGTAATGAATTGTGGGACAAGATGACTGTCCTATTGGGAGGGGTTGAGTTTCAATGAAGCTTTTTCTGTTTGGAATTTAAAGAATGAGATGATATCATTGAAGTGTATCAAATTCTTAGCATCTACCCCGTCAAGTCCGCTGAGACGCTATTTCTCTTCGCTGGAGAGTCCGGAACTGGTGGTACAGAAGTATGATGAGGATTGAAGTGAAAAAGTACTTCAAGGGTTTGAATTCTCTATCCTCGGGGCTAATGGTGCCCAGTCCTCAAATATATTAAAGCTGGAGATCAATTTGTCAACTTATGAACTCATTGGAGGTCAAGAGATGGGGGAAAGGTTGTGACTTGGCAGAGAAGAATCAGCTATGTATCCTTGGAATTTTCTCAACTACATCTGGAACACCTCGCATGCCCTCTATCATTTTGACAAATTCCAGTTCCCTGACCCCCACTGCCTCATTTTCATTATGGAAGTCCAGTCTTTGTACACTTCCATTTCCTATCAGGAAGGCCTTAAAGCCCTCTGCTTTCTGCAACAAAGAATGAACCAGTTCCACTCTTCCAACACTCTCTGCCAGAACATTTTACCCCGACCAACTTCTCTTTTGACTCTTGCTTCCTAAAAATCAAAAGTGTAGCCATGGGCATTTGCATGGGCCCTAGCTACGCTTGTCTTTTCATTGGCTACGTGGAACAGTCCTTGTTCCAAACCTTTTCTGGTACCACACCCCAACTCTTTCTTCCTTGCATCAACTGCATTGATGCTGCTTGAAGCATCCTTGTGAAACTTGTCAATTTTATCACCTTTGCTACTAATTTCCACGCTGCACTCAAATTCACCTGGACCATTTGTAAAACTTCTTTTCTGGATCTCTGTCTCCATCTTGGGAGACAAACTATCCACTGACATTTACTATAAACTCTCAGACTCCCATAGCTACCTAGACTACACCCTTTTCCATCCTGTCCCTTGTAAGGATGCCATCCCTTTCTGCCAGTTTCTCTGTCTCTGCCACATCTGCTCTCAAGGTGAGGCCTTTCCTTCCAGGACATTTGAAATGTCCTCCTTTTACAGGAAAAATGGTTTCCCTTCTACGGAGGTTGATGGAGACCTCTCAGATTTCTGCTTTTACTCCAAACAGAATGGAGAAAGTTTTCCTAGTCCTCGCCTTTCACCCTACTAGCCTCCATGTCCAGCTCATCATCCTTCGGCATTTCTGCCATTTGCAATGAGATACCGCCGCTAGCCACGTCTTCCTCTCCCCATCCTTTTTCTGCCTTCTGCAGGGACCACTCCTTCCAGGACTCCCTAGTCCACTCATTCCTCCCCACCCACCCTCCCTGGTCCCTGGCACTTTCCCCTGCAACTGCAGGAGGTGCAACACTTGTTCTTGCATCTCCTCTCACCACCTTACAGGGACCTAAACAGTCTTTCTCGGCAGAGATTCACATGCACCTTCTCCAAACTACTCTCCTGCATTTGGTGCTCCCAATGTGGCTTCCTCTACATTGAGACCAGACACAGACCTGCAGAGTGCCTGTGCTCTGTCTGCAGTGGTCATCCCAAGCTCCTGGTTGTATGCCATTTTAACTCCCCTTCCCATTCCCACACTGATCTATTCATCCTCTGCCTTCTCCACCGCCAGGGTGAGGCCAAATGTAAACTAGTAGAACATCACTTCGTATTCCACCTGGGTAGTCTACAACCCAATGGTATGAACATTGATTTTTCTAAATATGGGTAACCCTTGCCCCCTGTGTTCCCCTCTCTCTCCTTCCAATCCACTTCTAGCCCTCGATTACCCATTTTTAACCCCAGGCTTCCTGGTTCCATCCACCCACTCCCCACACATTTCACCCACCGGATAACTTCCCCTATCTGGTTCCATCTGCCCTTCATCTTTCCCCTGATGGTTCCTATTATCACCTTCCTTGCTTATCAGATTCTAACATGTAGTCTTTGTTCCTGTTTATCAACCTCCAGCCACTGTCTCCACCTTCACCCTCTCCCTCCCCTATCTGGCTCCAATTGCCTTGTCGTTCTTCACCCCTCCTTGGTCCACCTATCCACCTATTGGTTCCAGTCTCGCCTCTCCTCGCCGGCTATCTTCCCTTTCCCTTCTCAGTTCTGATACAAGGTCTCAACCCCAAACATCGACAATTCATTTTCCCCACAGCTGCTGCTTGACTCGTTGAGTTCCTCTAGCACTTTTTTGATCCTGATTCCCGTAATTGCAGTCTCTTGAGTCTCCAGCTATGATTGTATTGATTGATGGCCCAGTTTGAGGGATATTGTTTGGAGTTCCTCCCTTGTGTTCTTTCTGTGACATCATTGGTGTTAAATGTATTAAAGTTGCTCAATCTGAGAAATGTTTTGAAATGTTTGTCAAACTGCTGTTTTTTTTCAATGGAGAGATTATTTTTAGTGCAAATGCTGACTTGCCCCTCAAATATGCAGTATAAATTAGTTTTGTCCTCAATCTTGAGCACTCTCTCCTACTTGGAGCAGTAGTATGGTACAGTTTTCAAAGAACCTGTCCTTAGTTTCCCTTTTTAAAATTGAAACATCTAAGTTATATCCAAAACCTTATTCTGAAATGGGAAGAAAAGATATTTTAAAGCACTTGGATTAATAAAGAGAAAAGTGTAGTTGAAGGTGAAATTAGAATGTGCATGTTATTTGGGTGGACTGAAATTTGCTTCTGAGGAAGCTGAAGGAGAACAAGATCTATTGTGGCATTGTTAGTCACAGTAAAACAAGCAGAATGTTGCTGTGCATAGTGGTTTGTTGAATTTTTAAGACGTGTAAATTATTCTGATTTGCCTTTTAATGTGTTACTGGATTAATATAAATCTGATCCTTGCAACATAATGAAGCAGAATGGGGCTACTTGTTATATATGGTTTGAGAATCACCTAGGTAAGCCTATGTTTTCTGCCCTTGAAATGAGAGGCCCCAGTATGAGGTATTTTGGTACTTCACTGAGAAAAAGAATGCTTTCTGATGTGTGAAGCCGAGCCAATAGAGAATAGTTTATGGTTGTAATGAAATTTCAATTTAGAACAAACAAAATTTTTGTATACAAGCACGGCTGTAATTGGTGGGAGAGAAATAGGAACTGAAACCAAGGCACTGGACTTGCTTAAGAAGCAGTTGTTTTATTGGGAAGATGGTGTTTAGGTGAGATCCATGTAATGGAAAGTCAATCTTGAATTCAAAGTTGAAGCGGTGTAAACTGGTGGAAGAAATTTCATGTAGATTTGTTCACTTGTGAAAATTAGCTTTCGAATACTTAATTTTACACAGACTAGATCTTTATCACAATGACCAGAATTGTTTATATTAATCCAGTAATATCTGTTAGAAGGTAAATCAGAATAACCTGTGTGTTGCTATCATTCCTTCCCTTTCTTAACAAAAGTTGGGTGAAATTGTTTCCTAATCATTATTCATTCTTGTGGCTGTTTGTTGAGTTTCTGTGCTCAGCAGGGAATTATTAACCAGTCATGAGAAATGAGCCACATCAGTAAGTATTCTACAAAAAAATCCACAATATTAAAGGATGCAAATTGGTATTATTTACTGTATGATCACTCATTGAGAAATTTCCATTCATGTTGAGTAGCTACAAGCTTTTGGTGGAAACCTGATGTGCTTGATCAGTGTATTGTTGAAAAACTTAGTTAAATGGATGGAACTTGGTGCTTGGTTTAGTCTTTTGTGTTAACTTGACATATATTGTTGCATCTGATTGTTGTACACTTCCAAAAATTCTGTTTCATTTAAGTTGAGGACTAATTTCTACAGGCACCTTTTCAGGTGGGAAGGAACTTTAAAAAGAGTTTTGCCATTATATTTTTTTAAAAAATTCTCCTAGCTGTGTGGTTATATTTTTGAGAGGAGGGAAATATATGGAGCAATCTTTAGTTTTACTGTAACATTAATATTGTGGTTAATCTTTATTCAAGATCATTTTTCATGGGTTAAGGATATGGATTGTGTGGTAGTAAGGCTTTAGGTGCTGCATTTCATTATTCTGTAAAAATATAGTAGTAACTGAACTGCACTTCAAAATAAAGCACGTGTATTTAAAACTGGAAGTCTAGAAGTTACTTTGTAATATCCAGCACCTCTAAAGAGCACTGCTGCAGCCTTTGTTGATGGATTTAATTACAATCTGTGAAATTCAACTATGTATGTCATTTTTGTTGTAAGGGCTAATGTTTAAAAAAAATCTAAGTCTTATTTGGTCAGGAGAAACTGTGTCACCAACATTTAAAATCATAGTTACTGCCTTGTAATCTCTCTAGGTCTGAAAAGCAATTACACTTTTCTTTAACCCTGTGTGTATGTATCATTCTTTGTTTTTCCTTCTCTACAATGAATGATATGTGCTTTACACTTCTGTTCTTTTAAAAAAAAGTGCTTATTTTGCTGGGTTTTTTTTGGAAGTTCTTCAGTCGGATCGCCTGACCAGCTTGTCCTGCTCTGGACATTGCAGAGCTTTTGTAGAAAGTGCTCATTCCAAGTGGCATTGAAATAGACAAATTCTGCTCTGTAGAATTTACAGATGTTTTGTGGGCAGTTTTCTACCTCTGTCTCAGTGAGGGTCATAGGTGAACAATGTTTCTTTGCCACTGACCATAGTAATTTGAAATTAAAATCCTTTTACATAATTACTTGGGCACAAGTCAATCAAGAAACTTTGTTTCTGTTTGTACTATGTTATTTCCAAAATTTTTCAATCCAAAGATCCTGAAAGTGTTGCTTCTAAAGTTGTGCTGATCAATTCCACATTGGAACTTTTATTTTGGTTTTTGACTCTGCTACAGCACACAACCTTTATTAAGGTTACAAATATAACTGATTTTTGTTAGCTTTTGTTTTTGTTAGCTTTTGCTCTTTATCCTTTTCAAACTGCTTGCAGCCACTAACATTTTTGAATACACAATTCTCCAACTACAATTCTTTTGTCCAAATGGGGCCCTGTTCCACAATTCTCTGGCTATGCTAGGGGGGCTGTTCCACAGTCCCACTAGCATAGCCAGAGGATTGTCTGCAATGACATCATTCCTTATGGAGTGGCCCGTTATTCTTGATGCCATCCTTTTATAATTTATTTATCGTGCATTGACAGTGTCTTCCAAAATCACATCTGGTTTCATGCATGTCAGTGGCAGGTGGGTATACATTGCCAACAACACCTGTAGTTGTAATGCTGCTGATCTGACATATGGTATTAGATGAGTAGAAATTTCTTCCCATTCAGCATTATGAATTGAGAACATAAATTCATTGACTTTGATCCCTGAAGAAATTACATTCCCTAGCCACTTACTACTTCACTCCTTCCCTGTCCTAGTCATACCCAAGGCAGAACTAGACTGTTGACGATCTTGGAGTTGAACTTCTGACACAAGATCCTCTCAAGCACCAAAGCTGCCGAGGTTCGCCTTGGTAACATTATCTGTCTCCTCCCCAGTCTTGGCTCATTTGAAGCTTTCATCTATGCCTTTTGTTAGCTCAGTACTTAGCTATTCCAATATTCTACCATCAAACCTCTTGCATTGCAAACTCTGTAAATTTGAGTTCATCCATATTCTAATATGCATCAAGTACCACTCGGCCATTGCTCATTGATGTCTGACCTACATCGTCTCCCTGTCTGACAACACTTCTATTTTAAATTCTCACCCATATTTTCAGACTGTTTTTTATCTCTGTAATATCTTTCAGTCATAGAAAATTGAAGTTATTCACTTTCATAGGAAGAATAGAAAAAATGCCTTTTTATAACATGGGAAACTGGGAAATGTTGGTGAACAAAGGTATCTTGGCTTGCTGGTTTATTCAATGCAGAAAGTAAATGTGCAGATACAACAAGTAATAAGCCAAAGGATTTGTGGCCTTCATTACAGAAGGGATGGTTGATCCTGGTTATTTGACCCAAGCCTGATGGGATCCAACAGTGTTGACTTCAGCTTGGGTATTGTAAAAATAAAGTCCTTAAGGTCAAGTCCAATTGGTTTGGGCCAGCTCTTTGAAACTGAAAACATACTGCACTGTTCAGTGTAACAATGGGGGATATACCTGTCTGCATGTTGGTCCATGCGAGCCGAGTGGCAATCCTCTTGAAGGAAGGAGGGTTGATGGTGACACCGCACTGTAGCGGTAGTCCAGACCAAGAGGCAGGTCCACCCTTGGAGCTCATGGATGGATACACACAACAAGGTGGTGGATAGCAATGTAGTCCCTGCCAAGAGACTGGCACTGAGCCCCTGCCCAAGGTAAAGGAGGCTTGTGCCCTCTGCTTTTTCCAGTTTTGTCCTAGTTGACTCATCTTTATCATGAATGTGCAATCCCTCTACAACTGTCCCACACCAGGAGGGCCTGAGGGCCCTTTATTTCTTCTCGGAGGCTTAATCAGTCCTCTTCCATCACGACACTAATTCGCCTGCCTGAACTTATTCTTACATTGAACAGTTTCTCCTTCAACACCTCTCACTTTCTCGAAATCAAAGATGTAGCTCGGGGAAGTTGCATGTGTCCAAGCCATGTCTACCTCTTTGGATACGTGGTCTAGGTTTCAGCCCTGCTTGGGCCTCCTCCCTCAACACTCTTTCATTAAGTTCATTTTCCTTTCTGGACATTCAGCTCCTTGATGCCTTGTTTTTGTTGCTGCAAAACAACAAATTTCACAACATACAAGTCAGTGGTAATAAACCTGATTCTGATAAACACATTATATAATTGCAAGTTGTTACAAATAAGCCATGAATAAAGTAGTCACTGACAAGTCAAAATATTTTTGAAACAAAATGAAAATTTTATGAGTTATGCATTCATTCAGAGCCTGGTAATACCAGTTCAATCTTCTATGTATCCTCTTTAAAGAAATGTTTGCTGTAGTGCTGTAAGAAGGTGTTTTGAGCCTTGGTGATTGGTGTAGGGAAAGTAACACTGCTTTAAACTTTTTGATACTGCTCTGAGGAAGTCCTAATGTCTTCCTGGAGGGATGTGAAGCTGGTCATCATTAAAATGTAAAGGTATATTTAGCAACCATTTTGATCAGTGTTGATTGTGCTATGAGAGAGGATCTGCATTCTTGGCAATAAATGCAATTCCAGTGGGGAAATGAAGATTTTTATTTTCAATGGCCTTGTGGCTTTCAGATAAGGTAAAAGTAATGAATGTAAATGAAGAATTTTACGTTTTATGTGGTCCATGTCCTAGAGAAAACTGAACAATGTAAGACTAAATAATGCAAGTTGCAATCAATCTGGAGTGAATTGTATTAATGTAAATCTATATGTTGATCTCCATAAACTACTTGGTCTGCTTACATTAATTTATGGTGTATGTTTACCACAAAAGCAAATGCTGTTTTGACTTGGGTAGTGGAAAAAAATTTGATTATTTTCTGTTTTACTTTGTGCTTTATGGGGTTTCTGTCTCTGCTTGCTGCTCACACTGGTATTTTTGCCATTTTTTTTATTCTATTAGCGCCATGTACAATCACTTTTCCCTTCATTGATTTCAAAACAATGCATCTTCAAAGAGATGGGGATGGTAAGTATGCTTTGGCATCAATCTGCATTCAATCAACCAGCATTTAGAAATAGGAATTCTAGTTGATTTGGCTAGTTAAAATAAATAATCATGGGAAATGGAAGCTTTTTGAAACTAATTTTTAACCCTTTGAAAACAGGTGAGCTGCATAATTCGTTATGTAAGTATCACAATTGAAGGTGTTCTGTGATCTTCACGTGCACTGAACTAATATTTTAATCTTCCTAAAATTATACACTACTTGGAATAGTCACGGATCAAAAACTGTTTCTAGTTTGTGTATATTTGATTTTTTTTGTTTATGCACCATTTTTATGCAAGCCTATAATTTAGGTCATCGACTGTATTCATTGCAGATAATTGCTCTACATGGATATCGTTTTTGTTTTGCTTTACTGGTGGCTTAACAAGTAAAGGTAATGATTTAACGGACCAGACAATTTGGTAATATGCCAGATATGAACCAATTCTGTGCTGGGTTTGGTGAGTGTACTCTCCATAGTAATTCCGAAATTCCTCCCAACTCTGGATTGCAGAAAGGCTAGGTCAAAGATAATGCAAGTAGGATTTTATGGACCGAATTTGATTGTGGTGTTACCACAATTGTGCAGCTTTAATTGTGATTAGAAGTGATGTGGGAAAAGGAAGGGAATATGCAATATGTGGCAGCACTAATGAAACTATTCATAAAGAGTCAATGTTTTGGGAAAAGGAAAGCCCAGGCTTGTAGGGATTGAAGTGTTGAAGAGCACAAAATGAAAACTGATGTTATTTTAAAAAAAAGTTCTGGGCCCTGGGATGTTAAGGTTTTATTACGAAGCCTGATTAGACCACAAGACATGGCCCATCGAGTCTGCTCTGCCATTTGATCATGGCTCAACCCTATTCTCCTGACTTCTCCCCATAACCTTTGACACCCTTACTAATCAAGAACCTATCAACCTCCGCTTTAAATATACAATGACTTGGCCTCCACAGCCATCTGTAGCAATGAATTCCACAGATTCACCACTCTCTGGCTGGCTAAAGAAATTCCTCCTCATCTCTTTTCTAAAGGGATGTCCTTTTATTCTGAGGCCTCTGGTCCCAGACTCTCCCACTACTGGAAATATCCTCTCCATATCCACTTTAGCCGGGGCTTTCACTATTCGGTAGATTTCTATGAGATTCCACCCCCCCCCCCCCCCCCCCCCCCCCACCAATCCTTATAAACTTCAGCAAATACAAGCCAAGAGCCATCAAACGCTCCTCATATGTTAACCCTTTAATTCCCGGGATCATTCTCGTAAACCTCCTCTGGACCCTCTCCAACACCAGCACATCCTTCCTACACAGTAGTGTAGAGGCAGGCACGGTAGTGTAGCGGTTAGCGTAACGCTATTACAGTGCCAGCGACCTGGGTTCAATTCCGGCCACTGTGAGGAATTTGTATGTTCTCCCTATGTCTGCATGGGTTTCCTCCAGGTGCTCCGGTTTCCTCCCATATTCCAAAGACGTACGGGTTAGGAAATTGTGGGCATACTATGTTGGCGCTGGAAACGTGGTGACACCTGCGGGCTGTCCCCAGAACACTCAACGCAAAAAAAAGAATGCATTTCACTGTGTGTTTCGATGTACATGTGACTAATAAAGATATCTTGTATGAGACCCAAAACTGCTGACAAATACTCTAAATTGGTCTGACCAACACCTTTATAAAGCCTCAACATTACATCCTTGCTTTTATATTCTAGTCCTCTCTAACTGAATGCTAGCATTGCATTTGTCTTCCTGACTACTGACTCGACCTGCAAATTAACCTTTAGGAAATCTTGCACTAGGACACCTTCACCGTCATTCAGATCATTAACATATAACGTGAAAAGTAGCGGACCCAACAAAACACTGACCCCTGTGGAACACCACTAGTCACCGGCAGCCAACCAGAAAAGGCCACCTTTATTCCCACTCTTTGTCTTCTGCCAGTCAGCCAATCTTCTATCCATGCTAGTACCTTTCCTGTAATACCGTGGGCTCCTATCTTGTTTAGCAATCTTGTGTGTGACATCTTGAAAAAGGCCTTCTGAAAATCCAGGTAAACAACATCTAGTGACTCTCCTTTGTCTATCCTGCCTGTTACTTCCTCCAAGAATTCCAACAGATTTGTTAGGCAAGATCTTCCCTTAAGGAAACCATGTTGACTTCGGCCTATTTTATCCTGTGCTTCCCGAAACCTGATTCTTAATAATGGACTCTAAAATCTTACCAACCACTGAAATCAGGCTAACCAGTCTATGATTTCCTGTCTTTAGCTTCCTTCCCTTCTTAAAAAGTGGGGTGACTTCTGTGTTTTTTTTTTTCCCCCAGTACTCTGGAACCATTCCTAACTCTTGTGATTCTTGAAAGATCACTCTGATGCCTCAATCTCTTCAGCTACCTCTTTCAGAATTCTGGGGTGTAGTCCATCCAGTCCAGATGACTTAACCACCTTCAGACCTTTCAACTTCCCAAGCACATTCTCCTTAGCAATAGTGACTACACTCACACCTGCCCCCAACTCTCTCGAATTTCTGGCATGTTGCTGGTGTCTTCCACAGTGAAGACTGACGCAAAATACTTATTCAGTTCATCCGCCATTTCTTTGTTCCCCATTACTACTCCAGTGTCATTTTCCAGCGGTCCAATGTCCACTCTTGCCTCTCTTTTACTCTTTATATATCTGAAAAAACATTTGGTGTTCTCTTTTATATTGTTGGCTAGCTTACCTTCATAGTTTATCTTTTCTCCCCTTATTGCTTTTTTTAGTTGCCTCTGTTAGTTTTTAAAAGCTTCCCAATCCTCTAGCTTCCTGCTAATTTTTGCAATATTGTATGCCCTTTTGCTTTTATGCTGTCTTTGACTTCCTTTTTCAGCCACGGTGGCCTCATCTTCCCTTTAGAATGCTGCTGCTTCTTTGGGATGAAATGATTGACACTTTTGACAACTGCAAAATACTTAAAGTTAATTTAGTATTTTAAATTAATATAAATTATACTAAGCATTCAACAAAAGGCACAAATGGCACACGTTTCCAACTGTAAACTTAATTAGTTTGTTCTCACTAAATTTCACATTAAAATGAAAATATTCTTGTATCTAGTGATCAGGGAACTCATTTTTTTGGAATCAAGATTTTAGCTTGTAATATGATGCACACAAGTGACTATTAATTTTGCAGAATATATGTATTTTAGTTACATGTCAGAAACGTCATGTCTTCTCTGGGGATGTATTACTGGTAAAATTAATCAAAAAGATAGTCTGTACATGAAACTGAAAAACCTATTTATAGCTTTCCCTTTTGAAACCTCTCTTAGTGTTCCATGATTGGAAAAAATGTTATGTTCTTGTGTGATAAAAGCAAGGAGCTTTCAATGGCTGCAAAAATGCCAGTAAATAATTTTGTCAAACAGGATTTGTGGGGTAGGTGGAAGGGAATGGAAGGAAAGTGAGAACTATCACATTAAATTACAAGGCTTAATATTCATATTTTAAATTTTTTTCATTGTTGATATTTTGCTAACTGTACAGGTGACTCCTGTGATACAGAGGGGTTGCAGCCCTAGAAAACTGTCCGTATTGCTATTTTCTGTAACACAAACCCCCTTTTCCCCATTGAATCCCATGTTGTAAGCAGAAAAATGTGCATACAAGAAGTTTTTCTTTCATTAAACCATTTTATTGGCAATGACAAATTATCCACTGTCTAAATTTAATGGCTGAGGCCAACATTGGACAGGGGTGGAACAAGGCTCGGACAAAAGATATAACATTTTGTCAATTTGTATTGTTAGTCACTCAGTACTGTGTAACAATAGGATTTGGATATGAGTCACTGCATTGATTGGGATGGCAGTCACAGCCGAGTCCCTCCTTTGCCATGCCCTCTCCAGTCTGAGAACATGAACAGATGTCTCTAAGTGCAGCGCTGCCATGCTCTTTATCTGTGAGACATTTTCTCTGATGTGCAAGGCTCATGGATTAGGAAAGGGTTTAGCAAGTGGTGATATCAGAGAAAGGGATGGGATTTGAGGGTCGGTGTTCATGGAACTGTAGCGCAGAAGAAGCTTGGGGGTAATGGGTTAAAGTATGGTGACTTAGTGGAAGTGGAGTAAAGGCCAAGGTATTATTCATGGCTACTGCGGCTCCCCATAATGCAGCGCGTCAGAAAATCCCTCTCCGATTGGGGCAGTGCTGCACTAAGACATCTGTTCGCCCTCCTTGGACTGGAGAGGGTGTGGCAAAGGACTGACCAGGCTGTGACTGCCAATCCAATCAATGCGGTGACATCATGTCTAAACCTTATTACCCCACAGTAGTGAGTGACTAAAAATAAAAATTGACACAATTTGTTGTTTCTATCCCATTTTGTTTATTTATTTCCCTCCACAATTTTATTCCATGTATCAAATTTTTGAGTACTGATTTATGAATTTTGTAAAGGCGAATTTGCGTGACCTGAACAGCCATAATGAAGGGGTCATCTGTATGTGAATTTGGTAAAACTGTCCCAAGGAGGTGCCGTTTCTGTGAACCTGTCAGGAGCTGAAGAGTTGCTCTCAAAGGCAACAGTCATTGCTTTGCTCCTCTGTTTGAACGTATCTGAATTTTTGGTTTTTGTATTTTAATTAAGTTAAATTTATGGCTAAAAATGAGTTGCATGTATCAGAAAACTATTTCTTAAATAATATTGGTTGGACTTAAAATTGTTGATATTAAAATCAAAATTGGTTGCGATCATATGTGATGGTGGTTGAAATATTAAGTTACAGCTCTGAAGTTCGGTAGAGAATAAATTGCAGAGGGAAGAATCAAAGAAATATTGTCCCTTAAAACAGAGTACACCCGAGCTCCACTGCATGGGTTTATTTTTTTTTTCAAAAACTTCACACCCGAGCTCCACTGCTTGGGTTTATTTTTTTTTCCAAAAACTTTGACCATTCCTTTGTTTTATCTCTCCATTTGTAAAAATGCCTTGTGACATTTTGCATTTCTATTTAAACAGAAACTTTGTTACCTTCAGTACTGAATTTAAACCTGGCCTCGTTTACTCCACTGGTTTGTCACCAACTTAGACATTAAAAAGCAGGAAAGTGCTCCTCTCTATGGAGTTCACTTCACAATTCTGAGGTCCCAAGATACCACACAGTTGTCACAATTTTTTTAAAAAAGCTGTTTAATTTTCACACTCTTAAGATCTAGGAGACAGCTTTGGTACAACTAATCAATTAGTGTTGCTGGTAGAGGGATAAAAATTTGATCAGGACAATGGGAAAACTCCCACTGTTCTTCTTTGAAAAGTGCCACATGATGTTTCTGTCTATGAGAAGATTGGCAAAAAATGGCAGCTCTGTCAGAATCCCTTAAAGCTATATAGATATTTCTGTCTAAATATGATCTAAAGGTGTTTGGAGTTGAACCTGAAGAAGAATCTCCATCCAAAGGTCCTGTTCTGGTGTGTAGTGGATTTTAGTCTCATCCAGCATTGTACTTTTCTGAACGACAATGCTGTTTTACTTTACAGCGTAAATTTTACCTTCTCTTTTCAAGATTTACCCCGTTCATTGTTGCTGTCAGCTTTTGATCAAGTTGTCTACCCCTTGTACATAAATAGCAATTTTTTCCTTCATTTGAATTTTGGTTCATGTAGTACACAGTCACAATTAACATGGGCGGCTCAGATCTACACTGGTGGACAGGATTGAAGTCGGGATGGAAAATTGCTATTGAAATACTGGAGCTGAAAATCATTTGCTAAAATTGGGCTCTTATATAACTATTAGTTTCAGTAATTTTCATCAAGCTATGTATTTGGAAGGAAATCTGAGAGTGATCAAACTATCTTTCCCGCACCTTCCCTTAAAAGTTACTCAAAAGTGGTTTTTTTTAATAATTTTAAAAAATCATAAAACAACCACATTGTAAAAATACAAAGTGCTGTGCTACTTAAAATTGATTTTGAGTACTTACAAACTTTAGAAAGTGTTTTAATAGTCTGGATCACTTTGTTCCCATTCTGGCAGAAGGAATTGGTTACTTTTTCCCAGATGATTCTTTATAATGGTCTAAGTGGACTAGTTGCAAGTTCATGAAAGTAGCAGAGTTCTGATGATTTTCCCTTCCAAATGTAAAAAATAATACCATGTACCTGGAAGCACCTCATACTGGCATGACTAAATCACAAGCAGTTAAACCTGCTGTTCCCAATGTTTGTGCACTGACTTGTGTGACTGCATCACCACAGGTGATCATTTTATTTTTCTGAAGGTTCTAAATTTATCCATTTGAGTAGCTGATCTGTACAGATCATGTGTCACCATTCTGTGCAGCATTACTGGTCTGAACCAAAGTGGTGGCAATTGATATTAGCCCAGATTTCTGTTTTTTGTTTGAAATCCAGAGGCTGAAAATATTTATTCTGGAATTGTGGGGTTTTCCAGATGATGAAGCTTCAGAAAGAGCTAATAGATTCAAAATGGAAAGAATGATCCTGTTTTTTTGGGGGGGGGGGGAGGGGGGAGGAGGTGGAGTTGAAAATGCCTAAAACAATGTCATCAGATACTGAAAATGTGTAGTAGTTTCTAAGCACAAGGAATTTTTAGATTAATGGTTTGGATGGGGGTTCTGTATTCTGAATTCATTCTTCTGCTGCTGCAATGTAGCAATGATGATATAGTGTCTTAAGCAATGAATCAAATAATACTTGGAGATCTCCTACTCTAGATTTCTTAAAAATTGGTAGAAGGAATACAGTAATTATAGAAATCTCTGAATTTTATTGGAAGATTAGCCAGACTAAATGGGAATCAATTGTTTTTGTTTTAAAGAGTATTTCTTTGACACTGCTCTCCCTAGCCCATGGACCAGTGATACATTTTTTGTAGGGCCAGATTGACAATCTGAGGGCCACTTGAAAAGCACAGATCCTGAATTGCTTCAGATGTCCTGGTTGCAGTAATTCCATTTGTGCTCCTGAGCCCTTTTGGCTTATTGCTAGCTTTCCTGCAGTTTCTCAGTAGTTGCTCTGGGAAATCTGTACTCTGAAACTATGTCAGGTTAGCCTTAAGATCAGTGGCTTATTCATTTCCATGAAGAGAAGAACCACTTTGACAGTGATAGGAAAGTTTCAGATAATTTGCATTTTTTGAATTAAGTTAATTAAATATTGTTGATTTAAATGTACTTAATTGTTTTTAAAGAAAAGTTAATCCTTCTCTAGCTGTCAGCCTCCCAGGTTTCAAAATTCTCCTCACTTTTTATTGTCATGCAACATTATAATGTTTCATCTGATTCAGGATTATAGTTGTAGAGTCTCCTGTACTGGTAAACAAAATAAATTCCATACAGTCCATCATAGACCATGACGCATAACATACTGCTTAAAGGAATCAAGTTGCTGCTGTAGGTAAGTGTGGGTAGAGAAGCAGAGTTTTTTTTTTAGCTTGTTGAAGCAGACTGGATGGAATCATTCCATAGTCTGGATTTGGCACATAGGCACTATGTTGTGCACCTCGGCTGTAGACTTGCAGGTAAGGTAGAATAAACATGATTTTTTTTTCCGTGGTAATATTTAGGGTATAAACCAAGTTGTGGAATGATTGTTTAGACATTTAATGAAATAGACTAGTATATTTTTGTTGGAACTTCTAATTCTTGTGTTAGAGGAGCTGTTGACTTGGTTTTTTACTAAACCTTTTACAGTAGTGTGAAATTTGTATAATTGCCAACTTTTCTTTTGTTCTTTGTGTAGATCCTGTTCCTGCATTTAAATCATGGCAGGATGAATATGAGCATGAATTGGGAGAGGCACAACTCTCACCACAGGCAGGCAGACTGACTAACCACCCACTTGAAGAAGACCCACAACCTATGTTATGCCGTCGTTACCTTAATTTTGGTCATAGGCAACGCTTTCTAGGCGAGTCTGATTCGATAACTGCTTCACTGAAAGGTCTTTCCACCTTTAGGTATGATCTTTTGCTTTTGGAAAAAAAATCTTTTCCCTCCATTATTCCTCTTTCATGATGTCAGTTCTACTCTCTGGTTACTGTTCTTTAGTGCCTTGTATTTTTTAGTGTGGTTATCACAACTGATTGATTTGGTTCTTGAAATGCTTGCCATCAGAATTAAACATTTGACTTCCTCCACTCCCCACTTAAACTCCTGATCCTACAGCCAATTCACATAATGTTAACTAATCACTTAATAATTGAGTAGTGCATTGTAGACACTCCCGCAGTTTTCTAGTGACTGTGGCAATAACTTTGGGTTTCTTAAATGTCGTTCTCATTTATACACGTGTCTATGCATGCACTTTGACTGAATTAAAATTTGGGAGTAATTGTTTTGGCCACTGGCATTTCCTTACCCCAGGTACACTGGGGCTGATTGTAATCATCCTATGGTTTCCATTTCAAAATCAGATCACTCGGAATAATGTCTGATTGGGCCAACTGTTGACTGGATAAACTCACTATCACAATCTTATTTTTATTTCTGTGTTTATTTTTAAATGCTTTTGGTATATATAATTGTTCTGTTACACAATAATCTCGTATTTCTAATTATTTCAAAGCATGGTTGTTATTTCATGACCAACTTGTTATAAATCACAATTGAGAGATTTTAGCTAATGATTTTATACTTGTTCTTAAGTGGAAGTTTTAAGTTTCCTCTTAAATATTGTAATTATATTTCAAGACCTCGAAGATCATCGTTTGATTCCAAAGATGATGAAAAGGAAGAGCAGACTCAATTGCAGCTGACTAAAAAAATTCAGAATATCAAAAAGAAAATAAAGTTATTTGAAGAACAATTTGAAAAGGATCGAAAGTACAAGGTGAGCTTTTTAAAAACTGAATGTTGATTGGCATAATGGATTGCTGCTAAGCTAAACACTCAAATATTTTTGTCAAATTTCCCTTCATTCAAGGAATATTTAATCTTTATTGGATATATTACTAAGCAAAAAATATACATCGAGTGTACTGACATCCTTTGGCAATGCAGAATTTCCTGCCCATATTCAAACACAGTAATGAGAGATGTGTGGTGTTTCTATTTAGTGGGTATTGAAAGCACAAAGAAAACTTATTCAGATTTTGAGAGTTCCCAGTGACATGCAACAGTTTCCCTGTGGTATGTCCAATTGCACTTTTCTGTGCAACAGATAGTTTTAGGTGGTTATGCTGAACAAAAGTTCCATCAAGAACAAAAAATGATTTGAAAGACTACATATAGAAAAAAAAGTTTAAAAAAAATGTGAATGAAAGAAGTTATACACAATATTAAAAGAATCCAAAGCCACTATTAATCTATAAATGCGAAGTTCATAATGAAAATAGTTACCATTTTTAAATATCATTGCTAGGAATAACATGAACATTAATTTTTCAGTATGTTTTGGACTTTGGCAGAAAAACAAAGTTCTCAATCCCCACAGGATGAGCAATTTCTATACTTCAAACCTGAGAAACTTGATGCATGTTTATAGATTTCTGAAAGTAAACACATTCAGAATCTTTGGATGTGAATGGTAATTCTTTTTGTAGGTTCCAGAGAAAATATCCAGTTGAATTTGTCCTTGGTTTCTCTCTAAAGGCTATAAAATAAAATCTTCTGACAGAATATTAGTGGACAGATTTTTAAGATTCTGTTTTTGGGTTATGCACGTGCAAATGAATTTAGTGCAGGTGGCTTCCAAATGTTGGACACAACCCATGTACATGCATGAATAACTGCTCCTTTCGTACAGGGGAATCTGGAGCAATTTTCTGACCTTTGAAATGCACAGGTTGCACAAATAGATCGGTTTTACTGTTCAATTCCAGTATGTAATGCACATAAGCTTTTTTTCTACCCTTTTCAGCAGAGCTGGGAAAATACCTTATCCATCAGTGGACTTTTCCAAGCAATAGATGCCATCAGTATTTGCTGCTGCCTAGTATTTGTACTTGTCCCTGTTCCAGATTTGGACCTGCCTGTCCAACTCTAAATCATGAACCTGAACCGATGGAGGATGAGCCATGTGCTCCTTTTTTCAAGATGATTCCTGCCTTTGTTTTTCTCATGAAGTTCTTATTGCAGATGAGCTAAGTACGAAGGGTTCAAAATATTCTTGTGCATGAATTGCAGAAGTTAGCAGGCAGATATAGCAAGTGGTTTGGAAGACACATGGTATATTAGACCATAAGACATAGGAGCAGAATTAGGCCATTCAGCCCATCTACTCCGTCATCTGATCATGGCTGATTTATTTTTCCCCCTCAACCTCAACCCCATTCTCCTACCCTCTCCCCATAACCTTTGACACCCTTACCAGTCAAGAACCTATCAACCTCTGCTTTAAATATACAATGACTTGGCCTCCACAGCCATCTGTGGTGATGAATTCCACAGATTTACCACCCTCTGGCTAAAGAAATTCCTTCTCATCTCTGTTCTAAAGGGACGTCCTATTCTGAATGCCCTCTGGTCCTAGACTCTCCCACTTCTGGAAACATTCATTCTCTCCACATCCACTCTATTCAGGCATTTCAATATTCAGTAGGTTTCAATGAGATTCCGCCCCCCGCCCCACCAATCCTTCTAAACTTTAGCAAGTACAGGCTGACAGCCATCAAATGCTTCTCATACATTAACATTTTCATCCTAGGGATCATTCTTGTAAAACTTTTCAGGACCCTCTCTAACACCAGCACATCCTTCGTTAGATATGGGAACCAAAACATACTCCAAATGTGGTTTGACCAACATCTTCTAAAGCCTGAGCATCATTACATCCTTGCTTCTATATTTTAGTCCTCTTGAAATGAATACTAATGTTGCATTTGGCTTCCTTACTACTGACTCAACCTGCAAGTTAACCCTCAGGGAATCCTGCACTAGGACTCCCAAGTCCTTTTGCACCTCCAATTTCTGACTTCGCTCCCTGTTTAGAAAATAGACTACACCTTTATTTCTTCTACCAAAGTGCATAACCATACTTTTCCCTATGCTGTATTCCATCTACCACTTCTTTGTCTATTCTCCCAACCTGTCCAAGTCCTTCTGCAAACTCCCTGCTTCTTCAACACTACCTACCCCTCCATCTACCTTTTGTATCATCCACAAACTTGACCACAAAGCCATCAAATCTGTTATCCAGATCATTGACATGTAACGTGAAAAGTAGTGGACCCAACAATGACCCCTGCGGAACACCACTAGTCACCGGCAGCCAATTTTCTATCCATGCTAGTACATTTCCTGTAATACCATGGGCTCTTGTTTAGCAGACTCATGTGCAGAACTTTGTGAAAGGCCTTCTGAAAATCCAAGTAAACATCCACTGACTTTCCTTTGTTTATCCTGCCTGCTACTTCCTCCAAGAATTCCAACAGATTTGTCAGGCAAGGTCTCCTCTTGAGGAAACCACACTGACTTTGGCCTATTTTATCACGTGCTTTCAAATACCCTGAAACCTCATCCTTCATGGACTCTTAACATCTAACTGGCCTATAATTTCCTATCTTTTGCCTCCCTCCTTTCTTAGAGTGGGGTGACATTTGTAATTTTACCAGTCCTCTGGAACCATTCCTGAATCTAATGATTCTTGAAAGATCACGACTAATGCCTCCACAGTCTCTTCAGCTACCTCTTTCAGAACTCAGGGGTGTGGTCCATCCAGTCCAGATGATTTAACCACCTTCAGACCTTTCGGCTTCCCAAACATCACCTCTTTAGTAATTGCGACTACACTCACTCCTGCCCCCTGACTCTCTGGAATTTCTGGCATGATGCTGGTGTCTTCAACAGTGAAGACTGACGCAAAATACATAAATTTTGCATTTATGTATTTTCGTCCATCATTTCTTTGTTCCCCATTACTACCTCCAGCGTCATTTTCCAGCAGTCCGATATCCACTCTTGCCTCTCTTTTATACTTTATATATCTGAAAAACTTTGGTGTCCTCCATTTATATTATTGGCTTGCTTACATTCATATTTCATCTTTTCTCCTGTTATTGCTTTTTTAGTTGCCTTCTGTTGGTTTTTAAAAGCTTCCCAATCCTCTCGCTTCCCACTAATTTTTGCAATATTGTATGCCCTTTCATGCTGTCTTTGACTTCCCTTGTCAGCCATGGTTGCCTCATCATCCCTTTAGAATGCTGCTACTTTAGGATGAAATGATCCTACGCCTTCCGAATTACTCCCAGAAACTCCTGCCATTGCTGTTCTTACCATCATCCCTGCTAGGGTCCCCTTCCAATCAACTTTGGCCAGCTCCTCTCTCATGCCTCTGTAGTTACCTTTTACTCAACTGTAATACTGATCTATCCAATTTTAGCTTCTCCCTCTCAAACCACAGGGTGAAAATCATATTATGATCACTACCTCTTAAGGGTTCCTTTACTTTAAGCTCCCTAATCAAATCTAGTTCATTGCAAAACACCAAATCCAGAATTGCCTTTTCCCTAGTGGGCTTGACCACAAGCTGCTCTAAAAAGCCATCTCGTAGGCATTCTACAAATTCCTTCCCTTGTAATCCGGTGCCAACCTGATTTTCCCAGTCTACCTGCATATTGAAATCCCCCATGACCACCGTAACATTGCCCTTCTTGCATGCCTTTTCTATCTCCTATCTCCTGTTGTAATTTGCACCCCACGTCCTGGCTACTATTCAGAGGTCTGTATATAACTCCCTTCAGGGTCTTCTAACCCTTGCAGTTTCTTAACTCTACCCACAAGGATTCTACATCTTCTGATCTTATGTCACTTGGTAAGGATTTGTTTTCATTTTTTTTAACCAACAGATCCACCCTACCCCCTCTGCCTTACCTGCCTGTCTTTTCGATAGGATGCGTATCCTTGGATGTTTAGCTCCCAGCTGTGATCTTCTTTGAAGCCACGACTCTGTGATGCCCACAATGTTATACCTGCCAATTTCTAACTGTGCTATAAGCTTATCTACCTTATTTCGTATACTGTGTGCATTCAAGTTTAACACCTTCAGTCCTGTATTCACCACCCTTCTTCTCAAATTTGTCTCCATGTTGCCTGAAGTTAAATTCTTATCCCTTTCTAAACTTTCTGTCTTATTCTTTATTCTGGCAACTTCACTAACCTCTCCTGAACTGTCCTTCCCTTTTTACTTCATCCATACTTTTCCAATCTGTTGAACCGCACCCTCCCCCCTCACTTGGCCTTCACTGCAAGAGAGTTGGTTTTTAGAAATGGGGAAGTATGATGATTGTACAGGATACTGGTGAGGCCACATCTGGGGTACTTTGCACAATTTTGGTCCCCTTATTTAAGAATACTTAAGAAGGACATGCCCTCTTCTCATTACTACCATTGGGGAGGAGGTACAGAAGCCTGAAGACCCACACTCAATGTTTCAGGAACAGCTTCTTCCTCTTTGCTGTCAGGTTTCTGAACAGTCCATGGACACTACCTCATTATTCCTCTTTTACACTATTTATTTAATTTTGTAACTCGTAGCAATGTTTTATGTCTTTTTGTCTTGCACTGTACTGCTGCCACAAAACAACAAATTTCACAATATATGTCAGTGATAATAAGCCTCATTCCGAAAAACAAGAGAAACAAAAGGATTGCAGATGCTGGAATTTAGATTTAAAAAAAACACGATGATGCTGGAGAAACTCAGCAGGACAGGCAGCATCCGTGGAGAAAAGCAGGCAGTCAATGTTTCGGGTCAGGATCCTTCTTCAGGACTGAAGATAGGAAAAGGGGAGGCCCAATACATAGGAGGGAAAAGCAGAGCAGTGATAGGTGGACAAAAGAGGGGAGGCAGAATAGAATACATCTGAAAAGATGTATTGGCATTGGAAACAATCCAAAAGTGAACAACTAAACTAATTCCTGGAGTAAGAGGGTTGTATTATCACAAGCAATTAAAGAAATTAGATTATTTTGTTGTGGAATGAGGAGCAACCTTATTGAAACCTGCATGAACCTGGAGGCGAACGGGGGGGTGGGGGGGAGGAGGAAAGAGGCATGACAAGGTGGATGTTGAGCTGTTTCAAATAGTGAGAGCATCTTGAAAGAGGGGATATAGTTACAAGATTGGAGGCAATCATTTAAAACTGAGGCACATAAAAACTCGGTGAATCACTGGAATTCTCTACCTTGAAGGGTTATGGGGCTCGATCATTGGGGATATTTAAAGTACTAGTTAAATTTTTGAAAGATTGGGAAATTGAGGGCTGGGGGATTCTGGCACACGAGGAGATGAGGCCTGGGGCTGATCAGCAGCCGTGATCACATTGACGCAGGACTGAGGGGCCAAATGACCTACCACTCCTGTTCTTGTGTTTGAGTGCTGAAAAAGATTTAGAAAAAAAGTTCCATGAGTTGGGATGGTACACAGAAACTGGACTTGCATATATAAAACACTTGAGAATGCAATGTAGTTAGTTGGGATGTAGGGAATTGGCCATCTGTTCAAGTACATGACCAGCTTCACCTTTGAGGTTCTTCTCAACATTAATGATGTTTGGCCCTGTGGAAAGTGTGTGAGAATTGAAGGGTAAATGGGGACTTGTGGGCTCGTAGTGGAAATGAAGTATGCTTGACGAGCTGGATGGAACATTGATGGGTGATGAATATAAAATAGGAGAGAAAGGACTGAAGGAAGGATTTGGCAATATGAATTTTAGAATGCTAACAGCATAATGGAAATCCTGATGTTGGATGCTTGTGTGTGGAGTTTGTACACCCTCCCTGTAACTGTGTGGGTTTTCTTCCACAACCCAAAGATGTGGGTTAATTGGCCATTTTAAATTGTCCCTGGTTTGTAGGTGATTGGTAGAATCTGGGAGACGTTGATGGGAACATGAGGAAAATAAAAATGTGATTAATGTATAATGAGAGTAAATGAGTGGTTGAAGGTCGATGAAGACTTGGTGGACCAAAGGCCTTGCGTATCTCTTTAAGACGCTATAATGTGAGAAGAGAACACTACTTTGTGTAGCATATAGAGAGTAAAGGATGAGGTGGGCTTGGAATGAAAGAGTATTGTGCTTCGTGTGGAAGAATGTGATGGATTGTTGAGAAGGGATTGAAAGATATAACATGCTTAGAAGAGCAAGTTAAATAACCTTTCTGCTCTTGAAGTTATTGAATTTGTCGTAAGGTATGCCTTCAAGTGCTAGTGGTTATCTCTATCTACTATTACATAGCAGTTACCTTGGGCTCTGTAGCTAATGAGAAAGAAGACTTTCTGGCCCATGCTGTTTCTGTTAGTATCTTTAGGAGGTTTTCTACTTGATATCATTAACAAAACACTTAAAATCTACACCTTTTGTAATTTTCAGTGCAAAGTACAGGGTGGCAAAGTCTTAATCTGATACATTTTGGGGGTGTGGGGGTGATGTAGGGGAAGAGAGATACAACATTTAAATTGTCTTTGTATTTCTCCATTTGGATCGAATGCCAGTGAAGTTTGTCTCAGTAAAGGATTCATTTTCCTACTGTGATTTCTGTGGAGTTTTTAGATAGGGTAATTTGTATCTCATGATAAAACGAAATGTATTTAATTTCATTGTGTAGCTATCCTCCTGACGTGCTGTTATTTTCATGTTCTGTGAAAATTCTCTGGTTTACACATCAATGAGCCTACTTTTATATTGACTATCTTTTACAGCTGTTTTTTTTAGCAATATGCAGCAGCTCTTACTGAGACTGAATTCAATCTTGCACTTACTTCATTCCCAATGTTGGCATTTCTTAAAATCCATTATGGGTGATAGATGCACATCAATGTGGCCCTGAATTATAACTTTGACAGCCTCTGTAATTTCATCCCTTAACTTGAGAATCTTAGGGTTTAAACCAGGATTGTAATGAACAGTTTCAATAAAGGAGGACCATGTATTATATTTGGAGTTTCAAAAGTGACAAGGTGCCACATGAGCCCATTAAGCAGAATGAAACCTTATGAGATTATAGGCAAGGTATTAGCATGGTTGAGTAGTTAGTGGAATTAATATCAGATTTTTGGGCTGGAGACTGCAAATAGTGGGGTGTTTGAAGAATCAGTGTTTGATCCTCAGCTATTTGTAAATATTGATTTAGATAAAGGTGCAGCTTAAAAATTATGTATTCAAGTTCACTGCAGCAGCAAAACCAGGTGAAAAATTTATGAGCAGGATTAAAGACTACAAAGTGATTATAGACCTGTTCAACAAGTAGGCAAGAACATGTCTGATGGAATATAGCGTAGAAGTGTAATAGTATCTACTTGTTAGTAAAAATTAAGCAGAATGTTTTTGAACTTTCTGATATTGGCAAAGTATTGGTTTTTGAAGGTCCAACAGGGTTCCTGGTGGTCCTTGTGCATGAACTGCAGAAAGGTGATAACATGGAGATACAGCAAACAGGAAAGCAAAGAATGATGGCTTTAATCACAGGGAAAATTGAGTTTAGGAGTCAGATGTGACTGAAATGAAATAGAGATTTGCTGATGACCATGTAGAGATCTGATCTCTTTAACCATGCAAGAATATGTATGCCTCAGTGCAATAAAGCTTCATTTGATTGAATCCTGGGATGACATTTTCCTCTTGAGGGAGAGTTGACTAAGCTCAGAGTTAAGAAGAATGAGAGGCAATCTTGTTCTTCTGAACTCTGTTTTTAAGAAGCTCGGCAAGGGATGATGCTGCTCCTGGTTGAAGAGTCCTGATTGAGACTGAAATCACTAAAATGGTTGGGAATCTATGGAAGCTGTTGTTACAGGAGGGTGTGGAAGAAGCACTGAGATGTTTGAGAAAAAAGAACAGGTTTGTCATTCTAAGAGAATAAATGGATGTTGGGAGAGAGGAGAGATGGAAAAGTGGAATTGAGGTAGGGTCATTGGCTGCAAATAGGAGGAGCAGAACTGCTGACTGAAAAGATTGGTATTGAATCCAAAAGGCTGTAATTTGCCTACTTGCACTTCCTGGTCCTTTTCCCCTCATTCATTGTAATTGCAATTTGCCTTGCAAAATCTCATCTATCCTCTCACAGACCATCTCATTTGCTCTTTCATCTGACCCTCTTGCCCTATGTACATTTTTAAAAAATAAAAATTATACCTGTAATTTTCCAATTCTGATGAAAGATCATTGATTATATCTAACTTTTTCAGTATTGATGATGGGTAATGAAATTGAAACAGTTGTTTCAGGTAACAGTGTCACCTGACCTGTTGTTTCAGCATATCCTGTATTATATATTTTGAGCATGTGTAATACTTTGTTTTTCTCTTCCTTTTTGTAATAACCATAGAAGAACCATAGAACAATACGGCACAATACATGGTTCTATGGTTCTCTTCCTTTTTGTAATAATTGCTTGTAGTTTCTCAGTCTATTTTGGACACTGCATTGCATTAATCTTCACCAGTTAAAATGCACACGTTTAAAATAGTCATATATATATTCACTATTAACCTTTGCAAAAGTGACATTTTTATATTTCCTTTATAGATTAAGTTTCTGATTTTTGGCAGAAAGACAAAATCATTGCAGCTTTGAATCATTTTACACAAATGTCTTATTCTTGTAGCTAATTTGGAGCTTAACCACCTTTTCTCATCTCCCAACCCACAAAAATCAGGTGACAATCTTGGGCTTAATCAGATTTTGTAATATCTACACTGCATTCTGTGTTGCTTTTCTAACCCTGTATTTCCTACTCGGCCTCCATCCTAATGATGTCTATTTGGTGTTTAACATCTGATCTAACCCTTGTCACTTCAAGATATGACATTTCAGTGATTTTGATGTCCTCCATGACCCTCTGTAAACTTCAATTTACCTGCAGCTTGTATTTCACCCCGCACCAAACCCTCTTACTTACAATGCCATCTTTGTGGCCTCGTATAGAATTCTCAGTCTGGTTATTCATTCTTTTCATGACATCCTTAGGTACTTGCTCATTGCATCATCAGTAATCATTGCATCACGATTTTTTTTTTCCTCTCTTTTTCTACCCCCTCCCCTCTGGTGGACTCTTCTGCCCAACCCTTTCATCTCACCATTGGCAGATGTACTTTCAGTCATTTAAGTGTGTGTCTGAAATTCACTCCCAGAAATTCTTTGCACCTGTCTAAAATTTGATGAAACTGTTACTGTTCTACCCTGTGTCTCCAAAGATCTCCTTCTCTGACTTGGAATAACCTATATTATGACTATAGATGCATTTTGTAGCAATGACAAGTGACTCAAAAATTTGAAATATAATCGTATGAAAATGGATACAAAATTTAAAAACACACCAAAACAGCAGTGTAAAATTATCTGAATGCTTTGTAGATAACTGGTACTTTTTGAAATGTAGTTGCTGTTAAAATTTAGGGAAAGATGGCATCTGCTCTTTGCAAGGTCTGACAAACAATATTGAGATAAATGACCAGATGATTTTCTCTGGACCGATAGATAAAGGACAAATGTTGGCTAGGTATTTGCACTCCTAGCTTGAAAGGCAGAACCTCTGGAGTAGTATTCCCTTGCACTGTTTCCCTGTATTCTGTTGCACTGTCTGGTTAATTTGTGTGGTTAAGTCTCCTGCCTCAGTCAACTGTAATATTTTGAAAGTAGTTAAAGGGGGGAAAAAAATGAGCATAAATATACATAGCCATACAAGTGAAAATTTAAAGCATGATATTTTTCTATGAGCTGTGCAATGGGAAATAACAGCTTTTTAAAATTTGCTGTTTTGGCTTTCAATTTCATAGAAAAGCAAACACCTGTTGCAGTCTGATTGATACCAGTTAAAAAATAACTAGTGAACGGTTTAAACTTTGGCAGGAAAAGTTTATGAAATAATATTTTTATGCTAGTGCTTGATTTAATTGCAAAATATGTTGTTTTCTTCCAGCCATCCCACAGTGACAAAGTAGCAAATCCAAAGGTTTTGAAATGGATGAATGAATTAGTCAAGTTACGTAAGCAATTTAAAGGTAAGACCTTTTGACATGACTGTTGTATACGTTGGTCATTTTGAAAGTTAATATTTCCTGTGGAGATATAATGTAGAAATCTATTAACTGGAAAATTGAAATTAAAAGCTAGACTATCCCCATTAAAGCATCAGTGACAAATTTTTTAGTTACAAGCTTCAATACAATACATACACTGTCATAGTTAATCATTTTGGTCACTCTTAATTCTCACTGACTGCATGTTATAGAAGTTTTGTCATATTTTGCTGTACGTCTTATGCCTTGACTAAATTCCTAAAATGTAAAACACAACTCCCCTAGTTGACCTGACCACTCCTTCTCAGTTTTGTTTTAGTTTGTGACCCCCATTTAGTTTAAGATGTTATGCCATCATGGGTAGCTTCCCTTTTTCTATTAAAGGTAAGTTTACTTTGGGATAGCTCATGGGAAGAACACCAAGTCATGGTATTCTGTTGTGTTTCCAAGTCCCCAAAATGTAACTATTAAATAAACACAGCTTTTTGTAAATGATCAGCAATGTGGTGTGGACAATTGGGTCAAAGATTTTATGAAATTGAGGGCAGATAATGCACCATAGCAACAAATAATATCATATTCATAAGAGCATGGAAACAGGCTCTTCAGCCTACCAAGTCCTTTTCAATCATCAAGCACCCATTTATAATAATCCTGCACTAATCCCTTTTATTCTCCCCACATTGACAGTCATCTGTGATCTTTGTTGATATGTACTTCAGTGTGTGGTGGATGCATAATCTTGATTAGTAATATTTTGGGCCTGCATTTAGGAAGTGATATCAAGTTAAAGGATCTTTGGAGAAGAACAGATTAGACCTGGGATAGCAACTTCCTTTGGACAGAAGGTTCAAGACTAAGTGTTGAGGAGGGATGATGGTGAGGGAGGGGAGGTGATATACCTAAAGGGAGGAATCCTTTGCACTATATAGAATGCTGATTTGTTGTAGCATTCTTGGTCTTCTGGTCCAAACATTCACAGGTACAAATGCCCTGTACTTTTATTTTTTTAAAAAAAAGGCATTCGTTCATGCTGTATAACTTAGCCTGGTGTGAACCCCGTCTTCCCATTACTGAGCCAGGAACCTAACGTGAACCCTGCCCCCCCTTCTCCGGCGGGAATCTGGTGTGAAACTTTGCCTGTAGCAATGGATGACATGTCATTCCCTGAGGGCTGATGTTAGACAAACTAAGATTGGAGAAGCATGTATAAGGAAGGAGAGAAATTTAGAGAAAGATGTATACAGTATTTTGGGCTAAGGCACAATAGAGCTCAGTAGGGAAGGAGTGCTGGCCATTAAGTGGATTAAGCGGCTTGTATTCTGCTCGCCTGAGGGTTGCAAATGGAAGGGAAGGAAGTGGAGAGAAGTTTAATGAAAAAGCCATGTAATTTTTTTCTGGCTGAATAATTACTGAATATTGTGAAGAGTTGAGAGTCACACGATGAACCTCATTTGGTCTAGCTAGATGAAGACAAGTCGTTCAGAAGCTGCCCTCAGGCATGTTGGCATCCCAAGGGTATCTTAGAATAAGGATAGGGGCTATATTAGGGGAAATAAAGATGAGAATGGCTGAGCAAATTGACTACTACCAAGGTAGCCTGTTAAAAGCAAGGACCAAGAGTATCATTGCTGGAAAAGCAGAGAATTGCTTTGCTGAGGACAAAGGTTGACATAAGTGACTTCTATGCATGTTGACTACACAGATTTTATGGACAATAGAGCATCAAAGCCTAGGGAGTTCTATATTTTCTAAGTTCACATTTCAGAAATTTGAGGGTTTTTTATTGGGGGGCCCATAGTACAATCCCATCAGTGATCACCCACTTATTATTTCCAAGTTCCACCCATATAGCCTCACTGGGCAATCTCCCAGGAATATCCTCTCTAAGTACTGCCATGATCTCCCTAATCAAATACGCAATTTCCCCCTCCTCTCTTGCCTACATTTCATGTACCCTGGAACACTTTGAGCTATGCCCATCCTTCAACCATGTTTCTGTAAAAGCTATAATATCCCAGACCCATGCACCTATTCTGTGCACCATGCTCTGAGTTCATCTGTCTTGCAGGTCAGGCTTGTATTAAAATAAATGCAAATTGGTCTTATCAGACCTTCCTTGCTCCCTGTCTGAAGTTGCTCTAACTTCTACATTTGCTTCAACTTTTTCACCTGCCATACTGCTACTTTGGGGTCCCACCTCCCTGCCAGACTAGTTTAAACCACCTCTATGTTCACTCTGCAGGACCTTGTCCCTTTTTCTGCCTATGTTATCCATACCAATGTGTACAACAGCCTCTGTTTGCTCCCCCTCCCCCTTGAGAAAGTTCTGCAACCACTCAGACACATCTTTGGCCCTGGCACCTGGGAGGCAACATACCATCCTAGAGCCTTGTTCATGGACACAGAATCTCCTGTCTGCTCCCCTATCAGTTCTCGTCTCCACCCTCTCTTGTGCATCAGAGTCAGTTGTTGTGACCCAGACCTGGCTGCTGCTTTCCTCTGAAAGAACATTCTGCCCCCACCCCAACCCTGGTATCCAAAACAATATAGTTGTAAGTGAAGTGGATGGCTTCAGGTAAATCCTGCAATCTCTGTCTACCCCCTCTATCTTGTGGTTACCCAACTACCTGCTACCTGCACCTTGGGTGTGACCACCTTACTAAAGTTCCTATGATACTCTTAGCATCATACATGCTTCTGAGTGAGTCCAACTGCAGTTGTAGCTGCTTGATGGAAGAAGGTACAAAATCAGAATGTGTTACAAAGTCAGTAGTTCATTCTTTTTCACCTCTTATCCCTCAGCTGTCCTGAGTGGTGCTGAATTTTCCTTGTAACAATCATCTATAGCTCCAATAGTCTTCTGTACTATGCCACCAGGCAAGTATCCATCCTGGTCTTTCCTGCCACATTTTTAAATTTCCACCATCCTTCTTATCTCTACTGACAATCTCCAGTAATTGTATATTATTAGCTGGGTATGTCTGTGGAAATTGTAGCATTCTTCCTTAAAAAAAAAGCTGCATTTGATTAAGTTGTATTAATTGATGAGATATTGATTTTAAAAGATAATATGGTCATATCTACTCTGCCATTAAATAAGCTTGTAATTGAATAAATAGTTAATCTACGTTCAGGTAACTGCTACAGTTTGCTACAACTTACTGCTAGTTGAGTTATCTCCTCCACAGCTTCAGGAATGTGATTAAATCCAGAGAAAAAAAATTCTCATTGTGGTATTGGTTACTGTTCAATGTACAATTTTATTAATGTATTGTGTTCAAGATGTAGAGATCACAATAAAGTAGAACAACGTGATTTGTGTGCCAGAATCTATTTTTGTGAACTGTAAACAAGTGAACTGATGGGCACTGATATCTGCTTTGTACTTTCATAATAGAGATGAAATATAAAACTTCAGAAAACGACTTAGAAACTTTACCTATAATACGCCCAAGAAGCAATACTCTTCCAAAGAGCTTTGGTTCTTGTCTGGAACATGAGCAAAGAGATGTTTATAAAGAAACATCTGAGAAGGAGAAAAAGCCATCTATGGAAGCAACAGTAGAAACAATCTTAAAAAGACTTAAAGAGAAACGAGCTGAGGAAGACTGGCCAGAGGATATTAAGGTATTGCTTAGTAGCCTTTTGCCTGTAGGTTTTAACTTATTCAATAGAATACATTCTAATGCTACTTGTTCTCATTTAAACTGCAAGCATATAAACTGTTTGTAATTAATTTGACATTTAATCTGTTTTCATACTTTAAGTAGATGTAAGTTGCACATTTGTTGCTCAGTGCTTTGGACTGATAATGCTCTCGAAACAGTGGAGCTCCTTTTTTGAGATTAATATCTTAAGTCTAATGGTTTGAATACATTGTACTGTTCCCTCTGTATATCCATAGTTCTTGGCCGCTTGGTGCAGAGGATTTGGGACAAAGCAGTACTGCGGATGTAATTTGAAGAATGCTCTTAATTTTAATGTGTCAACGAGGAAAATATGAATTGATTACTTAATACTCATGAGTACTGAAGAGGTGCAAGTTGTGAATTAGCTTGCAACATTTGCTTTGAGGATTGCAATTATAATTGCACTTTTTAATTCAAGTTGCATCTAATTATCTTTCTGACAGGAAATGAGACAGAATCATTTAACAGCAGAGAAAATAGCCCTTCAGAAGAGTCTTTTGCATTTTGAGAGCATTCATGGACGTCCGGTATATATTCTTTTATCTATTATTATTGGCATAATTATCAGGACAATTTTTTTAAAAAACCTCAAGTGAAAGTGTCTGGCATTAAATTCATTTAAGCATGCTATGTAGATCAAACTCAAATATAGGTGTTTATCAAGTGGAGTAAAATTGATGCAGATCAGCATTAAAACATTTGTAAATTGATTGTAGAGATGCATGAGTAAATCTGGAAGGAATGAGTGTTAATGAACATTAAGAACATTTGAGAACTGTATTCATGTGACATTAGTATCTTAAGCAACTTAATGACAAATAAAAGGACAGACTTTCGAGCATTAAATTTTCATATAAAGCCAGGGATACAGATAGCATTAGAAATTGCCAGAGTGAAGATAAAAATAATTCGTGATTGTATCTGAAACTGAAACCTGGATAAGACTGTAGTCTTTATCCTATTCTCTTGGAAACAAATTATATGAAATACAAAAATTTTTAAAGTATAATATTTGAATGTTTGGTGTGTTAACTGTTTTAACGTGGATGAATCAGCAAGACCAGTTAAGAAAGTTGTCCTCCCTCAAATTATTCTGCCAAAGTGTATCTTAGCATACCTAGCAGTTTGAACCTATACTTGATGTTCAATTATTAATGAGGCTTATTTAATTTTCTAGGTCACTAGGGAAGAAAAGCAGCTGGTGAAGCCTTTATATGATAGATATCGACTTGTGAAGCAGATGCTAGCCAAAGCGACACCAGTTATTGTAAGTGTAAAGCTCTTTAAATATTCAGATTAAGTTTTTCTGTTTGTGATAAAATATGCCAAGGTTCATAGAGTATGAGCAAACAAAATATGAAAACCAGCCTAAGGAGGAGGACAGTTAATCAGATGTTTGGTCAAAGAATTTGAAGGAGAGTATTTAGTAACTTCCAGAATTTGGGAGCTACGAAGCTGAAGGCTTGGAATAAAGGAAATAGGAGATGAAGAGCATGTGAGAGTTGGAGAAATTATAGGAATGAATTGTTGAAAACGTGGATTAAGAATATGGATAGATTTTAATGTGGGATAGAAATTTTAAAAGGAGGCATCAAGGAACTAGGAGTTTTATATTAGTGAGCACAGTGTTGGGTAAGCAGGATTTGATTTAGGATATAGGCTGCAGAAGTTTGGATGAGCTTAATGTTATAGCAGATGCCAGATGTGAGGAAAACCAGGAGGATATTGGAATAATTGAGTATCTAGCAAACCTAGACATTGAATAAGGGGTTCAAAAGCTGATGTTGTGGAGGCAGAAATGGGCAGTCTTGGTGATGGAGAGTTAAGGCATGAGAAGTCAAGTTGATTGTCAAATTGGGCATTGATTCCTTTTAAAGAGTTTTATTTCCCTAAGACATTGACTAAGAGAGGATTGTAATTGATATGAAGGCAGAGTTTGGGCTGGTAACTGAGGATTATGCCTTCTGTCTTCCTGTTTGGAAGGGTATTCTCATGCAGGTAGGATCTTGGAAGTTAAGGGATTTATGTGATTTAGCAGTGAGTTGGATTTGGGTTTCAGCAGTGCACATGTTTCAGCAGTGCACATGTGAAACCCGAAGTGTTTATGAATGATTTTTGGGTGAGGGATAGCAGAAAGAGTATCAAGAATGAATGATATTGGTGATTCCTGTGGTATCAGTGTAAGGATGGTATGTGATGCAGATTCTTAATGGATGCATTATTTGTATTTAATAGTGAATTCTGTATTTTAAAAATCATTTTATTCAGTTTCTCTGGCAATAGGATAACATCACATGAAAGATGTGCTCAGAAGAGAGAGATAAAGAAACCATTAATTAGGTCTCTTTTAGAAATTTGACCAGCGTCAGCCTATTTTATTTATTGACTGTACATGAAATTCTTTTAGCAGCCAGCAGCTTTGGCTATTGTATTAGTAAATGTTTTTCATACTCTAATTTAGTAAATTAATGGAAAAATACTAATAATTGTAGTGTAGCGAATACTATCTTTATTCATTGCCTGCCATCGGGTAAGCAGCCAGAAGCATTTGATATCTGAAAGCAGGTGAGAGAGATCTGATCTCTCAGATACATCAAAACATTACAGCACCCATCATACATACCACATGTCAAAAAACATGCTCTTTTATTCCTCCTCCACCACTCTATCTGGAAAAAGTGCTGACCAATCTTATTGAGAGGTCTGATAACTATCTGGCCTGATGAACATTTTAGTGAAAAGGAAACATCTTGAGTCCTGGGGACTTGTCACACTAGAAACAATAAGATCATGATTGTTAAGGAGTCTGAAACTTTTGAATAATGGAAGTTAGGCCTGCCTCTTGAACAAATTACAGGCTGTAGCATGTGGAACCTGAAAAAGAGTAAATGTACTGTAGCAGAGTCCATCCACAGCTAACCTAGAAGTTCTTCATACAAATTCTCAGATGACCCTACTACACAAGAGTTTGTTGCAGACTCTTGAGTGTTACAACAGGGAAGTTCACCTCGGCTGGTAAGTAAATTTAACAAATTGTGTAATAGGGTAAGTGGCCACATCCTCTTCACAGCTACATCTAAATGAATAGATACATAGGAGTGTAAAAGATACCTTGGCTACTTCTATGCAGCATTCTTCCAATTACTGAAATATCCCATTTCTTCCAATGTAGAGCAAGTTGCTTTTTGGCACAGGATTAGCCAACTGTTATAATGTACCAACTAATGTATAAATACTACAGAAAGCATGATGTACTGTGATTGGATTGCTTTTGTAAAAAAAAATGCATATTAATCATTTTAAGTAGGAATTTGCAATATTTTCATGCCTATTTTTCACTCCCCAAGCTTCTTTTGGGACACATACTTGCATGTTCCCAAAGTCGAGAATATACACCTCTATTTATGTATACATTAATAAATGAGCATAAGCAATGTTGTCCATTAGAATTAACCATGTGTGTGGCTATAGTGGCACTGGTTTCAGCTGGTTGATATAATTTTAAAGATCAACAACTTTATATACAGAATATGTGGTAAATGTACAGTATATAGCATATACTTGTACAGGAGGGTTAGGGTAGCATTATTGGTTTCATTATTTGACTAATAGCCAGAATCATGATGTGAATTCTGATTCAACTGTAGCATTTGGAGAATTTAAATTCAAGTAATTTATTAAACCTGTGTTTTGTTTATTTAAAAAAAATGCTAGTGCTGGTTAACCATTAGACAGCTGATTGTCATAAAACCCATCTATTTCCACTGCTCTTTGGGGATGGAAATCTGTGATCCATAGCTGGTCTGATCTGTTCTTGACTTCAGCGCTACTGCTGTGGTTGACTCAGTTCTGGGACAATTAGGGATGGATCCACATCCTGCAAACAAATAAAAACAAAACTACTTAATGATTGACCACCATTTGGTGCAGAAATTTTGCAGCCTTGAGAGATTATCACTCAATTCTCTGATGGATTTTAAACTAGTAAAATGTAAAAAAAAACATAATTGGAATTGCAGTGCTAGCCAACCTAAGTATGTATGTCTTGGGAGTGTTATCAAGGAATTCTGTGCTATGGTATTCTTTTAAATTAAATTTACACCATAACGCAGGTTAAATTTATTAGCCTACTATAGATTCATTCATTATTTTGAAAGTTCACTCATAAGTACAAGTTTGTTCATTCACTATTATGGATGTGTTCTCCCTCAATTAGTCTAATATTTTCTTTCACGTGAGGATTGTTGCTTTATTTGATTTGTTGCTACATTTTGAATATTGCAGTTTGATGTAATTGAATTAATACATGCCACTGAATCAGTGCTACGTTTAAAATGAGATCGGTTTTTAACTTGGTAATTTGTATTTTAAGGAAATCAAACTGACACATTAGCCTTTCTTAACAGTAAATCCTTCCTTCATCTTCTTCCAGGGCTCTCCATCAGCCAAACGTCGTGGCCAGACATTACAGCCAATCATTGAAGGTGAAACTACTCAGTTCTTTGAGGAAATAAAGGTTAGGTTTAATCATATCACAAAATCATCACCTGTAGTTTTTTTTTATAGTTTCACAGCTTTTCAAATTGTTTTGCTTATTGCCTGTTTATTAAATTTCATTGAACATTTTGTGGACTGTGCAGTGGTACCTATTTAAGATCAATTTAGAACTATTTGAAGAGAATTATTTGAATTAATAAAATAAATACTGAAAAAATTAGTTGATGGCCAAGCCAAACTACTAATTCTAATAACTGCATAGAGAGACAGTTAATGGAAAAAGCCTGCAAGTGAAGTAATGTAACATGGAGACACAAGAGACTGTAGATGCTGGGATCTGGAGAAAAAACAAACTGCTGGAGGAACTCAGCAGGTCAGGCAGCATCTCTGGAGGCAAAGGAATAGTTGATGTTTTGGGTCAAGACTTTGCATTAGGACTGAGAGTGTAAAGGGGTCTTGGCCAATATAGAGGGCTGAGGCAGGAGCTGGCAAGCGATGGATCCAGGTGATGAGGAGTTGATGGGCAGATGGAGGGGGGGGAGAGAGGAAAGTGGTGGAGATGATGAGAGGCTGGGAGGTGATAAGTAATGTAACGTGCAAGACTTGCACTATTCTTACCATCACTTAAATTTTGTGAACATATATATGTTGTAAAGGTAAAATTATGATGATTGGGAAATGCCATAAAATATTTGTAGATCTGAAAAAAAAATTCCTCTACACTATCTGCTGCATAGTCCTAGGGGAAATTAGAGGTTTTGTTTTTAGTTGTGGTTAGGATCTTAAGATCAACAAACAATTTTCTGGAAGAATGCAGCATCTGTGGGGGGGCGGGGGTGGGGGGAAGGAATTGTCGATGTTTGGGGTTGAAACCCTACATCAGGACTGAGAGGGGAGATGGCCAATATAGATGAGGGGGGAGTGGTGAGATAGGGACCAGAAGTGGATAATTCCTCTTTCTCCCCCACCACCCCCCCCCACCCCAAAGCACCTCCATCACAGATGATGCTCGACCTGCTGAGTTCCTCCAGCAGATTGTTTATTGCTCCAGATTCCAGCATCTGCAGTCTCTTGTCTCCATCTTAATTAAGGTGTTAATGAAATGACCTACAACCTAGAAGTTGCTCATGGCTCCAGGTATCCCTGCTAGTTGTTTGTTGAATGCCATGTTCTGACAGAGTTGGGCTCACAGTGTTCTTCAAGGTTATCAGTATTATCTTGCATCATTCATCTCCAGTTAACACTTATGGCAAATCTTAGTAAAAGCTTTTTCTGCTGCTCTTCATGTCAACAAAAAAAAACCACATTCCTGTAGCCCCATGTAGTCTCGTCACATTGGTGTTCTTAGATGAGTCAATTAAAGGTTTTAACATTTTAATTGTATTTAAATATTTATAGTAATTATTCTTGCAGAATGACTGAGTATATGCTTACAACCTTTTCTTTCTAGGAAGAGGAGCACGAAGAGGATTGTAATATGGCAGCAGACTTCACAGTTACCCTAAGGCCAGGCTTGCATGCTAGGACTTTTTTGGATCAGTTGGGTAATGACCATAACACAATTGCATCCACGGTCGATGAGACTTCAGTAAGACTGGGCCTTGACCTAGGAGTTTCAAGCATACATGCTGCATCAATGTAAGTATATGATTACGTATCAAAATGTCATACTTCAGTACTTGAGTTTTATTTTTATTGACAGGGAGAGCAGAGAAATAGAATTAGTTTCGCATGCCAAGTCTGAATGACGGATCACTTTGTCTTTATTGTTCTATTTCCTGGGGAGTTTTGATTTTTTTTCATGTACCAAGTGTTAGACCTGTACAAATCATAAGAAACACCTTTTTTTCAATGCATTGAATATTAGGGAAAGCTTTAAATGTACACATTTAACTGAGGAGTGCTTCCATAATCAGTAGCTAATTGAAATGAATTTTGGAAGCAGAGTGCAGCCACTACTGTGCTTTGATTTTAGCATGTGCGCAGCAGGCACACTTCTGCTCCAGAGTCTTGGCTGTTTAACAAATATTGATCACAGCAGAACTCCATTGATAGATGGTATCCAAGAAGATTAAAGACTGATGTACTACCTTTCTGCTTATCCCACAAGGTTACATTTTTAATCATCTTTTAGGCATTTTGAAAATGCAGGTAGATGATCATGACTGGGTTAATTAACATTGCCCAGAAGCATAGTAACAACTTCAAAAAAAAATTCAATTAAATTAGCTAAGGTGCAAAATTCTTTCTTAGAACGTATGTTGTCTCTTTTAGTCTTCTGCAGGAACCAGAGGCAATATCTCTTGCGTAAAATCGGAAATTGCTAAAAATATTTAGTCAGGCAGCAACTGGAGAGAGAAATATAGTTTCATGTCAATGACTTTTCATCAGATCTCGGGAAGATTAGAAACCAAACATGTTTTCATTTGTGATGGAGGGATGGAGAGAACTGTGACAGGGCAGAGGTGGAGAGAGACAAAATGGCACAAATAGTGGTGGTACTGGCCAAGAAGGTGATTGCTGTGTGTTGGTTAATCAGTTGTTAATGAGGATAGCCGATGCATTCATCTATTGGTAAAGGGATATTTGAGATTACCATTACTGCTGGATTCCTAAATTCAATCACTAAGTTCATAAATATTTTTTAAGGCCTGAACTACTTGAACAACTCTGGAAAGCAAGAGATGACAGAAAGAATTTGCGCAAGACACTGCGTGAGTTTGAAGAGGAGTTCTATCAAAAAAATGGAAGGTTTGTTCTCATTGCTTTTCCATTCTCTAACCAAAAGACCATGAATTGATAAGTGATTTTATTTTTGAACAACTTGGACATAAAGTGCATGCCACTTGTTTGATTTTTCAAAAGGAAGTTCAGATCTGCCATCCACAGATAGCATAGTCTTCCATTTACTTATCTGTTCAAACAATACTTGGCTAACATGTCACCATGAAATTATTTAGTTATTTATGTGTCTATATCTGCACAGGCCCTGTTTTTTTTTAAACAATTGTATGATTAATTAGTTTACATTTGAAGGAATGAATCAACTCTGGCTTGGTTGCTTTTGTTCCAGTAAGAGTTGTGTGGATATGATTTTCTTCATCCATGTTCTCTACTTTTAAATTTTGTCATAAATACATCTCCTTAAAATTTCATGTCTTTCCATATTTTAAAAACTTAGACCATGTACTCAATATTTTCTTTTAATGCAAACAATACTAGAAACATTTTGCAACCCTCGTAGATGAAAGATTTCAAAGCTGAGTAAAGCGACATCGTGTATGACGTTGCTTATGGTACTGAATGTAAAAAAAAAATTAGTTTTGCTAACACCAGATCTGAATTGGAAGCTTTTGAAGTATCAGTAATTTCATCTAAATTAATTCTTTTGAATTAGAACCAGTTTGTTCCGAATGTAATCAAATTCTATTCTAGACTGGGACACCTTGCAATGAATTTTGAAGTACTAACAGGCAGTTCAGCCCAACAAATTTATGCTGTACACAAGCCTCTCAGTATACTTCAATTTTATCAGTATTCAAAATCAGATGTGAAAATGGTTATCTTTTTGCTTGGCTGATAATAAATTGGGATCAGTTAAACAAAAAAATTATACTGTGATATATTAGAACTAAATAATTGACAGTTAAAGTGTAATTGATTACAGAAAAGATTAAGACTGCCATACATTTTTTCTTCTCCTGGTTTATAAATTGATTTGATTAATTATTCTAGAAATGTACAGAAAGAAGATCGTGCTCCAATGATTGAAGAATACAGAGAATATAAATGCATAAAAGCCAGAGTCAGGCTTTTGGAAGTTCTTATTAGCAAGCAAGATTCTGCAAAATTTAAGTTGGTTTGATGTTACCAGTACTATTTTCATCATTGAGTAAATGTGATCAATATTTTATCTTCTGGACCTGGTGCTTACCTCTTTTTGTAACATTGCCTTGCCTAATGCCAATTTGTGCACTTTACTCTGGTGCTTCTTACAAAGTAATGAGCTGAGAGTAAGTTTATAACCCAAGGTTATGAATGGTAGATGGCTCTGGAATAACAAGGATACCTGACTAAATTAGTGCTAATATTTTATTAGGTTGCTGCATTTTGTTCTGAAATGAACAATTATAATTTATAGGGGAGGGGGGCGACAATGATCTTTTGAGGTATACTGATGAAGACAGCCATGGATTTCAGAAAACCATATTCTCTAGGTTTGAAGGCTGATTACAAAATATTTATTTTGTCTACAACCGTGCTTGCTACATGTAGCTATACACAATGAATTTTGTTTCCTCAAGTATCAAAACTTTTAGTTTTAACTTAAGGTTTCAGAACAGAAAGGTGGGGCGGTGGTTTTCAGTAGAATTCTTCTCGAATCATAATAACCCATTTTGTGAAGTGGACAGATTCTGAGCCAGAAAGTGGAGGTGTACACTTGCTGTATATATTTGAAGTTGTTTGTTAACTGTAGTTGTCTATAGTGGTACAGAAAGCACTAATAAACAGTAAGTGTTTACTAAATTGCTGTTACTTTTACTAAATGTATTAACATTTTGAGATTTTCTGCAAAATGAAATATTTGGCAGAGTTCAATTATGAATGTGTTTTAATGCAAAATACCTGCTTTCAGTATAACTTGTTACCTTGTGCCACTTTTTACTGCTGAATACTGATTAATTGCAGAATAAGGTGTTTGACTGTGTAGTGACCTTGTGTTTTTTTTAAAGAAACACATTTTTGGAAATATGAAAAATGTTTTTGAGTATCCTTGTCATTTGAAGAATAAGATGGATGTTGCTTTATAATACTATTTGTAAGTGAGTGATCATTGCATGCACCTACTGTATATGTCATTTAAGCAGCTACCATTTATTTTTTGCATGATTTTGCATAATTAGTACTTGCAAAACATCTGAATGTAAACATCACAACTTCCTCTTGAAAGCAGAGATTTGTTAAGATTGAATAATGGTGCATCTTAAATGCACTGAAAAACAATGTGTACATTTTTGTACATGATTGGGTTTGCTTTTGTGTAACAAAACCATGCAGTAAAACTTTTGGGCACTGTATGTTGACACTTCATTGTTTAAAAATGACTATTACTGCATCATCATATGAAGAATTTAATAAATGCATGGCATCAGCACTTTCAGGTGTTTTCGTGTGTGCATATGTCACTGTAAGATGGTACATTTTGTAATGTATCATTTCCACACCTTTTTATAAAAAGCTATCTGTATATTTTGGTGTGTTCAAATTTTTAACTAGTCTTATACACTCTTCTGTCATCCATATTGAAGTCGCTTGAGAATTGAGTATGTAGAAAAATTTGAGCAATAAAATGGAAAGGAACATTAATTGTAAAACAGCATTCTAATGGATGTGGCAGTTTTCTTTTTGTATGGCATTCCTTGTAACATATGCATTGCAAAAATTAATGTAATCATTTTTGCCAGCTTGAAACATCAGGTTTCATCTTATGGACTGTAAGATTTACCATAGTACATGTTTCAGAGGTCATTTATCTTGGAAGTTTTATATAATTTTCCTAATTTACAATGTGATTTACTTCATTAGTATGCTTCCCATTATTAGTCTGGCATGTACTTGAATAAAATAAGTTCATTTAGATAAAGACTCTGACCATAATAATTATTTGATTCTTGCCATAGCAGTAACTACAACATTTCAACCATGTTACTTACTGCAAATATACAATACTAAAGTTAGTGTGTTTAGGCTACATTTTATAAAGTGTTACACATTTTTACAATGTACAGTAAATCTGATTTACAGTTATCTGATTTGTTCAGAAATCCTTATTATTTGGCATGTGGCTCTCCAGGACCCCAGTTCCCACGCTCCCTTTAGCACACACCAAGGCCCTGGTTCCCTTTTAACTCACTAAATTTGCTGGAAAGTTTATTATTATACCACTATGTAACTTTTTTTAAGTAATTGTGTTGGGATATTAATTGGAATAACATCCAATAGAAAATATGCCAGTTCAGCACCAGCAAAGTCCCAAGTATGCAGATCAATAGCATTTTACTCTATATTGGCAACTGGGCAATTTTATTTTAAATCTAGAAATGTTTTCTGTGTTTCAAGGTCAATTTCCTAGCAGTAAGTGAACAACATGCACAAAACATTATCACTAACTATAAATTTAAAAATGGGCTCCTTGCTTGTTTTATACCTGTCCTTGACTGGCTTTCAGAGTGCCTTAGCCTGTTTTGGAATTTGGATTTAGAATCTGGTACTGAGTTTCTTGGTAGAATTGGTATTGGTCTTTAGGTCTGCATTCTACCCCTGCACTCTGCCATGCCTACCCAGCTACTTGAATAGAATAAAATTTTCAGTTTGCTCATGGCTTGGTATTAATAAATTTTCTGTTACGTATTTGTACCAGAAGGAAATGGCAATGGGACAGAAGTGGATGTAATGTAGACTTGTAATTGAGGTTCAGATAATTGATTTGCTTATTGCCTGCTTTTTGTTTGTTTTTATAACAGACAAACCCCTAGGATGGGGATTTTTAAACAAGTTTCTGTTTTTGATTTTTTTTTTCTCTCCACTTGTATACAACTCAAAACTATTTTGAGGTGGCTTTTTCAAAGTCTGATTTATAAATTTAATGAGTTTTGTAAATTTAATCCAGAGTGCTGAAATTATGAATGTCTTACCAAATGATCATTGATAAGTTATTTAATGGAGTTGGTTTAGTGCTTTGTGTCATTGGCAAAAGTCACCAGATTAACTTGTCACCTTAATGGCAAGCTATTCCTGGTTTTAATACCTAGCCCTTGTTGCCCAATGTCTGTTTCCCGATTTGCAATTGGAATTTTAAGAAGATTTATTTATTAGAAGTAATAAATGATTTAAAAAGAAACCTTGAACAAGCTGTGCATAACAAACTGGATTAGGCCCTTTGATGCTCAAACCCATGCTCCCATTTAATAAAATAACGGCTGACCCTTTAATCTCAGCGTCAACAAGATACCCAACTCTAAGGCAATGAAGTCACTTAGAGTAAGAGTCATAGAGGAATACAGCATGGAAGCAGGCCTTTTGTCCCAATTCATCCATGCTGACCATGGTGCCCACCAAGCTAGTCCCATTTGGCCCATATCCCTCTAAGTCCCTCCTATCCATGTACTTATCCAAATGTCTTTTGAATGTTGTTATTGTACCTGCCTCAACCACTTCCTGGCAGTGCATTCCAAGTACCCACCACTTTTTTTAAAAAAAAATTATTTATAATATATAAAAAAAAAATTTGCCCAGCACACCTCCTTTGAACTTGCCCCTTCTTGCCTTAAATGCATGCCTTCTAGTATTAGACATTCTGATCTTGTGGGAAAAAGATACCAGCTGTCTATCTATGCCTCTCATAATCTTATAAACTTCTATCAGGTCTCCCCTCAACCTCTGCCACTCCAGAGAAAACAGCCTGAGTTTGTCTAGCCTCTCCTCATAACACATGCCGTATAATCTAGGCAACATCCTGGTAAACCTCTTCTGCACCCTCTCCAAAGCCTCCACATCTTTCCAATAATAGGGTGAACAGAATTGAATGCAATACTCCAGATGCAGCCTAACTAGAGATTTATAAAGCTGCCACATTATTTCCTGACTCTTGAACTCAATGCTTCAACTAATAAAGGCAAGCATGCCTTATGCTGCCTTTACCACCCTATCAACCTGTGGCAGCCACTTTCAGAGAGCTATGGACTTGGACCTCAAGATCCCTCTGTATATCAGCACTGTTAAGGGTCTTGCCCTTAACAGTGTACTGTCCCTTTTATGCTTGATCTCCCAAAGTGCAACACCTCATTTGGCTGGATTAAACTTCATCTGTTATTTCTCTGCCTATGCCTGCAAATGATCTATATCCCGCTATATCCTTTGGCAATCTTCTATGCTATCCAGAATACCACCAATCTTTGTATTGTCTGCGAGCTTACTGCAAATCCACATTTTCATCCAGTCCATTTGTATATATCCCAAACAGTAGAGGTCCCAGTACTGATCCCTGTTGAACACCACTAGTTACGGACCTCCAGCCAGAATAAGTCCCATCGACCAGTACCCTCTGTCTTTTATGGGCAAGAGATGTATAACACTTATCACATATCTGAATCGAAAGCCATTTCCAATCCTTGGCTCACTTACCTAGCTAATCAAGATCTCCCTGTAATTATTGATAACCTTCTTCACTGTCTATGATGCCACCTATTTTGGTATCATTCACAAACTTACTAACTGTTTAAGAGCCACTTACTAACAAGAATTTTTTAAAAATTATATAGCCCTGGAATCCTTAATTTCTTCAGAACTCATCATCCCAGGAATCAATCTGGTGAGCTTTCACTGCAGTCCCTCAAGAGAAGTATATCCTTCCTTGGGTAGGGAGACCAGATCTTATTACAATATTCCAGATGTTGGTTCACCAGGGCTCTTTTTAATTGGAGCAAGACATCTTTACTGTTGTACTCATCCTCTTGCAATGCAAGTCAACAAAGAGTTTGCCTTTCTAACTGCTTACTGTACCAGCATTTTGCCTTTCAGTATACAAGGACACCTAGAGCCCTCTGAACATAGACACTTTCACCTTTCCCATTTACAAAAAATACTGTTTCTATTTCTTCCTCATTTTCCATATTACATTATATCACATCAATCATTTCCTTGCCCATTCATTTAACCTGACTATATCTCCTGCAAGTCCCCCTGAATCCTGCACAATCCACACTGCCACTTTGTTGGCTCACCTGATTTCCTCTCACCCCCACCCTCACCAAATCAAAATAATAGTCTTTTAAACTTCATCTTTTGGATCTGGGCAGACCTGGTAAAGCCAACATTTATTGCCCATCCCCAACAGCCCTTGAATTGAGTGACTTGCTAGGTAATTTCAGAGGGCTTTTAAGGGTCAACTAGATGAGGTGGGTCTTGAGTCAAATATAGGCCAGACCAGGTAAGGATGGCAGGTTTTCTTCCTTAAAGATGTTAGTGAACCAGGTGGATTTTCAATTGTGATCCACTAGATTTTGCAGTCAGTAGTACTGAAGTTAGTTGTTTTTCCCCAAAAAACTAGATTATTAACTGAACACATCTGCCATATTACCCTCAATATTATGTGTTCTAATTTTGTGTAATAATCACTTGTGTGGCATGTTATTGAATGCCTTCTGTCAGTTCAAATACACAGTGGCCTTGCCTATTCTGCTGGTTCCAACCTCAATATATTCCAACAGATTTATCAAATGTGATTTACTGATCCATGTGTCCCCTGTTACCACTCAACATATCAGTATTTTCCCTGCTATTGCTCTAGTTCCTCGTTTTCTCTTCCTCCTTTCTTAGATAGAGGGGTTACATATGCTACCTTTCAGTCTGTGGGAGCCATTTTAGAATCTGGAATTTTGGCAGATGAGAAGCTTATGACCTATATCCACCATCTAGGATGCTGGTCATCTGGTCTTGGGGATTTAATGCCTTTCACTACCATTAATTTCTCCAATACTTATTTAAAAAATTTGATGCTAATTTCTTTGTGCTCCTCATTAATCTAGGCTTGTAGTTCTTCATTATTTCCAGGAGATTTTCTATGCCTTTGAAGACAATCAATTTCTGTTATTTTCTTATTCTACAATATAAATTTTCTAGTCTCTGTAAGGGACCCACATTACCTTTTGCTAATCTTTTTCCTTTTTGCTTTTCTATACAAATTCTTAAGTCTGATTTTTATTTTTCCCCCTCTACTGGTCCATTCTATTTTCCCTTTCCTTATTGATGATTTAGTCTTCCTTTGCTGAATTCTGAAGTTTTCCCAATTCTCAGATCTTTTTATTTCAATATTATAAGTTTTTTTTTAATTTAATGGTACACTTAACTTCCCAGCTATGGCTGGACCATTATTCCTAATGGTTTTTTTCTGCCTTAATGGGATATGTTACTTGTGAACTGTGTGTTAATTCTTAAAAGTTAGCCTTTTTTTTCCCTTTGTGGTCCCTTTTCCTAATCAACCTTGGCCAACTGATGCTTTGTGCCTTTATTGTCTACTTTATTCAGATTAAGAACCAGGTCTCAAGTCAAGCTGATTTCAAATCTTGATAAAATTTGATCATTACACAGTTCTCTAAAGACCCTTGAACTACTAAACAATTAACCCTTTCTCATTGCTAGATTTGAAGTCGCCAGTTCCATTTGTTTTCTTCAATATACTAATCCAGACAAACACTTCTTGCATTAATCATTTCATTAATTTGACCTCCATGCTATTACTACCAATTTGGTTTCCCATTCCAAATGTAGATTAATGCCCCCTGATGATTATTGTTTTATCCTCGTTACTACGTTATGTTATTGTTTGGGAGCCAATATACAAATCCCACCAATGTTTTATTTCTCTCTTTCTTAGCTCCACTTAACTGACTCTAATTAATTTTTTTGAGCTAAGATATTTCTTCCACTGCCTTTATCCCGTTCTTTACTTTGAGGGCTACCCTGCCATCTTTTCTATTTTGCCTGCCTCTTTTCTGAAAGTTAAATATTGGGGAATATTCCCAACCAAGGTTACTTTGCAACTATTGACTCACTCATAGCTATTAGACCAGACTCAATTATTTCTATTTGTCATTAATTCACCTATTTTTTATGAATGCTACGTACCTTCAGAATACTTCATTAGTATTTTTAATCATTCCCCCCCCTGACTAATTTGCATACTCTTGTGCACTGTCCCTGTCATGTTAGTTATCATTAACCATTTTGCCACCCTGCATTATCGCTTTATCATTTTTGTTTCTTTTAACTTTCTAAATTTCTCCTGACTAGACTGTTTCCCAGTCCTAGTTATTCAATTCACTTGTCCCAATCGCTTCACTTGAAGCCCTTTCCCCAGTACTGATGCCATTGCCCCATGAATTACAACTCATTTTTTCGACACCAGTCATTCAGCCATACATTCAGTTCTCTGATCATAATTACCCTGTGCCGATTTTTACATGATTTGGCTAATAATTCAGAGGTGAGGTATGCTGAAATAATGAAGTTCTCCACCTAATCACTTTACAGCTTCTTGTGTATGTGGTAATTTTTTCTGCTTGCCCTTTCACTTATCCTATTTATCCTTGCAACCTATTTGATAATTATTGAAGAACTTTTTTTGAAAGGAAATGTGTTATTAACAGAACTTTTTATTAATGCATTCTTGGTGATATATTTTTAAAATTTATATAATTATGACTATTATTAAACCAGTTTCTTTCACTGAAATTCATGCTTCCAAAAGTAGAAAGATTAGAACAGAAGAAATGCAGTTGTACTTTTTTTTTCCATCAATACTTTCATATTCCTCTTCTGAAATCAAGGTTTGAATTATAATTTGGACTGGAGAATAAAATATAATTGTTAACAGCTTTTGCACAGTTTAAACAAAATTTGCATTTTAACAAAAAGGACTAAGAATGAAAACATGTACTTTGTATCGCTGATCAACAAATATTCCTCCCAAGTCCCTGATTTAAGAAAGAAATAGTAAATCCTGTTGATATTAATTTTTTGTTCTAGTCATAGGATTCTTATTCCTGACATATTGTGAAGGGAATAAATCTCAGTATATCCTTCAGTTTGGAAGACTTGTTCAGCAAGGGAGAACCGAATCCCAGTTTAAGTAATGCAATGAAAAGTGTTAAAAGATTATTTGTAGCTAGATTCTCTAATCTATTCCTAGATTATTTAAATTTTACATTCTATAGGGTGTGAGCTTGCCACAAAGAAACTGGGTATGTTGTTGTTTATATTTACATATGGTAGGTAATTCCTGACTGCAAAACATTAGCTGGGATATACACGGGTGACCCAGTGACTTGGTGTAAATTTGTTTGTATGTTATTCTTCATATAATGTATTTAACTCAAAGCATGTAATATCTATAATTCATTAATGTCAAACAACTTCCAATGACTCCATGTATGCAAATGGAAATTAAGAAGTTACTGGCCTTGTGCAAATAAATACAGAAATCAGGAAGCTACGGTCCATTACCATGCTCCTTCAGAAGTTTCTCTTCACTTAATATTCAAAATAATAATGATTTTGTGAACTGAACCTCGTTAAAGACAGTGGAGAAACAAAAGGACTGCAGATGCTGGAACCTAGATGAAAAACACTATGATGCTGGAGGAACTTAGCAAGCCAGGCAGCATCCATGGAGAAAAGCAGGTGATAAACGTTTCAGGTCAGGACCCTTCTTCAGGACTGACGAAGGGTCCTGACCCGAAACGTTGACGGCCTGTGTTTCTCCATGGATGCTGCCTGGCCTGCTGAGTTCCTCCGGCATCATAGTGTTCTCCATCGTTAAAGACAGTGCTTAGTTCAAAGTAAAGTTTATGAAATTTACTGCCGTATATCTGCTAACTTGGTCCATTAATGAGACCAGACTTATCAGAAGGCAGCTTTAATTGCTGAGTTATTTACCTGTTCTGAAACCACCAGCTATTCAGGATTATAAACTTTCCTGTGTAAATGGCCAGGACACAAGTTCTAACCATCAGGGCCACCTTTATATGAGTGATGAATTAAAATTACTCTAAGCCCAGACTGCAATTTTTTAAATGCCCCAGGGAAAGACACATCTTATATATAAAAATTTGTTTGTATGCCTATCACAGCCCACGAAAAAATTAGGTACATTGTATCACAAAATGGCTACAGCACAACAAGGAGGCTATTTGGCTCAAGTCATAACCAGCTCTATGCAAGAACAATCCTACTAGCCCTCTCCTCGTAGTCCTGCAAAATCTTTCCTTTCAGATAATCAGTTTTCTTTTAAACACCACAGTTGAACCTGCCTCCATAATTATCTCTGGCAGTAATCTTGACCCTAACTATTTCTTGTGTTTAAAAAGTGTTACTTTTGGTTCTTTTACCTATTACCCTAATTTTAGGCCCCTGAGATCTTGTCACCTCTTTCCTAACGGTTTAAAATTGTGCTGCAGGAATTCATCCCTTTATCTACGCCAATGGCACTGAAATGGACTATGACCTCTGGTTGTTCACTTTCCCACTCCAGAATTTTCTGCAACTGCTCAATGATATCCATAACCTTGATACCAAGGAGGCAACATCCCATTCTGGAATCACTTCTGCAACCATGAGAAAACCCATTTACTCCCTTAACTATAAAATGTACTGACATTTTTCTTCCACCTCTGTTTTGTTGATGTTATGGTTGCAGTTACACATGTACAACCAATTCCCCAACAGAATTTAGAGCTGGATGCTTGTTAGATAGCAAGATGCTCTTATTTTTAAAATCTGGGCCAGCATCAAAGCACAATCACACCATGTAACTTGCTACAAGTTGCCTTGTATCTCCAGCAACCCCGCTTCAATCCTAACCTTTGGTTCTGTTCGTGTGGTGCTTTCATGTTTCCCTGTGACTGCATAGGTTTCCTTTGGGTGGCCTGGTTTTCTCCTTCATCCCAAAAAAAATGTGGGCTGGTAGGTTAAACGGCTACTGTATATTGCCCCTACTGTGGAGATGAATGGTAGAATCAGGGAGAGAGTTGATGGGAATGTGGGGAAAATAAAACAGGTCATGCTAGGATGGTCAGTACAGCCCTGGTGGGCCAAAGGGCCTGTATGCACATTGTGCATCTCCGTGACTCTAAGTGTCGTCCTATTAAAAAAAAATTATTTGTTATACCAAATTTTACAGCTTTGGATGAGGATTGGTCCACAGCATTAGAGAGAAAAACAGGGGTATCTGTTTTTTCAAGTTCTCACTTAAACTTTTTGAGGTAGAAAATAAATTAGGACAGAGTAATAAATGTAACTAAAAACAGAGCTGAGCAGCTTTGTGTAGGACCCAAATAAGCATTTTTTATACAAAAGAATACTAGAGTCAATCTGAAGTATGAGTGTAAATTCAATCTAAAAGATAAGTGATAACCAATACTCGAAAATGCTGTTGATAATGTTGTCATGTGGCATTTCCATACCAATAACCTACTCACAAATGTTCTTTTTGAATTTGTCCAGGACCAAGCTCACCTCCACACCTCATTACAATCTGGTCCAAATATGGAAAAAAAGAGCTGAAATGCCAAGGTAGGTTTAGAACAAGAGTCCTTAACATTGAAGCAGTTTTTGACCAAATGTGGCTTGAATAACCTTAGTTCTTACCAACTTCAGTTTTACTGAGTTTAGGGGGAATGGGATGCAATTAGAGCCATACCATTAGTACAAAGAAAATTATTGTGTTAATTCAAGGCCAATTATCTCAGCTCAGAGTTCCTCAAGGTACTGTCTTAAGTATTTCTTATTTCCTGTGCTTCTGAATGAGTTCTCTGGCTACTTAGAAATACCCTGCTCTGTGTTGTGTAGCAGCTATTGTAACATGAGGAAATTAACTTTGAAAATGGAAAATAGAGAAAAAAATCATAGAAGGTTTTGTTACTTGGAATACCAACCTGTTCCACTGCACAGACTAGTTTAATGAGTTCATTATATTGACTTATCAAACTGACTTTAGCTAAATACAGAAATATTCAGTGGTGACCATTTATGGTCCTCAAAATACTATCATGGGGAAGAATGGTGGAAAGCAAAAAAATTGAGGCTGTATATATAGTATTTAATGATGAAATGTAATGAACAGGCTATGTTTTGAAATAAACTTGTTGCAAAGACAAATTAACCAATTGATCATTAGATCTTTATTTGGTTACAGTATTATTTTAGTATTGTTGTATTTAATTTTTTCAATATATCTGTACGGAAGTATAGTTTAAACCAATTAAATTGGATTTGAACATAATCTGTCAGTTTTTAAAGTTGAATTATAGTAAGGATTATTCTGGTATTATCATCATATAGGGTAATTAATAATTAGGATCATCCATGAATAAAACAGATTCATTTTAAAATATAACAATAGACAAGGTCTCCTTATAAATCCAGCTGTGCTAGAATTTAAGAGAAACAGTACTCTAAAATGCCACCAAACTGTAACGATTATCTACTAACCTTTGCAATATAAGGTGTTGCCTGTTTGCCACTTTGCACAAATCCTTGCTTCTCAAGCTGTTCCATAACCCAGTCAATTTTAGATGACATATCATTCATTCTCTCCTCCAGTTGATTTGTGCGTATAATGAGACTAAGAGAAAGTTGCATAAAACAAATAAACCTCATGAACCTACATGAGTTTCAATACAATGTTTGACAATATAGGAATCTTGTACCACAGATACCTATACCACTGTGGCAGACCTTTTCTATTTGTGGTGGACCAATGGGGTTGCTGATTTAAAGTGGTGAGATGCCATAAAATGATGGGCCACCCACCTATCTCCCTGGCCCCACAGTATTGTTCCCAGAACAATTATCCTGCTTGCAATTTGATTATACTTATTCTTTCTCTGACTTTCTCTGCCTTATAAATTGATTGTCTCTTTTTAAGTCACAGGTATTTTTGCAACCCTACAAAATACCACCAAACAAAGTGCATATCAAGTTAAAATCTTTAAATATGGAATATTCATATTTTAATAAATGAAGTAGTTTGGTAAAACAAACATTGTGATAAAAAGTGAATTTGGAGTTACCTCTGAAAATAACCCACAAAATGTTCAGTTTCTGCCCTACACCAGTAAGATTGGGAGGGAAATTCTGGCAGAAGTGAGGAGAGATGATACAGAAGAAACAATACTGGAGGTATGCATGCACAAATCATTAAAAGTAGCAGGCAGGTTGTGAAAGCAGCTAATAAGGTATATACAATTCTGGCCTGTCAATGGAGGCATAGAGTATAAAAGCAGAGAAGTCATTCTGATACTTTATAAAATATTGGTCCATCTCAGATCGAGGATTGTGTTCAATTCTGGTTGCCACTTTGTAGGCAAAATGTGAGAAAAGGTCCGAAAAAGAACCATGAGAATAGTTTCTGGGATAAGGGACAATAGTTTGGAGAGGCTTGTGATGTTTTCCTTGGAGATGAAAGATTTGATAGAAATTGCTCTGGTGGAGAACCAGTGTGGACAGGATGTATCTGTGATATGCACTATGACACTAGTGCATCCACAGTCTCCATACCCACCTCCTTCAAAACTCCAGGATGCAAGTTATCAGGTGCTGAGGGTAGATTGGATTTCAGTTCCATTAATTTCTCTAGTATCATCATTTTTATTTCTCTTGTTATTAGGCAGCATACATCACAGATATTTCCAGCATTTTCATGTTCTTTAGATATTTTTTCCAGTTCTTTGCCTTCTAGCTCAGAAATTTTCATTTCTTAGACTTGATGAGAACTGGCTATTGAAGACTAATAAAGCCTAGAAATTGGTATTTCACATGAGACATTCCTTGATCTAACACCAATGCAGAAAATAATTAAAGAACTCACAAGTTTTCTTTAGTAGTAATCTGTCTATCAGATTTCTTTACGGGATTGCGAGGAGCAATGGGTTCTTGTACAGCCTGTTTGTAATAATATTGATTTGAAATATTTTGTCGATGTGGTATCCTCTCCTCAAAACCAAGAAGAATGGATTACTCAGAATTACAGAATAAATCACTTCAATTAGAAATTTTATTTGTATTAGCTACATAAAGTGGGAAGGAATGAGCAGGAGCTATGTGTAGTCAATGGAATTTATTCTTACTAAACTATTTTCAAATGTACATGGTTAGTCTTATTTGTAAACTTAGTTGCCTGATGTAGCTATGATGGTTGTATATATTTTAATTTATAAGATAAATTTTTTTTGTAAATACCATCTTATGAAACGAAAGTGTTCAGTTCATAGATTATACAGGTGGTTTTGAAAAGATTAAATTAGAACAGATTTGACCAATGACCAAATGTATTAACAGGTGTACATGACTGGAAACAAACTTTATCAGTAAATATTTTGAACAGTGAGATTTGTTCATAACTTCTCCTTTAAAAAATTTCAAAGAATTATTCATATATGAGACGTTGCAATATTTTCTCTTGCTACTGCCCAGAATACTTCATGGCGTATTTCCAGTATTTTCTATTTTTATTTCAGATTTCCAGCAACTGCAGCATTTGCTTCATCAAATATTGATTTTTAAAGTGTTACGGACTCAGTGAAAGTCCCTTTAAGATAGAGAATGTGTGTGTATGTATGTGTGGGGCGTGCTTACGTCAATAGAAGATAAAGGACGTAATGACGTTGTTGAAGAAGTAAGAAGAAGAAGAAGAAGAGAGAGAGAGAAGGGAGAGAGACACCAGCCTGCTTGTTTTCTCTATCGATGGATGAGAAACAATAACTGTGTTTGCCATTGAAATCCACGTATGGAAGTTGGAAGTAATCCAGTGGAGTTCACTTTGTTGCTGACCTGTAGAAGGAAACAGGTATTTGTGTGTGGACGACCACGGTTCGGATGCTTTTCGGGGTGAGGAAGTCACTACCGAGTAAACACTGAAGTGTCGTTTGGGTTCCATCGTGGAACATTTGGATTTCGTATGTACTCTCTCTATGTTTTTCTACATCTACATCTTATCTTCAGACAACGGTGGTTGTTGAAGAAGCCCTTGCTCATGTTTCACCTTATGGCTTGCGGAACTGAACTTTAAGAACCATTCAGGAACTGGGAGTTTTGGACTTTGTCACACACACACACGACGAGTTTAGTTTTGGGGTTAACGTTCGAGGTTTAACATTTTTGAATTCTAACATACTAACATTTTTACTTTTATTTTACGTATTATCATAAGTAGTGATTAATAAAATAGTTTTTAACACTGAATCATGCTCAGTGTGTTTCTTTTGTTGCTGGTTTGTGACAAAATGAATTAATGCAGCATTATTCTCGTATTACATAATGACAGGTAAAAAACATACGAATTATGAAAAATAAAATTATGAATAGTTTTCATTATTTCATAACTCTACATATCCCATATATTTGATCAAAATTGGGCCAATTTTTGATAATTGCTACAAATCCTCTTTGTATACATAATCATTTAGATAATTTGTCTTATTCATTCTTTATAAATGCTGCATCTCACCTTTTTAGATTCTGTAAGATCAAGCTCTTCATCTTCATTCCTACAAGAATTAGTGAAGGATAATTCAGTTTGGATCAGTATTTTCTTCACTTTTTTAAAATATATTTTACAATTTATTAGGTAAAGAACATTTTATCATGAAATGAATGGAAAAAATTATATTGGAATCATTGATGTCAAAATACTAGCTAACAAAGTAGCATTAGCTGCATTTTTTGGAAATGTTTCTTTTCATGAAACAAACAAGACAATTTGATAGTCACAAAAATTTATAATTTGTACTATGAGCATATTTTCATTAAATATTTAAGTTTCCTTTTACAAGTTCTGCCATTGGAAACAATTGGAAACAATTGTTCACTCTGAATGGCATGATGGCCCATCTATAATTTTGTAATTCTGTATCAGAACATGTTTACTATGCAATTCTTATAATCTGAAACATTTGACCTGTGGCTGCTGTGTAATTGCAATAAGATTACAATGCCAGTACTCCATAATAATTATGCACACTATCCCACATGACAGTTTGTGCTGTAAAACTTTATCTGAAACAGGGAGAACATGTGTTGCTACAACTGGAGGAGGATCTTCAACACCAAATACTAAAGGAATAACGTGTGCACCAGATACAATTGGCTAGCACTATTTATCACCCTGTTGGGAGCCTCTGATGCTTGTCATAAGTGGTCTCTAATGTAATTTGGTACCTGTGCCAGGTACTTCTCCATTGGCTATAGCAGAATTGAATAGATGCAGGGGGCATAGAAATCAGATAAAATTTATGACACAGCAGGCCAGTGTGCCCATCTTATCTGAGCCAATTTAAGAAAAGCTAACTGTACATTCCATCTTATGGCCTGTATCCCTGAAGGCCACCAGTCTCCAAGTATACACCCAGGTACTTTTTAAATATGACGAGGATTTCTGCCTCTACCAGCATTTCATGCTATGAGTTCCACACCCCAATCACCTTCTGAGTGAAAAAAGTTCCCTCATCTTCCTTCTAACCTTTCATAGAATCATACAGCATGGAAACAGGCCCTTTGGCTCAACCAGTCCATGCCAACCAAAATGCCCATCTTAGGTAGTCCCATTTGTCCGTGTTTTGGCCCAAATCCCTCTAAACCTTTCGTATCCATGTACCTGTCCAAGTGCCTTTTAAATATTGTTAATGTACCTGTTTCAACCACTTCCTTTGGCAGCTCATTCCATATATGGACCTCCATCTGGCTGACAAACTTGCCCCTCAGGTTCCTATTAAATGAACCTGATGACAAAATCTAAGAACACTGCTTTTCACCCCTCTGCAAAGGGGAACATGAAGCACCTCATAACTTTCTACATGACAACCTCCTCTGTTCCAAAGAAATTAATCTCGTTTATCCAATTTACTCATAGTTACAATTTTTCAGTCTTGGCAATACCTTTTAAATCTTCTCTCTACCCTCTCCAGTGCAATCTCATCTTCCCAGGATGCAATCTAGTAGTCAAACTGTGAGATAACTAGTGATATATCCTGTTCTAAACTAACCTGTCTGCTCCATATTCTTTGCCTTGGCTAATAAAGGAAAGCATCCACATGCCTTTTTAGCTACCTTACTGACCTACGCTGCTACCTCCAAGGATCTGTAGATGTATATCACAAGGTGCCTTTGTTCCTCCACAACACTGAGCATCCTCTCGTTTATGGTATATTCCCTTTCCTTATTGCACCTCTCTAAATATATTACCTCACATTATCCTGACTTAAATTTCATTGGCCACTTCTCTGTACAATTGACTGGACCACCTCCAACTTCCTGCAGTCTAAAGCTTTCCTCTTTACTGCCAACAAATAGTCAATCCTTGCATGATCTTGAAACTTGAAAATATCCTACACATTTATTAACATATATTACAAAAGGCAAGGGAGCAAGTATTGAACCCTTTGCCACTTGAAGGCTCTTGAAATGTTCATGATCAATGATCATTTAGCAGCCTGAGAAAATTTTAATACAACAACAACAACTTGGGTAACCCAGCTCAGTCTGTTATCTGACAATGGCTGCCATTCAGCACTTTCACCTGTCTGTGGAACAGTAAACTGCGGCATTTATGTTGTAACTGAAACCTGGAGATGGGGAAGATGGTGGACTCCAGAGGTGTTATAACCATTTTTAGTGCTAGTGATTCCTTCAAGGAGTTCCCAGTTACAAAATCCACTCAGCATTTATGCAGAATATCAATACCACACACCAGAACCTGACACAAGAGATTAACTAGTTACTGTATATCACACCCTCTGGCATGTTTTACAAACTCCTTTCCAGCCATTCCAAAACAATTGCTGATATACAGGAAGCAATTTTTATTTAAAGACTGGTGTCCCCATGTAAATTCATCATCAATGTAGATGTGATAATGGACTTGGAATTCTAATCTTTGAAGTTAGAAACAAAAAATGTCATTAAGGCAAGAGACAGTTCAACTGATGGTGTCCATGTAATTCATCACTGAACAAAAAATTTGCAACCAAATTCCTTTTCATGTTCTCTTCAGTTAAATATGCACATTTGAGCTGACTTCAAAGCCCTGATTTTAATTCTGTGTGGAAAATAGGCCAACGGGGCAAACATGACACACACTTTTATTATGCTGAGGTCATTTATATCTATTTACATTTTTAAATTATGGTCTGGTTATTTCCTCAGAACTGCTCCTATTCCACTGGATTGACTTCACTGGAAGTGTGCAAAGATTCCAGCAAAATTGGAGAGCTGGAGAAAATCCAAGGTGATTTCTGCTATACTTGCCTTTGAGATTTGTGTCTGCTTAAGTCTAAAAGAAGTGATCTTGTAGGTGGACAGAAATATGCTTAAGTCAGAATGTATAATACCTCTCAAAATCATTCTGTAGAGCTGTTTGGCTTCTTCTACCATTTTTGTAGCCAGGAGATTGATGAGCTCTAGTTTGTAGTTTTTTTAGATTGAATTTAAAAAGAAGGCTATTGTAACCCTGTAATTAACATTACAAAATAATCCATTAAAGTGAATTTTCACATTAAAAAGCATTTGAATTCTTTAGAATTTAAGATTATATCATGATCACAGAATACACATATTCAGTATTTTTGCTCCATAATATTCCACTACAAACAATATCCATTTTCTTTATCAAATTCACTCCTATAAACAAAAATGCACCAATCAAAATAAACCTTTATGTATTAAGTCATAGGTTAAACTGTTCATTTTTGTTTATATCCTAGTGTTGGAATAAATGCAACAAAGAAATCAGAAGCTATTACTGTGATGAATTTCCTTGCCATTTTTGTCACTGTTCAAAGAGCAAATCGGGAAAATAAGACCGAATCTGTTTCTAGTGTTTTTTTTCTTTTTTCAGAACTGTCCCACCTCTTTTGCCCTTTCATGTGATCTGCATACTGGGTCCTAGAGCTGCTTGATACTAACCAAGAATTACAATACTACTTCCAGATCTGTTGAGAGAAGTGGAAGAACCTAAGCCTGAAGAGTTAGAAATTCTTGGTGTGATTTTTATTCTGCCTATACAGATCTGCACAAGCAACCAGAATATTTTAAACCCTATTTATTATCTTATCAACATAGTGACAGCTCCTTAAGAACAAATGTAGCTTTCTTTATGGGAAGTCATTTTATAGGATGGAACAAAGGACTTATTAGCAACATGCAAGGGGAATGTAACTCAGCTCCTCATACAAAATGCAGGAAGTACTTTAGGCAATTGTTGACATATACAAATAGACATGCATAATGAATCTCATCATGGATTAATGAAATGGAGAAATATTCTATAAGATAGAGTGACATTCATTTTTCTATAGTGCCTTTACAAGTTCAGGACATCCAAAGAAACTTAAGACCAATTAAGTGATTTTTGAAATGTAGCCATTGTTATAATGTACAGAAACCAGAGGTAACGAGTGTAGTTAATTTATTCTCAACAACAGGTAGACTGGAGGAATCTTTTCCTCCTTTCAGAGGTAGATAAAACTGGATGACATAGATTAGGGCAAGGGGTGAGATTTAGAAAGGATCTGTGGGGGACCTTTTTCACCCAGAGAGTGGAGTACCTGGAATACACTGCTTGAGAGAGTGATGGAATCAGAGTCACTGACAGCATGTAAGAAATGTCTAAATAAGCTCTTGCATTGTGTAGACATAGAAGGTTATGGGCCAAGTGCTGGAAGATGGAATTAATACAGGTGTGCCCACTGGTCAGCATGGACAGGGTGGGCTGAATGGCCTGTTTCCACATTTATGACTCTAAAGGAAACCTTCAAATGAAATGCATAGCAGAAAATGCACCAATTAAAAATAGCTTTTACGTTAAATAATTGAGATTATGATTAATTTCCTACCTTTCTGACCACATCGTAAATATCAAAATCTACTTTTTTTAATGTTTTGTCATCCTTGACTTCAGAATAGGTGTCATTAATGATGGCCAAAAACACATTCTGAAAGGAAACATATCAAGTGGACAGAACATTCTGCACTTATCATACAAGTGATCAGGAGTATGATTATTTGCATTTATTATTCACATTAAAACAGAGTTCCCATAGAGAATTATTTCTGTAATAAAACCTGCATACACTGTCAATCTGAAGTGATAATTTGCAGTTAAGATACAATTTTAGGTTTTGTTGACGGCATGAAATCTGATTATGCAGCATGGATAGCATGAAATCTTAAAGACTGGATCCCCATCTAGTGCACCTAGTTTCCAGTGCATCTAAAGTTAGAAGAAATCGGAGGCTATACTGCTGGTGTGTACAAACCTCATTTAAGTTACAGCTTCATCATATTAAGTCTTTTGCTGAGATTCATGATATCGCACATAGACGACTCCATGTACGTCTAGGTAATTCCAACTGTGGTACAAGTCACAGTGACAGTTTGAAGACCAGAAATTCCTTTGCTTTTAGTCATAATCATAGGGTAATACAGCACAGAAACAGGCCCTTCAGCCCAACTCGTCCAAACCGACTAAAACACCCATCTAAGCTAGTACTATTTACCTGTGTTTGGCCCATATCCCACTAAACCTTTCCTATCCATGTACCTGTCCAAATGTCTTTTAAATGTTGTTCTTGTACCAGCCTTGACCATTTCCTCTGGCAGTTCTTTCTATATATGCACCATCTTCTGCATGAAGAAGTTGCCCCTCAGGTCCCTTTTAAATCTTTCCCCTCTCACCTTAAACCTATGCCCTCTAGTTTTTCATTCCCCAACCCTGGGAAAAAGACTGTGCATTCACCCTTTCTATGCCCTTCATGATTTTATACAACTCGATAAGATCATTCCTCAGTCTGTTATGCTCCAAGGAATAATGTCCTTCTCTGGCTTGACTTCCCAAAATGCAATATCTCACACTTATCTGAATTGAACACCATTTGCCATTCCTTGGCCCACTTACCTAGTTGATCCAGATTTTTTTTGATAACCTTCTTCACTCTCTTCTATATTTTAGTGCCATTTGCGAACTTACTAACCATGCCATGTACATTCTCGTCCAAGTCATTTATATTCAACAATGCTTCCTGAATTAGATGAGGATTTTCAATTAATGCAGGGCAATAGTTCCAAACTCAAAATTACTTTTGGAGGTGGGAGGTGGGGGGAATCTCTATTGCCAACAATATCCAAAAACCATGATCTCCGATCTGGATCTTACAGGACTGCGGTTCCTCTATTTCACAGCAGAATCAGTAACCAAATTGTGCCACTTGCTGCCATCTGCACTATGTGTAACTTTGCCATACGTTGTGTCACCTGCAGTAATCCTTCCAGATTACTACAGGTGACATTTACTGGGCTCCCAAGAAACAGTCACTTGCATGTTTGCCTGGGTAAATCTTTACATTAATGCTTACTATCTGGGGAACAAAACTGATGCTTTCATTTTGCAGGATTATTGATGGTCCTCAGAGAGTGAACAGATGGTGGCTGGGAGCCCTTTGTAGCCATGGTTCATGTATGCAATTATAAATCTCCACACAGCAGTAGAGCACAGATTTGCTGACGCATATGCCACTTTCCAAATTTCCCTTGAGCACACTATAAGAATATTGCAGCAAAAATCTGCTCATGGAATTGTATGGCATATAAGGAGTTCATTTAGCCAACAGTAATCTAGCAAGCTCTGTAAGAGAGCTTTCCAGCTACTCAAGACTCTAAACTTTCCCTATCCCACAACTTTTTAAATTTTGAGTAAATATCCAGCTATTGAATCTGCTTGCTCACCTCCATCAGAATATTCATTCCAAATCACAACAACTTTGCTGCATAAAACAATTCCTCCTATCTCTGGTTCTTTTGCCAATCAACTTAAATGTATTTACTCTGCTTAACTTTGCTATTTTGCAACTGGAAGTATTCATGATTTTGAACACCTCCCTCAACTTTCCCTATAACCTTCTCTGCTTTGAGAACAATCCTAACTTCAACAGTCTTTCCATGCAACTGAAGTCCCTCATCCCTGGTACCCAGTCCAAGCGTCCTCTAATGCCCTCTAAGACCTTGACCTCTAAAGTGTAAATGTAAACAATTCCAGCTGAATAGTTCTCCATTCCTTTCTGATTAAACTCATGAAAATGTTATGTTTTTAGCAGCCTTCTCAACCCATCATGCTGCTTTTGTAGGTGACCAAAATATTCACCAGGTCTTTCTTTTTCTTCACCTCCTTTAAAATTGCGCCATTTTGTTCAATGACCTCTCCTCGTCCTTCTCATATGATTGAATTGCTTTACACTTCTTTGCATTAAAAGTTATTGGCCACCTGTCTACTATTTCAACAGTCTGCTTAGATCAGGGGTGCACAAACCTTTGGGCTTGGATAGCCAATTTTAGTTTGGAACAGAAGACCCTGGACAGACGTCGTTGCTGACACCTCTCTGGGTATGTGCAATGAAACATTTGGTTGCCATCATTTACACAAAATTCTACCTGCACATGGGAATCATTGGAACACTAAAGCAGGTCTTAACCAATTCTGAGACTGCCTCTTTCTCCGATTAGATAGCTTCTTTAAATTTTCATTGTTATTAATCACTTCCACTGCACCCTTGCTGCCAATGCCTTTAGCACCCTCCATCATCTGCCTGGCCTCCTCACTCAGCATTTACTTGACCCTTCTCAACTGCTTGACCATCCTTATAATCTGCCTGACCACCCCCATGCACCATGAGATCCTCTCATCCTGTCATACCCATACCTTCCTGTCAATCCTCTTACTTTTTTTTCCCACTATCATCCAGTCCACCCAAGGTAACGCTCTTCTACTGTCTTTCTCTGTTCATTCTGCGATAGTGTTTAATTCTCACAGGAAGAACCTATCCTACTCTGCACAATGCATAAAGTCTTGTATTTGTAGTGGTGGCCCTCTAGTGGGCCAATCCAAGAGCTGTTGCAGGTCATGTTTCTAAGGTAAAAAAAACTCCTGAAGTCTGTAACTTTGGATGCCATGAAAAATTTGAAACAATGCTACATTAAGATTGTTTGTATGAACACTGTGAATGGCCCAATGTATCCATGTTGGAGTTTGCTCTCCATGGAAACAAATAATTCTGATTACATTTACACACCTCATTTCCATTTTCCTTCAACCACTTTCTTTCATTACTTATCCAATGTTGACATAAATTCTGGCATAACCAATAATTAGGAAGTGAATCACACTGTCTCACTTCTATGCCTGAAATATTTTCCCTATCCTTTGATGCAAGATTAGCTGCAATTGAAATGGAACAATATTTTTGACTGCACAACAATTGGAAGTCCTCTGGTTTTACGCACTCTGTTTCATACTCTTATTTTAACTTGTATCATATTGCACGTAATCCTATGTTGTATTAAAAAACTAGTTTTCAAATCTTCTTGTGTATTTGTAATTCCTCAGACAAGGCAGAATTTTAGGAAATCTGTGTTGTAACCATGGTGAAGATTGAGGGAGAGGTGATGTGGTTGGAAATGATTTGGTGCCTGGGACAGAAGTCTTTAAAAATTTCCACTTCTACTTTTGTCAGTTTCAAGACTGACCCACATTCACACTTTATCCTTCCTATGCTGGTGCCAGGGTCAAGGATGTCTCTGAGCAGTTGCAGAACATTTTCAAGGGTGAGGGCAAACAGCCAGACGTCGCTGTACATGTTGGTACAAATGACATAGGTAGAACAAGGGATGAGGTCCTGCATAATAAGTATAGGGAGTTAGGTAAGAAGTTAAGAAGCAAGACCTTGAGGGTAGTGATCTCTGGATTACTCCTGGTGCCACGTGCTAGCAAGGTCAGAAATAGAAAGATAGGCCAGATGAATTTGTGGCTGAGGAACTGATGCAGGAAGCAGGGATTCAGATTCTTGGACCATTGGGATCTCTTCTGAGGTAGAGGTGACCTGCACAAGAGGGCCGGGTTATACTTGAACGATAGAGAGACCAATTTCCTTGCAGGGAAATTTGCTAGTGCTACACAGGAGGGTTTAAACTAGATTGGCAGGAGGGTTGGTGCATGTGACTCTTAGCAGGAGCAAGTTATGAGACAAAGCAGTAGCCGGCAAGAGCAAGTTTAGTAATCAGGATGGCCAGGGGCACAGTAAAGGGAGGGAAAGGAATACTCAATTAAACTGCATGTATTTCAATGCAGACAAATTCAGAGTGTGGATTGGTTCTGAGACTGGGATGTTATAGCCACGACAGAAACATGGCTGAGGGAAGGGAGCTCAATGTTCCAGGATACAGATGCTACAGGCATGGTGGAGGTACAGGTAAGCAGGTGGGGGGGGGGGGGGGTGTTGCCTTTTTGATAAGGGAGGACGTAACAGCAGTGCTCCCTTATCAAAAAGGCAACTCTAGTGGGGCTATATGATAGACCCCCCCCCCCCCAGTAGACAGTGGGAATTTGAGGTGCAGGTGTGTAGAGAAATTGCTCATAGTTGTAAGAATAATAGGGTTGTGTTAGTGGGAGATTTTAATTGTCCAGTATTGACTGGGCTACCCAGAGTGTTAAGGGCATAGAAGGGATGGAATTTGTGAAATGTGTCCAGGAAAGTTTCCTGAGTCAATATATAGAGGGACCTACTTGGAAGGTGCAATACTGGACCTCCTCTTAGGGAATGAGGTAGGGCAAGTAACTGAAGTGGCAGTCAGGGAGTACTTTGGCTCCAGTGACCATAATTCTATTAGTTTTAAGATAGTGATGGAAAAGGATAGGACAAGTCCACAGGTTAGGGTCCTAAACTGGAGCAGGGCTAATTTTGGGGGAATTAGGCAGGATCTAGCAGAGGACGATTGGGTGAGCCTGTTTGAAGTGAAAGGAACGAATGGCAAGTGGGAGGCTTTTAAGGTTGTGATATCAAGAGTCCAGGGGCAGCATGTTCCTGTTAGGGTAAGGGAAAACCTGGCAAGTTTAGGGAACCTTGGCTGATGAAAGATATTGAGGCTCTGGTTAAGAAAAAGGAGGAAGCATACATTGGGTTTAGGAAGTTGAGGAGGATGAATCCCTTGATGATTATAAAAAAATTAAGAATACACTTAAGAGGGAAATCAGGAGGGCAAAGAAGGGGCATAAAATGGATCTGGCAGGTAAGGTTAAGGAAATTCCAAAGAGGTTCTAAAGCTATATTAAGAGTAAAAAGGGATGAGGTATTTGCGGCATATTAGGTGGATAAATCCTGACCAAATGCATCCTCAGACTTTGCAGGAGGCTGATGAAGGAATTGTGGAGGCCCTTGCAGATATCTACTTCATTGTTAGCCACTGGTGAAGTTGCCAAAGACTGAAAGGAGGCTAATGTCGTTCTGTTGTTTAAGAAGGGTAGCAAGAACAAGCTAGGGAACTACAGGCCAATCAGCGTGACATCAGTACAAAGCCATGCTGACTTCTCCTAATCAGAATTTGTCTATCCAAATGCTGGTAGGTCCTGTTCTTCAGAATTTCCTCCCTTGTTATTCATTATTTATATAAATGATATGGATGCGAATGCACAAGGCTTAATCAGTAAGTTTGTGGATGACATGTAATTAAGGGTGTTGTTGATAGTGAAGAATGTTATCGTAGATTATAGAGGGATCTTGATCAGTTAAGGAAGTGGACCGAGGAGTGGCAAATGGATTTCAATGCAGATAAGTGTGAGGTGATGCATTTTGGAAAGTCAAACCAGCGTAGGACTTATACTATGAATGGCAGGGCACAAGTGAGTGTAATGGAACATAGGGACCTAGGAGTACGTGCATAGTTAATTGAAAGTGGCGCCACAGGTAGACAGGATGTGAAAACTGAGTATAGGAGTTGGGACATTATGTTGCAGCTGTATAAGTCATTGGTGAGGCTGCACTTGCAGGACTGCGTATAGTTTTAGTCACCCTGTTATAGGAAAGACATGGTTAAACTGGAAAGGGTGCAGGAAAGACTTATGAGGATGTTGCCAGGACTAGAGGCCCTGAGTTATAGGGAGAGGTTGGCCAGGCTAGGTCTTTATTCCTTGGAACATCAGAGAATGAGGGGCAACATTACAGAAGTGTTTAAAATTATGAGAGGCACAGATAAAGTGGATGGTAACAGTCTTTTCCCCATGGTAGGGGAGTCCAAAACTAGGGGGCATAGATTTAGGGTGAGAGGGGAAAGATTTAAAAGGAACCTGAGGGGCAACTTTTTCATGAAGAGGATGGTGAGTATATGGAATGAGCTGCCAGAGGAAGTGGTTGAGGCAGGTACAATAGTTTCATTTGAGAAGTACTTGGATAGGTACATGGAGGGGTGGGCTTAGAAGGATATGGGTTGAATGCAGGAAATTAGGACTAGCTGGGTGGGCACTATGGTTGGCAAGGACTGTTTGGGCTGAAGAGTCTGTATTCGTGCTGTGCATCCATCAAATGCAAAGTATCACATCTCATTAGTTTCAAGTGGATATAGCTGATACTCTGCCCTCCATGCTTAAATCAGGCATTTGTTGAAGATACATCTGTGAGTCCAATCTTGTGAGTCTGTTACCTGAAGCCTTTTGATCAGATTATAGGATGCAAATCACTCTCAGTACTTAACTATTCAACAATGCAGATATTTCACATCTGTACAGTGAACAATTGCATTTCAGTTACATAATTCCACATATGAGATAAATAGCCAATGCTGAAAATTCAGTGCTATTTTATTGCCTGTGAATGCATGTCCATAGAAGTAATAAAGCATATTGAATGTAAAATCAGTATGTTTTCTGGGATTAACTATACACGTTATGGACATTTATCACTGATACTGTATAACTCACCAACAGAACAAAGAATAAGCAGAATACAAATGTGATGAAGTAAATAGGCCCAAGGATGTGGTTTGCTTCTTCTATCTCACCAAAATTAAAATCTCCAAGAATAATCCTGAACTGTGTAAAACTGAAAAATGTAAAAAAAAATTCAACATTTACTCCTAATAAACAAAAATGCAAGTTGATTTGGCGTTAAAATCTTTCAACGAACTAGTATTAGAAGGAGCATTAGTTTAGTACACAGAAACAATATGAGCTTCAAAACGTGTAATATTACAATGGAAAGTCACAACTATTTAGTTCCTGTAACCATTCCCTTTCATTGCTTTTCCAAGATTTGCTGAATTTTGATTGATTTGTTTGTGTGTGGACAGTACAGTGGTCTTCGTGGTCGTTTGGGATCAAATATTTCCCAGAGTTTATGTTTTAAGATACAGCAAATCTTTGCTGATATTTGACTAACTGCTTGGTGTATTTGTGATTTCAGTTGTTTTGCTACTGCTGCTGATTTTTAGAAGAGTGAAATTGATCAGTTGAAATACAACTTGTTGGTTCAGTGGATACCTTGATTGAAAGGGACAAGGACCACTCCCAAGCATATCCTGACATTGCTCTCAAAATATTTTACAGGTGGAATTTCTTGTACCAGCAGTTCTAAAAGCATTGCTCTACACAATTACTTTTTTTTGCCAAATATAATAAAATAATCTCAATAAGTAACCAAACTCAGGGATCCTGCTAAGGTGAAGGATAGCTCTTCTTATGTTTGCTGGGTTTTGGCAGGAAGTAGGTATATGGAGATGATACACTCTATAATGACAAGTACCACTGTGACAGCATGAGTAAGGTTCCAGTTTTGATATAAGGTCATTGATCTGAAACTGTTTTTCTCTCCATAGAATGCTGCCTAACCTGCTGTGTATTTCTGGCACTTCTTCTTTTTGAATAAAAGTTCCAGTAGCTTCCTTTGTTCATGCATACTGTGGGTAGGGATCAAATTCTCACAGCATTTTTGTTAAACTATGAGCATTTTGTTCACAATATGCCTCCCATTTCCACATGCCAAATTATATAGAATTTGTTTCTGATTTTCATAATACTTTGAATCATTGCAGTTTGTATTTCACCCCATTATCTCATGTAGTTTATTGGTTAATGATATAATAAAATCCATGACATTAAAAAGAAAAATTCTTATGAAATAAAATGCCAAAGTACTGCAGATATACAGCTGCCCATCAGTATCTGAAAAGGGAAGTTGCCAAATGAGTGAGAACCTTTCACTAGAGCTGAACAAGGAAGCTTAAAGAACTTGCCGTGTATTTCTACATTTTCTGCTTTTCTCTTCCTTTATAATAAATCAATGGCTAGACCACAGTGATGCATACACATTATAGTTCTACTGATCAATAAGCAAGCTATTTAAGGCATTGCCACTTTTCTGACCACTCAATTATAGAAATTCAGAAACAGAATTTATAAGCTAGTTCTATAACTATTCTTTGCAATGTTTATGTAATGAAAATTTAGTACATACATGCAGTTTCCAAAAGTGTGAAAACTTTCCACCTGGGTGCCAAAGATAAGGTAGCCTAATTGAGCATATCCAAAAAACACAATAAAAAACATAACGGCAAATCCAACAATGCCATTGGCACAGCGAGAGAGGGTTGTTGATAGTTGTGTCATAGTCACATTGAAACTAATATATTTGAAAATCTAGAAAAAACAAATTTAAAGTTCCAAATGTGGCATCTTCAAATTGATTTTATCGTCTTCTGAGAAAATGATTTACAAAAACATAGCCTTAAAATAATGCTTATTACCATTAAATACTATTTTTAATATCATATTAATTTTAGCAGCTTATGGAAGTAAAAAGTTTTGTAGTGTATTAATGGAAAATAGTTTTATATCTAGGTAATGTGGAATTCACTTGAGCAACTTTCCACTTTATCATGAGTGTGAAAGTCCTCTATGGTGATTTTTTCCATGTCACCTTCTAAAAATATTTAGTTGTTGCAGATTGTGGATGTTCCTGGCATTGCTATGATTTATTGTTCATCACTAATTGTCTTGAACTGAGGAATTAGAGACGAACAATAAATGTCAGCAATGATGCGTCTGGAGTCATATATAGGCCAGACTCCTGCATGGAGAACTTCTTGGACTTTTACAACAATCTTATTGTTACATGGTTACTGTTACTAAGATTCATACTTTAAATTCCAGTTTCATTAAATTACTTGAATTTTAAAATCCCTAGTTGCCATGATGGGATGCAACACACCTCTGGATCAATGGTCTACATCTTTGGCTGCTGATCCAGGAACTTAATCACTATGCTATCATACCCAATGTGGTCATTAAATGAGCCAGCCTTAGCACAGTGGCAGATAACACGAAGGTTGGAGGTGTTGTGGATCGTGTAGAAGATTGTTGTAGGTTACAATGGGATATAGACAGGATGCAGAGTTGGGTGGACAGATGGCAGATGGAGTTCAATCCAGAAAAGTATGAAGTGATACACTTTGGAAGATCGAACCTGAAGGCAGAGTACCAGGTTAATGGCAGGATTCTTAACAGTGTGGAGGAACAGAGGGGTCTTGGGGTTCAGGTCCATAGATCCCTCAAAGGTGCCGCGCAAGTTGATAGGGTGGTTAAGAAGGTGTATGGTGTGCTGTCCTTCATTAGTCGAGGGATTGAGTTCAAGAGCCATGAGGTAATGTTGTGGCTCTATAAAACTCTGGTTAGACCACACTTGGAGTATTGTGTTCAGTTCTGGTCACCTCATTATAGGAAGGATGTGGAAGCTTTAGAGAGGGTGCAGAGGAGATTTACCAGGATGCTTCCTGGATTAGAGAACATGTTTTATGAGGAAAGGTTGAATGAGCGAGGGCTTTTCTCTTTAGAACGACAGAGGATGAGGGGTGACTTGATAGAGGTGTATACGATTATGAGGGGTATAGATAGAGTGGACAGCCAGCACATTTTTTCCAGGGCGGCAATGGCCAATACCAGAGGACATCCATTTAAGGTAAGAGGAGGAAAGTTTAGGGGAGATATCACACAGACAGTGGTGGGTACCTGAAACACACTGCTGGGGGTGGTGGTAGAAGCTGATACAACAGCGACATTTAAAAGACTCTTAGATAGGCACATGGTTGTAAGGAAAATGGAGGGTTATGGGCTGTGTAGAAGGGAAGGGTTAGATTGATCATGGTGTAGGTTCATATAGATCGGCACAACATCATGGGCCGAAGGCCCCGTACTGTGCTATGCTGTTCTACGTTCTATTCTTACCTCTAAATTGAAAAGTTCTAAACATTTCCAGAAATGTGAGCATATAATTTCAGCTGATACATAAGTGCAGTACTGAGGGTATTGCATTTTCAGAATGCTCTTTTTAGGCTGAAACATTAAACTAAGGTAGTTTCACCTATCTTGGGTAGGGGATCTCATAGAAATATCTGAAAAACAGCAAGTGATCTACATGTGTTCTCCTTTAATACTTCAGAACTACTTCATTTGCTGTAATGTGCTTTGGGACATCCCGAGTTCATGAAAGCATTAATTTGAATACGAGTTCTTTACTGATATAAAACTGCATTAAAATGAAGCCAGTAATTTGTTCCACAGCCTGAAATTGATATGCACGTTACTTGATCTTTAACTGAAGTTTGGTTTTTCAAAGATAACACTGGTCTGAGGACTGGCAGGACACCAGGATGTTAAATAAGCTTAACATCTAGATACTAGGCTATCTGTAAACAGCACTATTCGAATATCCATTTGTAAATCTTTTGGAGGGTAATGTATTGAAAAATACCTTTATCCACGCGATGAAAACAGTGAACGCAATTATGACATTATACCGGTTCTGCCAGTAAGCCAAAAAATAGAAGTTTGGGTATGAGTCAGAGTTCTTCAGAAGTTGCTGTAGTAATAAGCTTACTTTTATTGTTCGAAAGATGTTGTAAAAGATAGCTAGTAAAGAAAACTGAGGGAGAGAAAGATGTAATTAAATCAAAACTGAAGGTGGTTTCAAATTCATTGCTTTTAGAAATATAAAACTATCACAATTTCCTTGACAAAATAAAATTAAGCAACTTTGAGAAGTGAGATGCTGATAGGCATCTTTTACCGGCCTAGAGCATGACTCAGTACTGATTACAACCATTTTCAGAAGTAAGAAAATTAATATTACAATATCACAGTCAGTTAGATAAATGGTTGATGGGTGAGCTAGTCAAGCTTTTTATTATAATGATGGCACTTGATGGGAAAGAGACAAAAAGTATTTCATCTGGCCAGGAATCCCAGGGTATGAAGTTGATTTCAAAGGCTGATGTCACACCTTGCTTGAAGGAAGGTGGTTATGGTAGTCAGAGTTCAACCATTTGCACCAGGCCATGACCATCTCCAACAAAAGAGAGTCTAAGCAGCTAACCTTGACATTCATTGGCATTACCATCACTGGGTCCCCATCATGAATATCCTGGGCGTCACCACTGACCATAAAATCAATTGGAACAGCTACATAAATACCATGACTATAAGAGCAGGTCAGAGGAAGGGTATCCTTCAGCAAGTGACCAACTTCCCAACGTGCCAGGGTCTTTCCATATCTATAAAGCATAAGTCAGGATTGTGATGCAATACTCTCCACTTGCCTGGATGAGTGTCGCACCAACAATTCAAGAAATGCTACACCATGCATGACAAAGCAGCTTGCTTGATTGGCAATTGGAGGAGGGGGGATGTCTCTGATACAGTAAAAATCGGGTGACCATGGGGATAAGCTTTCTTCCTGAACCATGGTTTCTCCTCTACCATTGTTAATACAATTTATCCCCATGTTTTACATTATCAGAGACATCACCCTTTCTCCACACCTGGCAGTTAACAAACTTCTTTTGTCTCCTTCCCAGTTCTGACAAAGGGTCTTCGACCTGAAACATTCACTCTATTTCTCTTCTAACAGATGCACCTGACCTACTGAGTATTTCCAGTATTTTCTGTTTTTGTTTTAGATTTCCAGCACCTACAGATTTTTTGATTTTCTCTGACTTAGAAATGTATTGCTGGTCTGTGATCATTGCTGGGTCTAAATCCTGGAACTTCCCATCTAAGAGCACTGTAGAATAAGATCACCAGAAAGACTGCAGTTGTTCAAGAATGCAGCTCACCACCACATTCTCAAGGGAAATTAGGGATGGACAATAAATATTGCTGTTGCCAACGTGCCTACATCCCAAAAAGGAATTTTTAAAAGTTGAAGAAATGACAATACAATTAGAGCTATGTTTTCACTCAAGGGATACTGAATCAGCTAATATTCTGCTTAAAACATTAATTGTTGGGTAATAAATTTCAGCAGCAGGAGGAAGAAAGAAAGGAAGTATGGTATAAATTTATAATTTGAGAAAGTAAGTTGTGAAGAAAAATGTCAACTGATCAAAGACATTGTGTGGGTCTGGACTTCGCAATCACAAACTAGTTTATTATTTTTGACAAACTCAATTGGTATTCAAATCAAAATGTCCTGCACAAGTCCATTGTGGTGTTTAAATGTACAATCTTCTTTCTTACACGTGAATGAGCCAAGCTGACATTATAAAGAAGAGTCAGAAATAAATCCCAAGAAGGTAAGGAATGGATGGGCTTGGTAGCTAAGTTAATGAAATTCTCAAGATCATAAATCAACATTGATATAGTCATTAATCTAACTAAGAAAGATGTTAAAGGAGGGATTGGAACACTGAATATAATACATATCCTTAAAAAGGACATGCATGGTGAGAACTCATGCAAGCTTCCATGGTGACATCTTTTAACTGAAGGAAATAAACAAATTATTCAAATTGAGAACAGTTTCAGTCACATGGAGCAAGAAGCCATTTGTATCAGTGTCACTGGGAACAAGAGAATGTCATAGAACCCACCTTGTTGAGAGTTAGTGGACTAGAATGGCTATATCCATGGTGAAAAGGCAACAATTTGTTTGAGGCAGCAGAATCTGATGCCAATTGCACTTGGTTATCTTATAAGTGTTATGTAAATATATGGGCACACACTGAAGAAGGTGAAAATAGAGTCAAGGAAAGAGGAAATTAGCTGGGTGGGACTGAAGCAAACTTGAAAACGATCCTGTTTGTGCATTATGAGAAGGAAGTAGCAGAAGTAGGCTGTGCAAGTGTGGGGTCTACATGCAGATGTTCTATTTACTTTTTTTACTTCTGCTTTATTTCATGCATTTAAAATCGTAATGGTAATACTTTGTGAATGCTAATAATACAGTGATAAAAGATGGACAATTGGAACAGGAGGCATTTTTGTATTGTAGCACTTTATGTAGCAGCAATAAGCCTTGTTGGATCTGATAAGCTAGTAGAATAAATTGTTTTATGAATTAAGGCATAAACTATTTTCTTTTCAAATTAAATAACAATACTGACCAGCACAATTAAAAAATCCAGGCAATTCCAAAAATTCTTGAAGTATGAGAACCTACAGGAGTACAGCTCTATGCCTTCTTGGATGATATAGTTGAAGATAAAGAAACAAAAAATAATTTCACAGGCAGCCAGAAAGAAGTCAAATTTAGTAAAATATCTTAGGAGTTTGACTGTGTAAAATTCAGATGAAGTGATGGCTCCACCAGATGCAGGGAATTCTACCAGGAGCCTAGTTTGCAAAAAAGCAATAATATTTAATTATTCTGAATGTACTAAAAACATTTTTACTTATTTGAAATTTAGATCTGTATTTTGGCATGTAAATACAATTCACAATATTTTAATTAAGTCTTGTGCATTCTTGCTGCTTAATGTTGAGGTTTACTCTTGTTATATATTAAATTTAGTTAAGTATTTGTAAACTGAGCTTGAGTTCTGCAAGGACGGTCAATGAAATGTAATTTACAAATAACACTTTGTATGGAGCTACGTCCACAAAATAATCAGCAGGAACCATCATAGCTGGTGCTCTCCATTGAAACTGATACAGTTGCTGAACCTCACTCAACTTAGATCTGGGCAAATTTCTCAACTTGTTAATTGTTGGGAAACTGGTGAAAGTCAGTGCTTCACTCTGGATTCCCAAGAGGAGTCCATCATTAAAGAACAATTGGGAAAATGCCACAAAGATGTTTCAGGAAATTTCAGAAAACTACCAGTATTTCTCAGGAAGATTCAGTACAATGAAACTCATATAAATTTGGCTGCAGTTGAATTGGACATGAAATGACTCTAATAATATACATAAATGAACATTAAATGAAGGAAGTAAATTTCACAAACCTGACAGCACAAAACAAGTTAACATTTGCATTGTAGACAGTAAAATCTATGAAAACAGCTCTACTCCCATGGTCAAGCCAAAGTTTTGACTTGAGGTCTTTAATTATCTTGGCACTGGCATCTTTATTTTTTTCCAATTCGATAATGTAACCACCATTGCTGTATGTACCAATTCTACCCCAGTGCCACAGTTCAAATTCACGATTAGGAACACGATATTTCCATCTAGCAGTACAATGAAAAAGACATAAATCAACAAACCCATTGAAGCAACAGAAGAATCTATATGGTATAGAACCATAGAACAATACGGCACAATACAGGCCCTTTGGCCCACCATGTTGTGCCGACCTTCAAACCACACCTAAGACTATCTAACCCCTTCCTCCCACATATCCCTCTACCTTAAATTCCTCCATATGCTTATCTAACAATCTCTTGAACTTGTCCAATGTATCAGCCTCCACCACCACCCCAGGCAGCGCATTCCATGCACCAACCACTCTCTGGGTGAAAAACCTCCCTCTGACATCACCCTTGAACTTCCCACCCAATACCTTAAAGCCATGTCCTCTTGTTTTGAGCATTGGTGCCCTGGGAAAGAGGCGCTGGCTGTCCACTCTATCTATTCCTCTCAATATCTTGTATACCTCTATCATGTCTCCCCTCATCCTCCTTCTCTCCAATGAGAACAGCCCTAGCTCCTTTAGTCTCTCCTCATAATCCATACTCTCTAATTCAGGTAGCATCCTGGTAAATCTCCTCTGCACCCTCTCCAATGCCTCCACATCCTTCCTATAATGAGGCGACCAGAACTGGACACAGTACTCTAAGTGTGGCCTAACCAGAGTTTTGTAAAGCTGCATCATCACTTCGCAGCTCTTAAACTCGATCCACCGACTTATGAAAGCTAACGTCCCATAAGCTTTCTTAACTACCCTATCCACCTGCGAGGCAACTTTCAGTGATCTGTAGATATGAACCCCCCGATCCCTCTGCTCCTCTACACTGCCCAGAATCCTGCCATTTACCTTGTACCCCGCCTTGGAGTTTGTCCTTCCAAAGCGTACGACCTCACACTTCTCTGGACTGAACTCCATCTGCCACTTGTCAGCCCAGCCTTGCATCCTATCAATATCCCTCTGCAAGCTTCGACAGCCCTCCACACTATCCACAACACCACCGGATCTTTGTGTCATCTGCAAACTTGCTAACCCAGCCTTCCACCCCCTCATCTAAGTCATTAATAAATATCATAAAACGTAGAGGTCCCAGAACCGATCCCTGTGGGACACCACTAGTCACAGCCCTCCAATTCGAATGCACTCCCTCCACTACAACCCTCTACTTTCTACAGGCAAGCCAGTTTCATGCAGTATTATCATTGAATCACATTTATTAGTACGTCAGAACCAACGATAGGAATGAACATGGGGTGCAACATAATCACCCAGAATTTGCCGTGAGAATATTGGTAAAATTATCATTGCTTTTCGTAAGGGTGAAGCAAATCTTTTTAGAATACATACTTGTTCAATCTAATGTGGTAATTCAGTTGTTGTTGGTAATTCCCTGCTTCTCCACTGGGTGGAATATTGCAACATTCTCCATTATCAATCTTTAGAATCAGTGAAATGGAGAGAATTTTAACTACCTGTAGATATTCTGACTTTTAAAAAAACCCAGAAAATGTTATGTTTTTTAAACAAAGTATGACTGTGATTTTAATGCACCAAGCAATAATTTATGCTTAACTGCTCTAGGCCTAAAACTTTTTTGTATGTGAATTCTAAGTTTAACACTTTTGATTTTGTTTAAATTACAGTACTTTATCTGTTAACCTAATACTTATATTTTAAGGCTTTATTTTGTTGTAAAATACAGCATTATGGAAACTTAGTGCAAAGGAGGCTATTTGGTTCTTTGTAAGTATGCAGACAAAAAATTGAACTATTGAACTCACTCCCACTTGCCAATTCTTGACCGGTTGCCCTGTAGGGTACAGATCTTTAAATGCTCTTCCAACGTACCTTTCAAATCGGATGAGTTTCTTCCCCCTCTATCTTTTCAGGTAGGTTGCGGACTCCCACTAGAGTCCTAGATCACAAAATCAATCTGTTTATCCCATCATATCCATGTCAACTCTCTACACTAATCCCATTTACCAGCACTTGGTCCGTTGCTTTCTATGCCTTGGTGTTCAAGTGCTCAACTGGATTCTTAAGTTTTGTGAGAATACCGGCCTCCACCACCCAATCAGGCAGTGTGTTCCAGATTTCAACCAGCCTCGGAGAGAAAAGGTTCTTCCTGTAAAGATGCTAGACGAAGAAACTTTCAAGAATCAAGGACTCTTCATAAGAACTGGAAAGGTGAGAAAACAGGCATATTTTAAAATACAGACAAGGGAAGGGGTGAACTGATGGAACGCCTATGAAAAGATGCAGACTATACTTTTCAACATAATAATTCCTTTAAAAATCAGCACTAAATTGACAAAAAGTGCATGTAAATTGCTACATCACATGGAGGGATTGTTTGGGCCTTGGAAGATGTATCTGCTCTGATGATGAGATTTTTCACACAACTGCCTTTTCCCTAGATCCTGGTCTCAACCTGTTTCCTCCATTTCATGCACTTCTAATCACATCCCAGCTGTTCCAAGCTAGAACAAGGGTAAAGTTCTCCTTGTCCATAAGTTTGACACCACCATCTTCTACATTCTTCAGATGACCTCCAAAATTTCCATCAGCTTCCACAAGATTTAACCTTCACTTTCCCTTCCCCTTTTAGCATTCAAAAAGGACTGTTCCCTCTATGACTCCCTGCTCCACCACTCACTCCCCTTCCTACAGCATTTTCCCACACAACTGGGGGGGATGAAACACCTGCTCTTTTGTTTCTTCCTTTTCCATCATTCAGGGAACCAAACAATTCTTCCATGTGAAGTAGCAATTCACTTGTACTTTTTCCAATATAGTGTTATTACATTCAGTGCTCACAATGTGTTCTCCAGCACACTGGAGAAAACAAATGCAGATTGGTAGTCATTTTGCAGAACACCTCATTTTAGTCTGCAAGCATAGTCCTGACCTGGTCACCTATCACTTTATTTTACTGTCCCACTCTCACCTCTCTAGGAATGAAGGATGAAGTATTATTCAAGTTAACAACAGCAGATAATCTACCCCTTTCTCTTCTCTCCATAAATGTAGCTGTACCTTCCAATTTCAATGTTTCCTTTTTACCTCTTCTGTCTTTAACTGCTGGTATTTAAAGTAATTGTTACCCTGAAAAGTTTAATCTGTTTCCTCTCAGGGACATTTCTCTGCAATTTAAAATATGCTTGTTTTCTCACTCTTTTAGTTCTTACAAAGAGTTCTTGACCTCAAATGTCAGCTCTGTTTCTCTTGATGCTTTGACCTGCTGAATGCTTTCAGCATTCTCCATTTTTTGTTGGCTGTATAAGCCCTGGGTCAATGAAAATGTTCTTGACTGGTATTGTGTTGGGTAAGGACATCAAGCTTTGTGGATCAATGTCATGATACTAGAATGGAGGTATAGATCAGTCACTGAGGCTGCAAGATTTGCTGGTATTCCTGTGCTCCTTTGGCTTTATTTAAATGATCTTGCATGTATGAATCATATTGTGTAATTGTTCAATGTTAAGAACTTTGACACCTTACTGTGCTAAAAACTTATATAAAAATAATGCTTTTGCAGTTGTGTTAAAGCCACTACATAAACTAAGGCTCTAGTTTGTTTTTACTCACATAAGTAAAAATGTAAAATTTCTCTGCAACATTAAAGAAAAATAGACATAGCAAACTTACTCTGATCCAGTTCTATGCCCAAATGGTGATTGGTCCTCAGTTCTAAAAGAATATTCATCATAACAATCTTTAATCAGATCCTTAAAATATTCATGAACAGAACAAGTATTGTTGCGCACTCTTAGTTGTCGGATTTGAGGGCGTCCTAAAAGGATATTTTCATAGAAAATGTAGCTCTGGCCTGGATATAAGGGTTGGCCATTGTACCATTCTTTCCAGTAAAGACTTTCCAACAATGGACCTTCAGCAAACTGTAAATAGTAATATTATTAAATCAATTAATCTATAATGCATGAAAATATTTTTGCTTTAAGTATATTGTCTAATCTTCTCAAATTACTACATCTATCTCCATATCTATATCTCTATACTATGGTGCTCTTCCAATTCTAGAAGTACCAATTAATAATTATATAAAGATGCAGCAAAATTTAAGTTGTTCCTATTGCCATGAAGCTTTGGTGCTAATTTTATTTTTTAAAGACATCTTTATTAGTCCCACGTACATCGAAACACACAGTGAAATGCATCTTTAGCGCAGAGTGTTCTGGGGGCAGCCCGCAAGTGAGTGTTGCCACGCTTCTAGCGCCAACATAGCATGCCCAAAACTTACTAACCTGTACGTCTTTGGAATGTGGGAGAAAACTGGAGCACCCAGAGGAAACCCACACAGACATGGCGAGAACGTACAAACTCCTTACAGACAGTGGCTGGAATTGAACCCGGGTCGCTGGCGCTGTAAAGCGTTATGCTAACTGCTACACTACTCTGGTGTAGATCCAGTGTGTGGTACACAGGGCACTAGCCAGATGCAAACAGTAGGGATCAATGACATTTTTGTCATGTACTCTAAATGAATTAGAATTGTGGAGTTGTTAGCTTTAAAGTGAAGTCACTTTTCGCAGTCTGGCAACTGGTAGCATAAAAAATTAGGAAGGCCAGTCACTATATAAAGGCAACCTGTCCTTTGTTAACTAATAAGCTCTTTTCATTGATGAATGGGGAAAGGCACTTTCTGGAGCACTGTCTGCGTGACTTCAACCAGGACTGGATTCTCTGATGCAATGGTCAGGCACACATGCAGGAAGTCAGCAGTAGAAAATAGTCTTCAACTCTAATAGCAATTGCCACAGACAAATTTCAAACAGCAGGCTGAGCAGGTAAATCACAGAGCCCGGGATCTAGCAGTGGTGCAAGAGAGGAACATTCTCACCAGGACTGCAGAGCCAAAGTTCTTCTTCATATCACATTTTGCATTGCCAATTTCAGTTTCACCATTATCAATCCTTCCCTCCTCTGCCTCTCCTCCATTAAAGTCAGGCCCTTGATTAAAATGAAACCCCTAGTATTTGTACTCATAATTTAAAATTTTACTGGTGCATTCATCCAAAGACTGGCCGCTTCTTCTTCTCCTCACTGCCTAATCTCCTGTGCTGTTATTTTCCCAATCCACATGAGAAAAACTGGTATCCAATTGCTACTATTCTTTTGATAACTTTTTGAAATTTTCTTGCAGATCTGTTCCTCCAAATCATTTGACTATTTGGTATATTTACGTTAGTAAATTAATTTAATAAATAAAGTGTTGGTTGTATGAAGCTTTTAAAATTCTCTCTGTCCTAATTCCTGCTATTTAAAATTACCCTCCTGGATACTTTATTATAATCTGTAAAATATCTTGCTGGTGGGATTGGGTGAAGTGGGGAAGTAATTGTTTAATGAAACTGCATTAACCATCTGCTGTAAAATGCATCGTCCATAATTTTATAAGTTTTGAAGTATCACTGTATTTGTGGTTTATGGGAACGGAAGGTATATTTATTTCCTATTAATCTGACTATGTATATTTCAAGTGTAACAAGATTACAATTTTTCTTCCAATTTTAGCACATAACAAGACAGAGTACAAGGGGACATTCTATCTCTACAAGCTAGATGCGGCCATCATTGGTATGGAATAACAGAGAAAGCCAGGACATAGGACAAAATCTAGAATATCAATGACATGCACCCCCCACCCCCCCTACACAATCTCTGACATCTTGTGTAAAAGAAAGCATACCAAAATGTGCAGCAATTACTGCTGTATGGAAATGAACTTTCTAATGGCTGGACTTTAATTCTACATTCCTGACCCTTCACTAGAATGTTTGAATATCTTCCATTCTTTTGCTTTATTTGACTCAGTTCCTCAGATATCTGCTATTGCTTACACTTGCAGAAATGTGTTAACCTTATTCTCTCCCCATTTTCTGTATCTATCATTATGTCTTGGGCTTTGCAACTATACACACTGTTGGGGCATACCAGAAATTGGCATCTGCCATGGTAGATAGTGACTCCCTTAATACAAGTGAGCAAGAACAGTTGAATGTGCAAAGAATTATCATGGAACATGCCCACAGAAGCTTATGAAGGAGGCAGGGATGCAGATTTAAGAAGAGTGTGCAGAGTTCTGGTGCATGTCATCCATATTCTATATAAACCATGCAGCATGCTGTCACCTCAAGGGACACTAGCTATGCTTTTCCAATTACAATATGTGCCACTAGTAGTAGAATCTCTTCTACTGGGGCTCTCGATCACCATCCCCATTTTCAGCAGACTTGGAGACCAAATGGATAGGTGCTGCTGTTGGATCACTCTGCTGTGGATCAATAAGAATGCTGAACAGCAACTGAAGGTACGATAAGCTATACAATAGGAAGTGAAATAAAAATGGAAAATGCTGGAGACACTCAGCAGGTCAGGCAGCATCTGTGAAAAGAGAAACAGGGTTTCAGTTCAGAGCATTTTCTGTTTTAATTTCAGACTTCCAGCATCTGCAGTTTAAAAAAAAATTCAGTAGGAAGTGAACATGTTTCCATCATTAGAATGGTAGCATGAATTGATTTTCACAGCCCTTCTCAGCTATCTGCCTGCCCCAGTAGCAAAAAAATAAACTCAGCCAGCACGTCCAGCAACTATTAAATTGCTGCAATTTACTACTGGGCCCTCTTGAATCCAAAACTCCAAAAGTCAACCATCACATGCATCTCTAATGCTCCTGACTGTACCAAAGTAGCTTTTCAACTTTCATGTTGTAGTCAGTGGGGCAAGAATAACTTCTGGAGTATTAGAATAGGTAGAAGGGTATCAAAGATAGACAATATGAACCCAAACCAGAAATGGGCAATTGAATAATGCAGGACAAATATGCATTGTGAAACATTTGTGTGCAGAAAATGTTCCTTTAGCAATTGATGATCTTTCAGTATTAGTCGACACAAACATCAGTGTTGATCCTTGTGACACTGTATGTTATAGGATTGAAGTGCTGTGGAAGACTTTGAACATGGCTGTTAATGTAAGGAAGCAGGTAGCATTGACTGAATATCTTTAATGAACTGCTACCATATCAACTGGCTTCAGGAAATTGTCAGAGTACTTACCCTTCTCAGGCTATATCATCAATATCCCTCCATCTGTTGAATGTCCATGATCAGTCATGACTCTATGAATTGCCATTCCCGTCATATAACTTCATGAATGCTATAGTAAAATATCACATATTGCAAGAAGCAATCAGATATTTCCAGGCAGAAGGGGAGTTGCTTGATGATTCCAATAGTCTGATCGATATGGCTTGTAAATGAGCCATGGATTTACTAATAGTTTCCTGAGCCTATGGGACTAATGGGTATGATTTTTTGAGAGGGGTCATGAGTCACCCTTGCAAGGGATAGTCCTTATCTCAAACTAGCCAATCTGTCACATTTACTGGAGAGGTAAAGAGTAGGGAAATGGAGGATTGCCACAACATAAAAAATGGTCACAGCCAATGGAAGGAAAGTGGGCCTAGACATACTTGATATGTTGCTTCTGATCACAGACCAATTCGAACACGTTAATTGAATGGAAGCTGCTGCAGTTCTTGAAAGCTGTGGGACATATGAAGGAGTCCGAATGATTAAATCAAGCCCCAGATTTCAGAGAAGTTTGCAATATACTGTATATGAAACCTAAGCTCTATCCTGCTGTTGCCCTGTGTCCAAAGAGTTGAAAGTATTTCCTTTGGCATTAATCTTCTCCCTAATGCAAGTATCATTTCCAGACTTTTGCTGATAGTCCCTGTAATAGCCAGGCAGAAACCAAAGGCAAAGAAAATGAGGGTGTAATGATCACATCTGCAGCAGGCAGCTTGTTATAAATCTAGTTACAGGAGTAACAGCATTCTGTGACAGACTCTGTACAAAAGCTCAACCTTTATATAACCCTCACAGCTCCAGCAACCTGGGTCTGATCCTGACCTCCGGTGCAGTATGGAGTTTGCACATTCTCTCTACGACTGCGTGGGTTTCCCCTAGGTGCTCTGGTTTCCCCCCACATCCCAAAGACATGCAGGTTGATTGATTAATTGGTTGCTTTAAATTGCCCCAAGTTTAGAGGTAAGTAGTAAGTAGGAGCTGGGGGCAGTTGTCGGGAATGCAGTGAGAATAGGTTATGGGGAAAATTATTGGGGGAATGGGATTGCTCTGTGAGCCAGCACAGACTTGATGGTCCAAATGTTCTCCTCCTATGTTGTAAGGAAATATAGAAATCCTCAGGTAACTGCAGATATCTAGCTGTGAGCAGATACACTCTTTTTTGATAGTAAGGATTCATGTAAAGACTTTTTCACAATAGTTACAGTTCTTTCCTCATTTTGTTTTTTCCCTTGGCTTTAAGGACCCCAATGCAGGAAAAAGTCCACTTAATTAAGTCTTTTAACATACTACAGTTACAAGAACATCTTTAAAATAATCTAAGCCTAAAATTGCAAACCACAAACTACCTCATCAATTTATTTGAGAAAAAACAAAAGTTACTCTAAATAGATGCTTCTTAGTTGTGTTGTTTGTAGTTTGTGGGGAGGATAAGGATACAAGGTAGCAATCTCTAGAGTACTTGCTCTCACATCCAGTTGTATTCAGAAAAATATTGATTTAGCTGATCATTAACAATGAGACACATTTTACACAGTGAAATAGCCCTGGAAGAATTATTGATGTGAAACATCTCAAATCTCGGGAACTGCCAATTTTATCACTGGTTTCTTAATTATTGTTATATGCATAGTCAGAGCAATCTTATGAAAACTGTACTCATGCCTTTATATATTATATGGTATAATTTCCTACCAATCTCACTGTACAAATCTAACAATGTAACCTCTCTACTAGTATGAGTATTTATAATGTTAATGGATCCAGCAGGATCTCAAACTTGTAGTATCATGGCTTGAATGTTAGATAGATGAACCAATCTGGATAACTATGCCACACCAGAAACCATGTTTTTTCCTTATATCCTTATATTAGTTCTGGACCAAACCAAAATTGAGAGAAATATTGGTTAATTAAAATGACAATGTACGGTCAGACCTATTCTTTTCACAAAGTATACTCATCATCTTACATCATCATAATAGTACTTATATGTACTTTTATAACACAAATAAGAACCAATGACAAAACTCATTAGGTACAACCTTACTGACAACATGATTTGCTGCAAGGATGAGGGATCTAAAGTATTATCTTTCACAGTTACCCCCCAACACTTTCTGTTGCTTTGAAAATTTCCTTTAGGAGGTGTGACATTGTTTTTTTTAGATGAGTATTAGTGTAGATTACTAAACTAATTCAAACACTTCCCTTAATCTTCCCATAGCCTGCGTTGCTCAATAAAGTAATGCATTATTTTTTTTCAATATTTTAAATTTATAACAACCCAGGACGCCATTCAACCCATCATATCCATGCTGACACCCAAGGAAACATTTGCATTAATCTCATTGCCCCTCTCCATATTTACCTGCACCCTTGCAATTTATTCTCTCACACAAATGCCCATCAACTTCCCTTTGATTTTTTTTTGCCATTAACCAACAGTAAGGGGTAAGTTACAGTAGCCAATTAACATACCAGTGGGATTGTAGGAGGAAACCTGAGCATCCAGATAAATCTACCCAGTACCAAGAAGATGTGCAAATTCTGTACACGCAGTACCTGTGGTCAGGATTGAACCTGGGTCCCTGGAACCGTGAGGTAGTAGCACTAACTGAGCCACTGCTCCACCCTGCTGTGCCACTGTAAAGTACTACGAGCCATATTATAAGGCATAGGATGCTGTATGAATGCAACTTTCCCTCTTTCACCTTCCTTTAAAAACTATTTGGATAGATATTGCATCTAAATTGTATTTATATCACTATACATAGCAGGATACAAGACAAAAGAAAATATGCTGACATCACCACATAGATTCATGAGGAATGAAAATTTAGGAAAATAATTGACAAAAAAAAGGGGCTACCAGGGGTATGTAAGATATATTGTATCTGGATCACAGCTTCATAATTGCTATATTTGGACAATGCATTTTCTGGCACTTGTACCAGCATAATTAAAACTATAATACAATGAATATACATGGTTTAATCTCATTAAAAGTGATTGAATTTAAGTTCGCAGCACTATAGAAATGACCCATGCTGGTTTTTGTAAAAGAAATTCTGACTAAGATGATTGGTTAGAGTAGATGACATTAGGGACGGAACTTTGATTGCAAGCTCCACATGATTTTACAGAAAAAAAAAGTTTTCCTTGAATATTTTTAACCAAAAAACTCTTATTATGCACAAAAGATCCTGAAGTTGGATCTCCAGGTTTGGTCTTATAGCCAAGGAGTGTTGCAATCTGTCCCTGTGCAATGGAGACAGAATAAGTTAGGAAATTTATACTGCAGACAGGCAAACTTAAAGGCCATTATGTGATTTTACTTATGTGCAAAAACAATGTCACGCCTCCTAAAGGAAATTATCAAAGTAACGGAAAGGGCTGAGTAGGTGGGTGGGGGGTGGAAACTGTGAGATAGCTAATATTATAGATCCCCCATCTTTGCGGCAAATCATGTTGTCAGTAAGGTTGTACTGAATCAGCTTTCTCATTGGTTCTTACTTGTGCCATAGAAGTACATGTACAGTTAAGATGTTAAGTATACTTTGTGGAAAGAATAGGTCTGACCATACATTGTCATTTTAACTAACCAATATTTCTAGGCATAAGATTATACCCTCTTGATACTTACACTGAACTTGCCTTGCATTGAGATGGAGGAGACTGAGTGATGGAGACCAGATTGTCTGCTGTCTAAGCAGCAAACAAAATCTAATATTTTTTTTAAAATACAGAAGAGTGCTGACTTTTTTTTATATAACATCAGTGAGTACTTTGAACAGGTACTCAGGGTTATGGCTAACCTCCTTTAAACAAGTCTGTTCTTCCCAATTAAAACATAACCAAAAATTGCTGTTTGTTTTAGTTACCAATACACGACTAGAAGAGCATAGTCAAAGGACATTTAAGAGACATCTTGATACCTCCCAGAAATTTGCCATGCTTGTTATCGACTTAAAGTCTATGTGACTGACGAAGGAGGTGGTTTCTAGAAAGAGCTTAGACATAATGTTGGTGAAGAAATACATATTGTAATTTACCATTCCAAAGGTCACTGCAAAACAAAAAAAAACTGTGAAACATATGTACATGTGTCATCAAAAGAACCTTGCATACCAGTATAAATATCATTAAATAGTTCAAATCTACTTTGTAACATCAATAAAATGTGCTTTTCTGGTCCCTATACCCTTCAACAATGGAGTAGCTTAATCCCTGAGAACCAAGGTGACCGGTGTTTTTAACTTAGATATTCCAAATTCAATTCAAACCAAACTTTCCTGTGTCAGTGGTACATGTTGGACTCTCAGTTGCAATTGAGAGGGAGCTGCATTGTTCCAACAAATGTATAACTGCAGGCACCCAAGAAACTGCATGGATTTTTAGGGGGAAAATGCATGGAAGGCAGCAGGAAGTGCATCTCTAACTTTGCTGCCTGTTCTCTTGTGCAACACAGATCAATTGACTGGTATTGATAAGACAAAACCTTGCAGCTTGGGAAACTTGATGGACTTTTCCTGCTGTGGTTCAGAAGAACCTAGCAGGATTTGATTAAACATAACAGTTTCCTTGACAGCATGGAGAAAGTTTATATCAATTGCCAAAGTGCCAATGCTATTTTGAGACCTATACTGCAGCAGTGAGAGAGAGAGAGAGAGAGAGGAGAGGGCTGAAAACTTTAGTGTCATGGAATTAAGATGCTTCATATGACTGCTATCTAAATTTGGTTATGAAGTAAAAGGACTTTTTTTATCGATCGAGGATTTGAGAACCAATTGATAATGCAGGTCTTCCCAGGTTATGAACACTTGACATACAGATACTCTGTACATACAAACAAGTGTTTGGGAGGCCAATGGGATGGATTTGTTAGCTGCTGTGGGGCTGCAGGCATCTTCTGCCAGGTGGGAACAGGTGCCTTCTTTCTGCACACCTCCTCCCCCACTGCAACAATCAAGGGCTGGTTCGAACTGAGCAGAACTGGGAGTGCTGAGCAGACTTGTTCACTCACTGAGTCAGTGAAGCTGGATGACGACCTCTCTTCCTATATCTGCTTACTGTCCTGTCACAGCTGTTTCTGTTCATTTCCCACTGACCAACAGTTTGGGTAAATAACAGTTCTCAGGAATGGAACCCTGTCGAACCGAGCAGAAGTGCTTATAGTGTGGCAATTAGCTAATGGGAGTTACTTGAACCTGAGGTTCTCATAAGATAAATATGCTCTACCAAATAACAAGACATTACAAGACCCGGCTAATTAATAAGACTACATTATGAGAAAAATCGAAGTGGCAGCCAGATCTATTTAATATCAGGAGGGTAAATAGGTGGTACCCAGTGTGGAACTTGTTAGTTAATGACAGTTTCCTCATCTGGTATAAATCCAGAATAATTTCCTCCCCCCCCCCCCCCCACCCCCACCCCAAGAATACTGGCTCAATCTTCTCAATATCCTTTCTAGTTATCCTTCATATGTCCCAGGTACATGTGATTGACAGATTGTCTTAGAAACAAGATTCTTGGATTTAACTACAAGAACACAGATGTGAATAAGTAGATATTTGAAATATATCCAGCTAAAAATTATGCTAATCCTATTTTCTTAACTGCAATACCATGACCCCTAAGATATCTATTAAATTTGTATTCTAATATTTCTATTCTGTTTTGATTTTATTCTAAGTTCACTTGGTGACATGCATACTAGGATTTCCTCCACTGAACAAATTTCCACCAGCTTATCTTTGAATTATCAAGTACAAAGCATACTGATAATAATTTTTAGTGTCCACAAAAACTTTTCCCTCTACCTTCCACAATTTACATGAGGGGTTAGCACTACTAAATTCCTGATGGTAAACCCTCTATTCTGCTACACAGAACTGTGAAATTCTGAGAAAACAAAACAGAGATAGGAGAATAGCTAGGCCCTGTGAGACTATTCAATACCATATCTGATCTACCTTAACTCCAGTTTCATATTCTCTCTCCTTATCCCTTGATTCCCTTCCTATCTAAAGATCTATCATTCTCAGCCTTGAATATCCTCAGTGACTGAGCATCCAAAGTCCTCTGGGGTAGATAGTTCCAAAGAATGAAGGTTTTCCAGTTCTCCAGTTTTAAAAAATCATGTTTTTTCATTCCATCTGCTAAAATGGATAATTTCATGCCTCTTCCATGTTATGTCCCTTATGCTGCCTTCTTTGCTAATTAATTAAATTGTTCGCTGCCTCTTTATTTCATCCTCCCAATTTACTTTTTCAACTTAGTTTCACCCGTCAATCCGATGCTTGCTGACCAAGGCAAGTTTCTGTCTCAATTTAAAAATTCTCATTTTTTCTTTTCAAATCCATTTCATTTACTCCTCTTGCCCTAGTTTCCTTTTGGATGTCTTCCCATCTCTATGTCTGGCCTTTTCAACATCCTAAATTTTTGTCACCTCCACAGTGGCTAAGCTTCTTCGTTATAGAATTTCCTCTGTAAATGTAAATTACAGTTGTTGATTTGAGTCAGGATATACTTGGAACAAAATTTATTGTGGATTTGCAAATCAAAACTCAATTAACACTAAAGACAGCAAATTAATAAAAAATAGGAAATCAGTTTTGTATTCAACTTCTAAATACTAAGCGGCTATGGTTTACCACTTAAGGGTTTTCATTCTATCAATTTAATGAACTAAATGTTTTTTCGTATTTTCCTTCAGCAAGTTCAGAAGAATTTTTCTCCCTTAAGAGTGGTGGTATTTTCCTCAGAGGTCCAATGAACTACCAGACTCATAGGTTTTCAAATCTATTTATCTCCATTATCCGTTAATTTATATGCAATATTAAACAGTCAATCACATGTGGCATTACAAAACATAAAATTACACTATAATGACAGAGTTACACATTTTAATGATTCTCAAGTCTATTATATCGAGTGTTTTTTTCTGCTCTCTGTATTAAACTTGTGACTCTGGCTGAAGTTATGTGCTCACTCTCATCCTCGCTTACCCATCTCTTTTCTCTGTCTCCATTACCTTTATCCCTGGGCTTTTACAGCCATGTGAACTCTCTCTACACTGATTTGCTCTACCTGACCCATGAGATCTTTGCCATCTTCTTCCAGATTCATTTTAAGGAACTGCCACTATCTAGCAGCAAATCAGCACCACCCTGAGTTTTTGACAAACATGGAGCATTTGCTATAACAGCCCCTGACAGCTCCACCGTAGAAATAGTTTCTAGGCCTGGGTGCAGGATTGTTGAACTATTTCCCTGCATTGAAATTATTGGACATATCCTAGTACGATTACCCTAAGCATGTGAGTTTGATTTATGACAGGTTCTAATCCATCACTTAAGGTTTTTGCACGTCATTGTACTCTAGGATACTTACAGCTACTACTTGGTAACTGTTTCCTGAGTTACCAGACACAAACAGCAGTTGGGTTTGAGCTGCAAGAAATTCTTAACAAGTTTAGTTCTGACAGAGCAATAATGAGGGAGTGAAAGAGCTGCGGTGAACGTCACCAAAGGAAACCACTCTTGTAAGTTCAATGATTTTTGAAGAGTAAAATCTTTGCTCAAGTGATCTTCATTGCAGCGGTGCCTTTATTGAGCTGTTTAGAGCAACTTATGGTGCGTAGCCAGAGTTTTTATATTTTTGGGGCCATAATGACTTGGTGCACAACAGTTACCTAGACTGCCTGTACAACGACTAATTCTTGATCTTAACTCATGTATATCAGGTGTTTAGCAAGTCTCTGGACACCAACGTCCAATGCACAGTTACACCATGACAGTGTACCACATAACTGTCTCCATGTTTCTTTCCTAATTGTAGAACTTATCAAACTTCTGGAGATTTCACACAATCTAGTCCAAATCATACTAACCATGAAAATATATAATGTGTTTTGATACTTACATATAGAGAGATCCAACAGAAAAATTATATAGACTAAAAACTCTTGCAGTGTTGATTTCACATTTTCCTCCTTGTCTTGAATCAATTTAGTTCCAGCTACACATAATGGGAGATGGGAGAGAAAAGATTCTATTTTGTTGAAACATTTTACTGAATTGCAGTATTGTGTAGAAGGTGAAAGAAGCAACTCAGCTGCAGTGAACCTTCAGTTTCTTAATCAACACTTTTGTGCCACATGTTCCAGATGAGTATGTAACCACCATCACAGACTTTATCAGCAAGTGTGTAGAGAAATGTGTATCAAAGAGATCAATCTGGGTGTTACCAAACAGAAACCATGGATGAATCGGGAGATCCACTTCCTACTGAAGTCCAGGACTGTGGTGTTCAAATCAGGTAACCCTAACCGATATAAGAAATTGAGATATGACCTTTATAAAGCTATCAGGGATGTCAAGAGACAATACCAGTCCAAAATCAAGTCCCAGACCAGCGCCAGTTGTGGCAGGGCTTACATGCTATAACAGGCTACAAAACGAAGTTGGGCAGCATCACTAACAACAGCACATCCTTTCCTGATGAGCTTATTGCATTTTATGCACATTTTGAACAGAAAGGGAATGGAATGTCAGCACCCACCCTGACAGTCTTCAATGCACCTGAACCCACAGTCACCATTGTAGACATCAGATCAGTCTTCCAGAGATTGGACCTGTGGAAAGTATCTGGCCCGGATGGTGTCCCCGGCCATATCTTCAGATCCTGTGCAGATCAGCTGGTAGGGGTATTTGCAGACATTTTTAATCTCTCCCTATTTGAATCTGAGGTTCCCACCTGTTTAAGAAGACCACTGTCATCCTGGTACTTAAGAAAAATAAGGTAATGTGCCTTAATGACAACTGCTTGGTGGCTCTGACATCCACCATCATGAAATGCTTTGAGAGGCTGGTCAGGGCATAGACCAGCCTCCCAGACAACCTTGACCCACTGCAATTCATATACTGCTGAAGCAGGGCCATGGTGGATACCTTCTCCCTGGCCCTACACTCATCAATAGAGCTTCTGGACAGTAAATACACCTATGTTATACTATTGTTTATTGACTACAGCTCTGCCTTCAATACTATAATTCCAAGCAAGCTCATCTCCAAACTCCTAGACCTGGGACTCAACATGTCCCTTTGCAACTGGATCCTTGACTTCCTAACCAACAGACCACAATCAGTAATGATAGACAGCAACACCTCTGCCACAATTATGCTCAACACTGGTGCCCCACAAGGCTGCGTCTTCAGCCCCCTACTCTACTTTCTATACACTCACGACTGCGTGGCCAGATTCTGTTATAACTCCATCTACAAATTTGCAGATGACACCACCGCAGTGGGCCAAATCTCAAATAAAGATGAGTCGGAGTACAGGAAGGAGATAGAGAGCCGAGTGGCATGGTGACATGACAACAACCATTCCCTCAATAACAGCAAAACAAAAGAGCTGGTCATTGACTTCAGGAAGGGGTGATGCACACGCTTCTTTTTACATCAATAGTACTGAAATCAAGAGGGTTGAAAGCTTCAGGTCTCTGGGAGTGAACATCACCAATAGCCTGTCCTGGTCCAACCACATAGACGCCACGGCCAAGAAAACTCACCAGTGCCTCTACCTCCTCAGGAGGCTAAAGAAATTTGGCATGTCCCCTTTGACCCTCACCAATTTTTATCGAGGCAACATAGAAAGCATCGCGGATTGGTATGGCAACTGCTCTGCTTGTGACCACAAGAAACTGCAAAGATTTGTGGACAAAGCTCAGTACATCATGGAAACCAGCCTCTCCTCCATGGACTCTGTCTACACTTCTTGCTGTATTGGTAAAGCAGCCAACATGATCAAAAACCCCTCCCACACCAGACATTCTCTCCTCCTCCCTCCCATTGGGCAGAAGATACAAAAGCCTGAAAACATGTACCACCAGGCTCAAGGACCGCTGTCACAAACCAGCAACAAAAGAAACACACTGAGCATGATTCAGTGTTAAAAACTATTTTATTAATCACTACTTATGATAATACGTAAAATAAAAGTAAAAATGTTAGTATGTTAGAATTCAAAAATGTTAAACCTCGAACGTTAACCCCAAAACTAAACTCGTCGTGTGTGTGTGTGACAAAGTCCAAAACTCCCAGTTCCTGAATGGTTCTTAAAGTTCAGTTCCGCAAGCCATAAGGTGAAACATGAGCAAGGGCTTCTTCAACAACCACCGTTGTCTGAAGATAAGATGTAGATGTAGAAAAACATAGAGAGAGTACATACGAAATCCAAATGTTCCACGATGGAACCCAAACGACACTTCAGTGTTTACTCGGTAGTGACTTCCTCACCCCGAAAAGCATCCGAACCGTGGTCGTCCACATACAAATACCTGTTTCCTTCTACAGGTCAGCAACAAAGTGAACTCCACCGGATTACTTCCAACTTTTCCATACATGGATTTCAGTGGTAAACACAGTTATTGTTTCTCATCCATCGATAGAGAAAAACAAGCAGGCTGGTGTCTCTCTCCCTTCTCTCTCTCTCTTCTTCTTCTTCTGACCTCTTCAACAACATCATTACGTCCTTTATCTTCTATTGACGTAAGCACGCCCCACACACACATACACACACACTCTCTATCTTAAAGGGACTTTCACTGAGTCCGTAACACCTCCCACCTAAAAAAAAATTTTCCAAGAAAATTTTAACCGCGCATACAGTTAGTAATGTTAATAATTATCATGCTACACAACTACAGACTATCAGATTAGTACAGATACACGTTTCCCATTTAACATCGGGAAAGACAATCAGCAATCACATTATCTTTGCCTTTAATGTGAGTTATCCTGAGATCAAACTCTTGCAAAATTAAACTCCAGTTTAACAGCCTTCTGTTCTTGTTTTTGACTCGGCTCAGAAACACCAATGGGTTATGATCTGTATACACAGTCAATGGTTTCTGAGCGGTGCAAACATATACACTGAAATGTTGCAAGGCTAAAACAAGCGACAGTAATTCTTTCTCTATGGTGGAATAATTCTTTTGATGCTCATTAAATTTCTTTGAAAAGTAAGCTACAGGATGGTCAATATCATCAAGGTCACCCTTCTGCAACAACACAGCTCCTGCAGCTTCATCACTGGCATCTACTGCTAATGAAAATGGCTTTTCAAAGTCAGGTGTTCTGAGCACAGGATGGTAGCATAAAATGGCTTTCAGCTTCTTAAATGCTTCTTGACAAGAATCTGTCCAGACAAACTTTACTCCCTTCTTCAGAAGATTAGTTAGGGGAAGAGCAATATCAGCAAAATTTTTACAAAATTTTCGATAATATCCAACCATTCCCAAAAATCTTCTAACAGTCCTCGTACCTGTGGGAATAGGGAACTCAGATATTGCTTGAACTTTTGCCTGAACAGCAGCTTGCTTGCCTTGACCTACAACATAACCAAGATACGTCACAGTGGCATGGCCAAATTCACTTTTAGCCAAGTTAACTGTAAGGTTAGCCTTGGAAAGTCTTTCAAACAACCTTTCTAACGCAGAGATGTGATCTTCCCAAGTATCATTCCCAGTCACTAAGTCGTCAATGTAGGCATCTGTATGTTTTAACCCATGAATCACTGAATTAATCATTCTTTGAAATGTTGCCGGAGCATTTTTCATTCCAAATGGCAAAACATTGTATTCATACAATCCAGAAGGGGTTACAAAGGCTGAAATTTCCCTTCCTCTTTCTGTTAATGGAACACACCAGTACCCTTTTAATAGGTCAATCTTTGTAAGAAATTTTGCCTTTCCCACTCTGTCTATGCAATCATCCACCCTAGGAATAGGGTAAGCATCTGACTTTGTTACAGCATTCACTTTCCTGTAATCTGTGCAAAATCTAACAGTTCCATCAGGTTTAGGTACAATAACACAGGGCGAACTCCAATTTGAAGTAGAATGTCTAATAATATCATTTTCCAACATGTATTTGATTTCCTGATCAACAAGTTTACTTTTTTCCACATTCATTCGATATGGGTGTTGTTTGATTGGTTTTGCATCCCCAACATCAACATCATGGGTAATTATCGATGTTCTGTTTGGAACATCTGGGAACAGATTTTTAAATTTTAAAATTAATTCTCTCATCTGTTGTTTTTGTGAAACTTGTAAATGGTCCAACTTCGTTTCAAGGTTCTCCAGGATATTTTGGTTTTTTAGTTTCGATGGAACAATATTTGGTCTAAATTGGCCTTCCTCAACATCAACATCAGGCATTCTAGAAACAACCTTTTCACCATCCACCAAGGCCACAACTGAATCCCTCTCATAATAAGGTTTTAGCATGTTTACATGACAGAGTTGTGTTTTCTTGCGTCTATCTGGTGTTTTGATTATATATGTTAGATCAGTCACTCGAGATTCAATAACATAGGGTCCAGAAAAACGAGCTTGCAAGGGATTATTTTGGCTAGGGAAAAATACCAACACCTTTTGCCCCACTGCGAATGTCCTAGGCCGAGCACGTCTATCAAAATATGTCTTCATTCTTATCTGGCTTGTTTTCAAATTCTCTCTCGCTAGCTGGCAGACTCTCTCCAACCGAGTTTTAAATTTTTGGACATGGGGAGGTCTCCATTTCCTCATTAACACTCCATTTTTGACATAGTATCCAGTTGGCACTTTTTCAATCTCCTCACATGAGAGTGCTTTTTCTTTCAATTCTGTCAACTCAGGGTCCTTTGTCTGTTCCACCATGAAATCCTTCCTCGACAAAGACAAATCTTTAAATTCAGGCTCACTGTAAGGATGTTGATCCTCCAGTGAAGACAGAAAAGTCTCAGATAAGGCATCATAATTTTCTTCCTGTTTAGGACTGTCACAAGGAACTACATCAGACTGCACCGGACTGTCTGTCTTGGCTAATTCTCTAGCTCTAGCTCGAGTCACCGCACATGATGGGTAAACATCTGGATCATCCTCAGACTCATCAATCCTTGGTTTGGTTGTTAACCGTACCACAGGATCACTTTCTCCATTTGCAAGGTCATTTCCCAATAACAAAGAAACTCCTTCCACTGGCAAACTAGGTCTTATCCCTATCTCGACTGGTCCTTCTACGAACTTTGACTTTAAAATCACCCTGTGAAAAGGGACAGACATGGTCTCACCTGTAACGCCTCGTACTAGATTTACTTCACCAGTGTCACTTTCTTCACCAAAATTTAAAACACTGTCCAGCAAGAGAGATTGACTAGCCCCAGTATCTCTAAGAATTTTCACTGGCACCTGGGGTGACTCATCATTCAGTGAAACAAAACCCTCTGATACATACGAACGGAATTCTTTTCTCACCTCCTCCAACTTTTCCGCTTTTCCCTCTTGCAAGGACTGATCTTTAACAGCATCTCCTGAACCTTTTTGATTTTTAATTGCCTGAAAGCAAGCATTGGGCCCAGCTTCCTTCTTTTTCTTCAAAAGGGCACAATTAGATATCACGTGGCCAGGTTTCCTACAGTAATAACAAGTACGCTCAACAGGTTTCTCCAGCCCTGGCTTCTTTTCATCTTTTCCTTTTTGATTACCTCCCAATTTAATCTCTGGTTTACCTGGATTGTCTTTGTAACTCTTTTGAAAGGTTTTAGGTTGTCCCCATTTGGATTTATGGGTTAAAGCATAATCATCTGCCAACCTAGCAGTTTCTTGTAAAGTTTCCACTGCCTTTTCTCATAGACTGCTTTACTTCTGTAAGGTTTAGCCTTGTAGCAATCTTTATCAAATCATCCTTTTTCGCCACCTCCAATCCCTTTTGGGTTGGTGACTCCAAAAATGCCTTAATATCCATTGCTGCTGGTTTCCACACACACAAGCCAATTAGAAAGAATTTATCAGACCTCCCTCAACAATCTTTGGATTGAACCCCGAACAAATCTTGTCAATCTGGGAAACGATCCCAGACGACACTCGTTAATCTTGGGAACTATCCCAGACGAATCTCGTTAACCTTGGGAACTATCCCGGACGAGCCCCCAATTTTGTCACAAACCAGCAACAAAAGAAACACACTGAGCATGATTCAGTGTTAAAAACTATTTTATTAATCACTACTTATGATAATACGTAAAATAAAAGTAAAAATGTTAGTATGTTAGAATTCAAAAATGTTAAACCTCGAACGTTAACCCCAAAACTAAACTCGTCGTGTGTGTGTGTGACAAAGTCCAAAACTCCCAGTTCCTGAATGGTTCTTAAAGTTCAGTTCCGCAAGCCATAAGGTGAAACATGAGCAAGGGCTTCTTCAACAACCACCGTTGTCTGAAGATAAGATGTAGATGTAGAAAAACATAGAGAGAGTACATACGAAATCCAAATGTTCCACGATGGAACCCAAACGACACTTCAGTGTTTACTCGGTAGTGACTTCCTCACCCCGAAAAGCATCCGAACCGTGGTCGTCCACATACAAATACCTGTTTCCTTCTACAGGTCAGCAACAAAGTGAACTCCACCGGATTACTTCCAACTTTTCCATACATGGATTTCAGTGGTAAACACAGTTATTGTTTCTCATCCATCGATAGAGAAAAACAAGCAGGCTGGTGTCTCTCTCCCTTCTCTCTCTCTCTTCTTCTTCTTCTTCTGACCTCTTCAACAACATCATTACGTCCTTTATCTTCTATTGACGTAAGCACGCCCCACACACACATACACACACACTCTCTATCTTAAAGGGACTTTCACTGAGTCCGTAACACCGCTTCTATCCAGCTGTTATAAGACTATTGAATGGTCCCCTAGTACAATTAGGTGGACTCTTGACCTCACAATTTTCCTCATTATGGCCTTGCAACTTATTGACACTGCATCTGCACTGCATGTTCTCTGTAACTGTAACACTTTATTCTGCATTCTGTTATTGTTTTCTCTTGTACTACCTCAATGCACTGTTGCAATGAAATGATCTAAATGGATGGTATGCAAAACAAATTTTTTCACTGTACCTCAGTACATGAGACAATAATAAACCAATTTATCAATATTTCATGGATTGTGTAATGGTCTTTGACTTTTAGAACATATGTTTGAATCCATACCAATCCCATGGACTGAAAATTTCAAGACTAGATGGGAGACATGCTGCCATGAGGGTATTTGGACCTTGCAACAGGATACTGACAGGTTGAGAGAATGGGATAAAACATGGAGTTTAATGTGTGAGGTTAGGAACTTTGATAGGAGGAATCAAAAGACAGGTTATTACCTAAATGAAGACAGACCACAAATGGGTGGAGTGCGGAGGGACGGTCTCGTGTATGAAACACAAAAGGTTAGCATGTAGGTTCAGTGAATATTTAAGACAAATGGCATATTGCCCTTTATTGCAAAGGAGTTGTCATTTAAAAATAAATAGGTATTGTTACATTTGTAGAAGGTGTTGGTGAGGCTGCGGGGAATATTGTGTACAGTTATGGTCCCCTTATTTAACAAGGGATATACTAGAGATTCACTATGCTAATTTCTGGGAAGAGAACTACAAATGGTGAAAAATACCTGTATTCTTTGGAGTTTATAAGAATGAGGAATGATCTTATTGAAACAGTTAAGATCTTAACAGGGCATGGCTAGGAAGATATTGAAATATTTCCATTACAGGCCTCCCTGGTTTACATGAAAAACACGTCGATGCTGGAGGAACTCAGCAGGCCAGGCAGCACCTGTGGAGAAAAGCAGGCTGTCAATGTTTTGGGTCAGGATCCTTCTTCAGGAATGGAGATAGGAGAAGGGGAGACCCAATATATAGGAGGGAAAAGCAGAGCAGTGATAGGTGGACAAAAGAGGGGAGGTGGGGTGGGCACAAGATGGTGATAGGTAGATGCAGGTAAGAAATAGTGATAGGCAGGTGCAGGGGAGGAGGAGAGAGCAGATCTACCGGGGAATGGGTCAAAGGTAAAGAGGAAAAAAGTGGGGGGCGGGGGGGGGTGGTGCCGGTGGTAGAAAAAACAGAGATGGGCTAGGAAAAGGAAGAAGAGGCATGGTTGGGGGTGTGTTTGGGGGGGCAGTTGTCGGGATTACTTAAAGTGGGAGAATTCAAAGTTCATGCCGTTAGGCTGCAATTCAATGTTCATGCCATTAGGCTGCAAGGAACTTTGCAGCCTAACGGCATGAACATTGAATTCTCCCACTTTAAGTAATCCCCACAACCCCACCCCCAACCATGCTTCTTCTTTTCTTCCCTTTCCTAGTCTATCTCTCTTTTTTCTACCCCCCCTTTTTACCTCCTTACCTTTGACCCATCCCCTGCTCTCCCCTCCTCCCCCACGCCTGTCTATCACTATCTCTTACCTGCATCTACCTATCACCACCGTGTGCCCACCCTGCCGCCCCTCTTTGTCCACCTATCACTGCTGTTTTTCCCTCCTATATATTTGGCTTCCCTTTTTCCTATCTTCAGTCCTGAAGAAGGGTCCTGACCTGAAACATTCACCACCTGCTTTTCTCTACGGATGCTGCCTAGCCAGCTGATTTCCTCCAGCACCATAGCTTTTTCATGCAGATATTCCAGCATCTTCAGTCCTTTGCTTCTCCCCAGTTTACAAACGGGTTCCATTTTTACAGACATTCATAATTTGAATTTGTCCATAAGTCGGAAGATGCCACAAAAATCACTCAATACGGTTACTATACCTCCACAGTATTGTAATGAATGGTGTTGATGAGGGCAAATTAACATGAACATTTATTTATTGTCTTCCCTGCCGAGTTACAATAGTATAGGATCATGATGTCCCACGCTCAGTGACTGATTTCAACAGCCTTGAAATATCAGTGGATGTTACATTGTTTAATAGAGTATTCCTGCACAATTATCAATAGAAGCTGTTGTCAATTTCCAAAGCATATCTTTTGAGTGGCCTGCTGTGGTGAACCTGGCAGCATGTGTTACTAAGAGACAATGGTGTCTGATTACTGTGGGGAGGTTACGTGTAAACAGGTTTTTTTTTCTGTATTTGACTAATAAGGAAGAACAATTACTAAAGGTGGAGAGAGAGAAAACTCATTCTGCCATTTGTACGTACATTGGACTTTTGAATTTAATAATATTGTGGGAGCTCGTTCATATGTAGGGGTTGTCCATAAATCGGGCATTCATAACCCGGGGATGCCCTGTAGTAGGACAATTGCAAATGAGGGAACATAGTTACCAGATCAAAACGTAGCCATTTAAAACTGAGGTGAGTACAAGTATTTTCTCTGAGAAGGTGATTTATTTGTCTGGTTGTTTTAGGAAATACCTAAATACTTGCCCAGGTCTCAGATTCCCTGTGCCACACAGAAAGTCTGTGGAAAGGTGTTAGCAACGAGTGGCTGGTGCCATTGGTTTATCACCGAATCTGAAATCAAGGCCACCAGAAAAGGGATCAATAATTCTTGTTGAGACACAGATAACAACATTTCGGGAGTCGTGTTGTACACAGAAAAAAATCCCTCAATACCTGCATATTGAGGTACTAAAGGACGGTTCCAAGAAAGATCTTTGATGGGCTGGGGCATCTATGCGTGTGATTTAATATTCCATTCTGCGCATTGTTTGTAAATCTATCAGAAGTCAGATTACCTTTTCTATCACTCTTTCTTGCGATTTGATTGCTCAATATCCTGATTGCTCGTTTCGCCAACATATCTCGCTGCGGTATTAATGATCCTTCCACTGATCAATTGGACCTCATGAACTAGTTAAGTTGATGCCAGCCGTTACATTAACGCCGAATATGGGAAATGGGGGTTTAACGACGTTTCCCGCGGTCGCTGGTTTAAACCTGAGTTGCCCGGTGCAGCGCGGGAGTGGGAGCAGCAGCGCCCGCTGCCGGTGCAGCGCGGGAGTGGGAGCAGCTGCGCCCGCTGCCGGTGCAGCGCGGGACTGGGAGCAGCTGCGCCCGCTGCCGGTGCAGCGCGGGACTACGAGCAGCTGCGCCCGCTGCCGGTACAGCGCGGGAGTGGTAGCAGCAGCGCCCGCTGTCGGTGCAGCGCGGGACTACGAGCAGCAGTGCCCGCGCCCAGAGAAACCGTTGTAAATTAGCACACGCCTCACCATCCCAGTGTTAAAGATCGCAGGTGAGAAGGGTGTATTATTTCCACTATATGAACATTAGATACTGAATTATTTCACAAGCCATAAACTGACGGAGGGCAGGTTACCAACCATACATTTTAAGAAAGAAGGGCAGGGATAAAGTTGTTTTCTCCCCTCAACCCTCCCCAGGAGAGATCTTCCATCGCCCCCTCAAGCCACAGGTAGGGTTTCGGCCAGGAGCATTCTTTGAGGAAAAAAAAAATTAGGGGAAAGTGGGCGCTATTGGTAGGTCTGTGGCGACTCACCGTCTAGTCGGGCGAACCGGCTCGGCAGTCGGGTCATCAGGGGCACACCTCGGGCGCCATTGCAACGACCATATGAGGGACCGTTCCGAGTCATACGGAATAACGGATCCACTTTTATTTTGGACATTGGAGGCAGGGAACAGGTTTTCATGGCGGACCGCCTCAAACCGGCCCATTTGGATCTGCAACAGCCTGTCGAGGCCACCCCCCTAAGCGGCAGCTGGCACAGCCCACGGACCTTGGGGACTGTCTCGCTGGTTCTGGGGGGGGTTGTGTGGCGACTCACCGTCTAGTCGGGCGAACCGGCTCAGCAGTCGGGTCGCGTGGCGTCAGAGCGACGAGGCCCAAGATGGCAGCGGGCCTCGTCTTTCCGAGCGACGAGGAAAACCCGCACACGGGAAAGTCCTGATGACGTAGGACTTACGTCATTGCCGGTTGTTTTGGGCGGGAACATTCTCCCTTAAAGGGCCCGCGCAAGGCGGGAAAATAAACCAGTTCTGTTTGGCAATCCTCCGAGTAGAGTCTTGTTTTATTCCGCGGTAGCAACCGCTACAGGTCCAACATTTATCAGCCATCGCAAACTACCCTTGAGAAGATGAGGGTGATGAGCCACCTTCTTGATCCCTGCTAAATTGAAGGAACCTATTTATTTTTATTCTGTGTTTTCTGCCCTTTACCCTTGAAAATGTATTTTATGCAATAACATCATAAACATACTTCATTTGCTCCACTTCATTCCCCAGAACAAGACACAGCACCAGTTCCTCCTTAAGAGGGAATTATGATGATCAATCAATTCTGGTGATCCATTGCAGGAATACTGCCCTGTTTTGTTTGTATTGTTACCGACTCTCATCTATATAAGAATTATCATTAATCTGCAGTGTTTTCTCCATCTCCTTCCTACCATTTTGTGGCCTTTGTACACCTAGTTTCATAACATACTGGAATTCCAGGCTGCTTCAAGCTGGCTCCTCCTGCCACACTGTCTTTACTTATCTAGAGCAAATGTACAAATTGCTCATTGAAGCTCTCTTCAACCTTGTTTGTGATGCCCCATACAGTATGACACTTTCCAGTTATAAACAGCATCACGTAGGGCCAGAACAAGCCCAATCCACAGAAAGGCTTTGACTTCAGATTAAGCTATGCCTCGGGCATGACTAGCTGTCAAATATAATGAATGTCTCTACTAAAAATTAATCACACACTATTAGAAGTTTTAAAAAATATTAAAATGTTTTCAAAACTAAACCAAATAGTGTTTTAGTTTTAAAAACATTTTAATATTTTTTAAAACTTCTAATAGTGTGTGATTAATTTTTAGTAGAGACATTCATTATATTTGACAGCTAGTCATGCCCGAGGCATAGCTTAATCTGAAGTCAAAGCCTTTCTGTGGATTGGGCTTGGTGTTAGTCAATTCATTCAAAAAATATAGATTGTCAGAAATTTGCCTCTTTCCAGCAATTTCTTTCATTAAACTAAATAGTGTCGGTAAACTTTCAGTGATGGAATACAGTTAGGAAGTTGCTGGTAAGGATCTTTCAGGAAATTCAAGCCTTCCAATTTCGCACATACATATGCAGAGTCCCAAGTTTCCCGACAGCCACAGACGAAATACCAAGACCACATGGTCTGCCAGCATTTTTCAGGAAAATGTGGACCATAGTTCCTTAATTCTGATCTAATGAACTGTCTTTATCCTCCTGCAAGTACATCCTTCTTCCATGTTATAATAAGTAGAACCACTTTTTCCTCAATTATCCACATCTTCCATAAATATTGCGAGAATGGTGACTCTCTTTTAACTGGGTATCTTACTCACATGGGATGTCCACAGCGCGCGCGTGCGCACGCACACACACACACACACACACACACACTCTCCTGTTATCTAAGTTTCGAGGCTATCCCATATCCCATTGCACTTCGGGTGTGCTGATGCCTGCGATGTCCCCAAATGCGGGATACTCAGCTGCATAATTTGTGGTAGTGGGGGACTGCGTTCGTGCTCTCCCCTGGTATTTAATCTAAAGACAGAATTCATGTGACAAATATATTTGTGTGTAGCTGCTTCTGTCTGGGGCAATTTTATCTGCTGGGTATCAAGCAGCAGCTGTGAGGGTAAAGGAATTGTACATGTTTCACGTCGGTGCTGTGGTTTTTATAAAAAGTAACACTAAGTTTAACAAGCCAAGGACAAAGTGTTGAAACTAAAATTTGCTGGATAGTTTATCCAGCCAGGCCCATGGCACTTACCAGTATACCAATTATGATAAAATGTCTCGCTTCTTATCTGATCTGGAGAGTCATCCAGAGCACATAGTTAGAATCTCAATGATAGGTCTACCTGCTCATGTTCCTTTGACAGGGTGTAGGATCAATCCTTTTCCAATTCTAGATCTGTTCCAATAAGAAATTTATATATAATTGTTATCTATGAAAGCTGATTACATGATGGTTGAGAACTGGAGTTTCAAGATTCTTTAAATGTATGCTGAATGCAAAACTGGGGACACAACTAACTGTTTATGCGTAGACGTGATAACCCTGATTGTAAGGGAGGAAATTTAGTCAGCAGATGGGGCTGTCGTGGTTTATTTTTCAGCTGATTTTGTGAGATCAAGCATTAGTGTTAACACTTTGGTGATTGAACCCAGCAGCTGAGAATAGTGATGAGTGGTGGGTTAGTGAATGGAGACAGAAGAGACTGCAGATGCTGGAATCTGGAGCAATAAATAAAACTTCCAGAAGGACTCAGTGCGTCATTGTCAGAATGGGTGACATTTCAGGCTGAGACACTGCCTCAGGACTGAGAGTGTAGAGGGAAAATAGCCAGTATAAAGAGGTGAGGGGGAGGGATGAGATGAAGGTTGGTAAGTGATAGGTGGAACTAGATGAGGGAGGGATAATGGGAAAATGTTGAGACAGGCTGGTAAGTTACAAGTGTAAGCAAATACAGGGGGGTGGGGGAGGTGTTTAAGGTTAGGTAGATGGAACCGGGTGGAGGAGGATAGGGTAAGGGTAAGAGTAGAGACAGAGGCTGGGAGGTGATAGGTGGAACCAGATAAGGGAAGGATGACAGGCAGATGGAATCAGGTTGGAGAGGGAATAGGAAAGGTGAACCACGGAAGAAGAAACACAGACTGATATGTATATGGGTAAGAGGCAGATACAACCAGGTAGGGGAGGGTGCTGAAGCTAGGTAACTTGGGGGGGTTGGGGAACAAAGGGAGGGAGACCCTGGGTGCAGCTGTGGGATTGGGAAATGAACACAGGGGAGTGGGTTAACTGGAATTGGAAAATTCAATGTTCAATTCATTGGTTTCCCAAACCCTCAGGCTTCACTACCCTCAGGCAGTGTGTTCCAGATTCCAGTCACCTGGGTGAAAGAAATTATCCTCAGATCTCCTCTAAAACTCTTACCTCTTATTCCTAAACCTATGCCCTCTTGATATCTCCACTATGAGGAAATGTTTCCTACTATCTGCCCTATCTATGTTCTTCTAAGTGACCTGCATTACAGCACATTATCAAATCAACTCAGGCAGTGGAAATTTTATGTCAGCCGTCCAGAGGTCTGCTTGGGGAGGGTATTAGTCAAAGGATGAATCTGATTGTGCATTAGTAGGTTGGTGGGCATGACTAATGGAGAGTAGTTTTCAGCCAAGTTTGTAGGGGTAATGCACATCTCCATATGACTAGCCATTGACTTCCTATTCAGGATCAGGGGAGGTTTGGGCAATGGGCTGGGAAGGTGAAGGACTGGTGTCATATGAAGAAGTCATGGGTGAGGAACCTGCTGCAAAACGTAACAGTCAGTAGTTGGATGTTAACAGAGCAAACATCCTTGAGATTTATGATGATGGTGGAATCTCCTGGGTGACATGTGTACAGACAATAAATTTCTGGACTGGGGAAAGCTTGCAGTGTCCACAAGACTCATAGTCCCACACTGCTCTTTGTAAACTTATGTGTTGTTTAAAAAAAACTGCAATCATCATGCACTTCAGATTAGAGCCTGGTTACCTGATCCCAGCCCAATGGGACACAAATATACATGTTATCTTCGGGTTGGGTAGTGCTTCAAAAAATAAATCCTACTTGGGACAATTCAGATTCAGGTTGTGTTTCAGTTTTATATCTGGGCAGTCTGTTATTGCTGATTGACTAACTGATTGTCATTGATATTCTGCATTGCTTTCATTGCAACAGGCAATGTTGCACCAGTGGTGACAATAAGCCCTGTTGAGGGATGCAATGTGATCAGACAGGGCTGCACTGGAGAAGTGTAGCCACCTTGCACATTTCTCCCAAAACAGCAGATATGTTGTCCTGAGTCTATCAACTCTAACAGGGTGTGGATTCTTGCAGCTCTCTTTCTGATGACTTGTCCAGCAGCTGAGTTCCTTTTAGCAGACCTCCCTCCTCCACTAGTCACAGATAAATTTCCAGAAGGACTCCTTTAATAGTTGAGAATTTTCTATGGAGAGTGGACTGGGAATTTTAAACAGTCCAAGTAGCAAAACCAATCTTCCAAAAGCCAATAGCTACAAAAGTTTTTTTTATTATTTTGTTTGAGAGCTGCCCAGAATCCGTCTTAATATCATGGAAGAAAAAACAGATGGAAGTAAATTATTCTGTTATGTATATTATGCACAACAATGGTGTTATTCTTTCTGTGCTTTTATTAATGCAAATCAGTTTCAGAAATAATTTTGAATAAGATTTTATTGATCAATGAATGTAAAAGTAAACATTCCGTCTTTATAATTTATATAAAATTGTGAGGAAACCTTCTTTTGACTGTCATTATTCTGCAAAGCTGGGACTTTGATCCTTTATTTCATTGTTAGAAGCCTGCATCTAAAATAGGGAATGAAGTACTTTCAATTAAAGTTACTGCTGATCTGGACAGCAAATAAATTGTAGCTTCTTCAGAAAAGCGCCATGAAAAACACAGACCAATTCTTTGCAGAATGGTGCACTAACTTATTGGTTTACATTTTACCTAGATTTCTTTTTTAAAATTTAGTGATTAATAGCAGTACCTTTGTGTTATCTAAAGGATGGAATTAAAATGGCCATCAAGGGGATCATATCCCTGTGCACCACAAATAGAAATACCATTTTCTGGGGTAGTTAGGAAGGCACTCATCCACAAAACTAGCCTTTCTGTGAATGTACAAGCTCTTTGCAAGGATAGAAAGCCAGCAAATTAAAGGATAACATGTCATTCCTCTATTAAAGATATTCCCACATTGTTATATCTTTTTAATAAATGTGGTGCATAATTTTTAGAAAGACATTTGTGAGCATACGGCTGCACAAAGACTTGGTGCCTGCTCTTTTTCAATCTAAGAGCCTGAATTGATAGAAATATGCTTTTAAGCAGAGAAGTGGAGCTCTTATACTAGTCATGGATGTCAGAGATTGCAAAAGGTGTCATCATTGCACTTAAGGTGGCCTTCAAAATAGCATTGTACTGCTCATGGGCACACTTTGTAATTTTCCATCTCGATGGCTCCATCCATCCGAGGCAGTTTACTGGTTTGCACTTTTAGCTTGCAGTACTGTATTTCACAAAGTTAACTTTTGTAAGTTGGTTATTTGTTACAAGCACATTTATAATCCTGAGATTGCTACAATAATTTTACTTTTAAAGTTCTTTGGACTTCGAACTTTGTGCATGCAGCCATTTAAAATAACCTGCTAACATGTTTTTACTCAAACCCAATTCCACAAACTTATAAGAGGCAGTATGCCATAAAATGTTATGCACACTTTATTCTGCTTATTAATTTTCATTATGTTCTCACTTTACTTAACTGAATCTGTACTATGGAACAGATTTATAGTTCTGTGCTATGGTACCATATGTACATGAAATAATAAGCCTTAATGTGTAACATTTTTGACCGTATGCTGTTGTGTTCTTGCATTTTACAACTAAATGCACATTTATATATAAAAATCTAATTACTTTGTTTACAGTAAGGTGCAGATAAAACGTACATTCAGCAAGCTGGAAAACTAACATTGTATCTTGAGTTGAAGTATGAAAACATCACAGATCTTCACTTTCTACTAAGCCAGGGTAGGATGCAGTACATTGAGAGTCTGGGGCCACCAGAAAACCCTGACCATTAAGCACTGAGTAACGGGTAAAAGTTGGTCGGACCTTCAGTGACTTTGTGTTTGAAACGTGTTTCACTGGCCAAGCTATTGGGAGAAAATGGAAAACATAATAGAATTTTAAAGTCATTTAAAAATTGTTAATGTTATAAATTATCATCAGCAAGTGCCTTCTACTTCTGTATTCTTGATCAGTGATAAAGCTATATTCACTACTTGGTTACAAAAGCAAAATTCTGCAGGTCCTTGAAATTGTAAATAAAAACTGAAAATGATGTAAACACTCAGTAGCCCAGGAAGCATCTTTATAGAGAGAATCAGTTAACATTTCAGTTCAAAGACCTTTCAGCAGTTCTTTTACACTCTTGCAAATGCTGCCTAATTTGATCTTTTTCTGTTTCTATTTTACTCCGTTTTCTGTTTCTATTTTACTCCATCCTTTATCCTGTTCCAACCTCACTTACTTTTGCATACATTTTTAGAAAAGCTCTTCCACAAAAGTTATTGCGCTTTCAGAATCCCAACTGACTAAATTTTCTATTCACAATGATACTTCTGTGCCTGTTGATTTAGTAAGACACTTGCTTAACTCCACCTTTGATTCCCTCTCCATGGCTATCCATTTCTCCCATCCTGGTTACTCCATCTTTGTTCTACTAAGCTACGCGAGGCAGACATGAACATAATTGATCAAACCATTCATGGACAGATAAGGTTTAACCAACTTTAGTCAGTAACAGGTTCCTATTATTTACAAATCCAAGGTCCATCCAAGCAAGTTAATACAACCACCCACTTCTTTGCAACCCCTTTTCTATTTATTGTTCATCCCTAATAGCTCTTAAACTGAGGAAGCAGTTTGGAGTCAACCACATTAGTGGGCCAGGAGTCACATATAGATCAGCCTGGATAAACATAGTAGATTTATTTCCCTGAAAGACATTAGTGAAACCAGATCAGTTATATAGTAATTGGATAGTTTCATGGATACTGTTACCAAGATTGGGTTTTCTTAAAATAAAGATTTCGTTCATCAGAAAACTGGAGCAGCTAAAAGTCTGGATTAGAAACAGAAAATGTTGTTCTTATACAGATTTTGTTAAGCTACTTAAATTTAAATGCTCCTTTTGCCATGTGGAACTTGAACTTTTATCATTGGATCAATAATGTACAAGTCTGATTGCTAGTCTAATAACTTAACCATTATACGATTGTGTTCTCTTCAACATTCACCTCAAATGATAAGTCCAAAGAGTTTATGAGCTTATTGGTATGTATGTGCAAGTAAGAGGTTTGGCATTTGCTTCATGCCTTCTTTATCAATTTGGTTTGGCTGGACGTGAAGGCCATTATACCAGTTGTTTTGCATTTGGTAGATTATGACTTGTAAGCAATTTACAGAAAATCATATCTGAACAAAGCAGAAGAAGTCTTCCGCAGATTTTTCTGAACTCCTTGTACTTTGCAACGTGCTGTTGAAGGCAACTCACCAGCAATATCCAGTCTTGCTGTGCAGATTGTTGATCCAGCCTCATTTTGGGCAGACACAGTGTACCATCCACCATCATGTTTATCAACTGGAAAAATTTCAAGGCCAACTTTACCTTCATTGGTTTGGTATATCCTATCAAACAAAAAAAATCCTCATTTAACTTGCTTTTTATTAAAGTGAAAAAAAAATCAGAGATATTAATAGATGAAGTAAATGGATAAAACTATGGCAAATGAATCAGTACAAGTAGATATTAGGTCAATCATTTTGAACCCAGAAAGAATAAGTACTTGTTAAATAGTGTGAAACTAGAAGCAGTGGGGACCCAAAGAGACTTTGGAATCCACATAAAAAGGTCATTAATATGTCATAGACAGAGAAAACAAAAATAAAAAAATGCTTATTAAATGCTGCTCCTTATACTAGGACTAAAATACCAGGAGAGATGGAAATTATGCTGCAGCCATACAGAGACCTGTTAGAACACATCAGGAGTACTGAGAATTCTGGGCAGCACAGCTTGGGCAGGATATAAATTGGCCTTGGAGGGGTGCAGCACACATTTACTAGAGAAATTCCTGGACTCTAAGCATTAAATTACAAGGAAAGGCTGCATAACATAGAATTCCATTCCCTGGAATTCTGGTTAAGTTGTGACTTGATTGAAGTTTAAGATACAAGAACACAAGAAAATAGGACCAGAAATAGGCCATCAGGCCCTTAAACCTGCCGTGGCATTTAATATGATTGTGGTTGAACTCTTCTGGCCTTACCTCCTCTTCTGTGCCATTTCTCCATACTCTATTCCTCAATGGATCATATATTTATCCAACTCCACTTTAAATACTTATAACGATCCAGCTTCCACAACCCTTTGGGGCAGAGAATTCCAATAATTCACCACCCTCTGTGAGAAGAAATTTCTATGTATCACCCCCTGTGAGAAGATATTTCTGTGTACCTCAGCTTTAACTCACTGGCCCCCTATCTTGTCGTTATGTCCCCTTGTCCAAGGAATTAGTCTTTTGAGTCTCCTTTGTTGTGTCTCCAATACCTTTATTAATTTAAAGGTAAGTGGACCAAAACTGTACTTAGTATTCTAGATGAGGCCTCACCAACACCCTGTGCAATTGCATGAAACCTCTCTATTTTTAAACTCCAATCCCTTTACAATAAATTCCAAAATGCTGTTTGCCTTCTTAACTACTTATTGGACCTGCCTGCTAGTTTTTTGTGATTCATGCACTAGAATACCTAGATCCCTCTGTACTTCACTCACTTGGAATCTCTCCCCATTTAGATAATAATCTGCCATTTGATCCCTCTTACCAAAGTGCTTCCCCACATTAAACTCCATTTGCCAATCTTTTGCCCATTCACTCAATCCATCCATATCCCATTGTAGGATTGCAGTATCCAAGTTCAAGTTTATTGTTGTCATAAGCATACATACACAGGGTATAAATTCCATGAAAATTAGCTTTTTGTAGCAGCAGCACAGTACATTACAAGACAAGGACAAACATAAGTTAACATAAATTTAAATTAACACAAAGAAGACATAACTTATACATGTGCAAAGTAAACATAACGGCAGTAGTGCAAGGTTGAGAGAAAGGAAAAAACACATAGTCTGAAGTAGTGTTAAGGGTTTTCAGGTTGGTTCAAGAACCTGATGGCAGTGGGGAAGAAGCTGTTGTTGAAGCTTGAGCTGTGGGTCTTCAGGCTCCTGTACTTTCTACCTGATGGCAACATTGAGAAAAGGGCATGGCCTGGATGGTGGGGGATCTTGATGAATGCCACCTTCCTTATCACAACATGTCCTTTCACTTATTTTCGTATCATCAGCAAATTTGGAAACCTTACACACTTTTCCTTCCTCCAGATCATTAATATAAATCAAGAACAATTGTGGGCCAAGAACCAATTTCTGTGGTACTCCACCGATTATCCAACCTAAAAAGGACCCATTTATTCCAATGCTGTTTTCTGTGAGGCAGCATGTTATCAATCCATTCTAGCACACTTCCTCTGAAACCATGGACTTTTAATTCATGCACCAGCCTCTTATGTGGCAGCTTGTTAAAGATAAACTGATAGGATAGTTACTTCTGTTGGTTGGGAAGTTTAGAATTTGGATGCATTGCCTAAAAATTAAAGCCAGGCTTTCAGGAGTGAAGTTGGTAAACACTGCTGCTTGCAGGGATTGATAGAAGCATGTAACTCTCTTCCAAACACAGCAACTTATGCTAGGCATATTGTTTATTTAAAACTGAGTTTAATATATGTCAATCAAATCATTGCAATGCTTGAAATCTGAAACAAAAACAGAAAGTGCTAGATTTAGTAGGCAAGACAGCATCTTTGGAAAGACTAGAGTTTACCATTTTAACTGCTGCCTGGCCTGCTGAGTGCTCCCAGCACTTTTGTTTTATTTAAATTGGAGATTAATATATTTTTGTTAACCAAAGATATTAAGAATTCTGGAGTTGGATCACAGATCACAAGGAGTTCACATTCCAAAAGTACATTTGACAATGTCTGCTTGTGAGGGATGACTGTCATTTAAGAACAAACCCACGTGCATTCTTCACAACCCAAACAGCAGCAGGGAAATGGAGAACAGACCTAAATATGTCCATACCATTTCTCATTTAGTTCTGCTGACCTCCCATGGATTACAGAAATTTGTAATTACCTGATTCTGTCTGTACTGTGCTTGATCATTTCATGATCTTTTCTCCAGAAGATGATTGGCCATGGTTCTCCAGTCACCTGACATTCCAACTTAACATTTCCTCCTTCGACAGCTCTAGAATTCTGGAGTTTATAGGTAAATTCTGGTGCTCTTACTATTCCTCTTACTTTAAAAAGAGAATTTGAAATATGAATAATTTGCCACTTTGATCTTCATTAATTTTAACCAAAATTAGCAATCTACAAATTAATAAACTCAACTGAGATTGCCTTTCTACTCGAGTCTTAAACTGTATTTTGTATCTCCTGGTGCTGATTCACCAACAGAACCAATTGAGAGAATAATTTTATCTTAATCCAATGGATGGGATGCTAACGGAGTTGAATCATACACCTGTCCTACATTTCATTTGATTCTACTCTGTGTTGACTTCTGTAGAGGATAAAGATTGGGTCTGGTATTACTTGGATGGCTGAAATGATCCTACCAGCTTCCTGGCTGGCAGGACAGGTTAAAATTACCCTCAGATGTATTTATGAAAATTAATTTTCTGTAAAATGCAAGAAAAGATCCAACCATTCTAATATAAATATCTATTTTGCTGTAGCTAAAAATTAAAAAAAACTTTGCTATAATTAATTCTGCATTAGGCAGAAAGATGACAGATACAGGAGTAAGCCACCTGAGCCTAATTAAATAAGACTAATTCATATCCTACCTCCCCTCTACTCATCGTTGTTCCATTATTCTTAATACTTTAACAAACTCTGTTCTCAGCTTGGAAATTTTCAGTTGGCCTGGCATCAAGAGCATTTTGGGGGAGTGGTTCCAGATTCCTATTAAAGTTTGGGTGAAAAAGTGCTTCTTGACATCACCCCTGAACAGTTTAGCTGCAGATCTAACCTACCCCATTACTCTGGACATAATTCTCTATAAATACTCTATCAAATCATCTTAAAAATTAGATAATCCTTTAGCCTCCTGCACTTGAGGGTATATGAGCCTAATCTGTCCTTGCCATTTAACTCTTTTAATTCATGTACCATTCTGGCAAATGCCTTACAGGGACAGTGAATCATTCCCAAACAACACAGTACTCCAGATATGAGAAGGGAATTAGTAAGAATTTCCAGAAGGTTGTACAAATGATCTACTCAATATTGTGTTCATAAGTCTTTGAATACAATAACCTTGAAATTTCATAATGTGATGCAAGTATTCATGTACTTTTTAACATTTGTTTAATTTGTACTTCATTTGAGTGATGGTGTTTAACAATGTTGCTGAGATAGTGGGATGAGGAATTTTAGGATGGCATGTTAATCTATCAAAGTGTAAGTTTAAAATCTAGATTTCTTCATACAAACTACAAATGCAGGATATGACTTAATATTTCTTCTTGATTTGAGAGCATCCTTAACACATCCATTTCAAGAAGGCACTAAAATTATATCTTGGCAAATTGCCAAGAAAGATAATTCTTTAAATATAAAGATACTTTATGTACAATTGTTTTGTGCTATTCAAGTATTTAAAGAATACACTCACCTTCTACTTCAAGATGCACTGTGAACCTACTCTGGCCAGCACGATTGATGGCTACACATTCATACTGTCCAGCATCGCTTGCTGTAACTGCATCAATAATGAGCGAATGTACACCTTTTCCTGATACAAGCATTTTATGACCCATATTCTGTTCAACAGGTTGCCCATTTAAATACCACATAAGTTCTGGAGGTGGCAATCCACTGACCTGTAAATGCAACAAGAAATGTGCTAATTAAAGTTCTGAAATATATGTACATGTTTTACACAGCTGACAGAATCATAATGCAATAATCACCAAGTGAGAAGCTGTTTTGTTACTGTTACAAGCACTTGCAGAATATCTAGTAAAGGAAATTGTGTATGTTGATTTTTTTAGCATCTGTTTTATAATGTGAGGAAGAGAGGATAGATAATCCTACAAAAAGCATCATGAATTTTCATTTGGATTAAAATAATAACTGTAGATAAACATTAAATTAAAATATAGAATACTGGAAACAGTCAGTAGGTAGCATCTGTGAAGAGAACAGGTAAGTAGCATGTTAATCTGCAATATTCCTGATGAAAGATCCACACCTAAAATATCAGCTTGCTTGCTTCTCTCAAAAGATTCTTCTTGACCTGCTGAGTGTTACTGCCTTATTCTATTTTTGGTTCAGATTTCCAGTATCTGCATTTTTTTTTGTTTATATTCCAAATTATGTTGCGTATGAAAAATGTATGTCAATGCACATAATCTAGGTGTCTCACAGTGCCAGTGACATGGGTGCAATTATGACCACCAGTGGTGTCTGAGAAGAATTTACACATTCTCCCTATGACTACGTGACTTTGCTCTGGGTGCTCCAGTTTCCTCCCACACCCCTGGTTGGTAGGTGAATTAGCTACTGTAAATTGCCTTGGGTGGTAGGAGAATGGAGAGTGCAGGGGTCTGTTAATGGGCATGTGTGGGAGGATGAGTTGAAGGAAATAAGTGGGGAATGGGATTGATGGGATTGCTCTGAGAACCAACATAGATGATGGGCTGAATAGCCTCCCATCTCATAAGGAAATATGAAAAATTGTCATAGGACTGTAAAGAAAATGACACAACTTCAGAAAGTCAGATTTTATAGAGTTTCTTGAGGGCCTAGTGTGCCTCCTTATAACAGAGCAGGAATGTCAGATAGATATGTTGGAGCGGGATGGAAAATTAATATGGCAGGCAACAGGAAACTCAGGGTCACTCCTGCAGACTGAACACAGGTGTTCTGCAAAGGTAATCACCTAATCAGGAGACCACATTTTGAACACCAAGTGCAAAACAGGGACATCAGTAGTGGACAAAATAGTGGAATCTATTATTTACTAAATGGCAACAGGCATTTTGGAAGTAATAATAGGATTGGGCAGAGAATTTATGAAAGGGAACTAATTTTGACATCTTTTCAACATTTTTGAAGTTCTAACTGGTAGAAAAGATTAAATCAGTTGATATGGCATATTTGGCCTTTGATAAAGTACCACACAAAAGATTTTTAAAATAAAATTAGGGCACATGGTGCTGAGTTGTAATAATGTACTGGTTTGGATTCCCGATTGGTTAACGGAAAGGAAACAATAGGAATAAATGGATCATTTTCAAGATGGATGGCAGTGAGTAGGTTGCTGCAGAGATTATTGCTGCTGCCTTAACTGTTAATAATCTGCATAAATGATTTGCTTGCAGGGATCAAGTATGTTGATCAAGTATTGATGTTTGCTGAGCTAGGTCACAGCATGAGCAGTGTGAAAATTGCAGGGACATTTTGGGCAATACAGTCAAGCTAAGTGAAGGGATGAGGACGGGTAGATGGAATATAAAGTGGAAAAATGTGAGGTCACCCACTTTAATAAAAAATAGAAAGGCAGAGTATTGGGATTCAGAGGGACCTGGGCGTCTTTGCAAACAAATCATAGAAAGTTTATGTGCAGGTACAGCAAGCAGTTAGGAAGGCAAATAGCATGTTAGCCTTTGTTGCAAGAGGATCTGAGCACAAGTATAGAGGTGCATTGCTCCAATATATAGAGTGCTGGTGAGACTACATTTGGAATATTGTGTTTAGGTTTGGTCTCCCTACCGAAGGAGGGATATACTTGTTATAGCGGGAGTGCGGCAAAGACTCAATAGATTGATGGAGGGTTTGTTTTATGAGGACAAATTAAGGAGACTGGGCTTGAACCCTCTTGAGTTTAGATGACTAAGAGGTGAACTCATTGAAATGTAGAGAATTCATGAGGAGTTTGACAAGTATATGCAGGGTTGATATTTTCCCTTGCTGGGGTGTCTAGAACTGCAGGGATGGGGGGTGGTCACAGTCTCAAAATAAGGGGTTGACCATTCAGGATAGAGATGAAAAGACATTTCTTCATAGAAAGGGTAGTGAATCTTTGGAATTCACTACCCAAGAAGGCCATGGAGGCTCTGTGGCTGAATATATACAAAACAAAGATCAAAAGGTTTTTAGATTCCAAGTGATATGGGGTTACTGCAGGAAAGTGATAATGATAAAAGATCAGCCACAATCTTATTGGATGGCAGAGGGTATAAAAGGCTGAATGGCCTGGTCCTGTGCCCACTTCTTATCATCAGGCCTAAATTTACAGACTGATTCTAGATTAAACATACAGCATTCACACAGTTTGAAGCACCTATTTTCTCATTTGGTTTACTTGAAATAAAGATCATTGTGGAGTTTTCTTTTACACAGGGAATGGAGGGTTTTAAAATGGGGAGTTTGTACCTTGCAATCAATTCTACATAGCCCATACTGTTGAATTATCATATTTTCATCCGGTTTCTGTAAAAAGCGAGGAGGAAAGAGCTTCTCTTGAATCGATTCATTCTCATTTTCAACCTCCCTGGAGCCGACTCTTTGTCTATAGAAATAATAGATTTTTTGCATTATAGCACTTTTTTGCAACTGACAGTGGAACTGGACAACTAGGAACAAGCTGTTGCGCACTTAAAAATAAATACTTTTCACTGAGATTGCATTCACATGTGCAAAAATAATTCACATCATTCTACAATGCAGATTATATCTATGTGGCTATATCTGACTGTCCAATCCTGATTCAATTTTTGTTTCTAAGCATCCTGCGTAGATTTTGTCTTCCTAAACACTGAGCCACGTGGGTTGATTTGCTCCATCAGTTATTTCCAGATTCTAACCAGGTGTTCCAAAGTATAAAATAGATTAACTAAGTGAAACCAGTTAAAGTCATTCTTTATGTACATCGTATGATAATTGTTGTACAGGATTTGCCTCTTCTTGCTCTATTTCAAACTGACTCCTTATGGAAGTTGACATTTGTGTACTGGCTCTGCGTTTAATCATTAATTGTAAGTGAAAATAGTGCTATTACCTTTCTGTTGGTGATTGGTGTGCTTGCCATCTTTGGCCTTCTGAAGAGTTTTGTTGCTAAAACAAAAATAATAATTTTGGAGATTTAATTTACATTCTTTCTTAATTTTTTAAGTTAGATTTTTAAAAAATGGTTCTGAAATAAAAGGGAACCTTTGAAGTATTTTTCTGCATTGCAAAAGTGACTACATTTCAAAATGCTAACGGTAATCTCATGCAAACTTGCAAAGGTATCAAATTTTGAGATGCAGTTGTTATGTATCAAGATATGAAAAGCTTCATATGAAATAGTTTAACAAGTTGACAAAACTGAGATGGATTCTTGGTGGTGCACTGCACTTGCATCTCATTTAAAGCCTACTGCTAAAATTAGAGGTGATTTAAACAATGGTAATAGCAGATTTCCTGTTTGATTCTGTTGAAATTGTTCCAGCTATTTTGTTCACTGTCAAAAAAAGTGGCAAATTATCTTGTGAACAGGGAAGATTAAATATTGCTCAGCTAGGGCGGATCATGGAATTTGTTGTTAGTCAGAACCACCCCACGCTTTGCTTGTGGTTAGTTAGACCTTCCCTTGCAGCTGGCCTCTTGCAATTTAGACCATCCCTTCCATCCTGCCTTTGTTTGGTTCAACTTTCTACTGTACGTTGCAAGTACTTGGTTTAGACCATTGTCTGCAACCAGCCTATGGACACCCCGCATTCAGTCTGTTGTCAGTTACACACCCCCATACGCTATCCATAGGTAGTCTGTCTGCATTACCCTACTGTAACAGTGGTTAGTTACACCATTCCTTCCACTCTGCTTGTGGTCAGTTCGACCAACCCCTTCAGCCTAGCTTGTGGTTAGTTGGATGTTTCCCGTTTCCCCTGTCTCTTGTCTATTAGACGGTCCCTTGAACCCTGCCTGTAGTCATTAAAGACAGAGTCATTGTAAAATGAATGGAGGCCCTTTGGTATACTAAGTCCACATTGTCCCTTTGAAGAGCTATCAGTTAAATTCCAGCCACTTTATCCCTGTAGCCTTGCATGTTAATTTCCCTCAAATATTCTTCAATTCCTTTTTTAAATATTTGGTTGCCTTTGCTACTATCACACCAGCAGGCAGTGAGTTCAGGTTATTACCACTCACTGGGTACAAAAAGTTCTTCCTCATATCCCTGCTCTTTCTCTTGCCCCAAATCTTGTATCTACATGTCAGAGTCCTTGAACCATCAACTAATGGGAATGGCTTTTCTTTGTCTAATCTAAGTCTGTTTTAATCCTGTACAGCTTTATCAAATGCCTCCACAAATTCTTTTGCTCCAAGAATAAAAAGCCCAATTTCTTCAACCTAACTTTATAGCTAAATTACTCCATACCAAGAATCATTCTCGTTTAGCTCCTTTGTGCCCTCCCAAGGGCCTTCACATTCCCTCCTGAAGTGTGGGGACTAGAACTGAACACAATACATCTGTTGTGGCTTAACCAGAGCTTTATAAAAGTTCAACACCACTTAATTGTACCCTGTACCTTTATTTATGAAGCCCAAAATGCCATATGTTTTGCTACCTGCTCTCTTAATATGTCCTGATACATATGAAAACTTGTATATATAAACCCCAGGTCCCCATCCTCCTGAACACTCTTTAGAACTATGCTGTTCTCTATTTTGTTTCTCCTCCTGCAATATGCATCTTCTCACTTTTCCCTATATTAATTTCAATTGGCCACCTGTCTGCCCATTATGAGAGTTTATGTCCTGTTGCATTTGATTAGTATCATCCCCATTGTTGCCCCCCCTTCATGTTTGATATCATAGGCAAATTTTGACTCTTATTCTAATATCCGTCATTTATATATAACAAATAAAACAGTGGTCTTAACACAGACTACAATTCTACTGTCCAAAAAACCACCATTTACTACACCTCATTGTTTTCTGACCTTAAGTCTATGTTTTATCTGTGCTGACACTGATCTTTCAATCTTATGAGCCTCAGTTTTGTTAACCAACTTTTTATGTCAAAAACATTTTAAAAATCCATGTTGATAATATCCATTGCATTCCCTCCATCAATCTTGTCTGTTAAATGAATTTGGTTGGTAAATGTGATCTGTGATGGATTTACAAATCCATCCTTAATTAATTCAAACCTGGCCAAGTGCCAGTTAACTTTCCTGATTATTGTTTCCACAACTTTCCCCATTATTATTGCTAAACTGATTGGCCTATAATTACTGGGATATAAAATTCAAACCCAATCTGACCACAAGCAATCCAAACCAATCTGAGTTTGAGCTCTTAGAATTTTCTTCCATTCAGATCTGACCCAACCATTGCTGTAAGTATAACAATCTCAAACATGGTTTGATCTTTTTGAGGACAAACTACTAGATATTGATCAAGAACAATGATATATATTGTAACATTGAGCAAACACCTTGACCTGGAAAAAATACTGAGCCAAGCTGTCACAGCAAGGCCAGACTTAACCCAAACCCAATTGCTTTATCAGAAAACAAAGTTGACCTGATTTGAGCAAGGCACATACAGTTAGATTCCTTTGATAATGAGTCAGATAGCCAGGCTCCAGTCCTTACACCCTTTCATAAACAAGACTTTTAAATCCTGTGGCACCTCATAAGATTATGGCAAAGCCTACCGTTATCTCCACCTCCACACTGTCATCACAGTAATCCAGACCAAGTGATTTATTGAATCAAAGGTAGCCATTCCAGCATGCTCTTCCAATCAATTTTCACCATATCCATTACCTCAACCATTTAATTTCTACAGGTATTTTGTCAGCATCATTCTCCTCAGTAAATGGTGATAAAAAAATACTCACTAAGTAATCTCATCACATTTTCCTACATAATACTCCCATCTATCACCTTCATACCCTTTCACTTTATCTATATTCCTTTGGAGGCTCTTTGTGCAGTCTTTACAGCTTGCTAACTCACCTCTCTGTGTGTCTTCAGCAAATTTGTAACAGTACACTTGGTCTCCTCATCTGTCATTAGTATGGATTATAACTATTTGAGGCCCCAGCGCTGATCCATGTGGCAGCTGACTAGTTTTTGATTGCCAGTCCAAAAATGATGCACCTGAACTGAACTCGTCAGCTGCTTTTCTGATGTTAAAAGCTTAACCTTTGCTTTGAACAAAGGACATGTGTAATATTTGTTTTGCAATGTAATTAATGACCTGCAAATGAAATTGCAGGGCTTAAGGCTTTGTCATATTTAAATGCTGAAAAATAATTCAGTTAGCAATATAGAAAAGCTAGCAGTTAATCATGAGGCACCTACGGTAATGCTGCTTAATACACTTATTCTGAAATGGACTGATTATGTGCTCCATCGTGACCACATATTTCAGAAGTTCAAAACAATTTCTGATACATCACTGACATAGTAAATGGCTTTTCAATGGCTCAGATAAACTTGGGAAATGTTCCAAAAAAATGCTATATGATTAAAAAGAGTAAGTAAGGCACAGCATGGATAACTAAACTAAGAAAAGTGATAATAACAGCTAAAAATGAATTTAAAAAAATAAGAAATATTAGCAAGGCTGTGGCAAGTAAGATGGTATGGATGAGAATAGTTGGATTCTATATATTATACCATTGCAACAAGGTAAATAATGTTCCATTCTGAGAGTTCTGAACATATCACTGTATGTCAATCCCTACTGCTCTCATTTTAAAGCTAACAATGGAGCACGGCAATAAATGGTGGTCCGGGCCTTTACATTTGCCAAACCAAGGCCAAGCCCTTCCTGAGTTATAAAATTATGCAGCACACACAAAGCTGTGACTATTGGCCACTTTGTTAGTCTGTAACCTCTCTTGATCTTTATACCAGCAGCCAATACCAGCCCAGTGTCTCTTTCCACTACTCTCCAGTTTGCTGTGTGTGTTTAGTTGTAGTTTACCTCTGGCTGCAATGTCAGTAATGGGATGGTACCATCAGCCATGACTTCAGGGGATGTGGCCTTGTCCTCCAAGACCCAGCTGCCATATTGCTGTTCCTTTTTATTCCTCTTCTGCCTTTTTCCTTATTTGGCACCTGCAATCCCTCAACCATCCCCAATCCTATCCCAATGATAACACAGTGTAGCCCAGTGGAAAGGCCATTGTAATCCTTTGACATCCCAAATGTATTGAGAGGAGTGCAGTTCCCTTAAGTATTGCTTTTAGTCACTTGCAGGACTTTGGGTGATAGAACTGGCAGAATTAAGGGCTCTACTTGCACTGGAGCAGAGGCAAAAATCTAAGCTCAACTCCATTCTGCAGAGATAAAGCTCCACATCTAGATAGGTCCTCCCTGGCTGAGAATGATGCAAAAACCATAAGTCCAATTCTATTTCATTGCCAAGGGCCCACATCCCAGCTAAATGAGTAAGAAAATTATGTTAAATCCAGGAAACTTGAAATTGCCATGGTTACGAATGGGGCAAAAGTATCATAATCAATTTTTTTTTTTGGCAAAGATTTTGTTGCAGCAGAGAGAAGGTGCCAGGAGATTGGTGTATCTTAAATATTGACATAACTTGTTCATCTTGAGCACTTGCACTGGAAAAAGTGGTGAACAATATTGATATTGCATTCCAGTGGCACAAGTTTCCAAGAATTCCCTTCCCAGAATCTAGTACAGACAAAAACGTAACATTGTCTAATAAAATTTAATTTTACAAAATCTAATAAAATTTAATTTTACAAAAGGCACAAGTTCTAGTGGAATCTTATCCTGTTATGAGTTCTAAATAGGAATGATAGGCACTGTGCTACCTCTGATTGACCTATTCAGCACCCCCTGAATGAAGCTAAATTATCATTGCTGATATTTAAATTATCACAACATATAGATCCATTTATCCATGCCGTTGACTTCTACATATGGAACATTGTTAAGAGGAAATTACAAAAAAAAAGTTGTACTTTTGGGATTTTTTTTCTCATGGTAACAGTGAAAAAATAATTTTACCTATCACTTTCTGCAAGCTTGGTCATTCAAGCTAACTGGATTTATTTAATTCATAAAAGGAAACAAAAGTTGCTTTGAACAGGCTCAACTATATTAAACAGAACAAATTTTACCACAAAATAGAAATAATCTTGTCACCTCTGCAGTGTGTTATAATGGAAAACTGACACGGAAGTTGACTTTTTCGGATAAGCATGAACAGAACTGAATCCTTTATCAGTCCTCCCACAGAAAGCTAATATTCATGGTGTTTCTGTTGGAATAAGTTGTGTACATAGTGTTCTCACTGTTCTAGAACAACAGCAATTATCAGCTTTGAACTGGCACCCCAAAGCAGATAGCTGATAGCAACAGCAGTCATGGACAAATGTTGTGTTAGAATTCGTGGCAGTGACATTATAACTTATAGCCTAGAATTCTGCTCCTTATTGGAATTGAGACTATTGTATCTTGTGAAGTAAAACACTGTGCTATTATAGCCATTTAACTATGTCTGTATTTACATTTTCTGAACAAAAATTGTAAACATCTTAGTGTATTAAACCATGACAAATTAAAGCTTTTATAGATTTATTCCACAGATAGCCCAAAGCCCTATCCTATTTATAATTCACTGGCTGTAATTATATTCTCATCATTGAAAGCATACAGTGAGTACAATTAATGCTATAGTAGCTCTTCAAGAACTTTGGAACAAGTGTGGGCCAATCAGCCACTCAGAAGTGTTCCACCATTCTACTTGCTTTGTTTCTGCAGCCTTTAAAATCCTTGCCTAACAAAATCACCCCTTTTTTGATATTCTAATTCTTTGTAAGTAAGTTTCTGTAAACTGGAATAGTAAACTTTGTTATTGCACTAAAATGTTAACTCTTTCGCTCTCCACCAATTCTGCTGAACTGTTAACTATTTCCAGCATTTTTTGTTTCAGAATAGATTTTATTTCATCACAGCAATTGGAATTTAGTATATTGAGTGGACAAACATCAAAATCCTTTGTTCATTCCAAAGCTGTGTTTAAGGACAAATGATAATGCAGTTGTGAATACTGCAAGATTTATTGACACCAATGGCTCCATGGATAAACAAAATTAGGTGTTGTATTGACTTAGGAATGCCCTGGTTTCTGCAGCCAGGCTAAGGATAGTGATCTGATTTTTCCTTTGGCAGCATTACCGTGGATTTGATAAAGGCAAAATTATCCAGTTTATTCATTCCTAATTTATATTCAGCAACAACTGCTGGAAAATGTGGGAAAACTTAGGATAGTTAATAAGATACTAGAGTGGAGTAGGGTTCTCTATCTCACTGTTATGGTGGGGGTGGGGGCAGGAGGCGGTGGGTGGTATTAGTGGAAGCATTTTCGTGAATTAGTTTTGTCAACATGTTGCCATTGGATAGAATGAACAGCTAAGATTGCTCTCTTTCCCTGCCTGTGGCAAGATCATACTTAATTTGATCCTAACATTTGCCTGTCAGCCCAAACGTATCACAGATCTGGATCCAAATGTATCTGGATGTATCACAGCTTGGTACGGCAACTGCTCTGCCCAAGACCGCAAGAAGCTTCAGAGAGTTGTGGACACAGCCCAGCGCATCACGGACACCAGCCTCCCCTCCTTGGACTCTGTCTTTACCTCTCGTCTTGGTGTGGCAGCCAGCATAATCAAAGACCCCACCCACCTGGGATATTCTCTCTTCTCTCTTCTTCCATCAGGTAGAAGATACAGGAGCCTGAGGGCACATACCACCAGACTCCCCACTGTGATAATACTATTGAACGGTTCCCTTATACAATGAGATGGACTGTGACCTCATGATCTACCTTGTTGTGACCTTGCATCTTACTGCACCGCACTTTCTCTGTAGCTGTGACACTTTACTCTGTACTGTTATTGTTTTTTTACCTGTACTACATCAATGCACTCTGTACTATCTCAATGTAACTGCACTGTGTAATGAATCGACCTGTACAATCAATTTGTAAGACAAGCTTTTCACTGTACCTCGGTACAAGTGACAATAATAAACCAATACCAAATGGCCCCTAACATCAGGATCAAGAAACATAATAGCCTTCATCATTTGTAAGAATATCAGTAAAAATCTGTTTTTTTTCCAGAGCCCAAGAACACACAAAAGATGGGCTGGAAAAGGGCCTGCTCTGCCATTCATCAAGGTCATAGCTGATTTACTACAGCTCCATTTTCCTGCACTATCCCCATAACCTTTATTTCCTAAATATCCAGATATCTCTGTTTCGAACAAATTCAATGACTGAAATTTATCACCCTCTGAGTGAAAAAACTTCCCCTATTAGTCCTGAATATTTAGTCTGCCACTTATACTGTGACCGCTGGTTCTAGACTCCTCAGCCAGATGAAACACACTCCCTGTATCAAGCCTGTCAAGCCTTTTAAGAATTTGTAAGTTTCAATGAAGTTTCATAAAAACTCCAGGAATACAGGCCCTCGTGGCAAATTCGCAATTGCTGGAACCAGCCCAGTGAATCTCTGCTGCATTCCCTCTATGGCAAGCACATCCCTTCTTGTGTAAGGTGACCAAAACCATACACAGTATTTCAGCAAAGCCCAATACAATTACAGTAAAATATCCTTATTTTCATTATCAAATCTTATCATAATAAAGGCTAACACACCATTTGCGTTCCTAATCATTTGTGTACATGCATTCCCAGGTCCCTTTTAACATAAGCATTGCCTGATCTCTCACAGTTTAAAAAAATCTGAGTTTCTGTTTTGTCTATCTCACATTTTTTCCACATTATATTCTGCTTGTTGTATCTTGCTCATTTACTTAAGCTTGTCTGTATCCCCTTGAAGTCTCTTTACATCCTTCTCCCTCCTCACAATCCCATCTAGTTTGGTATCATCCGCAGACTTGTAAATAAGAAATTTGGTCCCCTCAGCCAAATCATTGATATAGATTCTGACTAACTGGCACCAAAGCACTGATCCCTGCAATGCCCTACAGTTAAGCCTGTCAACTTGATGTAGAATCACATTATCAAAGTTTACTGTCTTTACTTTCTTCACTAAATTTACAACATCTAGTAATCCAATCATGTACAGCAAATGATTGAAATTTTATATTGACAATTTTATATGATGGAAATTGAAGTGTCAAAGTACTATAGATTATATTGTTGTGAAGGGGGCTTGCAGACCTCTATTAACTTCACATAAAATTGCATTTTTTTGGCACTTTATAACAAAGGAAACATAGTCTTTAAATTGACCTTCTACTTTAAGGTATCACATGTACATATGGGGTCCTGTGGTTTGGTGGTAATACAGTGCAGCTTTAACATCTTCTTCCTGCAATGAAATGCCTAGGCCAAATTTTACTGGAAAGTTACCATGGATTTCTCTGTGAGATGGTTGGAATTCTTCAGTCTATCCACATGGTGGAGCCAGTTGCCCTATTTTTGCCTTTGCTGATCATTGATTCCCCATTTAATGGCTTCATTGGAAATGTGCAAGTTAAAATTTTAACTGTTTTTACAGTTTGGGATTTTACATTAGTGTGGGGTGAAGATGTAGAGGGATTGGACATCCATGCTGAAACTGAACTAGTTGCGGCTAGGAAAATGGATTCTATTGAAGTGGCCAAGGGTGTTCGAAGTGCTGTGGATGTAGGCAAGGAGAGATTTGACAAAGGGAAAATGAATAGAGTCAAGGGATTGTAATGGATACTGGCCACTTTACAAATGTTGCATTTCTGAAGATAAATTGTAATAGGGATTAGTTACTAAACAAATATATTGTGCTTTGGAAGACACAATGAATGTACCAGAAGTACTGGGGAAATCAAAGCTCTATAAAGGTTCAGGAAATTAAAAATAAAATTAGTAGTTAGTAAAAATAAAATACCAGAGAAATCAAATCAGATGAAATACCAACAAATACCTCTAAGATTATGATTCCGAAATATGCAACTGCAGAGAGAGTGGAAATGTCAGTGATTGTCCAACAGAATTCTCTAGCTAATGGTGGGCAGACAATACATTGTTACTAAAGAAAGGAGGGGGAAAGAAATTAAGTCAGTTTGATCAATTACTTCTGGAAATCATTATTAAGAATGTGGCTGCAAGCACTAAGAAAATCATATTATGTCAACAGGATTTTTATGAAAGTGAAATGGTGTTTGACAAATACATTTTTTAATCAGATGCCAGGTGAGTGCATATGGAGGTACCATTTGGAGTAATATTACCAAATTTTTAAAGACTATTTGATAAGGTTCCACACAAAATATTGTCAAATACATTAAGACTCATAGACATAATATATTAGCATGGATAGAGGATTCACCGATGACAGTACTGTTGTTGGCTGAACGTAGTGTTTGGTCGTGTGCAGATGGTGGTGTACGACAAGGAGGTGTACAGAAGTGAGATAGCTGGTTGAATGGTGTCACAACAATGACCTCGCACTCAACGTCAGTAAGACCATGGAATTGATTGTGGACTTCAGGAAGGGGAAGTTGGGAGAACACACACCAGTCCTCATTGAGGGGTCAATGGTGAAGAGGGTGAGCAGCTTCAAGTTCCTGGGTGTCAACATCTCGGATAATCTATCCTGGGCCCAACACATTGAAGCAATCATGAAGAAGGCATGCCAGTGGCTCTACTTTGCTAGGAGTTTGAGGAGATTTGGTATGTCACCAAAGACTCTGGCAAATTTCTGTAGATGTACAGTGGAGAGCATTCTGACGGGTTGCTCCACAGTCTGGTATGGAGGCTCCAATGCACAGGATCGCAAGAGGCTGCAGAGGGTTGTAGACTTAGCCAGCTCCATCATGGGCACAACTCTCCCCGCCATCGAGGACATCTTCAAGAGGTGGTGCCTCAAGAAGGTGGCATCTATCATTAAGGACCCTCACCATCCAGGGTATGCCCTCTTCTCATTACTACCACCACAGAGGAGGTACAGGAGCATGAAGACCCACATTCAACAATTTAGGATCACCTTCTTCCCCTCTGCCATCAGATTTCTGAATGGTCCATGAACCCATGAACACTACTTCATTGTTCCTTATTTTTGCACTATTTATTTATTTTGTAATTTGTAGTAATTTTAAGTCTTTGTACTGTACTGCCGGCGCAAAACAATGACATATAAGTCAGTGATAATAAACCTGATTCTGATTCTGTTAAAGGAACAAAACGGTAGGAATGAACAACTCATTTTCAGGTTACTAGTTGAGTGCCACAAATACAGATAGTGGGGTCTCAGCTACTTTAAATGTAGATCAATAATCTAAATGAAAGGATAGAATGTGATTTATTCACATTCACTCATGGTACAAAGTTCAATCATAAAATGGGGAGGTTGTAGAATCTGCCAAGGGTTATGGGCAAGTTAGGTGAATGGACATGAAGATAGCAGATGGAGTATAATGTGGGGATATGTAATGTTATTCATCTTAAAAGGAAGAATAAAAACACAGATCTTTTTTAATAATGGTAAATCAGTAAATGTTGGTGTACAGAGGGATTGTGGAATGTTGATACAGAACATATAGAAATAATAATTATTTGTACAACAAATAACTTAAGAAATTTTGTATTAAAATGCAGGAGAACAAGGAGCCAGCGGATGTGGTGAGTACAGAAGAAAAGTAAGAGCATGATTTAGTGCAGGACAGGATGTGGATGGTAGAGGTCTAAATAAGTTGGAATTTGTGTAGGTTAAGGCTGATAAAGCTGGAGAAAAGTGTCAATGCAATTGATGAAAGTTGTTGTCAATCCAAGATTTATGCGGCCATAAATTTATGCTTAGCACAACAAATGGTACAAATAATCCTCTGAACTTTTTAGATGCATCTTTACCAAATTACCATCTTACATGAATAACAGGACTTAATTTTAATTATTAAGTGAACTCAGTATGATGACTGAAATGCAAAAGAACATTTTGCTGAGTAAACTATTAAGGATGTAAGATTTTATTTAAGAAAAGATATGAATTAAACTTAGTTTCCCTGGTTCACCTTCCACTTGACTCTGGCAACCTCACAACAAAAGTTCCTCTTTCTGCTTGAATGATCAGGTTTTCGGTGGTCTGTCCTGTTGAGCTGACATTACTGCTGCTCTGTGCTCCAATCAGTACCAGCTGAATTGAGGTAAATGTAGATCTCAGTTAAGTTTGAGATCCTCTTCTTCCATTCACTAGACTGCTAACCCTTTGCTATCCCTAAGTGGATGTTTATTTTGTTAGGCATCATTGGTATTAATTACTCCTGGAATCCCTGCTAACTTCTCTCAAACATATTAACACAGCCTCATAAATCATCAGTAACATAGGTAAACCTCTCACATAACCCCAGCATGACTGTTCCACCTGTGTAGATGAAACACTGGATGAAACCTGTGTAGACAATGATGATCTGGGACATGGGAGAATCATGTAACTTGTGCAAATCAAATAATATCACTATTTCTGGTTGTCCATGGGAGAAATCATGATTGTGTTTTGTCTGCTAAGTATGCATCAGTTACTTACCATGTGCATGCAAAATCTGCAGTCTGACATGTGACAGCCACAGCTAAGAAGAATTTGAAAAAAAGTAATTCAGGCCAGCAGTAACTTAGATCTAGGTTAGAATGTACTGACTCCAGAAGTTGCCTGCAAGAGGTGATCCAATTCTTTCACTGTCTCCCTGGGTAAGGCTTCTCTTAACTGTAGGCATGATGTTCTATGTCTGAAGACCCTGAGGCAAGAATTCTGTGGCTATTCTTCCTTGCCTGCTACCCCTGGAGCCATGCGTCTTTCCTGCTGGAACTCTGGCCACAATATTTCCCAGTAGCACCCCATGATTGCAAATAGGACACCCCTGTTGTCAATCAGATAACAGAATTGTAAACGCAGCCACAAAAAGAACCACAATGTTGCTCAAGCTAAAAGTCTGCAAAAACCTTCTGCTGCTTTACTGTGAAAATAAAGATTTCTTTAGAAAATAACTGAATTCTTCACTTCTACTGAATTCACTTCTAACTTGGTGGATGGTTTGTTGACTTATCAATGGTATGCAGGTAGCACCAAATTCAGACACAGATGCTTAATCTGTTTTATGTGGATCCCGATTTTCACATATTTCTTGAAAGCTTTGAATGGGAGCACAAGCTGAATAATTTAAGGCCACATAAGTGGTCTGTGGCAATTTCACTGCAAACTGATTTTCTGTTTGGTTTTTATGTCACGATTGTTCTGTTTGTGTCACACTCAAATGCATGTTCCCTTCTAGGAAATATTCTTTAAATTTAGGTTCTAATTTTAAGGAATACTTTATAATTAGATTTGTATAATTTTACACTTCTTAAGTTAGACAAGATATGTTAACTTTATAATAAATTTGTAAATATAATTAAAATTTGTATACTTGGTCAGTACCTAAATATATGTATTTACGAGTGTACAAAACACAATCAAATTGTAAGCAAAATAATTATAAACTATGATCAAACTATGAGACATTCCTTTGTTAATTCCATCCAGCAGAAATATTTCTACATACTCACCAAAATCAAACCTCATATGGAAGGGAAAGGAGTGATTGATTTACCTCGCTGATCTGCTCATTTTCCATCCTTTGAAGATTAAGGACAGAGGCAGCGTTCTCTGGTCCGAGTAATCTGCGAGCCATCTTTTCTTCATATGTTAATCGCTAGAGTAAAGTTTGCATTGTATTTAAGCTTTAAGTGTTATTCTTTGTTTTCTAGTTTCCAAAATCAAGTACAGCTTCCTAGATTGAGCAACAGAATTTTATTGCCCAGTTTATAACTGTTCTGTTTTCCTGAACAGATTTTCAACTCGCCAATAAAACAATATTATTTTCATTGATGCCATTGTTGTCTCGATAACAAAGTTGCTGGCAGAGGAATGCATGTGCATGTTTTGGGGGTAAGCTTGTATTTGTATCCACTTTTGCAAGAAAAGGTGTAAAGTTAATTTTATGTAACTGTTTCACTGCCTCTTTGAAGAAACAGTAGAACTATGTTCCCCAAAATGGCAAGGCCATTTTTCCCCTGAAAAAAAAATCACTGTTACAATGAGAATTTTGGAGCAGCCATGTTTGGGAGTGGCCGTGATTGAGCTGTAAGTGCTGTGGTTGAGTATTGGTGTTGAAGCTTTGGTTCAAGAGGCTTTGGTGAGAGGAGGCTGAGCAGGTAAATCCAGGTAAGGTTTTCCTTAGAATTACTCTCCCTATTAAAGTAGTTAGGATGGCAGTTAGGGCAGAGGCATGCTCCTTCTGCAGGATGTGGGAAACCAGGTAAACTGCCAGTGTTCCTGATGACTTCAATTGTCGGAAGTGCACCCAGCTGCAGCTCCTGACTAACTGCATGAAGGAACTGGAACTGGAGTTGGATGTACTTAGGGTCATCTGGGATGCTGAGCGCATCATAGACAAGAGCTGTAGTGAGGTGGCCACACCTAAGGTGCAGGCTGCAGATAATTGGGTGACCACCAGGAGAGGTAAGGGGAAAGAGACAGACAGTGCAGGGTCCTGTGGCCGTTGCCCTCAGCAACAAGCATACCCCTTTAGATACTGCTGGGGGTGGGGGGGGGTGACCTTTCTGGGAACAGCAGCAGTAGCCAGATTGGTGGCACTGAGGGTCAGCAGATAAGGGAGAAGTCAGGTAGAGTGGTAGTGATAGGAAACTCATTATAGGAAGTATGTGGAAGCTTTAGAGAAGGTGCAGAGGAGATTTACCAGGATGCTGCCTGGATTGGAGAGCATGTCTTATGAGGATAGGGTAAGTGAGCTGGGGCTTTTCTCTTTGGACAGGAGGAGGATGAGAGGTGACTTGATAGAGGTGTACAAGATGAGAAGAAGCATAGATCGAATGGACAGTCAGAGACTTTTTCCCAGGGTGAAAATGCCTAACACGAGGGGGTATAATTTTAAGGTGATTGGAGGAAGGTATAAAGGGGATGTCAGAGGTAAGTTGTTTTTTCACACACAGAGAGTGGTGGGTGCATGGAACACACTCCCGGCAGAGGTTGTGGGGGCAGATACATTAAGGACATTTAAGAGACTTTTAGATAGCCACATGAATGATAGAAAAATGAAGGGTTTTGTGGGAGGGAAGGGTTAGGTAGAACTTAGAGCAGGATAAAATGTCAGCACAACATCATGGGCTGTAATGTTTTATGTTCTATGAGACTCAATAGTTAGGGGGACAGACAGGAGATTCTGGTGGCTGCAAAAGAGACACCAGGATGGTGTCTTGCCTCCTGGGTGCCAGGCTCAGGGATGTCTTGGAGTGGCTCCAGAGGTCATAGGTAGAAAGAGGGATGAGGTCCTGTGCAGTGAATATGGGGAGTTAGGAGACAACTGAAAAACCAGGACTTCAAGAGTAGTAAAGTCTGAATCACTCCCAATGCCATGTGCTAGTGAGGGTAGAAAATAGAAAGATAGCTCAGATGAATGCATGGCTGAGGAGCTGGTGCAGGGCACAGGGATTCAAGTTCTTGGATCATTGGGATCTCTTCTGGGGTAGGGGTGACGGGATGCACCAGAACTTGGGGGGGGGGGGGTGGCAATATCCTGACTGGGAGATTTGCTAGTGCTACTCCGGAGGGTTTAAAGTAGAGTGGCAGGAGGATGGGGCCTGGCCCTGAGCAGTAGAGTGGCTTATGAGAAATCAGGGGATGATACTGCAGCTAATGAGAGCAAATTTAGTCATAAGGATAGACAGGGGCACAATAAAGGGAGAGAAAAGACCATTGGTTTAAAATGCATTTAATTCAATGCAAGAGGCTTGACAGCTAAGGCAGATGAACTCAGGGCATGGTCTGGCTCTTGGAACTGGGATATTATAGCCACAACAGAAACATGGCTGAGGAAAGGGCAGGACTGGCAGCTCAATGTTCCAGGATACACATGCTACAGGTGTGACAGCAGTACAAGTAAGAGAGGAGGGGAAAGTTGCCTTATTAAGAGGACATAACAACAGTTATTAAAGAGGATATTCTTAGGGATCATGCAGTGAGGCTATTATGGAAACAAAAAGGAGATGGTCACTCTGATGGGATTGTATTATAGGCCTCCTAATAGTCAGCAGGAATCGGAGGAGCAGATATGTGGAGAGATTGCAGCGAGGGAGATTTTAACTTCCCTAATATTGTCTGGGCCAACCATAGTGTTAAAGACTAGAATGCAGTGGAATTTGTGAAATGTGTCCAAGAAAGCTTCCTTTTTCAATAGATAGAGGCATTTACTAGAGAGGGTACAACACTGGGCGTCCTCCTGGGGAATGAGGTAGGGCAAGTGGCGGAAGTGTCTGTTGGCAAGCACTTTGGGTTCAGTGACCATAATTCTGTCAGTGTTAAAATAGTTATGAAGAAGGATAAGACCGGTTCACAGGTTAAGGGCCTGAACTGGGGCAGAGCAAATTTTGGAGCCATTTGGCAGGATCTTGCAGGGGTTGATTGGGCGAGATTGTTTGCAGGGAAAGGAGTGTCTGCCAAGTGGGATGCCTTTAAAAGTGTAATGTCAAGAGTTCAGGGCCTGCATTGTTCCTGTTAGGGTGAAGGACAAGGCTGGCAGGTTTCGGGAACCCTGGTTGATGAGAGATATTGAGGCTCTGGTAAGAAAAAGAGGGAGATGTTCACTGCACATAAGCAACTGGGAAGTAGTGAATCTCTTGATGACTACAAAAAGTGTAGGAGTGAGATTCTTAATGAACGTTTCTCTTCAGTTTCAACTGTAGAGAAAACAATGGAAGCTAAGGAAATGGGGGAGATGAGTGGTGGTGTCTTAGACCGTATACAAATTAGCAGGGAGGAGGTATTGGAGGTCTTAAAGTGCATTAAGGTGGATAAATTCCCTAGGGCCTGACCTGGTGTATAATAGGAAGTTGTGCATTATGGGATCTTATGGGAAGTTAGAGAAGAAATTGCAGAGGCCCTTGCAGGGACTTTTGCTTCATATCTGGCCACAGGTGAGATTCCGGAGGATTGGAGAGTGACAAGTGTGGTATCATTGTTTAAAAAGGATAGCAAAAACAAGTCAGGAAACAACAGGCCAGTGATGGGTAAATTGCTGGAGGGCATTCTGAGGGACAGGATCTACCAACATTTGGAGAGATGGGGTCTGATTCAGAACAGTCAGCTTGGCTTTGTGTTTGGGAAGTCATGTCTGACAAATCTCTTGGATGACTTTGAGGAGGTAACCAAGAGGGTAGATGAGGGTAGGGCAGTGGATATTGTCTGTATGAACTTTAGCAAGGCCTTTGACAAGACACCTCATGGCAGGCTAGTGTGGAAGGTTAGATCGCATGGGATCCAAGGGGAGATAGCAGATTGGATTCATAATTAGCTCAGTGGTAGGAAGCAGAGGGTGATGGTCGAGGGTAGTTTCTTGGACTGGAGGCCTGTGTCTAGTGGTGTGCCACAGGGGTCGGTGCTGGGACCTTTGTTTGTAATTTACATAAGTGATTTGGATGTGAATGTACAAGGCATGGTAGTAAGTTTGCAGATGATACTAAAATAGGTGGTGTTGCAGGCAGTGTAGAAGGTTATGAAAAATTACAGGGGAATCTTGATCAGCTCGGTATGTGGGCTGAGGATTGGCAAATGCCTTTCAATCCAGATAAATGCAAGGTATTGTATTTAGGGAGATCAAACCAGGGTAAGACTTTTACAGTGAATGGTGGGGCCCTGGGGAGTGTTGTAGAACAGAGGGACTTAGGAGTGCAATAGCATAGTTTGCTGAAAGCAGTGTCACAGGTATATAGGATGGTGAAGAAGGCATTTGGCACGCTGACCTTCATCAGTTAGGGCATTGAGTATAAAAGTTGGGAAGTTATGTTGCAGTTACACAAGACGTTGGTGAGGCCGCACGGAGTATTGTGTACAGTTTTGGTCGCCCTGTTATAGGAAAAATGTTATTAAATTAGAAAGAGTGCAGAAAAGATTTACCAGGATATTGCCTGGACTTGGGGGCCAGAGTTACAAGGAGAGGTTGCGTAGACTAGGACCTTATTCCCTGGAACCTAGGAGATTGAGGGGTGACCTCAAGATCATGAGGGGAATAGACAGGGTGAAAGCACATAGTCTTTTTCGCAGGGAGGGGGTGCCAAAAACAATAGTTTTAAGATCAGAGGCGAGAGCTTTAAAAGGGACATCAGGGGCAGCTTCTTCACGCAAAGGGTGGTGTGTATTTGGAATGAGCTGCCAGAAATAGTGGTTGAGGTGGGCACAATAGCAACATTTTAAAGTCATTGAGATAAGTACATGGATAGGAGAGGTTTAGAGGGCTATGGGCCAAACACGGGCAGATGGGACTAGCTTGCTGGGCAATACAGTCGGCATGGACGAGTTGGGCCGAAGGGCCTGTTTCCATGCTGTATGACACTATGACTGTGAGAACCATTCTTAAAAATGTGTAACATGCTTTTTGCCATTATTTTCAAGCACGCTTGGAGAAAAATGAATTTCTGTATATGTGGAACTGTTCTGATCGTGAATGTGCACATTATGCATTTCACTAAGTCTGGAAAATTCAACAAAATAGTTTGAGCCAAATTATTGGCTCAGTTCAAATATTTGTAGTTTTGAACATTGTGTCCTATTTAAATTGCCTGTGACACGAATAAATACCAAGATTGTCAAGTAAGAAATACATAGAGCTGCAGTGATTCATAGACTTTGGAAACAACAATTTCCATGGATATTATGTCACAGTAATTTTTGAAGTGGTTGTTGCACACGTTCTTTTGGCTCATTTGCTGAGGAACATGTCAACGATGTATTCATAGGAGCAATTTGGAAGAGTTATTGTGCCCTCCAGTGTGAGAGAGGTGAATTAACATCATTGTAAATGTAATTATTAACATCAAGTAAATTGTCATGTTAATAAGCTTCGTTTAAACCAACTGGCCCAGCACTTTTTTTCTAGCTAATTTCCCAGATAGGATTAGTAGTTTGTATACCATGCAAGTTTCTGTTGAAAATTTTTCTATGCTTTTTGGTTATCAGCAAATCTCCAGTTTGGCTATTAAATATCTAGCTACTCCTGAACTTCTAATACGCAGTTGAGATTTGCTCCAGTCATTTATTAGTGATGCACTAAGTTTAAAGATGGAGAAGTAATACATCTGATAATTAGAACTGTGAAGCTGGTAAAACAGATTGAAAATATTCTCCCAATTCACAAAAAAATTAAAATAACAGATAGAAAATATTCTCTCAATTCACCAAAAAATTAAAATAAACAAAACTGAATAGATGCATCTTGTAAATTAATGTTATCTCTCAAAACTACTGGAGTTTGAAATAGTAATATCAGCTCTTGAAGATCCTAAGGCATGAGTCTCCACTTCCAGGATATCACATTGATTTGGATTCCAGGCATTTGTTAATCTTGGGATAGATGATGATGATATAGAGTTACTCACCAATATTAATCTTAAAAACTCAAAGTCAAACGATAACCTTTAGTATTGCCAATACAAATAGTGAATTTGGTTTAGAAATAGCGCTAATGAAAAGTGCACTCAACATAAATAATTCTCAATATAGTTGTGTACCTGATGCCCATCATGCGGAAGCCCATTCTTACACCGCAATTTTCTTTCCAAGTCTTGAATGACAGCATTTTTCGAGCCTTGTATCTGTTCATCACTGGTGGGCCTTGGTGACTTGATTTTCTTTCCAGAATCACTGGGGTATCTGTAACTAATGAAAATTACAGGAGCAATGATTAAGGGTTAAATTAATCTTTATTTCTGAGTCAGTAAGTGAGTATTTAAATATTATCATATGCTTTCCATAGGACTATATATTGCAAAAATGTGTTGATATTGAAATCTTTGAACAGGAAGTTTAAATCTTACCAGACTGATCATTTTGGGGCATTTCATACTTACTTAATATCTTCACTAGGCAGCTGCATTTCAGTTTTTGGAACAGGAGCAAATTGGGATGGAAGCACTGAACTGAGAAAGGCAGCAGGGGACTGAGTGAAGGGAGAGGATTTCTGTTTAGAAGAAGTGTAAGGAGGTGACTGAGGACAAAAAGAAGATCGAAGAGTTGGTAATGGAAGTGCTGGAGTTGACTCTCTATTAGAGCCAAATGATGAAGACGCAGTAGAAATGGGAGAGCTTAATGTTGATGATAAAGCAGACATTTGCTGGCTGTTTTGGCTTTGTGATTGCTGGAAGGAATTAGAAAATTGATGAACACTGTGAGATTTTGTTTGCATTGCAGGGGGATGCTGAGGTAATGGACTTCCAGTGACCTCCGATGTCAGAGATAGGAACTTTGGTTGGCACTTAGTCTGTGATTGAATGAAATCACTTGGCCGCTCATAGTTGAAACTTGATCGATGCGCTGGTTCTGAAGAAAGCTTGGCCACATTCATAGCAGTTACTTGTTGGCTTGTCTCCAGCTTAGGCTGAGGTGTTGGATCAGGAGATGTTTGTTGGACAGAAACTGGTAGGTATGCCCCAAGAAAGACGATATTCTGCTTTTGTCGGATGCCCTTTAGCTGAGGGTGAAAGTCTTGCAAATTGGATGGAGAATGATGCTTGATATTCTGCTGTAATGGCTGACTGGACAGAAGAAGGAAAATAATTTTTAAAGAAACTTATTTAAAATATTGATTCTAATGCAGATAAATACAGGACTACTTTGCAACAGAAATGTTATGCATGATCAGGTTTTCAATAAATATGCTAATTTTCACATTTGTAGTACAGCTAACTTGACAATTCCACTCCTGGGGCATTGCCTTCCAAAGGAACTGTGAGGGTATGTTCCGTGCTTTCATCTGGTTTTTCCAAGGTCCCCTCTTTAAAGTATAATCGAAGATGCCCAGCATGATTTGCATCCCCTGTTGTGAACACGGTGCAAAGGGGCACAAATGCCTGCAATATCATTTCTGAAGGAAAGCTTCCTCTCTTGTGGAATAAAAAAAGTCTTTATTAAATCAATTCAACATTTTCCAGAAAGAGATGGGAAAGCCCCAGAAGTGAAAATCTGGTTTGCTCTGACGAGGACTGTCCCATCTTTTGACAAGAGGTTCATTCTTCAGGAAGTTGTATAGTTAAAAGATCATCAATTTGAAATGTTAACTCTATTTCCTTCATAAGAGATGGTGACTGACCTGTTCACTATTTTCAGAACTTTGTTTATGTCAGCATCTGCAGTTTTTTTCGATTCTCCATAATTTTTGGGATTTTTTTTATTTTTCTGCGTGATCTTCTTTCCCTTTTAGTATCATGACTCATCTGATATTTGTGTCCAATCCTCTTAGAAACTGTTTCTCTATTTTGGGGAGGGGGGCTAAGGAAGGCTTTTAAGGATCCTTTAGGTAGCTATGTTATATTGCCTGGTTTGTCATGATTGCCCAGTGAAGTACTGTGCCAAATTGCTGACCTCAGGCACTTCGGCAGCTTCTAAAAATGTATCCCACTTCACCCATGATAAGCTTCAGGAAAAGTGAATGAAATAGTCTGAAGCTGTTGGGAAGGCTTGTAGATTGTTGGACATTATTGCAAAGGGGATGGAGAAATAAAATGGGTAAGGCCTGCTGAAACTGTAGAGGGACTTGAGGAAGCCACATTAAAATATTCAAACAGTCTTGTTTCCCCTACTTTAGAAAACATATACTTGTATTGGAGGTAGTTCAGAGAAAATTTGCTAGTCTGATTCCTAGAGTAAATGTATTGACTTATGAGGAAAGATGAAATAGGTTATGCCTTTAAACTTCGAGTTTAGAAAAGTGAAAGTTGATTTTATAGAAATATAAAAGATTCTGAGAGGACTTGTTAGGGCACATTTTCTCTAATGGGGGAATCTGGACATAGAGGGCATATTTTCAGAATAAAAGATCACCCTGTAAAGAAGAGACGTTGAGGAATATCTTGTGTGGGTCAAGAGCCTTTGGAATTTTCTTTCCCAGAAAGTATGGAGATAAATCATTGAATATATTCAAGGCCAGGATGGGCAGATTTTGGTCTATGGGGGAGTCGGACTGATGAGAAATAGGCAGGAAAGTGGAGTTGAGGCCACGATCAGATCAGTCAATCTTACAGACTAGCAGAGCAAGCTTGAGGGGCCATATTAGCCATTTTTTTAAAATGTTGAGACAGGCTGTCTTAATGGTGTTGAGCTGAAGTCTGCAAATAATTACATGAACGAATCTGTACCATTCAGATTTTCTGACTCTCCATATCCCCATCCTTGCCAGATACACAGCCCTATATTCTCCCTATCCACTGTGCATCCCCTCCATTAATATTAGGGCCATTGGTTTCAATAGGCTACAATTATTTCTTAGATGTGACTTTTTAAAAAAATCAATTTGCAGACCATTGCATTAGTCTCTTTAATTGGCTTTCATCCATCCAAGGGCCTTTAGATTTTAAGAGATGAAAATGATTGCTACCACTATGCATTACATTTTTTATTGTAAAATTTAAGTAGTGAATTGCAGCATTTAAAAAGTATCGTGATAAGCTACTATTAAAACTTGCTTGAAGCCAATATTCAGGTGCAGCAAGTGGTGAAGGGGCAAACGTTATCTTAGCATTTATACCAAGTGCATTTGAATACTGAAGTAAGGAAGCCTTAATTCAGTTGTATAGCGCCACATTGAAACTGAAATATTGTGTACAATTTTAATCTCCTTACCAAAGAAAGGATTTATTTACCATGAGGGAGTGCGCTGCAGATTCATTAGACCAAGGATGGACAGATTGCCATCAACTTTTTATGTGCTAAGCTATCTGTAAAAAAAATTATTGAAAATATTTTGCCTTATTGAATGAAATGTAACTGAACTTTTAAGCTCCTATCAAGTCATAATAGCAGGTAAATATTTTGCAAGTTTGTACACTTGCGCACCACCCCAAAGTCCATTTGAATGGTGGAGAAGTGGCGTGGCTATTCTTTTCATTCCTGTGTCAGCCATCTTAACATCAATCACTCCAATACTTATATTGCCAGTTCCAGTTAAGAACTGTTGATTTAACAGCTTCAGCCTTGAAGCAACATCTTACAAGTAAACTTGCATGCAGCTCCCAAAGCATGCACAGTTAGTTGCTTAATCTTGTTGAAGGCTCCAGAATTCCATTCCTTCCTTGCACTTTGAATGTTACAGACATGTGCAAAACACTCCCCTCGTGACCCCAACGAAACTGGTGTATGTCCTAATCCAACCCTATTGTAGCCAATATTTTCATGAACAGTTAAACTTCTAGACCTTTAACATCTGGGCTTCATTTAAATTTCTCTTGCTGACTCTTGCCCAGAGTTGGCTGGAAAGACAGACAGCAAAAAAGAATTGAATGCTGCAAACCATGGCCATGCACCAAAGGAAAGTGGTCCCCAACAAGTAGAAGGTGGGTGGGTTCTGGAGGGTTACAATTAGAGGAGAGGACTGGGGAGCCGAGGGTAGGAGAACATCAAATTTACTTATAGAGCTTTTGCTGACAAATTGGACACAGTCCATGATTCACTTATTTTCAAATAAAATTATGTCAGAATGGATGACTTCAGCATCTAACATTCCAGTACTCATGACCCCCTCCATACATGACTCAAAATACCCGGGTTTTATTATAATGGGGGTGGATAGGAGTGCAGAGGTTCTTGCAAGGGGCATTTTATTTTCATTTCTACCTGGCCACATAAAATAAAATTGAGCCTTTTGATTCTGATCTTATTTCTTCCATGATATAATCTTTTTGTTCTGGGATTAGTGAAGTACCTGAGGATATATTTTGTCCAACTCAGTTCTTTTTCTGGGAAAAGAAATTTGGAAGAATTTTAATGGAAGTTCCTGTCACTTCCATGACATCATCTGTTCCAAAGTACCACAGTTTGCTGGCAAGATGCCAGTACAGAACTAATGATCTCATGGCATATTAAACTTCCATAATCTCCAGAATTAAAAAAACCTCCCTTTTTAATGAAAGCCTGGTATAGGAAACTGTAGTATTTATTTTAACTATTATAAGTATAAATATTTTCTGGAGTGATTCTGTAATCATTCTCTCTATAACACCCAAATCTTCAGGCGGTAGGCACATAATTAAATGGGCTTGTGATTTCTGATTTCTTGTATGTATGTGATATTTTGCTAATTGTTAAAATATATTTTGTCTTTTCAATTAAGGAAGGCAATTTGTGTCTTGCTCTGAGATGAAGTTAAGTTTAACAATCTGGTATTAATATCAGAATTGCTTTTCTAAACTTAAAATATCATGCTCCCAATAATGCAAGTATATTTTTGCAACCTCCAAGTGTACTTCTTCGTAAATCTGTAAAATAAAAAACTAGCTTTTCACTTAATTCCTTATTTTTTGAGCTTTTAGTGTAAATCTGAATGGAAAAGATTAAATAGAAGCCTGTGAAAAAGTAAATGCCAAAAATCTTTGCCTGTGGAAAATGAAAATATGCTTTAAGGACTGTTAATGAAGTTAAATTTTCTTGAACCCAACAATGTCGTAATTTATAAAATGTAATTAGAAAGCCATCTCATGGGAACCATATCTAGACACTGAGCAATCAAAGGTATCAAAGATTTCTAAAAATTAAATCTTAAATCATTGTTTAAGCACTAACATTTACATTTTCTAAGATTAAATTATGTATTTTAAAATAAAAATCCAGTTTTGCCTTGACAGGATTTGATTTTGCACTCATTGTCTCACCAAATAAAAAATCAGTTGGTTAAGCTTACCTTAATTTGAGTTTTCTGTGGGATGTAAAGTACTTTGATACATGCACTATGAGAGACCTTTTAGTACAGCTATTAACAGAGAAGTTAAACTTTGAAAGTTAGTGCTGGTATATTGCACAGGCAGGGAGGAGATGACGTTTGGTGAATGACTGATCTGTCATTACAGCACTATATCATTTACTCCCTCACCAAAATAAGAGTCTCTCTGCTAATCAGTCTACATTGGAGGACATACTGAATGACCCTCAAATGCAATATGCAGTTTATTGGCGTATTCAGTTTGCTTTCTTTAATTGTATCAATATAGGATCTCCTCACTTATAATAGATGACTTTTTTAGCATTAAATCTCATTACATCTGACTATTGAACAGTTCCCTAGTACGATAAAATGGACTCTTGACCTCACAATCTACCTCATTATGACCTTGCACCTTATTGTCTACCTGCACTGCACTTTCTCTAACTGTAACACTTTATTCTGCACTCTGTTATTGTTTTACCTTGTACTACCTCATTGCACTGTTATAATGAATTGATCTGTATGAATGGTTTGCAAGACAAGTTTTTCACTGTACCTTGGTACATGTGACGATAATAAAACAATTTACCAATTTACATTTTCCCACCCCACTGACTTCTCTTTTGTCTGTTGTATTTCCCAGCTTATGCCTTTGTTTACCCTGTTGCCATAAGCAGATGTGGAAGTGACGAAGATAGCCCAGGCCAGACATATTTCCAATTTTTCCTCTGAAAACTACATATCTATTCCATACAATGCAGCTGAACTTAACAATGCTGTATATGGAGACCTGCTGCTGGAAATCACTTTGGGAGATTTCTCCAGATATTTTCCTGCCATAACTATATTTCTCCAAATATAATTTCTGCCATATATGTCTTAAATATATACTTACCCAAGCTTTTATAAGAATTCTTTAAAAAATTACACTTGTTCATACAGTGTATGGCATGAATCCATTAATTTTAACCATCACTATATTGCAATGGTTTTATATGGCAATTCATGTAAAGCTAAATAGCAATGTTGATATTATGCACCAAATACAATTTATCTGTGGTATTCTTATCAGAATTACATTTTAGTTATGTTTTAAGGATACCTTTTGCCACATTTATTGTTGGTTGATTTGTGTAACTCGTTGTTATCGCAGTTCTTCAAAAGAAACTATTGATAGCAGCTTTCTGATCTAATGGAAAGTTGTTTACAAATCCTACATGAATTGTGTATCATTTTTTGAATGCATACTTTCCATTATGCTATCTTTAACAACTGTACTGTCCAGCCAATAAGTTCTTAAGCATGTAGATTTTACTATCAGTTGTGTGTTATTGACAATTAATTTCTTTTTTGCTGCCATTCAAGGTCAGGTCATGAGTCAATATCACCTCACTAGAGTGTGGTGTTAAGTCCAGTTACAAAGTTTAAAATTCTGCTGGGCAGAGTTCTTAAAAAAAAGTTTTGTTTTGGAATTGACAGCATTCTTAAAATGTTCCGTGCAGGAGTGGAGTTCTGTAACTGTGTGCAGGGATCTAATATGAGTGGAAATATGAACACACAATCACAGCACCCCACTGTTCAATTATGAATTAATGATGCAGTGTAAAGATGGATTAGAATGTCTAAACCATGCCTAGATTTAACCGAATTGCAATTTTAGTTTTATCACAGAATATTATAAGTTAGGTCACCTAATGCTACTGAACTTTTCTTGGATTTCTTTTATAACAACTCCAGCTATTATAGGAATAGGAATGCATGCAGATTTTAAAATATGCAATGACGTCCAGTCCCTTCAAAACAGCAAATAGAAATGCTCTTATTTTGAAATGTGAAGCCTTTTTTTAGGCTGCCTATTGAATTCTTGAAGCAAATGTGGCTCAATCAATCTATTCACCGGCTCCTTTGTGACAGCTCCTCCCACTTCTCGCGTCAGTTGCTTCACTCATTGTTATGTTGCCGTTTATTCTCAGAACATTCCACTGGATCTTTACTGTTCCAAAGAAGTGTTTCTGCCACATCTCTAGCCTTTCCTGCAGTCTTTTTTAGAAATAATGACAGTTATAGCAGTTCTGCTCTGGACAGACAGGATTGCTCCTGTCATTTACTGACCTTTAATATGAACAGCATGCTACTCATTGATAGATTTCAATTTAATGATGTAGCTAAACAAAAATAGTATGACTTAAACCATACCATCAATTGAATGAAAGCTGTGTTGCAATAACATTGCTAATGAAGTAGGTGCATACCCTATTCCTTTAGTTAAAATGGTTTGTGTTTGTTTACAATTATAAATTAACAATTATGTTTGATTAAGGTCTGCTTTTAAGTAAAAATTTGATTACTTAAATACCTTCATATATTATGTGTTTGCTGGCGTGAAATAGAAAATACCCCTTACCCTCTTTTTCCTTCATATTCCCCTCCCTTGCCAAACACTTAAACTGTTTCATTTATTCAGTTCCTCTCTAATCATGTGAAGATCCATAATTCCATAGAATATACAACAGAGAAACAGGCCATTTGGTCCATAACAGAATTTACATGAGCCTCAATCTTCCATGCTTGATTTCACACTGTTCCTTGCTTTATCTCACACCATCAACATGCTCTTCTATTCCTTGGTTCCTCACATATTTATCTTGCTTTTTCTTAAATGCATCCATGCAGTTCACTTCAACTATTCCATGTGGTAGGAAGTTTCATACTCTGTTATCTGAGTAAAGAAGTTGATTAAATTCTCAATGGATTTGTTGGTGGCTATTTCAGATTTACAGCCCACAGTTTGTCTTATTCCCACAATGTCTGGCTATTCTTCCCATCCACCAGTAGGATATTTGAAAGCATCTCCTGTATTTTATTTTGCGGCAAATGTCCTCCAGGGACCACCTGGTATTTTGGTGGAACCTAATGCTCCATTACAAAATTATGAACTGACTTTGTACTCTCCATTTTACCTATTGAGAAGGAACCAGGGCTGAAAGTGCGTTAAACAGTGGCTGTTGGGCAGGCCAATGAATCGTTCATTTTGCACCTGCTGCTAGGAAGTTCAGTGGTGCACTAGGCTTAAGCTATTGTATTATTGATGTAGGTTTTTCTGATACCTGCTACACCAGTTCAGAGTGCACAGTGGAAATTGTCTGAGTCTGGAGTCGTGGCTGGCACTGGGACTTGGGTGGGCGGTGTGGGTTCTGGTTTGGTTATAGTGGATTGGTGGGGGTAGTCATTGGTGGGGTAGTCATTGGTGCCATGAGAAATTGTGTACTGTGGGATACAGGACTGAGGGATACACTGAAGTATGGTGGAGCCACTACAAAGAGTCTATGGGGGAAAGAGCACAGTTGAAGGTCTTCCCGCTACTGGACATTTGAGAACATAGCCCTGTTTAACAACCTGTCAAATATAATGCTGATGGAATGTTTGGGAATCAAAGATTAATGCCAGGTTGGCATTAGAGTAAATATTATAAACAATGGAAATGATGTGCTCAGAACAGTGAATGATGACAGGTAAATGTCATGTGTTGTAGAATAGAAAATTTTATGAACAAAGTATATTTTTGGAAAAAAATTGTGTCACATGTTTGATTGAACAACATTGTATCATTACTTTGGGTTGAGTTGAGAGATATCTGCTACCGTAAGCAGACTTATTTCCCCTGATTCTGCTCGTCCAAGTTAATTTGTTATAATCAACTGAAAAGTACAAGGATCGGTGCTGGGAACCTTGATGTTTGTGATATACTTTAATTACTTGGATGTGAATGAAGGAGGCATGATTAGAAAGTTTGCAGATGACATGAAAGATTGGGGTGTTGTAGATAGCAAGGAGGATTTTCTTGGGCTACAGCATGATATTGATCACTGGAATGCTGGGAACAGCAATGGCAGATGGAGTTTAATCCTGACATGTATGAACTGATGTCTTTTGAAAGGTCAAATGATGGTAGCTCATACACAGTAAATAATGGGGCTCTGCTGAGAGTTGACGAACAGAGGGACCTAGGGGTACAAGTCCACAGATCCCTGAAAGTGGCAGCATAGATAGGGTGGTGAAGAAGGCATATGGAATGCATGCCTTCATTAGCCGGTCATTGAATATAAGAGCAGGAATATCATGAAACAACTGTATTAAGGCCACACCTGTGCAGTTCTATTTGCCATACTATAGCAAGGATGTGGTCGCGCTGGAGAGGATGCAGAAGAGATTCACCAGGATGTTGCCTGGATTGGAGTACTTCAGTTATGAGGAGAGATTGGATTGGCTGGGTTTGTTTTCCATGGAACAGAGAAGGCTGAGGGATGTCCTCAAAGAGGAATACAAAATTATGAGGGGAGTAGATAGTAACAATTTTTTCTCATGTTGGAGGTGTTGAAGACAAGAAGGCATAGATGTAAGGTAAGAGGTTGGATGCTTAGCAGGCATCTGAGAGGGAATCTTTTCACACACAGTGGTTGAAATCTACCTGGAGGTGGGAGAGACGGGTACCCTCACAACATTGAGGAAGTATCTAGACAAGCACTTGAATTGCTAAGGCATAAAAGGCTATGGACCAAATTTGGGTAAATTTACTAGCATAGGTAAGTACAATGGTCGACATGAACTTGGTGGGCCAGAGAGTCTGTTTCTGTGCTTTATGACTCTATGACTCCAGTACAAGAAGAACCTAAATATACTATACTAAGCAGGGAACATTGCAGAAGTTGTGTGTATTGCTCTGTTTTCAAAATTCACATTTAGCACAGCATCTGAAAGTGGATTTTTGTCTCTGATTTTTACCAAAGGTATTAAGGGACATGAAACAAAGATGTCTATGCAGTGAGTGATTATTTAAATGATGAAATTTGTTTGAGTGCTTAAGGTGCTTACAGTTTCAAAAGAAATCAATGTAGATACAGTAAATGTGAACAGGTAGTGGTGAGTCATTGTGGTAAAGGATATTAACTGTTATGCAAAAGGGAATTTCTAATACCTTAGCCATAAGTATTTCTGCACATTGGCTGTAGAGTCTAAATGTTTCTAAGTTCTATCCTTGACTGCTTGGTTCTGCTGGAGACAGGGTAGAGGAGCTTCATGGGCATCTTTTCTATTTAATTGTTTATCAGAGGCTCATTTCAAATGCTGCAGAGGAAACATAAAGTTTTTTAATTCTATTGTCATTGATGCAGAATTAGCATTGTGAAAATGAAATATTCTTTCCCCAGTTCACTTGCAGTGCATTTCTGTTTCCATATAACTAACTCATTTGTGAGGAAATTTGACTAAGTATTTAACCTGATGGACTTGGTGTCCATACAAAATGTCATGATAAAGTGTTGTCCCTAAGGCATGCTATTCTATTCTAATCATGTTCTATTTTTTAATTCATTGGGTTCTTGAGTCTATTTACAGAAATAATATGTTTCCTGTGAGTTGGCATTGAGAATTGAGAAAAAGGCTGCGTATAACCCAGATTTTATGAACATCTGGTATTTCCACCTTGTAACATTCTTATTCTTCTTTTTAATCAACTGTTTTGGTTGTGGTTTTAAAAAAAAACTCTGGCCCATTTTTGGATTAGTTTGTCCAGGCTCGCTTTATAGTTAATACACTCCAATTCAGGCAACATCCTGGTGAACCTTTTCTGCACCCTATCCAAAGCATCCACATGCTCCCTATTGTGTGGCGACCATAACTGCATGCAGTACTCTAAGTGTGGCCTAAACAAAGTCTTATATGCTGAACCATGACTTCCTGACGTTTATACTCCACACCCTGACCAACAAAGGCAAGTATGTCGCATGCCTACTTTACTATCCAATCCATTTGTGTTGCCACTTTCAGGGAGCTATGGTCTTGCATCCCAAGGCCCCCCTGTACATCCATTCTTGAAGGGGCCTGCCATTTACTATATCCTTTTGCATTTGACCTCCCAAAATGCAACACCTCACACTTATGCAGATTAAATTCCATCTGCCATTTCTCTGCCCAACATTCCAACTGATCTGTGTCCTCATTGTATCCTTTGACAACCTTCCTCGCTGTCCACAACTCCACCAATTTTCATGTCATGTGCAAAATTACCAATTAATCCACCTACATGTTCATTCAAATCATTAATATATATATATATTAATATATATATTACAAACAACAGAGGTCCCAGCATTGATCCTTGCTGAACACACTGGTCAAAGACCTCCAGTCAGAAAAACACCCCTCTAACACTATACACTGTCTTCTATGACCAAGCCAATTTTGGATTCAACTTACAAACCATGGATCCCATTAATCTTCTGGACCACCCTAGCATGAGGGACCTTGTGATATTTAGTCCATTTTGGGGGAAAAATCTGAAGGAGAAATGAGGAATTTGAGAGATACACATGTGATCCATAGAATCTATAGGACTTAGGAAGAGTGGAAGGTGATCTCTTAGAGAAAAAAATTCATCACGAGTAAGCCAAAAAGAGCTCAGTAAATGGATTATCCAGATGTGTTTTCACATATTGTTATGTTATAATTCATCCAGCTGAAATCTTTGTGCTCTACAAACCCAAGTGACTGAAATACTTCATTCAGCACTTGTTGATCCTAAGACAATTCACTAAGCTAAATGTAACAACATTTGCAAATAATTGCCGAACATTACATGTCCAATTTTAACATGAATTGTGTTGTGAAAGAATAACACATGATAAGTATCACTTGCTCAAAGGTCACATGATCAAAAACTCCAGCAAGACATCCATCCAGGAGGGTCCAGGAACTCCATGGATTTGAACTGGATTTTCTGATACTAAGTGAGGAACATTGGGGCTCTGGGTGAACTCTGGAATAGTACTGCAACGCTCCCTCACTTCGGATCCACTTGTGTACAACTGGCATCAACACTGTCCATTTGGACCTTAGGGTCACCTAACAATAAAAGTTCCCAGACCCAAAGCAGGCATGTCTCTAGTTCAACCATTCAGCCACAGTGACTGGTTCCAGTGTATCTATTTTTGGGCATCAGTTACTGTGCCACACTTTTGAATGTCGGACTGAACATAAAAGTTGATAAATTTAAGTTAAGGCAATTGCCACAAGGAAACCTGATATTGTTCCGCAACAAACAGATCCCAATTTAATGTGGGTCAGAATGTGGCTAATCTTAACTCTCATGAATTCTTCACTGGTTCAAAGAGGCAGCTGCATTAATAGTTGAGAAAAGTTAAAAGTGCAACTGTGAATTACAATAAATGTCAATGCATATTATTCTGATTATTTTGATTTCAATAATGACCATAACATAGTTGTAATATAATTATTTCCACCAGATGGACCAAAAATCAACGGCCCAACAACAGCTTACATTTTTATACCTCCTTTCAGTCACAAGGGCTACCTAAAAAAATTCTCAGGATGAATCATCTGGTTATCACCTCTAAACAGCTATCATTTCATGCATTTCACGACTGACAAAGTGGAACCTAGACCTCAGTTCCTTCAGGTACATGCAATTATGAAAATTTGCTTAGAATCCTTCTCTTAGACACCATTGCTTAAGAAATGGAATATAGTTAAAAAATGATTTGTCATTTCAAAGAGTGAAAATACCAGGAGCTTTGGAGTAGGTAAAACTCCTGGAGTAATTAGGTGCCATGGCAAAGAACTTACTGGAGTATGGAATGACAATTAAGTAGCTGAAAACAGATTAAAAAGAGAAAATGGTGTTGGATCTAATTGGCAGCCAGAGTAGGTGGTTTTTCTAGAGTTTTAGTACTGCATTGTTGCCAACAGTTCCTGTATTGATTTCATGTAGTCAATAGCAACACCCAGCTTGACTAATGCTGCAGCAGAGAAGACTAAGTAGAGGCAGTTTTTATTGCTTTCTGTCACAATTGACTTTACAATTTGCTTTTTTTTTGCTATCCTTGTTTGGATCTATTCAGTTTGCTGGAGGATTTCAGTTATTTAGTTTTTCAGATGAACATTGACTCAGCATCCCTTTAGAAAACATGCATTTGGGTATGATAATTTTTTTTACCAGTGGAAAACTGAAAATATGTGCAGTCACCTGGAGTTATAAGAAACTGAATCAATCCTGCACGTATTTGATGCTCCCACTTTTTAATAGAGCAAGATTTGCCAAAATGTTTGCAAATATATAGGACAACATAACAACATGTAAAGCACCCACCGGACTATGCACAATGAGGTACAATTCACTCTCTGAAGCAGAGTGTAAGGATATAATCTGACACAATGAGACTATTTAATAGATGTTAGTACAGGGGTGGAGGATGCTCGAGCTGTACAGCAGGAGAAAGAAACATGAATAAACAGTTTGAAGGAATTGCTGGATCACAAAGAGATCCACAATATCATAGCGCCACAGGGAAATGAAAAGCCATTGAGATCTTCAAGGCTTATATGCCAATCAATTAGATCGAAACAGTTTATTTGCCCCATCCTGATACTTATGCTCCACTCAAACCTTCTACCATTCTTCCTTATTCACCTCCTTCAGCATGGCTCTCTATTCCCTTCTCTCTTCTTGGTAGCAAGCCCTGGGTTTCCATGTATATGTTGTCAAATATAGAATTTGGGGACAATCTAGTAAATTTGAAAGATGGAATTTGTCAGTTTGCTCTATCACTGGACTCTGCATGCTTGACATAGTGCAAGACCATATTGATTTCAGTGGAGATTATCCAGAAAACAATGCGGTAGCAAAGGCAAGGTTTGTTATCTTATTAAAATTATTTTGCTTTAATTTTAATATTTTTAATTACTTATTATTACAGAAATGCTCATTCTTAGTTATGACCTTACCAGTTGAAAATCTACAACATTACTGTTTCCCTTTCTACCTGCCATTGCTGCAAAGAATTCAGTGAGGTTGACTATTTATAGTAATATTTTGATTACTTCTTATTTTCTCCATTTTGTTTAGTCAATGAGAAGCAACCAGTCTGCAGACGTTTAGATAATGTAGGTATTATGTTAGCTATCCACAATCCACTGGCATTATACCCTTTACAAACAAATTATTATTTATGTATATAGTGCCTTTGCTATCTCTTAAATGGGCAGATACAATTTTTTAATCAGGGGTTTAATCCTCTTTGAATTTGATTAATTTATTTAATATTTCTCTTTTTGAATTAAATATGATTTTATCAGTTTTAACCTTAGCTTCCAGTGTCATAATTTGTCTCCCTTGTAACTACTGAAGTAAAATTATTTAATACTTTTTTGCCATTTCACTATTGCTGGATATAATTTTATCAGTAGTTACCACCCCTTAAGGCCCCTTTTCCATTGCAGCCTATACTTGGGTGCCTATTGAATTGTTTTATTCTTTAATGTGGTTACATCATTCCTAATAACTTCCTAACTAATTCCTCACTTTTTTCCTGCTCTTCATCTTCACTGTTCTCTTGCTCTCCATTACACTTCCTCCACTTAGCATTTGTCTCATTCCCATCCCTCAATCTCTCGTTGACTGCAGGAGTTTGCCCCGCGTGCTTCTGTTTATTCCCACATCCCAAAGATGTGCTTGTTGGTAGGTTGATTGGCTATTTTACATTGCTCCTATTGTTGTAAGGGTGGCATGAGAATCCGGGGTAGGGGGTAGTTGATGGAGATGAGAGGAAAAAAATGGGATTAGTGTAGATGGGTTCAATTGATGGTTGGTGCAGACATGGCGGACTGAAGGGCCTGTTTCCCTGCTGTAGGCCATGACTCTGAGGTGGTGGTGAGCTGCCTTTTTGAACCACTGCCCTGCTGTTCTTCTGCTGAAGGTACTCCCACAGTGCTCTTGGGGAGGGAGTTCTGGGATGAAGGATCGGCAATATACAGTATTTCCAAAACAAGTGGGCAACTTATAGGGAAACTGCAGGCAGTGGTATTCCCATGCACTTGACGCTCATGTCTTTTCTGTAGTTAGAGGTCAGGGGTTTGGGAGATGTCGTCATCATTTGACTATGTCTCAATCTTTTTACCCACCTTAGATTCATATTGTGATGCATTTACCTACTAAAACCTTCCTTCTCAGTCTGTAAATGTACTACTCATTAAGCACCTACACATTTTTGGGAGAAATTTATTTTAGATTTCTTTTGTCCTGGTGTAGAAGCTGATTTCTGATCTAAGCTGGTAATGACATGGCTCTAATCTTATGCTGACACTTCTTTGTTTTGGATCACCTATCCAGAGATAATATTTTTACTAGAGCTTGTCCATTCCTTCCTTCAATCTTCTTAAAAGCCATAATTATATCAATCCTACATTGAAACATATAACAGCGGTAAACAATATAAAATAGCAGCAGGACTTGCTGGTTCTTCAGAAGTCCAAAATTGCCTATTGTCAAAAAAATAGTCTTAATTTTACATAAAACTAAATTGAATATAAGAGCACTGAAACAGGACCCAACCTGTTCAATCTTCCTCTACAACTATAATTTCTCAATTCTGGTACTGTTCTTTCTTGCACTTTCTCTAGTGCTACTAGGCCCTCCAATTTTGCTGGTGCTTGCAAAGGTATATTAACCAGCAATAAGGCAGCAGACCCCAGATGTTTAGTTCATATAATAGCCACAAAGGCATTCTCAGGCTTTACAGAATAGGCCTTGCGCAAGGTTAGATCTATCCCTCAGACATTCCACCCATGTGGAGTGCATAAAGGAAACCAGTCTGGAATCAGGGTCAGATCCAGGGGGTGCTATGGGAAATAAATTCAAGAGGGTCATGGATCTGGCTGTTAAGTAGAGTGGTGAGGTTTGTAGGTTGTCAAGTGGGGAGTGGGGGGTGGTGGTGTTGGTTGATGTAGTTGGGCTAGCTGTGCTAATTAGTGTAGATGGGCATCAGTGTTCAAGGATGGGGATTGATTGTTATTTGGAGATGGGTCAGGTTATCATATGTTGGGATTGGTTAGGAGATAAGGAAGGTGGGTTTGGCTGGCCAAGGGTCACAAGTTTGGGGAGAGAATGGGGATCTTCACTGGCTCTGGAGGCCTGAGGGGAAGGTGGGGAAGTAAAGTACTTAAAGGATACCTGACTGAGCTGGGTTCTGAGCAGTGCTTGGGTGGTAGCTTTAGTCTGCTCAGAAGCAGGTTTCAGAGGGGACCTGTGGATCTTGTTCCCTGTTCTTACATCAATGACTATCCCTAAAATGGTATCCAGATATGCAGTGTCACTGCACTCATCTGGAATTCTCCATTTATCAGACCCTGGAATAAAAATCATGAACTTTACAACGTAAATGGTAAATTCCAGATTTTCATTTTTTCATAGAATTGGATTACATGGTGCACAAAAATATGGCAATGCAATCCAATTTTAAGCATATATAAGATATGGAGACCTGAAACAATGCAGTGCTCTGAAAAGTGTGATGAGAGTCCTTTGCAGTTTTAACTTAATCTCAATAATTTTGACTTCTATACCTCAGGAAAGAAATTCTAGGAGATCAAAACTTCCATGAGGCATATCCTATGTGAATGGGGACCATGGAGACCCTTCAGGTGCTCTTGGCAGGAGGTCACTAGGTAGGAGTCGGTGAAGATATGAGTGCAATCTATGAGTGGCTGTACTTTGGGAAGCTTGTTCTGCATTCTCTGCCTGCTCCCAGGTCCTTTCCTTGATTATGGAGTTTGTGCTCCTTTATGTTGCTCTAATTCAGGGAAATAGCAGTGGCAATAGCCTGGAATAATCCTGACACTAGGAAGCTGAGGGTGACTGTGACCCTGACATCCACAGACAAAGCAGTCCAGACACACACTTGTATTATATTTCAAGTCATAGGAGGTCGGAGATCTCAGTCAGGACAAAGAAAGCAGTCTGAGTTTTGGCACATTTAAGTAGCACATTTGCAGGGGAATAAAGATGGTAAGTGTTGAATGTCCTGCGAATAAGAACTGTTGTTTTTCTCACCTGTGAGATTGAAAATCCCGTGGCAGACAAATTTCACACATTGCGCTACAATTGATGGTGTGGGGAAGTCTTAGATCAGAAAAAAACTGCTATGGAGAATAAAAATCCCACTGAAAAATTAGATGAATTTCCCAGTGGCACAGAGGCATTCTGAAATGTACATAAAATTGTTCTTCAGGACAACTCCATTTTCAATAGCTCAGCAAATTTTTGGAGTTGTATGAACACATCTCTTGCCCAATATATACAGTACATAAACTTTTCACCAAACTGTAATGCTGCTTTTGATGAGCTGTTCTCCTGCAGCTCTAGACCCCTTGGCTTTTGAATCCATTCTGTTTCTTGTTCTCCAAGGTGCAGTTTGTCCAATTACTATCAAATTACTGTTGATTATAGAATAAGCTATAATAAAAATAATCACCACCATTACCAGTTATGGAGCATTAGAAGCTAGTGACAAAATCTCTGAAAAGAAAATTGCAGTGGTTATAACAAACTCCAACTTGACAATGTTGTACTGCAAGGATATGCACACACAATGAATAAAACCTAGTCTCCTGGGTGGGTATTGATGACCAGCTCTCAAAGAAATCCAACTGAAATCAACAATTACATTTCCAAGAGATTAAGCCTAAGACAATTTAATTTTATAATAGGAGTGCCAAGGGTCGTGCACCTTTGAAGGAAATTGTGATGCAAATGTTGCTCATGAATCACGAAAGCACAGGAAAAACGGAGCTGAAAGCATTCGGATCCTGTCATGTTCTTCTATGAGATAAAAAGTGTTTAAGATAAGGTCTTCACCAGTAGAGGAAGCTTATTAATATGATGAGACCAAACACAGGTGTCCTACAAAAAGCCGAGCTTGCTTTGTAATTAACAGTAATTTGGTAGTAATTAGACAAACTACATCTTAGAAAACAAGAAACTGAGTGGATTCGAGAGCCAAAGAGTTAGGAGATGAAAGGGAACAGCTCATCAAAAGCAGCATTCCAGTATAGGAAAAAGGTTAAATGTATTGGGCAAGAGATGTCTCCAAATATACTGGGCAAGAGATGTCTCCAACTCCAAAAAAGTGCTGTGCTATTGAAAAATCGAGTTAACCTGAAGAACAATTTTATGCACGTTTCAGGATTGTGCAGAGCTAGTGAAGGGTGGATAGGATATCTGTTGCAAAAGCTGACACCTGATTTTGTTCTTGCTTTATAATGAGCTGATTTAGAAAGACCGTTCAGTGATCTGTTCACCTAAAATATTTTGCTGCTTCAGATTTTCAATAGATAATTTAACTTTTTTTTTACTCATGGATAAAAATGATTTGATCTCAGAAAATAATAATTCTTTGTGCAAGGCACAGGAATTTGATTTAGTTGTGTTAAACTTCTGGTGTGAAATTTTAAGTCCTGCTCTTGGTGGAAATGGGGAGCCTGATGAGCTAAAATGAAGGGATTAGACACTTGCTCCATGGCATGTTACCAGGGTGTCCAAGGCACCCAAGTGATCAGGCAAGGTCCTCACTAGGTTATGCTGATCAGTATAACTGGAACAGTGCCATTGCTGGATAGAGGACCTGCAACACAATAAAATCTGTAGGCATAGCAGACAATGGAAAAATAATTTCTGAGATGATTTTCGTTGGGCCAAAGGTTTGGATGGTGTTGGGGTCGTTTGCAAGAGTTATGTCATGGAACTACACAAAAAATATATAAGCCTCTTTTGCTCTTCCCACCCCACCCCCCTTCCAAAAAACTACCAACCCCATACTTCTTCTCTATACTCCCTTTCACACCAACCCCACATCTGGCCACCTGATTTGTGGCAGCCAGAAGCTAGTAACTTGGACCAGATGACTTTAACGTGTAAGTATGGGGAAAAGATCTTAGGGATAGGGGGAAAGATGGTGAATGATGAGCGGTAGGCACGTGAGACACGAATGTGAAGGAGTGGGAGATGACAGTGCCTGAGGGTGTGGTGGTGGCTGTGTCGTAGAGGGAGGATCTTAGGAGGGCAGTATGGAGATGTTGGGGAGGGGATTGTAGTGGGAAAAAAATTTTGTTGTGTGGAGAAGGGATGAGCTGGGGTGGGTGTGGGGAATGATTGAAGTGATCTGGAGAGGGGTTTATAGGGATGGTGGGAGAGCATGTGTTGGCTGAGCAGATCATCGTGAGAGGCTGAGGAGACAGGAAGCTCCAGGCACTGGAGTCCATGGCAGCTGCCTGGGTAGGAATGGCTCTTTAACTAAAGCTGGAATAGACCTCAACCCTACAGTGTGCAAGGCCTACAGATTCTGTGACCATTTGCCCAAGTGATATCATTGGCATTGTATGCTGACTAACATTATTGCCTCACCCCAGGTTTCGTCATCATTGACACTGTTACATACACAGAGCACCTGGACTAAATTTTCATAAGTAAGGTGTCTGTGCACGAAGGTATGGCTTGTGTTTAGCAATTCATTATAGATAATATTCAACCACACAAGCAGCTAGAATCTTTGTCAAGTAGAATCTCTCAGCAGGTATGTCCATTTTTGAGATTGGAATGTGAGCTGAGACAATGGGTAATTTTCTTTCTGCTCTACGAGCAATATTGGAGAACCTTTCCCCTCTTCCTGAACATGTTATTGGGTACTTGGCTAAGCATCTCTTTTTAAGAGGATTACCTGTTATATTGTGTGCTTGAACTATCCTTGTAGAATACTTGCATCCAGTACTGGAGATTGTACCTGCACTAAATAAGCAAACTCATTTTCAGTTAGTTGCATAAGCAATAGTTCCAAGGAGAACAGAGAATTGAATGAGGGGTTTAAAGCTCTCTCTTGGGTAATTCCAGCATATCAATTATGTTAGCAGTGATCTCATTTGCGACAGTTATCTATGTGAATGTAAATTGGATGCCAGGAGAAGGCTAGGGTTATAAATAGTAAGGTGACACCATGCAAATTGGTATATTTTCAGTAGTCTTTTTTCCATACAGTACATCCTGATCATTTACAAAACATTGAGAAGATGACATTCAGAAACACAACTAAAAGCTATGCAAATAGAATATGCACATGATCTGGGTATAATTGCATAATTACCGTTGACCTTTGTAGTAAAGAATTTTTCCTTAAAATTATTCTCATATTAGAGTCATAGAGAACTACAGCACAGAAACAGGCCCTTCGGCTCATCTAGTCCATGCTGGCCTGGTTTTCTGCCTGGTCCCATCTACCTGCACCCGGACCATAGCCCTCCATACCTCTCTCATTCATGTACCTATCCAAACTTCTCTTGAATGTTACAATTGAACCCGCATCCACCACTTCTGCAGGCAGCTCATTCCACACTCGCACCACCCTCTGAGTGAAGTAGTTCCTCCTCTGATTCCCCTTAAAAATTTCACCTTTCACCCTAAACCTATGACCTCTAGTTCTAGACATCCAACCTGGGGGGGGGGGGGGAATCCTGCATGCATTCACCCTATCTATACCCCTCATAATTTTGTGTACTTCTATAAGATCTCCCCTCATTCTCCTGCGCTCCAGGAAATAAAGTCCAAACCTATTCAACCTATCCCTGTAGCTCAGGTCCTCAAGTTCCAGCAACATCCATGTAAATTGTCTCTACTCCTTCAAGCTTACTGATATCTTCCCTGTAGGTTGGTGACCAGAACTGCACACAGTACTCTAAATTTGGCCTCACCAACATCTTATACAACTTTAACATAACATCTCAACTTCTGTACTCAATGCCCTGATTCATAAAGGCCAATGTGCTGAAAGCTCTTTTTATGACCCTATCTACCTGCGATGCCACTTTCAAGGAATTACGGATCTGTATTCCCAGGTCCCTTTGTTCTACTGCACACCTCAGTGCCCTACCATTCACTGTGTAAGTCTTACCCTGGTTTGCCCTCCCAAAGTGCATCACCTCACACTTGTCTGCATTAAATTCTATCTGCCATTTTTCAGCCCATTTTCCCATCTGGTCCAGATCACTTTACAAACTTTGATAGCCTTCCTCACTGTCCACTAAGCCCCCAATCTTGGTGTCATCTGCTAATTTGCTGATCCAGTTTACCATATTGTGCGCCTGTTGATTAGAAAATATTCACATTGAATTACATTTTCCTCAGCAAGTGAGTTGATTAAAGCTGTCTTGCCATTACAATGAAAGCAGAAATGACACTGCATGAACTTTGCTACAGCTTGCCAATTAGATATAACTGGACGTCATTGTATCTGTGCAAAAGTTTATAGCAGTAATGGAATGTAAGGGCAGATTGATAATTCACTGCTTGAATAAGGAGGCAATACAGTGGAAGTTCAAAATAGTCCATTCCAGTTTTACAACACAGGCAAATGTCCTACAATGGAGCCAAGAGATTCTGCAGATGCTGGAATCTGGAGCACAGCTTGGATGTTTGCCTAGATTTTTTGCCCCAGAAACTTTCTAGATGATCAGTAGTGGTGTAGCCATTGTGTTCATTCTTCTCCACAAGCACTAACACTCTTAGGTCTTAATAGGCTGCCTGTGGAATTTTTGCCTCTCCTGCTGACCTTCAGCTCTTCTCCAGCCCAACGCACAGCAGGGTTGGCCATGGGATAGTTTGGAGAGGAGATGAAAGCTAAGTGGAATACCTATAGGCAAGGTGGCCGGCAGGTGATAAGGCATCAATAAACAAAAAATTGTTGATTGATTGCACCATTCAGTGCATCTCTTTCACTTTGTTACACAAAGCCTCCAGAAGCTATAATGCAATTAATTGTGTCATTCTTATACATCCATCCCTAGTAAATCAAAAATCTAGTTTGAAATGTTATTGTACTCCTTTATTTGATGGGCCCTGGGAAGAAGAAGTCAAAATGTGTTGTACCTATCTTTGGTGTGTCGATGTCAAACCATGCTAGATAACAGGTGTAGTTCCACGTCACAGGAAGGCTGAGGGTTGATGATGTATTCTGTGACATGCCACATTTTAAGTCCAGTTGGTACTACTGCATATGGTTACAAGGGCCAAGCCAAGTTGCCTTGAGAAGATGGCATTGGGTCTTCTTGAACTGCTGTTCTGACTTCAATCCAGTGATGCTGAAGGATTTCACTGTTTGACAAAAAGTCTCTTGCATGATTGCTCTGATTGCAGAGTCAGTGAATCTCTCTCATTTGACAAAATTTGGTGGCATTATTTGGAGAACATGAGTAACCAAATGCTTGCAATCACTGACTGAAACATTGGAGAATCTTGGCTTCCGTAAAATCACCAGTTGCTGTCATGTTGTGCACAAAGTCATTATCCACCAAGGCAGCTGTTGTTCCTGGTCAGTACTCCTGTTGCCGTCACAAACTTTACTCTCTATTATTTTTCTCATTCTTTTCTCTGAAATATGATTCAGTTGTAATTTCATTAATGCAATGTTTAAAATATCAATATTTTAAAGGGATCTCTGATTCCAAACAACAATTAGGTTACAACAAGCTTCCATTCACCATTATGACGCTACTCAAACCTTCCATTTTCTTGGAGTAAGGTCAAGATGAATATGAAAACAATTTTTGGAAGTCAGTGATGAGAAGCCATTAAATTAAGGTTGTCGCAAAGAGAATGAGGAGAGACGTTTGGAGAACTGCTTTGTACAATATTGCTGGTGCATATATTTTTCCACAGAGGCTGTCTGAACTAAGGAAGATCGAATGAATCTTGAAGCAGAGAAAGATACAAGCCAATGGCAAGAAAAAAAAGAGATATTAAGATTGTTTATCATTGCTCCATGGTGTTTTTCACGAATTGAGGCTATGGGTAATGCAATTTATTGTTGGAGTCATTAGAGCAGGACTATGCTAAGTGTGTGCAGTGTTGTAATTATTAAAGAAGACATGCATGCAAAAAGGAAGGTGTGTGGCTGATAAGATCATGTCATCTGTGGTTGCCTTGTTAACTGCAGAAGGGTGGGTAACAAAAGAACACAGATATGTCTTCGTCTCATCTTGCTTGGTGGCAAAGCTTCCTACTCCATTTTACCTTTACCAAACTAGTTTGTGCCACCCAGGGGAGTTAGGATCAGGTTGCCTTAGTCAAGATATAGGTGTTAGTACCAGCTGACGTAATGTAAGTGGATCCTGCTCACAGTAGAGAACCAGTAGATCAAGGCCCATAGCGTGCTGTAACAGAGCTGCACCATTGTTTGAACAATTGTTTCAGAGATGGCCCACACTCTTCCTGCACCTTCAGCAGTCATGAAGGTCATTATTGTCTTCAACTTTTAGGAACTACCATAGATACCAAATGATTTGCTATTCATCATATAATCACAGCATACACTTTAACAAGCCACTCTAAATAATGGGTTCTTCAAGGAACAGACAATTATTGACTGATTGCACAAAACCATTCATATTTCTATCTAGAACCCAATGGTATTCTATAATTGCAAAGGATATTGATTTTTAAACATGCTTAAAGGTGTGATGTAAATGAGCACAAGTGAAGCTCAGTGTATTGTCTTGTAAAATGAACCGTATGGAATATGTTTATCACAAAGTATATCATCAACATCTGTAATCAGTTTGTACTACAGTTCAGAGTTTTTGGTTTGGATGCTTGGAGATATAGAATGGGCCTGCATTGTAATGGGCCCATATTGTAATTACTGTGAAACAGTGGAAGAACAGGTTTGCATTTATGTAGCATCTTTCACAACCTCTGTTATGTCCCAAAGTTCTTCAAAGTGTTGTAAAGTGGAGCAATGCAACAGCCAATGTATGTATAGCAAGGACCCACAAAATAATTTTAAAAAATGACCAGATATTTTGTTTTGAGGTGATGATAAGAGATAAATATTGGCCAGGACAATCAGCAGAACTCTCTGATCTTCTCAGACATTACATTCCTGGCTCCCTCGGCACTGCACTGAGGTGTCAGCCTTGATGATGTTCCACAGAGTTGTTTAAAACCACCATCTTATGACTCAGAGGTGAAAACACTTCTACTGATTTAAGGCTGACACTTAAGGCTTTTATGTGTTTACTTATGGTGAAAACACTGAACATTAGATTACGCAGAAAAGATTTGAAAGGATGGGAGAGGGAGAGACCTGCTGAATGAAACATTTGAGAAATACGATCTGTAATAAGGAAGCAGACTGAGAGAATAATTACCACAAATCAGAAAATCAAACAAGGAGGAATATGTCATGGGGTTATACAGCAGGGAAACAGGCCCTTCGGCCCAACTCGTCCATGCCAACTGTATTGCCTAGCGATCTAGTCCCATCTGCCCGTGTTTGGCCCATAGCCCTCTAAACCTCTCCTCTTCATGTACTTATCTCAATGGCTTTTAAATGTTGCTAATGTGCCCGCCTCAATCACTATTTCTGGCAGCTCAATTACACACCACCCTTTGCATGAAGAAGCTGCCCCTGATGTCCCTTTTAAATCTCTTGTGTCTTATCTTAAACCTATGCCCTCTTGTTTTTAGCACACCCTTGCTGGCAAAAAGAACATGTGCTTTCACCCTGTCCATGCCCCTCGTGATCTTATATACCTCACAATCTCCTATGTTTCAAGGAATAAAGTCCTAGTCTACGCAACCTCTCCTTGTAGTTCAGGCCTCCCAAGTCCAGGCAACATCCTGTTAAATCTTTGAAGCCCTCTTTCTAGTTTAATAACATTTTTCCTATAACAGGGCGACCAAAACTGTACACAATACTCCAAGTGCGACCTCACCAACATTTTATATAACTGCAACATAACTTCCCAACTCCTATATTCAATGCCTTGACTGAGGAAGGTCAGTGTGCCAAACACTTTCTTCACTACCTTATCTACCTGTGACACCGCTTTCAGCAAACTATGCATTTGCACTTCTAGGTCCCTCTGTTCTACAACACTCCCCAGGACTCTACCATTCACTGTATAAGTCTTACCCTGGTTTGATCTCCCTAAATGCAATACCTTGCATTTATCTGGATTGAAAGGCATTTGCCAATCCTCAGCCCACATACCTAGCTGATCAAGGTTCCCCTGTAATTTTTCATAACCTTCTACACTGCCTGCAACACCACCTATTTTAGTATCATCTGCAAACTTACTAACCATGCCTTGTACATTCACATCCAAATCATTTATGTAAATTACAAACAACAAAGGTCCCAGCACTGACCCTTGTGGCACACCACTGGACACAGGCCTCCAGTCCAAGAAACTACCCTCGATCATCACCCTCTGCTTTCTACCATTGAACTGATTATGAATCCAATCTACTATCTCCCCTGGATCCTATGTGGTATAACCTTCTAGCCTAGCCAGCCATGAGGAACCTTGTCAAAGGCCTTGCTAAAGTCCATATAGACAATATCCACTGCCCTACCCTCATCTACCCTCTTGGTTACCTTCTCAAAGAACTCCAAGAGATTTGTCAGACATGACTTCCCATGCACAAAGCCATGCTGACTATCCTGAATCAGACACTGTCTCTCCAAATGTCAGTAGATCCTGACCCTCAGAATGCCCTCCGGCAAGTTACCCACCACCGGTCAGACTCACCGGCCTGTAGTTTCCTGTCATTGAGTTATACAGCAAGGAATCAGGCCCTTCATCCGAATTTGTCCAGGCCGACCCAAGGTATCTTCCAGAGCCAATCCTACATGCCTGCATTTGGCACATATCCCTCCAAACCCTTCCTGTCCATGTACTTGTCTAAATGCCTTTTAAACATTGTAATTTTACCTCCCTCTACCATTTCCTCTGGCAGCTCATTCCATATACCCACCATCCTCAGTATGGAAAAATCTGCTTCTCAGGTCCCCTTTAAATCTTTCCCCTCAAACCTTAAGCCTATGGCCTCTAGTTTTAGACTCCCCTCTCCTGGGAAAAAGACTGTAACCATCCATCTTTTCTGTGCCCCACATGGCTTGATAAACCTCTAAAAGGTCACCCCTCAGCCTCCTTCGCTCCAAGGAAAATAGTCCCAGCCTATCCAGTCTCTTCTTAAAATTCAAGCCCTCCAGTCCCGATAACATCCTAGTGAATCTTTTCTGCACTCTCTATAGCTTAATCACATCCTTCCAAGTGTATGGTGACCAGAACTGCACACTCCAGGTGCAGTCTCACCAACGCCTTGTACAGCTGTAACATGACATTATAACTCTGGTAGTCAATGTGATGGACTCATGAATGAGATACTCAGCAAATGTTTTGGAAGCATTTCTAGCCTTTGGAAATCTCTGGCTCAAACCATTGCTGGAAATGTCACTCATTGGAAGAGATCAGTGGTAACTGCTGTTTTTAGCCAAGGTCCTGTATAAAATTGGGCTGGTTTTAATCTTGCCTATTTGAATGGTTGCTTGTACATAACCAAGTTCTACATGGGCACATTCAGTGTGTGTAATAAGGTATTCAATATGTTCCTACAGCATTTAACAAACAGCATTTAACAAACAGCATTCTTTTTGGCTATCTTGAATGTTAAATTTTATAGTTAAAAACAATCATATAACATTGTTGTAAGGGCACTGATCTTTCACAGCATAATGTGCAATATTAACTTTAAATCCACTCATTTGAAGAACTTGATTTGGATTCGAAATGTTACCATTTGTCAGCCAATCAGATATCTTCATATTAATGTATTTAATTCAATCCAGAACATTTTAGCCTTTGTAAACATGTTGTTAATGTACTTTGGCTAGAAATTCAGGGCATGGCTTTGTGTTTTTTCAGTATTTTACATCTTATTTCTGAAGTGAAACCTTATTGTTGTTATTTCTGGGTCAAAATGTGACACTCTGGAAATTCAAACAGGCACTTCTCGGTGCAAATCACAATGACATAAGTTATAGGAATGATATCAATCACTGTGAAGCTCCATAGGACATTTTGCTTTGTAATTGATGCTATATAAAGACTGGTGATTGTTGTTGCTGAATTTCAGAATCAGAATCAGGTTTATCATCATAAAGGAGATAAAAACTCTGAAGTAACCATGTGATAAACATACTTGTGTGACATTTTGTCAGACATTTTAACAGAACCACTTATTTAAAGAAATGTGAATTAGTACTTCATTTAAAAATGCAGTTACATAAATACTTTATAGTCTGCACAACAATCTTAGCCTTCATTGTTAATATAGAGATGCAATAGGTAAGATAAGACCATTAATGCATGTTGTCCAGTCTATCATTCACCTCATCCTGGAATTAATAGCCATAAATCCCTTCCTTAGCAGGAAGTTATCAAATTCCTTCCAAAGCCTGGCATAATTTTCAGTTACCTGTATAAATCTCATGAATACATAACCTGGACATTTAAACAATGTTGTATTAATTTATTATTTTCCTTTAATTGCCTTAACAAGGTTGCATTTTCTGTTCCTAGAATCCAATGACTGGCACATGTGCTTTGCTAAATCTATACTACCCAAACCAGTGCAAACCTTAACAATCCTCATCCTTCTGCAATCCAAAGAGTAAAATCCTGTGACCTTATTTTCATAACTCTGGCCTCAGAAATCAACCTAGAGCCCAATGGGTTCTGTCTATTGATTTTTACATCTTTGCTGACACAATATTCTACTCCAGTATCAGCTTTGCCTATGCCAAATGTAACCTCAGCATCTTTCTCTTTGACATATTTGCAACATCTCTAATGTTATTTGTTTCCTTGACTATCATTGGCCGTCAAATAGAATGGCTCCAGCAAATTACCTGTACTCCCATCTTGGTAACTGTCTTTATCAGTGAAATTGCAGGAGCTTTTGATATAGTGAACTAGTAAATAATATTCAGAGTGAATCAGAGGCTGCCTCAAGGTCAGCTACTTCTTAAGCTTGTTCTCATAAACTGTATACTCCACATTTGCAATTAGTCTTCATTGGCCCTAATCACTCATTTTAATTTGAGGAGTCATCTTATTTTCCACTTTTCAATTCCAATAAACTTTCAGGAAAGCATTTGTGATCTCTTTTGTCAATTTCACCAGTATGTTGAGTTTACAATTATCTGGAACCTCTAGTCACCTTATACTTTCTTAGTGTGTTTTCCTTTATAATACCAACAGTTTCCTGTCCATTTTCTTCCTTTCAGACATTTCTCAACTTGAAGATCTCTTTCCCATCTTTCCAGTATAAAATCAATTTCAAAATAATGATTTGCTAATTCCACCACTTTCTGCCTTTAATCAATACCTCTGATGGTTCCACATAACTGTTCTGTCCTCATTTTGATCTTAAAATTAATAAGTGTATGATCATTCAATACCTATTGCTCCTTTTGCTCTCAAATTCCTTCTTCATTAGTTAAGAGAAGATATATTATTGTATTTCACTTGTTTAAGAAAAATATTCTTCAAATGCATTAAATTCTCTTGTGCATAAACATCATTTCACTTTGTGTTGTAACAGAGCTTTTTGCATTGATTTACATCTGTATACTCACTGTTCAGGATTGAGTTTCAACGCCTGTGTTTTCTTTGATAGAGTGGCGTTTACATTAGGGCAAACTCCAAAGGTCTGAGCATCTGTGTCTGTTGTACTCTGCTTATACGTCCTTTGTTTTGAATTCTCCAATACAGATTGTTTACTGTGGTTTGTAGTTTGTACCCCTTTGTGATTCAAAAAGCCTGGATGTCTCATGGAACTATCTGAATATATTCTGGTGCTGGACTGAAAACCTTGACCTTGAGTTTCCTTATTTTCTGTAAAACAAAGGTAAATGATACAACTAACCATAATAATGTGTACCCACGAATTGCTACTTTAAAAAAATAGTTGGTAAAATTTAATGCATTTAAGTACAATTAGATAAAGCCTTTCCCACTGGCTGTTCATATTGATGAATCAAATACCTACCACAAATCTAAGAATCTGTGCTTGTATTGCAGAATATATCCCATAATTAGAAGCATTTATTTAGAAGTTCATTGGTCTAGGAATTTGATTGGTATGTATAATGTTGATATGCACTATATCTTTCAATTTGACTGAGGAAACTGATTGTTATGTGTGATCGGGTACTTTGTATTTACATACTGTGCTTCCAAATATCCAGCCGCAGTCCTTGTGTGCATGACATGCTTTTGCACAGGGGCTGGTTATGTTGGAGGGACTTCAGTCAATGTACGGTACATGGTATATGTCACTTTCATGACTTTATACCACTAAAATGTTGTTCAATAAGGACATAGGCCTTGAATTTTCTGGCAGCCTTTTCACAGGATAGCCTATTTCTGCATCACATAAAGGTCTGTAGTCATGATGCCTCCACTGGGGAGTTGGGCAGAGAAGATTGTTCCAACATGAGCCATTCTTCCTCCAGGTGAGTTGTGGCCTTTTTTTTATTCCCATCATGATGCCTTGATCACCATTACTTTGTCCCATAACCATAATCATGCAGCAACTCCCCCCCCCCCACCTTCATGTCCCAATGGGTCAACAGGTGATTTCAGTGGGGAACCCACTATGAGAAATCCGACCAAGGTGGGAGATTACAATGCCAAAATAATGTGTCTCTTGTGTGTCCTGTGTCATGGGTCACCATACAGCACTGCATGTATGGTAGAATTCCTGGGCCTTTCCTTTTTAAGTCATAGAACAATATGGCATAGAAGAGGCTACTCATGGTGTGGCATTATCAGTAACTAATACTGCTGAATAGGTACTACTTAACACAGATTTGCTAATGTACTACTTTGCCCCACTTTCTTTCACATTTGGGACAGACGTTTGAGTCCACATTTTATACATTTCCTTTGTCTGATTGGTTTAAGATCCTAAGTTTAGACTGCTCATTTAGGTCCAGGTGAGCATATGACTATGCATCAACTCTTCCTAGATATTGGCACTACGTTGACAGCCTAACCCGAATACTAGAAGTGTGTCTAGTGAAAAGATTTGATCATCAACCTGAAACATTAACTTTGAAGTAGCTGTTTCTCTCTCTCCACAGATGCTGCCTAATGTGCTGAGTATTTCTAGCACCTTTTGTATTTCTTTCCCATTTAAAGCATCTTCAGTCTTTTGCTTTTTCTTTCGGTTTAAACTACATTGCAAGAATGCCCCATGTCTGCATTTCATTTCCCAAGATTCAACTGGATATTTTAAAAATATCTGATTGAATTCACCTTTGATTTCATTGGCTGCATAGTCATATACCTTGTTAAATGTTTTGTTCTATTCTTGGGGGAAAACCGCAGTTTCCAGATTAGTGATAGCACATGAATGAAAATTTGGTGTTCATCATTAATATAAAGGGTTTGCAGTAAACCTTATGCGTAATATGTGACTTTTAAGTTCTTGTGTTCCTTGTGTGTGTCATTAAACGTCACAAGATGTTGCAAAAATAAAATACTGCAGGTATTGGAAATCTGAAATAAAACAGAAAATTTAGGAAACAGCTAGTCAAGGTAGAAGAAATCCAAAGCAGAACTTCTAATTTGGTGGAAGGCTATCTTCACTGAAAGAGAATGGACCTAGTCAGGATAAAGTGTAATTAAATACTGGTAGGTAAATAATAGGTGACTTTTAAGGTATAGGCTAGATACCTTACCAGAATGGGGAAAGGTAAGGGAATCGAAACCAGAGCTCCTGGATGTCAAGGATATAGAGGAGATAGTAAACAATGAAAATGATTTGTTTATGGCACATTGCAGATGAATATCTTCAGTGAGAACCAGGCTGAATATAGTAAACTGAGAGGAGAAAGGAAAATAGGGTTAAGTGGGGTTCATTTCCTGGAATACTGTCCCTTCTCTTCAACCTGAAATATCTTTAGTTTCAAACTTATCCTAGTTTTGATATATGGTCATCAATCTGAAATATTACCATCAATTCTCTCTCCACAGATGTTGCCTGACTTGTTGAGTACTTCCAGCAATTTTTTATTTCATTTTACAAAGATGATTTTATCCCAATATCTGTCTTTAAGCATGGTAGCTTCTGTTCTATGTCTGCATGTATTTTTGTTGAATGTTTAGAGATTGGCTGACAGTCATTCAATAGAGTGTACATTCTGTACCTGAATAAACGGTGAGCTGGCCACAACATGAAGTTGCACCATTTCTGTTGGTGGCAACACAATTGTACAAGCCTGAATCTTCTGGAAACGCCTCTGTAATTACCAGAGTGCAAACCTCTTCTGCAATAAATAGAAATTTTCAATAAGTGAAGTTGAATATTTTAGGCCTAATTTTAAATGAACATAATTACATCTGTAAGGTGCAAAATAGTACATAAAATTGTTGTCAATTATATTACACACATAATTGCACAGCTGTCCCAGTTTACTACAGAATATCTTTTACAGCAATCCCACCAATATGTATGTTTGTAATCTTGTGAAATTTTCAAGAATTAAGTTTACAGAATGAATATTATTTGCTATTGCTCCTTTTTAACTCTTGACCCAATACTTATTAACCTGCATTAGCTGCCAGTTAAGCAATGCCTTGATTTTAAAATTCTCATCCTTGGTTTTCAAATCCCTTCATGTTTTGCCCATACCTCTGTAATCCTCTCCAGACTTTTATCCTCCAAGGTATTAGTGTGAGCAATAGGAACAGGAGGAGACCATATGGCCTCTTAAGCTTACTCTTACTCTACTGATCACTGACATTAGGGCTGATCTGGTTGGCCTCCACTCCACTTTCCTATTTGTTCTGCATTACCCCTTTAGTTCAAAATTACAGATATAACTTGGCTTTGAATATGTTCAAGACAGCCTCCACAGCACTCTGAGGTAGAGAATTCCAAAGATTCTGGGGGAAGAAAAATCCTCCTCATCTCTGCTTTAAACGGGTGAGCCCTTACACTGAAACTATTATCCCTTGGCCTAGATTCCTTCATGAAGGGAAACATCCTCTCAGCATCTACCTTTTGTAGATATCTATTCTTCTCCAATTCTGAACGCTTGAGAATCCCAAATCTAATTGCAGGCCACCTACCATGATCCCATGCTCTAGAATTCTTTATTAAACCTCTCCCCATTTTAAGTTGGCCCTTGGTCTATCTCTTTGATCCAGCTTTAGCTTCTCAATATGGGTGTCTCAGCATAATATTTTTGTTTAATAATGCTTCCATGAAAGCATCTGCAGATACCTTTGCAAACTTAAGGCTGCAATATTAGTAGAAGGTTTTGCATTTTTTTCACCATTATAGTTTAAAGGACCTAAAATGAAGATCAATCCAGCCTAGTCAAACAATTTCCAATATCATGGTTGGTTATATTTCCTCCTTTCTTATGATATTCATAATGGCACTGCAGGTACATTTTGACAGGGTAAATAATAAACAGATTAGAAATGACGGTACTTGTATTATACCATTAATAGTAAGCATTGCCTCTGGTTTTCTATGAAATTAATCTTGTTCAATATCACAATTTTTCTGCTTTACTTACCTGCAGCACACTTTGTAGCAAAGTAAGTGCAAAACAGATTATTAGATGGAGCACAAAGGTCATAAATTACAGTCAATACCTCTTTCACTGAACCTACTGTCCTGGCAACCTTGCAGTAGCACAAGGGATCAACCATTTATTCAATGCTTTCTCAACTCAATAGAATATTAGAAGTTCTAGAACTGGAGGCAGATGAACTTAAGGAAGAAAATGTATGGAACAAATAATTATCCCTTAAAGCGGCTGTTTCAGAAGTATGCAAGGAGTGTCAGAATATTTCAGGGTTGCCTCTTGAGGTTAAAAATCCTGCTTCGGTGTCCAAGTTAGCAGATCCCAAGCATTCTAGCTTAGTTGCACTATTATTAAACTTAGGAAATACCCGTTATAAGTGGATATACAGGAAAGGCAGCTCTGAGTCACTTTGCACATTTTCTGTTTCTCCATTACATATCAGTAAGAGGTTGTCAATTGCTGCAATTTCACATCAGAGAACCTGAGTTTAATGTGGATAGATTTCTTGGATAAAAAAGAAAATGCTGCAAATACAAAATCGCTCAGGCAACATTCATGCAGACAGAAATGGAGTTAACATTTCAGATCAATAACCTTTCTTGCTGATGAAAGATCAACGACTTGAAACATTAACTCTGTTTCTCTATCCATAGATGCTGCCTTACCTTTCCACCCAGCATTTTCTGTTTTTATTTTGGATTTATAGTATCTTCAGTTTTTTGCTTTTAGATTACTTAGATATTTGAAAGATGCTATCAAGATCCCAAGCTATGTGCCCAACAACCATCCAAAGGCCATTAACTCAATAAACACAATTCAACAAGTAGGATGATGTCTGTAATTATCTATCCTATAGATGCTTTAAACCTGAAAAATAAACTGAAACCAAAGCCAGTCAATTAGTGTCAGTATAAATAATAGTAGAATTGGGAAAGATTTCCCCTGCTATCACTGGGTGTAAGAATGGAAAAGTTTACCATCCTCCTCCAGGTTCATCTAGTGTAACTTCTGGAGGGCCATCTGTTGGATGTTCCAAGCACCTGCCAGAGTCTGTTTCCATCAACAAACAAATCAAGATCTTGATTGCCATTTATTAAATGGTACTGTAGTTACATTGAAACACCAATCATTTAAACACTAAAGAGCACAGCAATGATAACAAATGACTTCATTGGAGTAGATTCACAAGTTATTGGCTTTTAACTATAATTAAGCAGAATGTGCTAAAAAATTGAAATCTTCTGCACTCTATAACTGCTGCCTCATCCATATCCCACCAGGTGATCATTATACAGCCAATCATTAATTAAACTTTAAAATTCATTTATACAGCATGGTAACAGGCCCTTCTGGCCCAATGAGTCCATGTCACCCAATTACACCTGTGTCAGTCTACTAACCTGCACATCTTTGGAATGTGGGAGGAAGCCGGAGCACATGGAGGAAACCCACACAGTCACAGGGAGAACGTACAAACTCCTTACAGACAATGGCGGGAATTGAACCCTGATTGCTGGCGCTGTAATAGCGTTACGCTACCATGCTACCCTATTACTTAGGGTACTACCACCCTACTACTCTATTACATTATCAGCTGTTTAGTAAAGGTCATTACATGCAGATACATTCTTTAGGATTCTAGTGCCTGGATAATGTTAGATATAAAAATAAAATTACTTACCAGGTACTGCTGTTAAACATGCCTCTACAAGTCAGACACATGGATGAAACAGAAAAGAGATATAAAAATGTTATTTTCCTACAAGCAAGATTCTGGAAATCACTGAAAAATTACAACATGTTTAGAAATTGTCTTGACGTGGCCATGGCAATAAATTCCAATAATCTAAAGTATACTGCTTTCAATCATACTTACTGAGACAAACTGCACAGTGTTGAAGAGTAGCAGTTTGTAAAGCATTCATCTTATTTTGACACTTGCTATTAGTGGTGACACACAGTTTTTCTCGTGCTAATTTTTAATTGGTGCTGCTTTGCATTAATAATACAACTATTTTGGAACTCTTGCTGTATTTTTCAAATGCATGGCCTCAATGCTCTAAGAGCTCTCTGTAATATGAACAGCATATTTGGGACATTGACAGTGATTTTCGCTTTTTTGTACTCAGTTTAGAATGCACCATTGCAAATGTGCCAATCTATATAACTAATTCATAGTTGATCATAATTCTCATGCACCAGAGCATAGCAGGAATACACTGTAATTAAGTTATTGGCCCAGGTTTCCCAATAAAGTTGAATTTGGCAACATAACATTCTTTTTCCATCCAATCTGCTGACATCACCGCTCATAATTTTTTCTTGCACTGCCAATTACACTGCACATTGAGAATAGCAGCGAAGTAAATAGTTAACAGCAAATGCAATTATACCTAGAGGGTTGTGTAGATACAATTGTGTCAACAAAACATCCCTTAGGTAAAGCAGATACTGAAAGGGAAAACTCAGTACTACTTCAATTCAAACCCAAACTGGGAGCAAGATGGCGAAAGGGTCACTGGTGTGAAATTCAGGATACTCGAGAGTTAAACTGAGACAGTAAATGTGCATGTTGTACACATTAAACATTATTTTCCAGATGCAAGGCTTTTGACCCAAATGCTTTAGCTAAAGTTAATTAAAAACTTTCCATTGGGATTTCAAATGTTTAAAGGATCTGATCTATTAGAAAGAATTCAAATGATAAGATTTTGGATAACTTTTAAAATGAATGTTGTTGAACCAAGTTTTTGACTGGCAAGCCAGAATTACATCTTAGTGCTGGGGAAGAAATGTTCTTTCACTGTGTAATAACCTATACAGACCATCCTTGGGTGACAACAGCCTGACTTATGGACACCCCTACATATGAATAACCTCCCATATATTATTATATTCAAAACTTTGACTATGTATAGACATTCACTCTTACGAACGGCAGAACTAGTCTCCTTTCTCTCCACTCTCAATAATTGTTCTTTCTTAGTGGTCTTATGTACTTTTGATGCCATTCGTTACAATACTGTGGAGGTATGGGTACCATATCAAGTGATTTTTGTGAATTTGTTTATAAAAACAGAACCCATTCATTGCCTGAGGAGTGTCTGTAAAGTAGCTTTTCTATTTTTGCATGTTTTAAATGCAAGTAGAATAATGAACGTATTAAAAAGATGAAGGTCAAAATGATGATGGTCATTAAACCTAGGTTTTTTAAAGGTGAACAAAAGGTTACAAAAAGATTTATTGCTCTTCATATCTAATCATGTGATCTTTTTGATTTCAGCCAATTGTAATAAAATACAGCTGGAGTGAAATCTCTTATTGGAGGATTGTGGGTTTTAAGGGTAAAACTCACAGCATTTTTCAGGGCAGTTGGGAGGATTTTAACTTTCTCATTGAGGAGGAATGGTTAGATTACCAGGGGGACAAAGTTGCTGACACACTGATATAAAATCCCTATGTGTTCCAAGTCAATTTTAAATGAATTGGATAACACAAACATTTAAAAAAATCCATATGTACTTTACACTGATTTTTAGAAACAATCCTTTAGCGTGAGATTTCTTACTTTTCCTTAAAATTCGAAAATCTGCAGAGTCCTTGATTAGCTTTTCCTCCTTGTACCACTGCACACTTAAAGGTGAGGAACCTTGGACTCTGCACTCCAGTACCACCAACTGACTCTTTGGTGATGTGACATCCTGCAAACACTGCAAGAAGTAGACATACTGTTTTACTTGATTTTATTATAAACCAAACTACAAAACATAATAAGCCATTGCTTAAAGAAGCAGTTTGTGAAAATCACTTTTTGGTGCAATACAACTGTGGTGCTGTTATTCCAAAACAAAAACAGGAATACAACTGTGGTGCTGTTATTCCAAAACAAAAACAGGAAATGTTGGAAGCACTCAACAGGTCAGGCAGCATTAGTGGGAAGAGAAATGATCAACACTTTGGGTCAAGAACTCTTCATCAGAACTGGTAAAATAAGTAGACAAGCAGTTTTAGCTGCAGAGAGAGGGAAGAAACCATTGAGGGCTAACATGGTAAAATTAACTGATAGAGATGCATTGGAGAGAGGAATAATATTTCTTCAAGGTTGCTTGGGGGAAAGAGCCAGAGAACTTATGCACCACTCATAAATGATACTTTTGCATTCAATGCCCACTTTCTCCTATGACTATGCAGTTTTGGAATGCTATCTGGATTCCTTATGAATCCTCCTTAACAATACTTTTCAGTTAAATTGCCTTAATCCCTATTATTGTTGTTTAATAGTCCTCAGGAGATGGCTAAACAGAGAAAGTTAATTTGTTGGCATTCCGGAAAACATCTCGTTATCTTATATTAAATTTCATAAACCAAAGCCCAAGGTAACTAAAAATGCATTTGCACTTTGAAATATTAGTTGTTTTGCAAACAGTGTGATATGTGAGATGTCTTAGATATCAACATAACTAATAAAATAACTCTGGCTGCTTTCCACTGATTGCCCAGGAAACCTATAGGTTTTCCTTGAGCTGCTCATATCATTTTACAATCACTTCAGAAATACTTTCTTGTGGGAGGATCTGAACAGTAAGCTTCACAAACATTTATCTTGTTTTTATTAGTAATATTGTTTTAAAGTGAATGCCAATAATATTAATACAGGATGTTTTTATCTTTACAAAAGTTTCAAGGGCTATCATTTCTCTTGCTTTCCACATGTAATCAAGTGGCAAAACATTGTGCCAAGTAGACATTAATAGTACTAGTGGGAATAATAATCACTTAAATAGTAACAGTTGTCAATCTAAGATTGTAAGGATTCTGCCAGAATGGATTTCTGCTATTACTATTGTGGTTAGTTACCTTTTAAGCTTTGCTGTTCAATGCATGAATTCACCAATATTCCTATGTGTGAGAAAATATGGTAATGGCATTGTAAATTAATATGATAATAGCTTATACAACTGTGCACTTTGGAATTCATAGGGTTAGGTCTGTGCCAGTAAGACCTGTGGAAGGGAATTTTAGATGGAAAAGGGTGCTGGCAGGTCAGGTTGAATGTGAATAAGATTTGGAGCTAGGTATTCTGCTTTTCAGAAGCTGATGGGTACCACTTCCGCATAATGGAAAGTTTTCTATGTTTGCTTCATGCAATTTCACCATATGCTGAGGATGCCTAGAAGTCAGGAGATTGTGCCCCAGTCCAAAGACTTGAGCACAAAACCTGGGTTAATGCAGTTTTGAGGGAATTCCCGACTTATCAAAAACTTCAAAAACTAATTCAAGCTCAATAGTTCTGACTGCCTTTTTATTCACTTATGGGACATGGACATGACTGGCAAAGGCAGAATATATGGCCCATTCCTAATCGTTCTTGAGAAGGTGGTAATGCACATCTTCTTGAACCACAGCTGTTCATGCATCCAATGTATTTCCAGTAAATGGAAATGTAAAAAAATACAGATGTTGAAATAAGAACAGAAAATGCTAGAAACATTTATCAGCAACTGTGGAACGAGAAAAAGAGTTAATGTTTCAGGTCCAGGACCCTTCATCATAATCTGTTCTGATGAACGTTTTTGGATTTGAAACAAAAGCTCTGTTTCTGTTTGCACATTTGCTACCTGACCCATTAACTGCTTTCAGCATTTTCTGTTTTATTTCAGTTTTTCAGCATCTGCAGTTATTTTTTTGATTTTCATGCAGATGGATGAAATCTGAAATGAAAAGAGAAAACACTTGTGACACTCAGCAGGTCAGGCAACGCCTGCAGAAAGAGAAACAGAGTTAAGTTTCAGTTTTGTAAAGATCTGACAAAGGCTCTTTGATCTGAAATGTTAATTTGGTTTCTCTTTCCACAGATGTTGCTTGGCCTGCTGATCATTTCTAATATTCTCAGTTTTTATTTCAATGTATTCCCACCTTGACTGCTAGGCAGGGAGTTCATTTTAGATTGTGGTGATGAAGATCTTGCATAAGGTCTGCAGCCAAGTCTCAAGGAACACAGAAAAACAGGATAACTATAACCTGTCTAAATATATGCTCGCAATAGTCTTCACCCATAACATAATGCCCAAGTTCACCACAATTCTCAAGGAAGTTTGAAGCCACAAATACACGTAGCCATCAAAATACTAAACGGAGACTTCTGGAGACAGGAAGAGAATTGGTCAAGCATTATGTTTTTCCATGGGTTAATGAAATCTTCCACAAATGGAAAATTAAATGAAAGCATCGTGTGAATGGCAAAGCATAAAGATCAAAATGAATGAATCCTCTTCCATTTACCTTTGTGAATACTGGAGCATTTCCTGTTGGAGCTCCTGAATAAGTGGAAAATTGGGGCCTTTGAGTCTGTAAAGATAAGGAAATTTAAAGTTTAAATACTTCATTAACAAACGGGAAGATTTCCTCAAAAACATACTTTGTTATCCTTTGAACATGAAATGCAAAGAAATTTTCATGGTGTTTTTTCTATTGATTTGATATGGAAAAGTAACTTAGTTGGATCATTTGTTCCAAGACATTCTGAAAAAAATGGTGAACATTCTCCTGAAGATTTTGTTTTTTAAGATAGTTTTGCTAAATTAAATTTCATTATTCTCTCTTGAATAATTTACTTGAGAATTTTATTTTGAATTATTCAATTAAAAGTAGTTCATGCCAGTTTCTTGTTATCCATTTGTCACTTTAGGCAGCTGTTGCTATCTGGCCAACCCTTGTGGTTTGACAAATTGCATTTCTTGTACAAATACTACTCCCTTGCATTGAAACATTATCTTAGAAGAGAAGCAGACATCTAGAAGTCTTTCTAGAATCATTTTCTGTTTTAAAAAATGCATCGCTGTTCACTACCTGCTGGGTATTGTCAGATGATGTCTGAACCGGTTTGGTGCACATCTGAGGTTTTGTAGGACACGCAGAACCTTCAATTCCCGAAGAAGAAGCTAATGTTAATGACATGGTTGCTGCTTTCCTCTGTACCCTGATGAGAAGAGTCATTATATAAAATGGAAATTAATAACTTTGTTTTATGGAAATGTCAGTATTTAAATTATACTATGTTTTCACCAGGTGAATCATTGGATAAAAACCTTGCCTCTAAATTAGAAGGTTGTGGTTCAAACCCATTCTCAAGACTAGGTTCAAAATCTAGGTTAATATAGTTTTGAGGGAATGACTCTTGATATGATTTTGAACCAAAGTTGCTTTCTGTCTTCGTGATATACGCAGAAAATCTCATGCTACTCTTTCAAAGAACAGCAGAGGAGCTCTCTCTGCCTGATGCTTATCATTTGTCTTCAAGAGCTGACCGTCTAGTCATTGTTACATTCCTATTTGTGGTTTCTTAGTGTGGGTAAATTGGAAGTTTCACAGTCTCTCCTCAGTTGTTACTTATTTAGATTAATAACTTGGTTTCAGAAGTCTAGTGCAAACAACTCAATTTCAAAGTTGGCACCAAATGAACAGAGGCAGTTGGACTTGACAACCAAAATATGTCAGTGGTGGCAGATGATAATTAATATGATGACATGTGATGTTCGGAAGAAAAATGGATGAAGTTCAAAAGGGTGGATTTGAAAAAAGGTCTGAGATTTATAGTAAATGTGTTACCTGAAATAACCAGCTACTATGGAGATGAAATTAACAAAGCAAACAGAGTGCTGAGCTTTAGAGCCAGAAATGTAACGTGCAAGTCAGAGGAAACTATTTTTAACCATACTGCATTATGGTTAGATCACATCTTCTCCAGTGTGGTAGGGTTTGGTTGCTAAGACACAAAACAAAATATTCCAACAAAACAGCCAGTTCAGAGAAGAGTCATAAGATCTATCCCTCCATTTGGGGTGGGAGAAACAGATAAACTCAGTAATCTTGGGCTTTTCTCTCTTTATGGCAGAATGTGAAATTGTAATACTAGAACATAGCTTTAAATCATACCACGACTCAAGATTAAGAAGCTCAGGTTATTATCAATCTTTTAGAAAAGAATTATGAGGAATTTCATCATTGGTTATAGATCCCAGGTTTGAAAAATAAATACAAATGTTTTATTAAACAATAGCTTCTTGTTATTCCGTACTTACTGGGGCATGATGTTTTCTGTAATACATGGATCTGAAATGTTGTTCTCTTTGTCGAATCTGTATCAACCATAACAATAGAGTTGAATTAAATCAATTTAGGACTTGACAGGATAATTTTATATTCCCATCTGCTGAAAAATGGATTGTCGCACTGATTTAAATCAAAATATTTAAGATCTGTTCTAACAGAGAATATTTGGCATTGAAAACTATTCACACTTTTCTTTTTCAATCTTTTTATTATTTTCAAATTAATACAGATTAATATTACAACATCAATGTTTGTACATGTAATACAAAGAGATCAGGAGAACAATCATGGCATGGATAATCATAAAGAACAATGAAGTATAAAAAATCTGTAGATCCAACGATCTCTTAATAAATGAATATAATATAAAAGAAAGGAAAGAAAAAGATTTATTATATAAATATAAAAGAAGAAAAAAAATCCCCAAAACAATAAGAAAAATTATAAACAATATATCAAACCCAAGTAAGCTAAACAAAAAAAAATTTCAAAAGAAAACAAACAGAAAAAAAAACTGGACTAAAATTTCTCAGTAGAAACAGAGCAATATTATGTCGTCAACTCCGTTCCTCTAAGTTAAAAAGTTATTACAAGGGGATCTATATCATGTGAAAATATTGAATAAATGGACTCCAAACTTCCTCAAATTTAAGCAAAGGATCAACAGTACCACTCCTAATTTTTTCCAAGTTTAAACGTGATATAGTTGGAGAGAACCATTGAAAAGTAGTAGGGGGTATTGGATCCTTCCATTTAAGCAAAATGGATCGTTTGACTATTCACACTTTTAGTTAATATAAATACACATTCAGTAAAATTGCATTGCATCTTTATATTTTCTTAGTATTTAAAGATGTTCTATCCTATTAAGCTGGGAGTTTTTTTTTTGCCAAGCTATAACATGCTTATTTGTTTCATAGCCTTCAGCTTTTACAATGGTCTCATAATTTCTAAAGGAATTTAGAAGCAAAATATTTAGATACAAAAGCAAAAAAGGTAAGTGCTGGAAGTCTGAAATAAAAATGGAAAATGTTGCAAAATATACAGAATAGGCAGATTGAGGATATATACAGTATTTGCCTGTAAAAGGTAGATTCAACTCCGGCTGAACCACTGTCCGACGGTATGGCACCCTTTGTTAATCAGCTGAAATTAGAGTTCAACAACAAGGGAATGGGAAAGACAAAATCTAAATGTATTTTCTTTCTGTCCATTATGCCATGGATAGTGAACTCCAGGTGCTTGTTCAGTGAGCCACACTATATTGCATACTTTTAAATCAGTTTATATTTTTAATACATGGCATTTTACTAAATTATTATGATTTCTATTCCAACCTTTCATTATTGTAAATCTAACATTAACTGTACAATTAAAGCAGCAGCCATACCAATTAGTGCTGCTACAATTAGCACTGTTTTTTTTGCACCACACTAGGCCAATGCAAGACAGAGAGCTTCTCTCTTTCTCTGATGCTCTTCTATACATCTAGTGGTTGTCAAGGATTTCTGTCTCCAATCACCCTTTTCTCCCTCTACAGCAAGAGAATTCTATTGTCACTTGATGGGACTTGAATTTCAGTTCTATATTTGAAAGGGTTTTCTTTTGTATTTAATCTACCTAATAAATCATTTGGAAATATAGCTGTTAAAGGGTAAGATTGAAATTATTAGACAATTTTGGCTTCTAACAATCCCCTTATTAAAAAGGCCTTTACATGAAGCAGATAGTTTGATTTGTCCTCTTTGGTACCATGCTTTTATCATTTTTTTTAGCTTGCATTCTGTTACATAGTAAAACCCAGAAATGTAATATATTCTATTTGCATCACACATATTGTACATAAATGGCAGCCTTCAGTAAATGTAATAGTAACCCCTGTGAAAAGGACAGAATTTGACCCTGAGTATCCGGGAGCACGATCGTGTAACCTGATACCAGTTTAAAGCATTGACATTATTAGAGATGTTAATCATGAAAAACAGCAATCAAAGTAAAAATAAGAGGAAAAATCATGGTGTTACAGAACTCTACACTCCAGTGAATTTATGCAATTTTAGCTTTTCTTACTAAATACTTGCTGGTTACTTTATAGCCATAAAATATTTAATAATGGAATCACTAAGCTCCAGTGTTTGGGAGTTTTGTGTTTTAATTACATATTGTTCCATCCATCAAGTTAATTATCAGTAAAATTTCTGACTGAGCCAGAACCAAAGTTGATTGCTTCTAATGTTTCATGGACCTTAGAGTTCTCTGCTCACTTTGCTAAACTGGGAACAGTCAGACTCTAGATGATTACATATCATTATCATGTTGTAATATATAAAATTGTGCTTCTGTCAAATAATATCCAATAGACTCTTTTTACTTGTTATTTACTTACTTCAGCTATAGCAATTGAACAGTTGATCATCAGGAGTAATTAATCATTAACCAGCAGAAGGTTAAAAGCTTCCCATTCTTGGATTTGGGGTTAATGTTACTGGTATTTCTGTAAGACAATCCCATGTTTCCCACAATTCAGGGTTTGTTTTGAACAGAGAATCCTTGCCTCAGTACTTGGCAAACTGAGATTTATCATTTATCACTGTGTGATTTCCACAGCAGCAGCAGATGTTAAAGTTGTACATTTACAGTTATCACAAATGTTATTATTCCCCTCAAAGGTTGAAACAAGAAAGGTGTTTTTTGGTGTCATCTCAATCTAAAATCTGTCCTTGAGCCATGTTCACTGTTTATGTGCTGAATCATTAGTCCAATCTTTGCCAAGCTGTTTCTTTGTTAGCTTCAAACATCCTGCTCTCTGGTAGACAAACAGTTGTATAAATACCATTCAAAATTCTTACATAAAAGCATACAAAAAATGGTATCTAGTTTTGCTTACTTTTGAAAATGAGTGCAATAGGGCACAAGTGAATTACTTGTGCCCTTTGCTTCTGATCTGGCAAACAGGCTAACTTCATGCTACTGACTTACTTGCATGATTGCTATATTCAGCCAGAAGCTACCTACGAGTTTATTGGCTGCATACCTCAGCAAGGAATCCTTCATAAGCGGCTTGCATCCCTTAAAGCTAGTCTGTGCCTGTTAAGGGGAAAGTAGTTGGTAGCAGTCGTGGTCAAACACTGATGTGGAAACAGGATTATAATCATGGAACATGGGTGAGAGGGCCCCATGGTTTGCACAGATGGAAGTGATGCAAAGTAGAAGAGACCTGATCAACTGCAGGAAAAGGAGGCCCTACAGACTCGCATTGCAAAGGCAGTGAATGGAGGTAACCCTGGCAGTAAATGCCAGCAGTGAAGTTCTGATGACTTGGGCGCAGTGCTGCATAAAGTTCAAGCTCACACAGTAGTCAAAATCAGTGAATGTATCTTCAAGTACCATATTGGCATTTCAAATGCCAACTGCACCACTGACCTCAAACACTGCTCATTGTGGCACAATGCATCATCCACCAATCAATAGTCTCAATCAGCATTAAAATACCAAATATTCATATCCTCAACTGCACCTTAACACAATGCTGCTGCAAGCTTCCAAGCACAGCATAAAGTATGCATGCACAATCAGCTATTCAATCTTGGCAGATACATTTCCCAAATACATAGTCAAACATTCATTAACGTACTTCCCCATCCCTTTCAAGACAAGAGTGTGCATGGGAAATTGTGGTGCAGTGTTAAGATACTAGACTAGTTATCCAGAGAACATGAGTTCAAATCCCACCATATAATTTATATTGTTAAATAAATGGAATAATGGTAGTCACTGTATTATCATTTAAAAAAAACATTTGAGTCTTAATATGCTTAAGCAAAGGAGATCCATCACTCTTAGCTGCTGGTCCAGGTCCACAGAAATGGCCCAGCAAGCCAATCAGTTGTGTCAAGTCTGCAACAGGAATGGAACCAGATGGACAATGTCATTAATAGTCCAATAGAACTTGCAAAATGCTTCTTGAAAAGGATCTTCCTGCTGCCTGCCACAGTGAAAGTCATTGTCAGAGTGGCCAAAGAATTGTTCCCTGATTTGTAGTGTGGAGGCATTGCCAACTTGATCTTTGCCACACACAACAACAGCAGAAATGCAGGAAATAACACCAGTCATTATGCTTTTTTTTGGCCTTATAAACAGCACCCTCCACAACATAACCTTGGAAAGCATGGACTGCAGACCATATCCCAGAAATTAATTTTCAGCAAAGGCAAACGTCAGTAATACAATTCATCACAGTCAGGACAGGAAGCTAGAACATACTTTGGCTGACTAAGAAAAAGTGTATTCAAAAATCAAGACCTCAAAATTGGCACAGACTGATGGTCTGTTGGATAGCAATGATCTCCAATTTCCTGTCCCCTTTAGTGAACTCCATCAATGCATGCAGCACCAATGCCTACAGCAGATCAATGCCTGCAGCATCAAGGCTCTAACCACACTCAGCTGGCTCCAATGTTTGCATACCCAGCACCTGACACCCAAAACGAACACTCCATTTTGAGCTCTGTCAAGCAAGAAGTCACCAGGGTTACAGAGGAAATAGTTCAAGGATGTTCTCAAGGTCTCCTTTAAAAAAAATGTCACATCCTTACCAACTTGTGAGAATCCCTGGTCCATAACTGGTTAATATGATTGTTCTCAAAGCCTCTTTTAAAACAATATCACACCCTCAGCAACCTGTGGGAATCCCTGGTCCATGACTGCTCAGAATGAAGAAGGAGCATCCAGGACAACTCTTCCACCTTACTGAGTAATTAAGGATGGGCACTAAATACTACCTTTGCCCTTAAACTTCTTGATGGTGGAAGTCACCAATTTGGGAGTTGTGTCAAATGAGCTTTGGCTATGTTCTGCAGTGTACCTTGTGGATGATACAGACTGCATCCACATAGTTGTGGGATGAATAATGTGATTAGGGAGATGGATTAGGTGGTAATTGAGGAGCTGCTTTGTCCTGAATGACATTAACCTTGATCATTGTTGGAGCTACATTCATCTATTCTTTTTGGCAATGGTAATGAAGTGGAGATGATAACACCCTCTCTTGCTGGACATGATCGTAGCCTGGTAGTTGTAGGCATGAATGGAACTTGGTATTTACCAACCTTTGGCTGAATATTGTGAGTTCAAATCTCAGATTAGAGGTTTGAGCTCAAAAATCTTGGCTGACTCTCCAGTTCAGTGCCATAGGAGTGCTCCAATGCTGAAGAAACCAGCATTCAGATGGCATTAAGCCTGCTATCTTGGGTGAAGAACCTACAGCACCATTTTGACAAAGACTGGGGAGTAAACTTTGATTCTAGGTGTTATTTATCTCTTACTCATGGCATGGGTGTGAGCTTCAGTGGCTGATAAGCTGGCACAGGGATGGGTTTTGGTGATATTACAAAGGTGGGAAAAGATACCCTTAGTGGTGGCATGGATATGTAATCTGAAGCACTTCTTGGAGTCAAACATCACGCCAAGTTTCTGAACAATCTTGTCCAGTTGTCAGGGAAAAGGTTGGGGTCATTGGCTACTAAATGGACACAGTGTCTCTTGGCTAATATTTATCCTTTACTCAACATTACTCTGTTTATTTTCCTCTATTACCTCCTTTAATATGCTCCTGTTACCCAATTTAATATCTTGTTATGTGGCTCAATGCCAATTTTTCTTTGATAATGTACCTGTGTGGTACCTTTGGTCACTTTGCTACATTAAAGGCTATTTAGAAAGGCATTTTTTTGCTGAATGATAATCCTGCCTTGTAGGCCCACAGTCTATTTTTATACTTCAATGTTATTAAAATTAGGCCAACTCTGAGAATTGTTCTGTAAAGTTAATGTTGATAATAGAACTATACCCATAAAATTTAATACTGAAGTGTCTCTTTAAATCAAGATAAATTGTATTGCATAGAAAATCTGTACAGAAGTTTAGAATTTGAGGTACATTTAAAAAAAAACAAGAGAGCAGCTTTTTTTGATGCTTGGCTGTAATTTGTTCGCCAAGGAGTGCCAAAGATATTTGTAACAGCTGCAGGGGTCTTATGTGTCCTTCTCTTGGACGTGAACCAGAGAGCATATCTACCAACTACGGACTTCAGTCTCTAGTGTGGCTGAAGCAACAACTAAAAAAGCTGGTTACTCTGTGATCTGGACTTCTGAAGCATGATTTCTTTACATTTCTGTGGAAGGCAGATTGTTGAATCTTTGCTAAAGTGCAGTATACAAATATAAACAACTTCTAAATTGGAGGCTCAGTCATTGAGTTCATTCAAAACAGAGAACAATAGATTTCTGTGTATTAAAAAAAGTCAAGGTATATGGACATAGTGCAGGAAATGGCAGTGAGATAAAAAAAATCAGCCATGATCTTGATGAATAGCTCTTCCTGCTCCTATTCTCTGTTCTTTTATACTTACACCTCAATCTCGACATAACAAGTTCCTTTTTGTAAAACACAGAATTCTTTGTGGGCTAATTATCAAGTTTAATTATGAAATATCTCCCAATGGTAAATCAGCTCTTGGTAAATCAGATGACATTCAGCTTTATAACAAGACTGACATTGGGTTACGTGTACAATGTAGCATTCCATTGCTATGGTGCAACTATTTTTGAATGCAGTCTGCTGCTGTGAGGTCAGAATACAATTGTCCTAAAGCTAATTACAGGTTAATCATTTGTATGTAATTTGCATATTTACATTTTTATTTATATCTGCTGCTTGGAAGATAAGTTAATGCTATTATTTCCCATATTTCATTTATAACACATTAAAGTGTGATACTAAATGCACAACAGATATGTTAATCTCCTGCGTTGCACCTGCCAAGATGAAGAATGATCACTTTCCAACTGCTGTTATTGTTTTAATTTCTTTTGTTTTCTTTCTCTGGCTTTCTGATCCTAACTTGTTAACCCTCCATATTATTTCTGTTTGTACTCAATTTCTTTTGCTCTTGCTTCTTTTCTTTCCCTTTTAGGTGACAATTGGTCAGTGAAATGACATGACAGTGAAATGAAAGGAAAAGGAACTACCAACAGTTTCATGCCGTTGGAGTGATAAATTTGGGAAAAGTGGCTCTCAGCGACCCTCTTCGTACCACTCATTCTCACTCTTATTGTGCTTGCCACCCCTTCCACTAACCTACCATCTATTACTCAAATCATTATCCTCTGGTCTTGTAGGCAATGCAGTGCCAGTTCACCAGATTAATTCCTGGGATGAGAGGGTTATCCTTTGAGGGGGGAGTGAATAAAATGGAGTTACTCAATTGAGTTTAGAAGGAGAGGTGGTTTTTGAAATACATAAGGTGGGATGCTGAGAAACTATTTTCGCTGACTTAGGAAGCATATTTTCATAATGAAGGGACAAAGGCAAGATGAAATGTCTCTATTTTTCAAATTCTCTTTCTTTGAAGGTTTTGTATACTCTATCAAAGTATTCAAGTTTGAAATTGATAGATTTTAAGGAAATATGAGGAGTGGCAAGGATAGTAAATGAGGAAGTGGATGAGCTATGATCTTGAATTGTAGAACATGCTTATGGGATGGGGGGGCATGTGGGGGTCATTTTGGGTCCACTGATTTTTCTTATGTTGTTATGAGCTAATGGGGACATACCATTGGCATCATGTAACCATCCAGAGGAAGATAAAAAGTTTGCAACTTCTTTGCTGCCAGAGGGAAGAGCTCGGAGTTGAGATCAATGTGAGGTTTTTAGCTCCCACGAGGCTGAAAAGCCTAATGATCTCAGTTGACTTAAAAATGTAGTTACAAGGAAATATTGACAAATGAGCAGGTAAAACTATGTCGGATGGATTTTAGTGTTGGGAAAGAGAAGGTCATCCAGTTTGGATCGAAACAGTTGATTTTCGAAATAGTAATGAACTATAAACTGTGAAGGATCAGAGATTTAGCAATGCAAATATGGTAGTAGTAAGAGACATTTTTTTCAATTTTGGAGTGATTTTTATCAGGCAATTAAAGATTATGGAACCAAAGTGAACAGATCAAGTTAACAAACAATGCAGAAATGTTCTAAGGGAATGATGGAACAGACTTGAGGGACTGAACCACCCACTCCTTATGAACCACATGTAGCCCCACAATGCACATCATTTTCCCTGTCTCGTCACTCCTGTGATCATTGTAGTTTGCTCCAGGTACTTGATTTTCTATTTGCACACTCTGCACCTCTAGTTCACAAAGCGTTTGCAACAATCTTCTCCACATCTCTTATCATACACAAAGCAACATGACAGCAGATTTTCTAAACAGCTCCCACAGTTGTCACAAATCTGTTTACAAATTCTCCAAGAAACACAATTCTCCCAGTGGTTTTCTGTGCCTGAAAGCCTTTACCTGGTAAAACTGGAGCCAAATATCTGCCCTGGTTGTTAGCTCTGAAACCTGCTGACTGTGAGTCACTACAGTTTTGGCTTTACCCTCGAGAGCATGTGCAAGGGATGGATGTAATCAACACGAAACATGAGCTGGGCTTCTGTGTAACTTCTGGTTACACTGCTTTTCAGATGAAGGCTTTGGCACACAGACAGCCCAGGTCAGCAAAAATTTCAGTCAGTGGAAATTAGGCAATTATCCACAATTAATTGTTATTTTAGACAAAATGTTGAAAGATCTGTTTACTGTCCGATTGGTACAAGAATTCGTTAACTCTTCATGCAAGCAAGTTTAAAAGGTAAAGTAATCAAAGAGCAAAAAACCTGCAGATGCTAGAATTCTGAAATAAAAGCTGAAAAACAGAATAAATTGGGTGTCATGTCTACAATGTTCATCCAGAGGTGAAGGCTCAAGCTGGGAATCGGGCCATTTATCTCATCCAGATAATGCTAGTGCTTACTTGTCAAGGCACCGGAACAGTTTTCTAGTTCTGTCAGGAACTGGCTCATATATAGCTACTGGGAGGGAGAGAGGAAAACACTAGTGGGGTGACTGACCACAGAATGGAAATAACCTTCCTGCTTCTTGACTTCTACATTAAGTTTAAGAAAACAAATAAAAATTTGACTATTCTCTGGAAGTTTTTTCTGCATTTGGTATTGGGGTCCAAAATCTAGCATTTGGCATTTGATCAGCATATTCACAGGGCTTTAATCCTGTTTTAGGCGCTGTGCCAAAGCTTCCAGAACATAAAGAGCATGGGATTTGAACTTGAATATTGGTCCCCACTTCTATTTCTCATCCAGAAAGTGACCATCTAAAGACCAATTTTTGTAGCAGTCCTATGAGATGTCAGTCTTTCGTTAGAGCATAATGGATAGGGTTTGAGAAGGTCACACACATCTCCATCCTGCTCCACCAGTGATGGCTGATTTGATCAATGGTCTCAACTTACTTTCCAACCCCATCTCCTGACTCTTGATTCCCCAATAGTCGAAAAATCCCGTTGCTCATGCAACTGACACAAAAATTGTAACAATTTTCATTGCCTTAAGAAAGATCTTAAAAAAAGACCTTATTCCAAGGATAAACATCTCTTGTCCATTTATTGTGAAAAAGTAGGAGTTTGTAATTCCTGTGAAATTTCAGTATCTTATTCTGAGTTATTTAAGTAAAAGACAAAATTGCACCCAAATTGCAGTATTGGCACTAAATATGTGGGTTTGTGTATGAGATTGGCATTTTGTGGAATTTGTCCAACCTAATCCATGAAAGGACTTGTTGCTTGAGATTATCAAAAAAAGAAACAAAAAACTATGTTGGTTTTAACCACTGGAGTTGAACTCCTGTCTTTAACCACTAATATTGCTGGTTTCAAAAGTATGCAAAATATATCCCATTTGTAGGCAATCCTGGAAAAACCTTTAATAAATTTCTTTCCACATCCTTAAGTAAATCAAGCAGGCTCTAAAGATTCGTGGCTGTATATAATATGTAACTGAGTGATCTTAATTACTCACCAATTAATCAAGCTGCTTTTTAAGGTCTGATAGCTTACAGTGGATATTTACTAGATCCATTCATCATCACTTCTTGATATTAAATCAATACTTTTGAATCAACAAACAATCTGCTGGAGGAGCTCAGTGGGTTGAGCAGCATCTGTGAGGGGAAAGGATGTCGACATTTTGGGTCGAAACCCTGCATCAGGACTGACCTGAAACATCGACAATTCCTTTCCCCCCACAGATGCTGCTCAACCTGCTGAGTTCCTCCATGCAATTTGTTTGTTGCTCCAGATTCCAGCATCTACAGTCTCTTGTGTCTTCTCTTTTGAATATTCAAATCATCTACTTGAAATTCTTGTATAATTCCAAAAGCCTCTGTAATATCACCTCTATGTTTAAATGAATAAACCTAATTATCTAAACCTATCCAAGTAATTGAAAATGTAAATTTAGACATCACCCTTGTCACCGGCTCTTCTTCTTCAGCATCCATCACCCAATGACTGAATCAAACATCAACACAATTGCTCAGAATCTCACAATTGAATGTTAGGTTCTCCTTTGTGATCTCTAGTTAGGTGCCCTGATTCAGTCAACAAAATGAAATGGTAACCTCATAATAACATTTGCTTATAACTGGACAGTATGAGGCATTCTGAACCAAGAGCTAATATAAATTGGTGAACTTTGGGTTGATGAGTGAATAAAATGGTGCAAGTTGGAAAACATGCACTAACTTACATGTTCGGTAGTGTTTTGGATGTTCATATATATGTCTATTTTCAGTTTGTGGTTTGTAGTTTCACTATGGATTATAAATTTGTTGGTCTCATTAATTACAGAAAAACGTAAACTTCTTGAGGTTGCATACTTGGCAGTCAAATTCTTCAAGTAAGCTGACAACTGCTAGCACCATTTCATCACACCTTCTCTCTCTCATGTTCCCTCTAGTTTATCATGCTCCTTGTCAATATCCTGCACAAAACAGGGAGAAATTTTCTCCAATTACATGCTGGGAAGACCAAAGCCATTGTCTTCATTCTCTGCCTTATGCTCTGTTCTTATGATTTTCTCCTCTACCATCACCTCTGTTTGTAGCTGAACCAGACTGTTTGGAGCCATAGAACTCCATTGATTCCTGGGATGAAATTCTATTCCCATAGCCTCTTTATCTTAAAGAATGCCTGTTTCCACCTCTGTGATATTGCTTGCTGCTGTCCTTGCATTAGGCCCTGAAACTCTCATTTTGTAAACTTCAGAATTTTTTCTTTTGCTCTTCCAATTGGTTCTGATCTCTCATCCTTCATAAAACAAGCTCATCCAGATCTCTGCTACCTTCCTTCACCTTAACTGCCATTCACCCATCAACTTGGACTTGCAGACCTAGAATACCTCAAACTTAAAATGCTTAGCTTGTGTTCAAATTCCCTCTTGGACTTTCCCCTCCCTCTCTGTAATCTGCACCAGCCCCACCACCATTCAAAAAATGTGTGTTGATCCATGTCTAGCGTCTTCCAGGATTTCCTTCAGCTGCATAGGTTTTAAACTCTGGAATTACACACCCTAAATTTCTGCCCCATCACAAGTCTTCCTTAAATTTTTTTCTCTTTGACCAAGTTTTTGGTTATGTATCCTCACATCTTTTTATGTAACCTTTTGTCAGATTTCATGCAATAAATGATCCTGCAAAATGCCTTGAGATGTTTTACTATACTAAAGGTGCAGAAATTTAAAAATGAGGGACGAGAGAAACCTGCACACAGGCATTTTTGTGGAACAAATGTATTTTATTAGCGTTCTTACAGAATTCTAATTTCTTAGACTAGAGCTCTTTATTTAACTTTTTTATAATATTAACCACCTTTTCACCAGACTTCCTAACCATTAACATTTTCACTCTTTGGCTTAGTTTGGAACTTGAATGCCCCATATGTATTATTATTTATTAATACATTCTTTATACTAACATTAATTAACAGCTTCACAGTTGAATCAGTTGGTAATAACTTAAGTGCCAGATCAACTATTCATAAATATCCTATCATAAATCTCAGTTTATAATGATAATACAGATAATTCCTTCTTACCAGTAGGTAGTAATCAAAGACATGTAGTAATTGGCCATCAACTCCTGCATCCTGGAATTCTTTTCTTTATTAATGTGCAACGTTTTGCCCCTTCTTTTGGGATTACTCAAACATGTCAAAGTTCCAATCAGGAGTTAGACAGAAAGCAGAGAAAGATTATAGTCCATGAGATAGCGTTAACTTCAGAAATCTACAGATTGATCCTTCAGCCGGTGCTTGTCATGAATGTTTCTAAGGAATAAAACTAGGAAGTGATCTCAGGCTCATCTCAGATTTCTTGGCTGTGGACCAGCTGTTCCCTACTCGCTTAGTCAAGAAATACTAAAATAAGAGAAGCATTAAAACTGAGCCTTCAGGCCATCTGTGCAATCACACATTTGGTTGTTATTTTATCAAGCTCACATTTTATATAAAATGAAGGATACCTAAAATTAAATCTTTAGTTCATACGGTCATAAAATTGTAAAATGGCTCTTATTCAAAAAGCTTGGATATATTTTCAGCACATAATTTATTTGTAAGTACACATGAAAATCTTTTCAATCCATACTTTAATCTGAGCTATCACTTCTGTTGTATCATCTCATTTAACGTTATTTAGGACTGGAAAATCTTTAAATCCCTTTCCTGCTTTAACACTAATTATGCATCCCTTTAGTTATCAATAATGCATTAAGAGTAGAAGATCATTTTCTTTTCATTTGTCTCTGAATCAGAGAAGGTTGTATTTATTGCCAAATCCTATTTGTCTTGAGTAGATAAGGCAGCACAGTGGTGCAGCTAGAAGAGCTGCTGCACATAGCTCCAGTGACCCGGGTTCAATCAGGTGCTGTCTGCGTGGAGTTTGCATGTTCTCCCTGTGAATGCATGGGTTTCCTCCAGGTCCTCTGGTTTCCTACCACATCCCAAATTGTTCAGGTCACTGCAAATTGTCCCTGTTGTGTATTTGAGAGATAAGATCTGGGGAGAGTTAATTGGAATGTGGAGAGAATAAAATGGATTAGGGTAGGATTAGTGTAAAAATGGGTGCTTGATGGTCGGTGTAGACTTTGTTGTTCAAAGGCCCTGTTTCCATGCAGTATCTCTCTATGACTCTTCTTTTTTGAACTGCTCCTGTTCATTTGGTGATGTTACTCCTTCAATTGTAGGATTTAAACACAGAAGAATAAGAAGAATTGTCTAAGCCTGGTTGTGCCAGGATGTTGTATGTTTTGGAAGAGAACTTGGAAGTTTGGTGTTCCTGTGACAATTCTATTGTTCTTGTTGGTTGAGGTCACAGTGGAAGAAGGTGCTTTTGAAGTAACAGTGATTTGTTGGAGTGCATCCTGTGTCTAAGACATACAGCAGGCGATGGTGGAAGTTATGGATTTAGAATCCAGTATAATGTGTGCTGTTCTTTCACCAATGATGTTTGGTGATGTGAATATTGTTGCAGAGGTAAACTTTTGGAAACTTATTTTTGTCTCATCTCAGCCTTGACATGGGTTGGAGTTGCTGGATGGAATTTGAGAGGTTTAGAGGTAAACCATTCACTGTAGAGTACTCAGCTCTTGATGTGATTGGTTTGGTTAAATTTCTGGCTGGTAGTGACTCTGGCTGTACAGGGCCCTCTCTCATGGTACTATTAAGGGTGAGAGAAGTTGGCAGGGTGTTCTATTGAAAGCGTCTGGATATTGTCTATGTTCCAATGTAGAATGGGAGGTTCTTCATTGTTGGAGCTGAATATTGATGAACAAGGGCATTGCTGAATTTAAGATTGTAAGTCAATCTTTGAAAAAAAAAGTCAGCAGCAATCGGTTGAAAGGAAACACCACCTTCCTTCTGATGGTTTGGATCTCAGCAGTTGAAAGGGATAGATTAGTGGACATATCCCTTGGGTTCTTTTACCTGAACTCAGGACCTCAGACCAGAAAGGGCAACTTTTGGGAACCAAAGATGGAAGCCACCACAGGAGTTGTGAAGAGGGAGATCCAGAAGTGCACAATACTACAGTGGTGTTTCAGTCCCACTGCCTACAGTCACTGACTGCTACTGTGGCTCACCGCACAGTATACAGAGCACTATAGGAGCACCTTAATAGAGTGATGTGGACAAAATGCATTGTAAATGTCCTCTGTGTATATTGTTAAAATATATTGCCCAAGCTATTTCTAGACACAAATATTCCAGAATTCTCCTGGATGGAATTCCATCTTTCATTCTGCAAACCCTCCTGTCTAAGTTGTAAACCAAATTCCACTTGATCACCAGTCCTGGCACTTGGTGACCCATTTGGACTCCTGGTTCTCCAAAACATTGCTATTTTAGGAAAATATGTCCATTTTATAAAGGTGGACTCCACAATATCCTTATACATCTTTGGTCAATGAACAGAATAAAAACCAGGTAAATCGAGACCTTAACATCAAAGCAGCATTTGATCAAGTATGGCATCAAGGAGTCCTGGCTAAACTGGGGTCAATGAAAATTGGGGGAAAACCCTCAGCTGGCTGGAATCATACCTAACACAAAGGAAGATGGCTGTAGTGGTTGGAGGTCACACATCTCGGCCACAGGACATCTCTGCAGGAGTTCCTCAAGGTAGCATCCTAGGCCCAACCATCTTCAGCTCCTTCATCAGTGACCTTCCTTCAATCATAAGGTCAGAAGTAGGGATGTTTGATGATGATTGCATGATGTTCAGCGCCATTCGTGACTCTTCAGATAATGAAGTAGTCCACATCCAAATGTAGCAAGACCTGGACAATATCCAGGCCTGGGCTGATAGGTGACAAATAACATTTGGACAACACAAGTGCCAGGCAATGACCATATCCAACAAAAATCAAGCTATTAGCCCCTGACATTCAGTGCCATTACCATCAATGAATCCCCCACTATCAATATCCTGGAGATTACCATTGACCAGAAACTGATCTGGAGTAGCCATAAACACAACATAGCTATGAGAGCAGGTCAGAGGCTAGGAATCCTGCAATAAGTACCTCATCTCCAAACTTCCCTGTCCACTATCTACAAGGCTGGGGACAGGAGTGTGATGGAATACTCTCTATTTGCTTGGATGAGTACAACTTCAACAACATTCAAGAAGCTTGACACCATACATGACATAGCAGCCCACTTGATAGGCATCCCATCCATAACCATTCACTCACTCCACCACCAATGAACAGTAGCAACAGCTTATACAGCTTGCACTGCAGCAATTCACCAAAATTCCTTGGGCAGCACCTTCAAAACCCATGACCTCTACCTGCTAGAAGGATAAGGGTAGCAAAAGCTTGGGAACACCACTAAATGGAAGTTGCCCTAAAGGCACACACCATCCTAACTTGGAAATGTATCACTGTTTCTTCATTGTCACTGGGCTAAGATCCTGGAACTCTCTCCCTAACAGCATTGTGGGTATACCCACACCGAAAAGACTGCAGTGGCTCAAGAAGGCAGCTGACCACCATCTTCTCAAGGGCATTTAGAGGGTCGCAAACCCCACAGCCTGTGAACCCCACAGTCCTTGAATGAATTTTTAAAAAATCATCCATTGGCAGCATATCTGAATATTTAATTCCTCTTTACTCATTGTTTTATTTTCTGATATGATTAAGAGCACAATATTAGCAATATTATTATTCAGGTCATCAACCTCAAATGTTAACTGTTTCCTTCTTTATGAATGCTCCCTGGGCAGTTGAGAATTTTTTAAAAGATTTCTAGAATCTGCATTATTTTGTTTCTCAATATTAATCCCTAACGTTTTAGCTAAATATAATTTAAGAAGATAATTGGCAAACAGGTAAAATGTCATATCATATACTTATGTTGCTTTTTGGAGGATTAGATTTATTTAATAAATAATCCTAGTTGTTTATAGGTTGAATTTAATCTTCCTTCTATTATTCTCTCCTTACTCATTGATCATGGCTATGTTCTTGTTTTAATTTCAAGATAGGGCAGAAGCAGATATCTGCTGTGTTTATTATTCAAAGATATCTAAGATGTAGGCTGAAAACTAGTAAAATTCCACCATTAAGTGCTTTCAAATGTAGCACTCTGAAAGAAATAGCCTTCACTCAAGACCGTTTGAACTTTAGAATAAAAAGTGAGCTTCCTCCCTCAATTTTGACACAGCAGCACTGTGTTTTTCTGAGCTGATGTAATGCTTTTGTAAAGATACAGAACTTTTTTAAATGTCACCATTAGAAGTTCTGAAAGCTACCATTAGGCATCTTAATATTTAAAACCTGACATTTTCATTTTAGTGAAAGGCTTTTTGAGATGGCAAGAAGAAAAATACCTGTTTGCTGTCCATAAACTTTTTGATGGGGCTCAAAGACTTCAGATTACATTTAGACATCTAAAATGGCATTATGCAAGTACTTAGACTGAACACAAAACAAGATATCACTGAAATATCCCTCTGGAGAGATATCATCGGGTATCATTGATATATTGGAAAGAAGAAAAGGGAAAACAGGACAAAATCAATGGTTCATAAAGCTTTATCCTATGAACTCTTAAAATGATTAAATTCTATAATCTCTGGTAATTTGATTTAGATGTTGTCCATTTTAATTTGAAATCTTAAAGTTGATAACTTTTTTTAAATGTTATGGTTGACTGCATGATCCATAACCCAGAGGACAATTTCTTGACCAGGAATTGCCTTGAAGCTGATCCCATCCTTTTGTCATTATATGTTTTTTATGTTTATATACTTGTAGATATAAATGATTATGCAGTGAAGCACAAATAAGGGTCTGGTTCTTTGGCCTGAAGGCAGCCATGGTTAACATCTGTAATGCTACCCCATTCTTTAAAATGGGGTTAATTGAAAGGACAGTGCAGATATGTGATTCATGTATTTTTCTCAAATTTACTTTGTCTTTAATTAGTTTCTAATAGTGTACAGTATTTAAAATAAATATATTATTTTTCAGCTTTTAACTTTTTAAAATAATTATAATGTTTTAAAATCTACTTGAACTAATCTTAAATGTCTGAGCACCAGAGATGTAGGAAATTCAGTTAAAGCAGGCTGACAAAACGATATCAAGGTGTTCCAGGGTTTGAGGGTGCTGCCTTGGGATCCTGAGGCCTAAATTGCCAGTTGTGTCCTGCTCTGTCTCTTGGGATGGCTGTGGAATCCATACCTCCAGGTCCATGGAGCCATCAAAGTTCAGTGTGGCTGCAAAAATAGCATGAAGGTAAATGCAGGCAGTAGGCTTATACAAGTACAAGATGCCCATTGTTTTTGGTCTGCAGTGTAAGCTATATTCCCTAGTAAGTGCTCGATTCCTCATGCTGCCCATTGTCTGAGGCTGGATTAGACTATCCACAACCTTTGTACATAGCAGACATTGAGTCAAGCTTCCAATCACATACCTGTAGCATTATTAAGACTACTCAATTCCGCCCCAGCCTCAGCTCATCTGCTCGTGAAGCCCTCTGTCATGCTTTTGTTATCTCTAGATTTAACCTCTCCAGTGCTATCCTACCCAATGTCCTACCCAAATTAAAGCTTATTCATAAGCCCTGCAATTTGAATCTAGTCCCATCCACCCATCACCCCAGTTCTCAAAGACCTCCTCTAAATTCAGGTCTGGCAGTACCTCAGTTTTAACTATATCATCCTTTCTTCGAAACCTCTCTCTTCCCCCTTCTCCAAATGTAACTTCTTGTGAATGCTCTACTTTAACTGCTTCCTTGTTAGCAGCTGTGACTTCAGCTGTCTTGGCCCAAAGCTCTGGAATTCCATTCCTAAACCTCACTTTCTTTCTTTCTTTCTCACTTTCCTCCTTTAAGGCACTCCTGGAAACATACCAATCTCATCAAGCATCGGTATCAAATTTTGCTTGTTATTCATCTTGGTAAGTACAACTGCCATACTAATATCAGTATATAAATGTAAGTTGCTGTTGTAATTGCGGAAAATGACAGGTAAGTAGAATTGACTGTAGGGATGGAGAAAGTGACAATAGTCACATATTGCACCAAAGAGGCCAATTGCAAAGTTGAGTGAATATAAGAACCAGGGAAGCTGTATTCTGTTAATTCAATGTAACAACTACAATGCTAAGAGCTGCAGCTGAAATTGAAGAGGAATTTCTCAAAGCTGTTTAGTGCTGATTGACAATTCCACAAATCTTGAATACAGACATTGTACCCAGAGAAGGCAAGACCATAAGGTGTAGGAGCAGAATTAGGCTATTCAGCCCATCGAGTCTGCTCTGCCATTCAATCATGGCTGATTTTTTTTTAACCTCATTCTCCCACCTTCTCCCCGTAATCCTTAACCTCCTTACAAATCAAGAACCTATCAACCTCTGCCTTAAATACACACAATGACTTGGCCTCAACAGCCCTCTGTGGTAACGAATTCCACAGATTCACCACAGTCTGCCTGAAGAAATTCCTCCTCATCTTAGTTTTAAAGGGACATCCCTTTATTCTGAGGCTGTGCGCTGGGATTCTAGACTCTCCTGCTAATGGAAACATCCTCTCTACGTCCGCTCTATCTAGGTCTTTAAGTATCTGGTAGATTTCAATGAGATCCAACCCCCCGCCCCCCCCACCATTCTTCTGAACTCCATTGAGTATAAGCCCAGAGACTTCAAACGCTCCTCATATGTTAAGCCTTTCATTCCTGGGATCATTCTTGTGAACCACCTCTGGACCCTCTTCAGGGCCAGCACATCTTTCCTTAGAAACGGGGCCCAAAACTGCTCACAATATTCCAAATGTGGTCTGACCTTATAAAGCCTCATTAATACATCCTTGCTTTTATATTCCAATCCTCTCTAAATGAATGTTAACATTGCATTTGCCTTCTTTGCTACCGACTCAACCTGCAAGTTAACCTTGAGAGAATCCTGAACTAGGACTCTGAAGTCTCTTTGCACCTCTGATTTCTGAGTTTTCTCACCACTTAGAAAATAGTCCACACCTTTATCCTTCCCACCAAGTGCATAACCCCACACTTCCCAACGCTGTATTCCATCTGCCACTTCTATGCCCACTCTCCTAACCTGTCCAAGTCTTTCTGCAGACTCCCTGCTTCTGCAACACTACCTGTTCCTCCACCTATCTGGGTATCATCTGCAAACTTGGCCACAGTGCCATTAGTTCCTTCATCCTGATCATTAATGTATGAAGTGAAAAGTTGCGGTCCCAAAACTGACCCTTGCAGAATTCCACTAGTCACTGGCAGCCATCCCGAAAAAGATCCCTTTATCCCCACTCTCTAATTTCTGCCAGTCAGCCAACCTTCCATCCATGCTAGTACCTTGCCTCTAACACCGTGGGCTCTTATCTTGTTTAGCAGCCCCATGTGCGGCACCTTGTCAAAGGCCTTCTGAAAATCCAAGTAAATAACATCCACTGGCTCTCCTTTGTCTAACCTGCTTGTTACTTCCTCAAAGAATTCTAACAGATTTGTAAGGCACGGTTTCCCCTTAATGAAACTGCTGACTTTGTCCACTATTATCATATACTACCAAGTACTCTGAAATTTCATCTTTAATAATGGACTCTAAAATCTTATCAACCACCAAGGGCAGGCTAAGGGCTTCCCTCCCTTCTTAAATATGTGTGTCACATTTGCAATTTTCTAGACCTCTGGGACCCTCCCTGACTCCAGCGATTCTTGAGAGGTCACTACTAATGCCTTCACAATTTCTTCAGCTACCTCTTTCAGAACTCTGGGGTGTAGTCCATCTGGTCCGGTTGATTTATCCACCTTCAGGACTTTCAGTTTTCCCAGCATCTTCTCCTTAGTAATGGCCACTACACTCACTACTGCCCCCTGACTCTCTTGAATTTCTGTGATGTCACTGGTGTCTTCCACTGTGAAGACTGATGCAAAGTACTTATTTAGCTCCTCCGCCTTTTCCCTGTTCCCCATTACTACATCTGCAGCATCATTTTCAAGCAGTCCAATGTCCACTCTTGTCTCATTCCTACCCTTTATGTATCTAAAAATACTTTTGGCATCTTCTTTTATATTATTGGCTAGTTTCCCCTCGTATTTCATCTCGTCCTCCCTTATGGCTTTTCTAATTGTCCTCTGTTGGCTCGTAAAGGCTTCCCAATCCTCCGGCTTCCCAGTAATCCTTGCCTTCTCTTTTGCTTTTATGCTATCCCTGACCTTCCTTGTCAGCCATAGTTACCTCATGTGTGCTTAGTGTGCTTCTTCTTACTTGGGATAAATTCTGCTGTGTCTCCCGAATTACTTCCAGAAACTCCTGCTATTGCTGATCAACCATCTTTCTTGCTGGAGTCCCCTTTCAACCAACTCAGGCCATCTCCTCCTTCATGCCTCTGTTACCGTTACTCAACTCTAGGACTGTTACATCAGATTTCAGTTTCTATCTCTCAAACTGCATGGTGAATTCTATCATATTATGGTCACTGCCTCCTAAGGGTTCCTTCACCTTAAGCTCCCTGATCAAGCCTGCCTCATCAAGACAAAATCCAGAATTGCCTGTTCTCTAATGGGCTCTACCACAAGCTGTTCCAAAAAGCCATCTCATAGACAGAATCAGCATCAGGTTTATTATCACTGACATATGTCATGAAATTTGTTGTTTTCCGGCAGCAGGACAGTGCAAGACATAAAGACATAAAAAGTACTATAAGTTACAAAAATAAATAAATAGTGCAAAAGAGGAATAATGAGGTAGTGTTCATGGGTTCATGGACTGTTCAGAAATCTGATGGTAGGGGGGAAGAAGCTGTTCCTGAAACATTGAGTGTGAGTCTTCAGGCTCCTGTACCTCCTCCCTGATGGTAGTAACATGAAGAGGGCATGCCCTGGGTGGTCATGGTCCTTAATAATGGATGCCATCTTCTTGAGGCACCACCTCTTGAAGATGTTCTTGATGGCAGAGAGGGTTGTGCCCATGATGCAGCTGACTGAGCCTAAAACCCTCTGCAGCCTCTTTTGGTCCTGCGCATTGGAGCCTCCATACCAGGCGGTGATGCAACCAGTCAGAATGCTCTCCACTGTACACCTGTAGAAATTTTCAAGAGTCTTTGGTGACATACTTAATCTCCTCAAACTGCTAATGAAGTAGAGCCACTGGTATACCTTTTTCATGATTGCATCAATGTGTTGGGCCCAAGATAGATCCTCTGAGATGTTGACACTTAGGAACGTGAAGCTGCTCACCCTTTCCACTGCTGACCCCTCATTGAAGACTGGTGTGTGTTCTCCCAACTTCCCCTTCCTGAAGTCCACAATCAATCCCTTGGTCTTGCTGATGTTGAGTATGAGGGTGTTGTTGTGACACCACTCAACCAGCCGATCTGTCTCACTCCTGTATGCCTCTTCATCGCCATCTGAGATTCTGCCAACAACAGTGTGCCATCGCCAAATTTATGCCTAGCCACACAGTCATGAGTGTAGAGAGAATAGAGCAGTGGGCTAGGCATGCATCCTTGAGGTGCACATGTATTAAATGTCAGCGAGGAGGAGATGTTACTACACTGTTTTGCACTGACTGTGATCTCCTGATAAAGAAGTCGAGGATCCAGTTGCAGAGGGAGGTACAAAAGCCCAGGTTTTAAGCTTGTTGATTAGTACTGAGGGGATGATGGTGTTGAACGCTGAGCTGTAATTGATAAACAGCAGCCTGATATATGCCTTGTTATTGTCTAAGGTGCTCCAAAGCCGAGTGAAGAGCCAGTGAGATTGCGTCCGCTGTAGACCTGTTGTGGCGGTAGGCAAATTGCAGTGGGTCCAGGTCCTTGCTCAGGAAGGAGTTAATTCTAACCATGACCAACCACTCAAAGCACTTCATCACAGTAGATGATGTGAGTGCTACTCGGCAATAGTCATTGAGGCAGCTCACCCTGCTCTTTTTGGGCACCATTATGATTGATGCCCTTTTGAAGCAGGTGGGTATGCCCAACTGCAGCAGTGAGAGTTTGAAGATGTCCTTGAGCACTCCAGCCAGTTGGTTGGCACAGATTTTAAGGTACACTGTCGGGGCCTGATGCTTTGCGAGGGTTCACCCTCTTGAAGGATGTTCTGACGTCAGCCTCTGAGGCAGAGATCACAGGATTGCCACATGCTGTGGAGATTTGCATGGGTGTAGTGTTATTCTCCCTTTCAAGGCATTTTGACGTTCCACAAGTTCCTTTTCTTATGGTCCACTACCAACCTGATTTTCCAAGATTATTTGCATATTGAAGTCCTCCATGATCACAGCGACATTTGCTTTTTCACATGCATTTTCATATGCATCTCCTGCCTGCTATTCGGAGGCCTGCACATAACTTCCATCAGGGCCTTTTTACCTTCGCTGTTCTTCAACTCTACTCACAAAGATTCTACATCTTATGATCCTATATTGTTCTTTTCTATCGATTTAATTTCATATTTTACCAACAGGGCCACCCCTCTCCCTCTGCCCACTTGCCTGTCTTTTCAATAGGATGCATATCCTTGGGTGTTTAGCTCCCAGCTCTGATCCTCTTTCAGCCATATCTCTGTGATACCCATAACATCGTATCTGCCAATTTTGATCTGCGCTGTAAACTCATTTGACTTGTTATGTTTGCTGCATGCATTCAAATACAACACCCTCAGTCTTGTATTCACTGCCTTCCCTCTCAAAGAAATCCCCAAGTTGCCTGAAGTTAGATTCCCAACCCTTTCTAAACTCTCTGTCCTATTTTTTATTCTGGCGACTTTAATAACCTCTTCTGCGCTCTCCTTCCCTTTAACCCTTTCCTTAATTTTCCATGCCATTGAACCTACCTCTCCCACTGTTTAGTTTAAAGCCCTATCTACAGCCCTAGTTCTGTGATTTGCCAGGACTCTGGTCCCAGCATGATTCAGGTGGAGCCCATCCATTTGGAACAGCTTCCTCCTTCCCCAGTACTGATGCCAATGTCCTATGAATTTAAACCCACTTCTCTCACACCAATCTTTGAGCCATGCATTTACCTCTTTAATCTTGTTGACTCTGTGCCAATTAGCGGATGGCTCAGGTAGCAGTCCAGAGATTATTACCTTTTTGGGTTCTGCTTTTTAATTTAGTCCCTAGCTGTCCATATTCCTTCAGCAGAACCTCTTTCCTTGTTCTAACTATATCATTGGTTTCCAAATGGACCACAATAACTGGACTCCTACTCCAAGTTCTTCTGCAGGCCAGATGAAATGTCCTGAACCTGAGCAGCAGGCAGGCAACACAGCTGTCAGGACTCTTGATCCTGGTGACAGAGACAAATACCATTCATTCAATCCAGCTACTCTCAATCATCACAAGATAATGGAAAGTGTCAGTGTGATCTACTCACTGAGGCCCTGTTTGTTATTTTCAAGACCACTCCGTTCAAGACCTCTTCACAAGCGGGGAGTGATTCCTCTTGATTTTAAGGCAGAATATGACCAGGAGCAGTAACAAGGAGCATTGGTAAAACTGAAGTCAATAAGCATCAAGGTGAAACAGTCCTCTGGATGGAGTCATTCCTTAGGTGAAGGAAGGTGGTGGCAGAGGTTGGTGGAGGTCAATCATACCAATTGCAAGATATCACTGCAATAAATCCTCAGGACAGTGTCCTAGGCCCAACCACTTTCAGTTGCTTCTTCAGTGATCTCAATTCCATCAGACATTGGGCGGGGCGTGGGGGGGGGGGGGGCGATGTTCATTGACTACACAATGTTCAGTTCCATCCATATCTTGAAAGATTTAGACAACATGAAGGCATCAATGGATATGCAGCAAGTAACATTCATGCCACAAGTGGGCAATGCAATGACCATCTCAGACAAGAAAGACTCTGACCACCTTCCTTGGCAGTCAATGACAATACCATCTCTGAGTTCCCTCCATCAACATTCTAGGGGTCACCATTGACTAGAAACTCATTTGGACCTGTCCAAGTCGACCTGCGCTTCTGTAAAAAATCAGACAACAGCAGAACCAAAGAACTTACGATAAATGCTTTATTAGCTTTCACTAGCAGGAGTGAGGGAATACAGAGAGAGAGTAAACCATGTAATCCTAACTCTATACCGAAACCCACTCAAAGAGGACTCGGCTACAGCATACCTTTATACCCATTTTCGAGGGAAAACTAGGTAAGAAATTACACTTACACAGGCAATTGTTTACTTGAAGTTTCTAGCATATATCTAAAAATACTACTTCTTTTCCACTTGCATCTGGCATTGAAACTAGACAAAACTAAATCACACTATACATGAGATCATTCTTTACCTTGAGAACCTGTTTACAATGAGAAGCATACTACTAACTCTTACACTGCCAGTCGTTAACCCTTGCATTCCCAGCTATCTTTTACATTCCCTCCTCTTTATCATTTCATGATAATAAACAATTCTATAAAGCGAGAGACCGAGTACAATACTGTGCTATTAACAGAAAGAGGTAGCGTACTATAATAATTACAACAATAATAAGTACTACTATTAAGCCATAAGGCAATATCGCATCCCATATGCTACTAAACAGGCCACTAAACAGGCATACAATATGCTACTAAAAAGGAGTTATCAGAGATGGCCCTAACTATTACGAGACTGCCAAAAACTAGTCCCAGAATACTTATGGATGCACTAATTGTCCATTTTCCCCCCAATATGTTGTCCTTTCCCTTGACCAATCTTTTTGCAGTTGGAATGATGTATCCACTGAGGTTGTCCTTCGACCTTTACCGCCGTAGGCGTAGTGAGTATCACTTGAAAGGGGCCTTTCCACCTTGGTGCCAATTTTTTACACTCCCAATTTCTTATCAAGACGTAATCTCCAGGCTGGATCCTCAATTCCTCTGTGTTGTCCTCTTCCTTTCTCTGAACGTTACGAACCTGTGAAGGTAGAATCTTAAGAACATCAGTTAATTTCTGTACATAAGTAATCATTCTCTCACTAAGGGCATGAAGGTCAAGACACGCACCTATGTTTTTATCTGCAGCCCATGGTGTGCACAGTGATTTTCCAAATAATACTTCTGCTGGAGTTAGTCCTGTACTAGTATGTGGTATAATTCTTATTTCAAAGAGGGCCAAAGGCAGTACCTTCAGCCAATTCAATCCTGTCTCCTCAGTTAATTTAGCCAACTTATTCTTTAGTGTACCATTTACTCTCTCCACAATCCTAGCTGCCTGTGGATGATGGGTGCAGTGAAATTGTTGCTTTATTTTGAAATGCTGGCATAACTCCTCATTTATCTTAGCAGTAAAATGTGGTCCATTGTCTGAACTAATAATGGTAGGAAGCCCAAATCGAGGTATTATTTCCCGTAGTATAATTCCTACCGTCGCTTCTGCTGTGGCATTTGCTGTTGGTATTGCTTCTATCCATCTGCTAAAAAGATCAATAATAACAAGACAGTACTTGTAACCCTGCACTCTTGGCAATTCTATAAAATCAATCTGTATGCATTCAAAAGGACCTGTAGGCATCTTTGTCCTACCCGGAGGACACTTAACTGCTTTACCAGGATTATTTTTCTGGCAAATATTAGATTCTTGTGCCTTTCTTTGTGCCTCCTTCCTCAGATTGGGGTGCCACCAAGTTTGTAGTGCCACTCCCACCATTCCCTCCTTGCCCAAATGAGTCATTGCAAGTATATAATTCAGTAAAGTAGGTAAAAATGTATCTGGTACACAAACTTGTCCGGCAGGGGTGGTCCATAACTGTGTGCCAGGATCTTTAGTGCACCCTTGCTGTTTCCATAGTTCAACTTGATTTGCAGGGGCATCCCCCTGAAGTTTCACTACACTCCCCATGTCAGGCAGGGCCGTTCTATTCAAGAGTTGTTTGTTTTCATCTGAATAAACGGTAAGGGGTCCTTGGATAGCAGTGGCCTTTGCGATTGTATCCGCATAGGCATTTCCCAGGGAAATGGGATCTTGGTCTTTAGTGTGCATCACACTTAATTATTGCTAGGTGGGACGGTTGGGACAGGAACATCAGGAGGTTTGAAATAAACAAAGCATTCTTAATAGGAGTGCCTGATGAAGTCAAAAATCCATGATGCTGCCATAGTGCACCAAAGTCATGAGCAACCCCAAAGGCATGTTGCGAGTCTGTGTAAATGTTATGGGAAATACCATTTCCTTTGATGCAGGCGCGTGTTAAAGCAAACAGCTCAGCTTGTCGTGCGGAGAGAGGATGCTGAAAGGCTGCGGCTTCTATAACTGTATCAGTTCCCTGTACAATTGAATAACCAGATTGTCGCCGGCCTTGGTCATCTATAAAGGATGAGCCATCCACAAACCAGGTTATGGCTCCATCAATCGGACTGTCCTTTAAATCCTCACGAGCTGAAGTTAGAAGGTGATTTCTCTGTAGACAATCATGATCACGCCCTGAGATCTCTGAAGGTGGCTGTGTCAGAAAAGAAGCTGGATTAACAGTTGTACAATTGTGGAAGGTCAGGTATGGATTGGCCAACAGGGAGACCTCGTATCTCCCTAGTCGTGCTTGAGTCGAGTGGCGAGATTGTTCTGACATCATCAGGGCAGCGACCGAATGCTGCGCGTAAACCTGAACCGGCTGGTGTAGGGTAGTGTTAGCAGCTGCAGAAACAATGTCATTTAAAACCAGCAAAATCTGGGTGCAGAGGAACTACAAAGAAGGCATGCTGTAAATCATTTACCGTAAACACCGTAGATGCCACAGGAATGAGATTCAGTCTCGGTGTATTGCAGGGGGAGCGACAGGGTATGAGAATGCCTTGACGTACCAACAAGTTCACCAGCTCCCTTATGCCTTCACATGCTTCTGGCTTTAAGGGGTGCTGTGGTATTGACGGTAGCTGGGCGTCGCGTTTTACCAATATGCGTACTGGTGCACAGGTAGTTTTTCCTACCTCATATGGAGACGCAGACCAGACCTCGTCAGGAATTTCCATCTTATCCTGTGACTGATGCTGTTTCAATGTACCGAAAACTTCCTGAGCCGTCGTCCAATATGTCAACACACTTTGAGGGAACTCTTGCTTAGTATTCAAATTAGGATCAGCAAGATTCACCAAGCATTGTGTTAAAACACCGAGTTCCTTAGCTGTATATCCCTTATTAACAGTAAGTGTAACATGTGGATGGATTAATCCCGTTTGCTTCCACATCATCACCTCACTTCTGCAATCAGGGCTGTTCCCTGCCATCCCTCAACTTTCCCTGTCAAGGGTACATTAATAGTGTGTCCTTCATACGCTTCGTAGAAATGCTCTTTCTCCCAATCATGACCAGTGGGATCATAGCAGAGAGTGACATGAGGGTTAGGCAGGCCAGAAAAGAGTGGCTCCAGGGGAAGGTCTACTGACTACCATTGGGGGGGGGCTGACTGCCATGAGGTCTCGTGGCTGTACAGAGGGTGAACTCACATAGAACCCCCTATCGGTGCAGAATATTTCCACTCCAAGTCCCTTGAGCAAGTCCCTTCCAGCCAAATTGAAACTCAGATTTGCTGTAATAGTGAAAGGCAACGTATGGGTAGCATAATCATAAGTTACTAGTAAAGGTGCTGTAGTTGGATAGTCTCTGAGATTACCTTCCAGTCCAGACATTCGAACAATACGAGTAGTTACAGGGAATCCATATTCTTCCACGAGTTCCTGATCCAGGGTGGACAAGGTTGCCCCTGTATCAATCAAAAATGGAAGAGAGACTCCCTGCACATTCATCATCACAATTGGCTCCTCCCTTTTGCTATGAGTGGCAGAGCCCTTCCTTTGACCTCAAGTCATTGTCTGAAAGGATTGTTAGTGGTGAAGGGTGCCCTCATTCTCTCACACCTGCCGTCCATATTCTCCTGGTAATTAAAGGGACATTCCCATCGCCAGTGTTCTTCTCTACCACAATTAAAGCAGACATCCTTGCGTGGTGGTGGCGGTCCATAAGAAACATTAGGGTGACTCTGAGGTCCCTGACACCGCCCCCATGGCCTTCTCCTTCCTTGCTGATAGAACCTTTGGAGGAGAATCTGTGCTGGTCCTTCCAGAGGACCACCAATACTGGGGTATGAATAATCATCCCAATTATCTGCCATTGGTGCACATAGGGGGAACTCATACTTCACACGGGGTTTGGTTGAGGACCCAGTTTCCTCTTTATTGTTGGGCCAAAAAGCCAGCACTGCCCTGCGGGATTGTTCCCTTGTGTTATCACACCAGTCCAGGTTAGTCTTTACTAATGATGCTGTTTTCTCTGGGAGGCACTGCATTAAAATCACATTAAACTGTGCAGATGGCTGTCCATTACTATATGCCTGATCTCCAGCATATGTCTGATATGCTATAGTAAAACATTCCCAAAATTCTTGGGCTGTTTCTTTAAGAGCAGGTTTACATTCCAGAACCTTGCTCATATCAATTGGTCATTTTAAACTCTCTGAGAGAGCTGTTAACATGATAGTAACTTGTTGATTCAGATTACCATTTTTCTGATTTAAATCTTCATATGTATCAATAGGATTTCCCCCCTCCTGCAGGAAGCAGCATTGCTGCTTTCCATTTAATATTCTCTTCAGGATTAAGTATAGCATGACAGAGGGAAAAGAGATCTCGTGGTTGTGCCCCATACATGGTCTGGGTAGATCGTAAATAATTTACGAATCCAACGGGATCTTTGTTTCTATCTGGGGCATGATAAGCAATTAATAACATCTCTTGAAGTTTCCACAGTGTATAAATCTCCATAGTGCCTTCCTGGCCATGAGCACCCGCTCGGGGATTGGGGAGTACTTGAACAGGGTGCATTGTTACCTCAGGGACTTCCTTTCTCGTTTGTCTGGGGGCTACTTTCACACCGTCAGCTATTGGTTGTATTGTTTGCTCATTCCTGTCGGGAGCCTCGGCTTGAGGCCATGGCTCTGCCTGCTGATTTGAAATAAACTCTTTAAGCTTTGTAAACAAGTACCATAAGTAGCTTTGCAACTGCTAAATATTTGTTTGCAACTGTTAAATGAGAGCAGGAGAATGAGGGGAGATCTTATAGAGGTATACAAAATTATGAGGGGTAAAGATAGGGTGAATGCATGCAGACTTTTCCCCCTCAGGTTGGATGAGACTAGAACTGGAGGACATAGGTTTAGGGTGAAAGGTGAAATATTTAAGGGGAATCTGAGGGGGAACTACTTCACTCAGAGGGTGGTGCGAGTGTGGAGCGAGCTGCCAGCAGAAGTGGTGGATGCGGGTTCAATTGTAACATTTAAGGGAAGTTTGGATAGGTGCATGGATGAGAGAAGTATGGAGGATTATCGTCCGGCTGCAGGTAGATGGGACTAGGCAGAAAACCAGGCTGGCGTGGACTAGATGGGCCAAATGGTTCTGTTTCTGTGCTGTAGTGCCCTATGACGGTATATGCTTCTTTAGTTTATTGACAATTTCAGAGTATTTTTCTTTTATGTAATGATATTTGTCTATGAGATGCATTAATATCTTCTTCCAATCTCTGAGACAAGCCAGTAACCATTGTTGTGGATTTATTTTTTCTATGTTGCTAAAGTGATCTATCCCTAACAATGCTTCATGGTCTTCAGAAACACTCTTCCGTTGACTGGAGATTGACTCTCTTGCTTTTTTCTAAAAAAAATGAAGGTAGAAGAATTGATAAATTAGAGGCATTTCTGTTAAGTAGATATAAGGATAAGATGAAATGGATTTTATAAAAGTAGTATGCAGCATTTGAACACATTGATGCATCCATTTATTCTAAAGTATTTGCAGTTTGATCAGGTATATGATGACACTTAAATGGCAATGCTTTTATCCATATTTTCCCACAAATTCAAATCCTTTTATCCTCTGCTCCTGCTGCAAGTGAATGAATTTATCTACATGATGTCCTCTACACTGAGAACTTACTGCACTGGAATCTTTTCATGATTTATCAGATGTAAAAAAATCTGGAATTAATGTGTCCTATTATCTCTGATGACACATGTAATTAATTGTTTACTATCTAGTTAAATCTTTTGATTTTCTTCTGAATAAAAGCAAAAAAAATACACTTGAGGACAGGAAAACATAAGTTTAACATTTCAGGTCAATGACCATTTCCGTTTATATATCAGATTTTCAACATCTTAAGTATTTTTCTTCTCTCTAAGTTTTAAAAATCTATTTTCTGGGTATTGTAAGCCATTACACGGTTGGATTTTGTGTTCCACAGTGCCAATATTCTATTTGTATCACTGAGCTGAAGGCTGAGGATAATGGACATGTATCGTCACTCTAATAAGCCTACATTGGGAAGTGTATTGGCTGAATTTGTAGGACCTAGTATGTACTTACGTTTTGTAGGTAAAGAACTAGCATAATATCACAAGTACAATATAAGTGTTGAACAAGATGAGAAGTAAATTAGTTGAACGATTGTCATTGTGTTTGTTTGAAGCAGCCTGCTCTATACGTATGTCTTTCACTGGCTCAAGCCTCAGTCCTTCTGCAGAGACAGATTTTGGCACAGAGACGTCGATGACAATATGTTCAACTAATGCAGGAGCACACTGCAGTGTTTTACCAGACCTGTCCATCTGGTGTGTTTGGGCAAGGGCATGATTGTGGCATTCCTGGGCAGGCTCATTCATCTGTCAGTACAGTATCAGCAGTCAAAATACCAAACAAGCAAACTAAGCATTTATTTGACAGGAGATCATCTGAAGTAGCATTGATATACAAAAAAATGGTGTTTCCCACTGGCCTATGGAACACACCTGACAATATAGAAAGCTGTACAATCTAACACTCCCACACTCTAATACCCAAAACTTCAGCATAAGCTTTTCAGTGATAAGCTCACCATCTGTCAGCTATTCCCCACTCCCTCCCACCTGCTTCCTTAGCAATGACTGGGCAACCAAGCACAATACCAAAAAATTCCACAAAAGAATAGGAGCTGCTGTATATAGCAGCAAAAGGGAACAAGTAATTCTCACAGCTATTAAGAATTCATATGATAGTGTGTGACCAAGAGCTCAGGACAACATTACCTAGACGTTGCTACATTAGCAATGCCTATACAGACAAAAAATTGAACAGGCTCTTGATTGCGACACTATTTCACCCTATCACAGAAGTTCCCTTTATTCTAGTTTACAACTCCTAATTTCTCTGCTACTGAGACTGTTTCCCTCTTTCTCAGTTCTAATGAAGCGTCTTTGACCTGAAACATTAACAGTTTCTCTGCACACAGATGTGACCTGACCTACTGAGTTGTTACAGCATTTTCTGTTTTTTTTACAGATTTCCACTGTGTGCATTTATTTTTATTTTCATTTGGTATATTGTCCCTCCATTTACTTTTTAGTCTATTTGAAACCTTTGATACGGTCAAATGTTATACATTCCTACAATGCCTTTGTTCAGTTCTATGTTCCCTCTCAACATTCCGCTGTTAATTATCTGATCATACTTGGAACATCAGTACCAAAGACCTCCCTTTTCTTCACTGTTTCTAGTCCTCCAAGGATATATTCTCAGCTCACTCTTCACCTTCACCTCCACCTCATATTGTGCATTGTTAGTATCATCCAGAGACTTGGGATTAAGTTGTACAAATCTTGATTAAATCCCGCTCTATCACTGCATCATCTCAACCCTGTCTGACTGCCTGCTCCTTTTCTACTTTTGGACAATTTCTTGTACCTGAACATGGGGAACACGAAGCCATTATTTCAGCCCTGTACCACAAATTCTGTTCCTTTGCTATCAAATCTATCCTTCTTCTGAGCTATTGTTTTGCGGCTGAAGGAAGCAGTCTGCAGCCTTTTCAACAACTAGGTGAGCTTTCAACACCATCTCTTCTACCTCACACTGTGCTATCCACTTTGCCAACATCTCAATCTACTTACTGCTTTATCCTCGTTGTTGTCAGCTCCAGACAATGATCATTCCAATCTATTTTTGGTGGGCAGTTGGAGAAATAGACTAACCAAGTTTCAAAAAGATCCCAGCAATTTCTGCTTGTTGTAGGCAACGTTAGATAAGATATAGCCTCAGAAATGTAATCTGGACGTTCTGCTGTTATACTGATGCATTGGAAATGTGTTTTATTATCCAAGGGAAATATGTCTGTAGAATAGACCTATTATCATGGTTAAATTATAATGCAGTATTCCAGATGTTCCATTATTTAAATGGGGACAAATTCTTCACTCTTAATGAATTATGACTGTATTCAGAATTGCTTTTGAAAACCTTTTGCAGTAGGAACCCTGCTTTGGATGTACGTAATTTCATGTTCACTTTTTAAAGGACCATTTTATTATTTTATTTAATACTTTGTTACTCTGGCTATAGTTTATTATATGTAACACCTTGCATGCATTTAACTCTCACTATAAATTGAAACAACTTTTAACGTGATTGGTGTTTTATCTATATTTTATTGGGGCTATGGTTTTCCACCTGATTTCAACTAAATGTGCATATGTTTTTGAAGATTAGTGTAGTTAGGGTTTCGATTTGGGGATTTTATTTTTGCTTCATTGTGGGAGGCTTTTTCCGTTTTTATTAGTATTCAGCAAATTTGGGTACTTGCAGTTCTTAAAAGTTTTACTTGAGATACATTAACTATCAGTCTCTAAACTGCAACAGCATTCAAATTGAAATCACAACAATTATATTCGAGCTCAACCTTACCAACAGGATTTACATTTTTCAAGTAAGTGCCTATGACTTTATTTTTGCTCCATCTCTGACCATACTTTTATTCTTTTGGCTTTTAAAACCAATGTCATGCCTCTGGCTTGTGCATCCCACAAATAAATGGGATTGGTCAATAGTCTACACAAGTATTTAGAAAGACATATGCAATATCCTTATAGGAAAATAAATGGAATGTTTAAATATGCTTAGTTGACATTTGTAGTCGGCAAACAGATTAATCTGTGAAATAAATTTGAAAAATAATTTTCCTAATTTCCTTCAGGGTATTTCATTTGTTTTTTAATTAGTTTAAACTGAGAGTTCAAACCATAATTATAGTGTGTATTCTGGGATTTTCTATCAGAACTCCAGTGGGAATCTCATAAGAAGTTTGCAAATGAGGACAGGGCTCAGTGCCAGACCTGTATTGTGTATCTTCATCAGCTTAGTAGGGATGAAACCTTCGACTGTTCCAAATTGTTAATGAAAAAGAGGACATGGTTGCGCGTAGGAAGGGAGGTGTGATGCACCTTAAGCAGGTTGTGTGCTATGATCTCTGTAACTCTGTGTTCAGATTGTGATGGTAGAGATATTCAGGTTCCAATCATCAACATGCATAAATTACTTGACTCATACTCTAAGTTACATTATAGAGTCAACTCTTCACCCTAGGTTTTCCAGACCATGACGGATAAAACTTTGCAAGAACTGGATCATTCACTGTTTAGCCAAGATGATCTGTTGACTACTGTCAGCACAGAAAAGAAATACCTTCTGATTCTGGATGACGTGTCGGGAGATTACATGAGCATAATATGAAGCTGGAGTGAAGCAAATGTATGTTTTTGCAATGAGAAGTGGTGTACCTTAGTTTGAAGGTTGATGCCAGTGGCCCAAGCCAGTAAAGGAAAAAATAAAAGTTATCACCAATACACCAAAGCCCGAAAATATTGCAGTTCCCTGTCATTACATGGGGTAGTGCAGGATTATTTGTACCTTCTTTCCAAATCTTGTGATGTTGCTCACATTATTGTATCAATTGTTGATGAACAAGTTAAGATGTGGAGCAAGGAGCAACAACGTTTATAAAATAAATGAAGGAAAAGCTGAGCTAATGAAACTCCTTGTTCACCATGGTACTACACCAGAGTTAAAGTTGACACATGATGTGTTAAGTTCTGGAGTAGGTTAATATCCATGATGGATGATGGGCAAGCATTGTATTTGCCTCTTATGTTTTCACAAGGAGCAAGCATAATTATGCACAAATCAAGAATTATGCCTTTGGAATTGTGTTTGGAATGAAGAAATTCCATCTTTTATCTTAATAACAGATTATAAACCACCACAAGCGATATTAGGTCCAAAATCAGCAATACCTATGGTATTTCTATGGTGATTTCAAGGATGCAACGATGGAAAAACTTCCTATTGCAGCATGAATGTATAAGCGAACACAGGAGTTCTAAACAGAGTGCCATTGTGGATATCCTATTGCAGCTACCACATGGAAACTCGGATGTTGAAAGTGAAAATGCGATCTACATATTAAATATGATCATTAAGGACTTTCAGTAGCTGTAATTGAAAATGTAGCCAAAGTCCAGTCTATGGGAGGGGGCTCATACATGGATCTTGAAAGAGTGGACAGAATTTGGGCAAATGCATAACTGAAACCATTTCACAATCGTCACAATGAATTGTCTTGAACAAGCTCCATAGTTTAGTTGATGAGATATTAATGACAGTGACTCTCAGTTTCAATCTCCTCTGTTCACAAACATTATTAAAAAGCATTGTAGCATTTACATCATGTCTCTTCATATAATCAGGCTTCAAATGCAGCAGCCAAGAGTTCAGTCAGAATAATGAAAGTAGCTCTCGGGAAAAAATGTTACAGGGTTATTCGAAAGACAGCATGAAACATCACTTGAGCAGTTCCACACATTACTATGTACATCTGCAGAAATAGTAGTAGATAGGGGACATGCTTATGCCTTGTTCAACCAAATTTGGCATCTGAGTGGAACAGAAACAGTTGAGACACAAATGTCACTTTAACCTGATCAAAAGGATCCCAGTTTCCAGTGAGCGTGTTTGTGCTCTTAGCCCACCTAGTTAAATGAACTTATACGAGTGGGAGGTAGGAGCCATAATGGAGCTTTGCTGAATCAAGAAATATTTGGTTGAAATTGGTGACAGAATCTGAAGCAGTCATATGGTTCAAATGGTCTTTCCTTGTATGAACCAAGTCTGAACGTTGAATCACTCAATTATGAAGTTGTATCTGATTCATCCAGTGCAGACTTCAGGAAAAGAATTGCCAGATTCAAGCAAGGATGACAAAGGAATGGATCCTTCTTTGAGTGTCAGATCCACACCCAAACATTGGACAGTAGAATCAAGTGGTGTGCCTGCTTCTCAAACAATGCAGCAGTTTCACAGTCGAGAACATTACAAGTCATATTATTTGCTGTGTAAGAAGAAAACCTTTACCTCTTTAGATATATACTTGCTGTGTCTCAATACATTATGACAACAGGTTAGAAGCTCCTGCACACCCAACCTCCAAGAGACCAGACAAAGCTTTAATGGTTAATGTGACTACTGAGTAACAGGTTTGCGGTCCAAGGACATAGCCTGAATATTTTTTTAAAAACATGGGCCTGCTTTCTGAGTATAAACTGTTAGATAAGCTCTGTTTGAAGAAGTTTTGGGTGTGATCTTCAATCTTTTAGGGCGTCAGGATCCTCTCCTTGCCATGCCAGTCTTTAATTTTGCTCTCTGCAGGCATATCCAAAATGTCCAGCTGTATAAGTTCAATTAACGTAGACCTTAACTAAACATCCAATAATAATGAAGAAAGATGACTTTGAGTGATCCACCAAAGTGTGTCACTGACAATGCAAGTACTGGCGTTGTTGGGACCAAGATTTTTAGCTGCTATCATTCTTTAGTTTCTTTCAGGTAAACAAATATAAAGAAACAATATCAGTAGAGGGGCAATGGCTGCACTAATAATTGCCCCCGCTCTCTACTCAGTCACCCCCTGTTTGCAAATTGCTTGAAATAGCTGCAATTTGTAACATGGTTAGATGTCCTGAGACCTTTAATGCAGGGTTTAATGTGATTCTACTGCTGATCACAGGCCAATTCATATGTATTGGAAAGGAAATTGTTTACCTAGAAGAAAAACCCATTTGAAATAAAAATTGAACATTTGAGCTACCATAAAAATTAATTTATTTTGCTTTATTTCAATCTGATGACTGCGCTCATATGTTACATCATATATTTTACATGAAAACTTTCACCTTAGGCCTTTTTTAAAAGGTAATGTGGACAGATTGATGAGCAATTTACTTATATATAACTGAAAGAGTGAAGGTCAATGTTTTATTAGCAGTTATATGATTATGAAAACGATAAGTCTTACCTAATTGTATAGATGCTATATTATTTATTATATATAATGAAAGGCTGTCACCTACATTGCTGCAATAAAAGTCAAAATGCTGAACGTTGTTACCAAAATCTGAAGATAATTTCCTGAGGTTGTCTTTCCACACAGACCTACTTGCATAAATATCAGTTCCAAGCCATTCAGTGTTTGGTGGCCTATTCAAAATCAAAATGAAGAAGCAAAAGGAGGAATTAAGATATGCAACAGTATTTAATTTAAAAGACAGGTATTAAAATAATCACAGGATTAGAGAATGTAATAATGATATTTTTTTCAAGTAACAATAATTTAAAATTCATTGCAGAGATTACATATCTTTTTGAAAGCAGCCACACTCTGTCTCTCCCGGCAGGAATTTTGGAGAGTTGTACTTTCCATGACCATTTATGATGAGAACCTCCTTTCCAGGTTAAGAAGATATGCCATGTTTGATTCCTACAATGACTAGCAAAGAATTCACCACACTAGAAGACCCTGCTTTTCTAATGTTCATATTGGAATCATTGCATTATGAAGAAAGAAGCATCACTCCAGACTGTCCATCTGTTTCAGAACCTGTGTAAGGAGCTTAGAGAACTCACAAAGATCCACTTGCTATGAGGTCATTGTACCCGCAAAGGATGCTTTGGCTAATGGTCATAAATTTAAATAGCTTAAGTCCCAACCTGACTGCTTTTTCACAACTGTTTATGGGGCTGGGGCCTGTGCTTCTTTTGTGCATAAGCCATATTTTTGTTTTGAAATTATATAAAAAGGCTGCTGGCTTTCTTGAACTCAAAAGTATCTTCAATCTTCAAGTTATCCGTTTTTACCTATTTTGTCATTGAGAGGATTCAAATCCTCATAAATCCCTAAGATACTGTGGCGACTCACCGTCTAGTCGGGCGAACCGGCTCGGCAGTCGGGTCGCGCGGCGTCGGAGCGACGAGGCCCAAGATGGCGGCGGGCCTCGTCTTTCCGAGCGACGGGGAGAACCCGCGCGCGGGAAAGTCCTGATGACGTAGGACTTACGTCATTGCCGGTTTTTTTGGGCGGGAGTTTTTCTCCCTTAAAGGGCCCGCACAAGGCGGGAAAATAAACCAGTTCTGTTTGGCAATCCTCCGAGTAGAGTCTTGTTTTATTCCGCGGTAGCAACCGCTACATTGGTGACCCCGACGGTCCAAACGGCTTTTGGACCCGCGAAATGGACGACAGCACAGCAAGCCGACGACGAACTGCCCAGCTACAGAACCGCAGTCTCGGGTCCGCAGCTCCGAGATTTCTTGGTTGGTCCAGGTCAGCGGACCCTACTTTGCGACGTTGCGACTGGTCAGCCCCGCCCTATTGTCCCTGCAGCCTGGCGGAGACGCGTTTTTGACTCGGTACATGGGTTGGCGCACCCGTCCATCAGATCTACTGTCCGACTGGTCGCCAGCAAGTTTGTCTGGCATGGCCTGCGCAAACAGGTCAGTGAGTGGGCCAGGACTTGTCTGCACTGCCAGACGTCAAAAATCCAGCGACACACCAAGGTCCCACCACAGCAGTTCGAGCCTACCCGTAGGAGGTTCGACCACATACACGTCGACCTCGTGGGCCCTCTGCCGGTTTCAAGAGGAGCCCGGTACCTCCTTACCATCGTGGACCGGTTCACGAGGTGGCCTGAGGCAACCCCCCTGACTGACATCACAACTGATTCCTGCGCCCGAGCGCTGCTCACAACTTGGGTCTCACGTTTTGGCGTTCCGGCCCACATCACTTCAGACAGAGGCACCCAATTCACTTCCAGTCTCTGGGCTGCATTAGCGAACCTGCTAGGGACGCAGCTGCACACCACCACGGCCTACCATCCTCAATCAAACAGGTTGGTGGAACGTTTTCACCGCCATCTAAAATCGGCCTTGATGGCCCGCCTGAAGGGTCCTAACTGGGTTGACGAGCTGCCTTGGGTCCTGCTCAGCATACACACTGCCCCCAAAGAAGACCTCCGCACTTCGTCAGCTGAGCTTGTATACGGGGCGCCACTAGTTGTCCCCGGGGATTTCATACCTGCCCTTCAGGACCAAGGGGAACAACCCCCAGCAGTTCTACAAAGACTGCGCGAGAAGCTCGGCGCCTTGGCCCCGATTCCCACCTCATGGCACGGTCAAGCCCGATCCTGCCAGCCCAAGGAACTGCGGGACTGTAAGTTTGTTTTCGTTAGCAGGGGCACACCTCGGGCGCCATTGCAACGACCATATGAGGGACCGTTCCGAGTCATACGGAATAACGGATCCACTTTTATTTTGGACATTGGAGGCAGGGAACAGGTTTTCACGGCGGACCGCCTCAAACTGGCCCATTTGGATCTGCAACAGCCTGTCGAGGTTGCCACGCCACGACGCAGAGGCCGCCCCCCTAAGCGGCAGCTGGCACAGCCCACGGACCTTGGGGACTGTCTCGCTGGTTCTGGGGGGGGTTGTGTGGCGACTCACCGTCTAGTTGGGCGAACCGGCTCGGCAGTCGGGTCGCGCGGCGTCGGAGCGACGAGGCCCAAGATGGTGGCGGGCCTCGTCTTTCCGAGCGACGGGGAGAACCCGCGCGCGGGAAAGTCCTGATGACGTAGGACTTACGTCATTGCCGGTTTTTTTGGGCGGGAGTTTTTCTCCCTTAAAGGGCCCGCACAAGGCGGGAAAATAAACCAGTCCTGTTTGGCAATCCTCCGAGTAGAGTCTTGTTTTATTCCGCGGTAGCAACCGCTACAATACCTTCAATTAGACAAGAAGGTGAGGAGTGATTAGACATGAAGACACCCCATGCAACTTCCCATTCAACATTACTGATGACCAGCCTACTCCACCCGATTAATGTTTTCTTCAAGAAGATAGAGTATGTGTAGGACCATTAATAATGAATTAATTATGTTTATTATTGGTGGTGTGTTACGGACTCAGTGAATGTCCCTTTAAGATAGAGAGTGTGTGTGTATGTGTGTGTGGGGTGTGCTTACGTCAATAGAAGATAAAGGACGTAATGACGTTGTTGAAGAAGTTAGAAGAAGGAGAGAGAGAGAGAGAGCAGGGAGAGAGACACCAGCCTGCTAGTTTTCTCTATCGATGGATGAGAAACAATAACTGTGTCTGCCACTGAAATCCATGTATGGAAGTTGGAAGTAATCCGGTGGAGTTCACTTTGTTGCTGACCTGTAGAAGGAAACAGGTATTTGTGTGTATGGACGACCACGATTCGGATGTTTTTCGGGGTGAGGAAGTCACTACCGAGTAAACACTGAAGTGTCATTTGGGTTCCATCATGGAACATTTGGATTTCGTATTTACTCTCTCTATGTTTCTCTACGTCTACGTCTTATCTTCAGACAACGGTGGTTGTTGAAGAAGCCCTTGCTCATGTTTCACCTTATGGCTTGCGGAACTGAACTTTAAGAACCATTCCGGAACTGGGAGTTTTGGACTTTGCCACACACACACACGAAGAGTGGAAAATAAGGTGTTTGAGAAGGAAGTGTTAAAACAGTTTCCTGGCAGTGAAATAGCAATTTCTGAGGCACAGGTGCAGCTGGCAAAGATAGAGGCTGAACGAGAGCAAACCCAGTTAAAGATGGAGGCCGAACAAAAGAAATTAGAGGCCGCACAAAAGATAACTCAGATGAAGACAGAGGCTGATCTAGCAATGAAGCAGATGGAATTGAAGAGGATGGAGCTGGATAGTGAGGAGAAGGAGAAACAGAGGCAGCATGAGTTACAAATGAAGCGTAAGAGTTTGGAATCTGATTCTGATGATGGTTTTTCAGCCAGCAGGGAGGTTCGATTAGTCCCTCCTTTTGAGGAAGATCAGGTTGATCAGTATTTCCAACATTTTGAAAAGGTTGCTGTGAGTTCAAACTGGCCAAAGGAAGGATGGGCTCTTATGGTACAGAGTGTGATTAAAGGTAAAGCTCAGAAAGCTTATTCTGCTTTGTCTGCTGAGGATGCAGTTGATTATACCAAGGTAAAACAAGCTATATTGAAGGCCTATGAATTGGTACCTGAAGCTTATAGACAAAAATTTAGAGACTTGAGGAAATCTGCAGATCAGACTTATATGGAATTTGCCAATGGAAAGAGAATATGTTTTGAATGATGGTACATGGCTAAAAAGGTAGATGGGGATTTTGATAAATTGAAAGAATTGATATTAGTGGAGGACTTTAAAAGATGTGTTCCAGCTGAATTAACAACAAATTTAAATGAAAAGGCAGTGGAAACTTTACAAGAAACTGCTAGGTTGGCAGATGATTATGCTTTAACCCATAAATCCAAATGGGGACAACCTAAAACCTTTCAAAAGAGTTACAAGGACAATCCAGGTAAACTGGAGATTAAATTGGGAGGTAATCAAAAAGGAAAGGATGAAAAGAAGCCCGTGCTGGAGAAACCTGTTGAGCGTACTTGTTATTACTGTAGGAAACCTGGCCATGTGATATCGAATTGTGCCCTTTTGAAGAAAAGGAAGGAAGCTGTGCCCAATGCTTGCGTTCAGGCAATTATAAATCAAAAAGGTTTAGGAGATGCTGTTAAAGATCAGTCCTTGCAAGAGGTAAAAGTGGAAAAGTTGGAGGAGGTGAGAAAAGAATTCCGTTCTTATGTATCAGAGGGTTTTGTTTCACTGAATGATGAGTCACCCTAGGTGCCAGTGAAAATTCTTAGAGATACTGCGGCTTGCCAATCTCTCTTGCTGGACAGTGTTTTAAATTTTGGTGAAGAAAGTGACACTGGTGAGGTAAATCTAGTGCGAGGCGTTACAGATGACACCATATCTGTCCCTTTCCACAGGGTGATTTTAAAGTCAAAGTTTGTAGAAGGACCAGTCGAGATAGGGATAAGACCTAGGTTACCAGTGGAAGGAGTTTCTTTGTTATTGGGGAATGACCTAGCAGATGGAGAAATTGTTCCTGTGGTACGGTTAACGACCAAACCAAGGATTGATGAGTCTGAGAATGATCCAGATGTTTACCCATCATGTGCGGTGACTCGAGCTAGAGCTAAAGAATTAGCCAAGACAGACAGTCCGGTGCAGTCTGAAGTTGTTCCTTGTGACAGTCCTAAACAGGAAGAAAATTATGATGCCTTATCTGAGACTTTTCTATCTTCACTGGAGGATCAACATCCTTATAGTGAGCCTGAATTTAAAGAATTGTCTTTGTCGAGGAAGGATTTTATGGTGGAACAGACAAAGGACCCTGAGTTGACAGAATTGAAAGAAAAAGCACTCTCATGTGAGGAGATTGAAAAAGTGCCAATTGGATATTATGTCAAAAATGGAGTGTTAATGAGGAAATGGAGACCTCCTCATGTTCCTGTTAATGAGGAATGGGAAGTTATTCATCAGGTTGTTGTTCCAAAAGTTTATAGGGATGAAATTTTAAACCTGGCCCATAGTATGCCTTTGGGTGGTCATTTTGGTGTGAATAAAACTGTAGGGAAGATCTTGAAACAATTCTATTGGCCTGGTTTGAGAAAAGATGTGGTGATGTTTTGTCGAACCTGTCACACATGTCAGATGGTAGGTAAACCAAATCAAAAACCCCCTGTGGCTCCGTTGAAGCCAATTCCTGCTTTTGGTGAACCCTTTTCGAAGGTGATTGTGGACTGTGTTGGCCCATTACCAAAGTCTAAGACTGGAAATCAGTATTTGTTAACCATCATGTGTGCCACTTCTAGATTTCCAGAGGCAATACCCCTTAGAAATATTAAGGCCAAGACGGTGTCAAAGGCTCTTTTAAAATTTTTTACCTTGTTTGGTTTGCCAAAAGAAATCCAATCTGATCAAGGTAGTAATTTTATGTCAAATTTTTTTCAACAACTAGTCTATGAGCTGGGAGCAAAGCAGATTGTATCATCTGCATATCACCCAGAATCTCAAGGAGCTCTGGAGAGATTTCATTCTACTCTCAAAAATATGCTGAAGACTTATTGCTTTGAAAACACAAAGGATTGGGACGAAGGCGTTCATTTACTTTTGTTTGCCATTAGAGAATCAATCCAAGAGTCATTAGGATTTAGTCCATTTGAGCTTGTATTTGGACATAGGGTGAGAGGACCTTTGGAGTTGTTAAGAGAGCAATGGGTTAATGAAGAAGTGCACTTGAGTCTGTTGAACTATGTCCAAAGATTTAAAACTCGGTTGGAGAGAGTCTGCCAGCTAGCGAGAGAGAATTTGAAAACTAGCCAGATAAGAATGAAGACATATTTTGATAGACGTGCTCGGCCTAGGACATTTGCAGTGGGGCAAAAGGTGTTGGTACTTTTCCCTAGCCAAAATAATCCCTTGCAATCTCGTTTTTCTGGACCCTATGTTATTGAATCTCGAGTGACTGATTTAACATATATAATCAAAACACCAGATAGACGCAAGAAAACACAACTCTGTCATGTAAACATGCTAAAGCCTTATTATGAGAGGGATTCAGTTGTGGCCTTGGTGGGTGATGTGAAGGTTGTTTCTAGAATGCATGATGTGGATGTTGAGGAAGGCCAATTTAGACCAAATATTGTTCCATCGAAACTAAAAAACCAAAATGTTCTGGAGAACCTTGAAACGAAGTTGGACCATTTACAAGTTTCACAAAAACAACAGATGAGAGAATTAATATTAAAATTTAAAAATCTGTTCCCAGATGTTCCAAACAGAACATCGATAATTACCCATGATGTTGATGTTGGGGATGCAAAACCTAATCAAACAACACCCATATCGAATGAATGTGGAAAAAAGTAAACTTGTTGATCAGGAGATAAAATACATGTTGGAAAATGATATTATTAGACATTCTACTTCAAATTGGAGTTCGCCCTGTGTTATTGTACCTAAACCTGATGGAACTGTTAGATTTTGCACAGATTACAGGAAAGTGAATGCTGTAACAAAGTCAGATGCTTACCCTATTCCTAGGGTGGATGATTGCATAGATAGAGTGGGAAAGGCAAAATTTCTTACAAAGATTGACCTATTAAAAGGGTACTGGTGTGTTCCATTAACAGATAGAGGAAGGGAGATTTCAGCCTTTGTAACCCCTTCTGGATTGTATGAATACAATGTTTTACCATTTGGAATGAAAACTGCTCCGGCAACATTTCAAAGAACGATTAATTCAGTGATTCATGGGTTAAAACATGCAGATGCCTACATTGACGACTTAGTGACTGGGAATGATACTTGGGAAGATCACATATCTGCGTTAGAAAGGTTGTTTGAAAGACTTTCCAAGGCTAACCTTACAGTTAACTTGGCTAAAAGTGAATTTGGCCATGCTACTGTGACGTATCTTGGTTATGTTGTAGGTCAAGGCAAGCAAGCTCCTGTTCAGGCAAAAGTTCAAGCAATATCTGAGTTCCCTATTCCCACAGGTACGAGGACTGTTCGAAGATTTTTGGGAATGGTTGGATATTACCGAAAATTTTGTAAAAATTTTGCTGATATTGCTCTTCCCCTAACTAATCTTCTGAAGAAGGGAGTAAAGTTTGTTTGGACAGATTCTTGTCAAGAAGCATTTGAGAAGCTGAAAGCCATTTTATGCTACCATCCTATGCTCAAAACACCTGACTTTGAAAAGCCATTTTCATTAGCAGTAGATGCCAGTGATGAAGCTGCAGGAGCTGTGTTGTTGCAGAAGGGTGACCTTGATGATATTGACCATCCTGTAGCTTACTTTTCAAAGAAATTTAATGAGCATCAAAAGAATTATTCCACCATAGAGAAAGAATTACTGTCGCTTGTTTTAGCCTTGCAACATTTCAGTGTATATGTTTGCACCGCTCAGAAACCATTGACTGTATATACAGATCATAACCCATTGGTGTTTCTGAGCCGAGTCAAAAACAAGAACAGAAGGCTGTTAAACCGGAGTTTAATTTTGCAAGAGTTTGATCTCATGATAACTCACATTAAAGGCAAAGATAATGTGATTGCTGATTGTCTTTCCCGATGTTAAATGGGAAACATGTATCTGCACTAATCTGATAGTCTGTAGTTGTGTAGCATGATAATTATTAACATTACTAACTGTATGCGCGGTTAAATTTTTCTTGGGAAAAATTTTTTTTAGGTGGGAGGTGTTACGGACTCAGTGAATGTCCCTTTAAGATAGAGAGTGTGTGTGTATGTGTGTGTGGGGCGTGCTTACATCAATAGAAGATAAAGGACGTAATGACGTTGTTGAAGAAGTTAGAAGGAGAGAGAGAGAGAGAAGGGAGAGAGACACCAGCCTGCTAGTTTTCTCTATCGATGGATGAGAAACAATAACTGTGTCTGCCACTGAAATCCATGTATGGAAGTTGGAAGTAATCCGGTGGAGTTCACTTTGTTGCTGACCTGTAGAAGGAAACAGGTATTTGTGTGTGTGGACGACCACGATTCGGATGCTTTTCAGGGTGAGGAAGTCACTACCGAGTAAACACTGAAGTGTCGTTTGGGTTCCATCGTGGAACATTTGGATTTCGTATTTACTCTCTCTATGTTTCTCTACGTCTACGTCTTATCTTCAGACAACGGTGGTTGTTGAAGAAGCCCTTGCTCATGTTTCACCTTATGGCTTGCGGAACTGAACTTTAAGAACCATTCCGGAACTGGGAGTTTTGGACTTTGCCACACACACACACACGAAGAGTTTAGTTTTGGGGTTAACGTTTGAGGTTTAACATTTTTGAATTCTAACATACTAACATTTTTACTTTTATTTTACGTATTATCATAAGTAGTGATTAATAAAATAGTTTTTAACACTGAATCATGCTCAGTGTGTTTCTTTTGTTGCTGGTTCGTGACAGGTGGCACAGTAGATAAGCTATCAGACATTTGAACTAACAATCCAGAGGTATGAGTTCAAATCTCACAATGGGAGCCATGGAATTTTAATTCAGTTAATAATCTGGAACTGGAACGTTTAAAAAAAAATCTAGTCTTGGTAATGGTGACTATGAAATCACTGGGTTATTGAAAAAAATCTTTCACCAACATTTATTATGGATTGTGTGTGAACTGAGAGAGTTGTACCACTGACTATTCAAACAAAAGCCTGATATGGTCTCACTCACAGAATCATAACTTTTGCACAGTGATTCATATTCCTTTATAACAATCCTGTCCTGCTGGTGGGACAGGTTCTTCCCGTCCCACCAGCAGGACAGAGGTGGTGATAGAGTGGTGTGCAGCTGGGAGGGAGTAGCTCCATGAGCCCTTGATATTGACTGTGGACTCCATGAATTCTCTTAGCATCTGATCAAATACGAGCAAGGAAATCTCGTCCAATATGCCTCCTTCCATTTTTTCTCAGGTATTGAGTTGGTGCTCCTCCATATTGAACCACAATTGGTAGAAGCACTAAAAGCAGCAAGGATACAGTATGTACTCTAGATGGGAAATAGTAGCACTAGGAGAGGCTTGGTAGCACCACTATGCACTGAGCTGGCCAAAGCCTGAAGGGCATAGCTGCCAAACAGGGTCTACAGTAAGTAATGAGTGAATCAACATGAAGGATAAACTTCCTTGACATTGCCCTCACCCATCTACTGTGGCAGAAGCACCTGTCCATTACAGCATTGGCAGAAGTAACTATCATACAGGCTTTGAGGAAACACAATCCTTCCTTCATACCGATGACAATCTCCATTGTGTTATATGACACTAACGTTGATTTAAATGGGACAGACTATGAACAGATTTGGTACCTTAAAACTGAGTATCCATGCAAATGACACTTCTGACTTCTGCCATGTAAATGGTGGAAAGTCTTTAGGGTGTCAGGAGGTGAGTCAGTCATCACAGGATGCCCAGCTCTTGTAGACATGGTACTTAAGTCATTGGTTTGTTTGAGTTTCTGGTCAGTGGTGGCTCCCCAGGATGTTGATGGTGATGGATTTGGTGATGGCCAATATGTTTTATTTTCATTACAATGTCTCCATTTAACCAGTTTAGCGTTGTCTTTTTGTGTATTCATTATTATTTTAAATTGCACTGTTATATATGAACTGAAACTAACTATTGCACCCATTTTGGAAATGCACACAAAATTGACATTTTCATTTGAGCATAGAAATGTGCAGAATTAAGAATCAAACAGGCACAGATAGATTAATGAATGTGCACTAATATGTGAATAAGAGGAAATGGTGAGCAAAGATTTATGCGATAGCAGCACAGAGATCTTTTGTTTATTTGAGGTAAAACGTCAAACTGTCCTGGATACTAAATAGATAAAAATAGCTCTTAGTGTGATACAAAATATAAGCGTCTGATGTTAAGCAAAGAAAGAAATAGGATTCACTTTACCCCCGCTGTCACCCTATCCAGATCATACCAGAGAGGTATCAGACCCAACCAATCCATGTGGAATTTTGCTCTGTTCAGCATTTGTTTCATGTTTCTGTTTCTGCATTAAATTTACAAATCTACTGACCTTAATTTGGCACAAATATTGTTGTGTAATAGGGAAGTTAAATGTCTCCACACAAGTTAAGCAAGCCATATAACGGAGAAGCTGAATGTATTTTGCATTAGACAGTTTGTTACAAATAAATTCACAACATCAACCATTCACTCTACTACAGGAGGGAGCTCAATTGACAAGACATAACAAAATCTTGACAAGAAAGATTAGCTCAGATTGTAACATTGAACATTATTTCTCTGTAACAAAATATGAAGCCATTTATAAAAAAACCATCTAAACCATATGAATATTTGTCAGAAATGGGGAAGCAAAATTTCATGCCTTTATCCACCATTTTAAATGAAATCTATCTTATGGAAACACATTTTTCTACAATGTTTTCCATGCTTCTTTTTAGTTAGACCCTATGGGAACACTTCGTAGTAATCCTCAGCACCATTTCCTGACATTCCATAGACCATAGACCATAGAACAATACAGCACAATACAGGCCCTTTCAGCCCACCATGTTGTGCTGCCCTTCAAACCACACCTAAGACTATCTAACCCCTTCCTCCCACATATCCCTCTACCTTAAATTCCTCCATATGCTTACCTAACAATCTCTTGAACTTGTCCAATGTATCAGCCTCCACCACCACCCCAGGCAGCGCATTCCATGCACTAATCACCCTCTGGATGAAAAACCTCCCTCTGACATCTCCCTTGAACTTCTCACCCATTACCTTAAAGCCATGTCCTCTTGTTTTGAGCATTGGTGCCCTGGGAAAGAGGCACTGGCTGTCCACTCTATCTATTCCTCTCAATATCTTGTATACCTCTATCATGTCTCCCCTCATCCTCCTTCTCTCCAATGAGAACAGCTCTAGCTCCTTTAGTCTCTCCTCATAATCCATACTCTCTAATCCAGGCAGCATCCTGGTAAATCTCCTCTGCACCCTCTCCAATGCCTCCACATCCTTCCTATAATGAGGCGACCAGAACTGGACACAGTACTCTAAGTGTAGCCTAACCAGAGTTTTGTAAAGCTGCATCATCACTTCGTGGCTCTTAAACTCGATCCCCCAATTTATGAAAGCTAACATCCCATAAGCTTTCTTAACTACCCTATCTACCCGTGAGGCGACTTTCAGTGATCTGTGGATATGAACCCCCAGATCCCTCTGCTCCTCCACGCTGCTCAGAATCCTGCCATTTACCTTGTAGTCTGCCGTGGAGTTTGTCCTTCCAAGTGTACGACCTCACACTTCTCTGGATTGAACTCCATCTGCCACTTGTCAGCCCAGCTCTGCATCCTATCAATATCCCTCTGCAAGCTTCGACAGCCCTCCACACTATCCACAGCACCACCAATCTTTGTGTCATCTGCAAACTTGCTAACCCAGCCTTCCACCCCCTCACTTAAGTCATTAATAAATATCACAAAGAGTAGAGGTCCCAGAACCGATCCCTGTGGGACACCACTAGTCACAGCCCTCCAATCTGAATGCACTCCCTCCACCACAACCCTCTGCTTTCTACAGGCAAGCCAGAGGATCCTTGCTTTCATCTTTCAGAAAAATTAAGCTTACCTTAGAGTGAATTTTAAGGGGAAGTGCTGTGAAAGACTGGATTATTTTTTTCTTCTATGATATTATACAAATATTTCCATACCAATAATCTGTTTGAAAAAAATCACACTGATGCTCAGGCTGAAGGGAGTTCTAACACAAATGAAGGAGCAGACTTCTGTTATTAAATTTTTCTTAAAATTTTTTTAAAAATTTTATTTACAGCGTGGTAACAGGCCCTTCCGGCCCAACGAGTCCGTGCCGCCCATTTTAAACCCCCATATTAACCTACCCATATGTCTTTAGAATGTGGGAGGAAACCGGATCACCCAGAGGAAACCCACACAGACACAGGAAAACGTACAAACTCCTTACAGACAGCAACGGGAATCGAACCCTGATCGCTGGCGCTGTAATAGCATCGTGCTAACCGCTACGCTACCGTGCCGCCCAAATACCGACTCTGGTGGGACTCAAACCCACAACCTTTGAATTGCTTGATCACACACTATAGAGTCCAGGACGCTATACATCGCGCTACAGAATTATGTTCTTGTTAAATAAAAAATGAGCCAATACTTTGTTGGATAATTTAAAATAATCCTTCCACCTTTAACCACAGAGTTATACAGTGTAGAAACAGGCCCCTTGGCCCAACTCATCTCTGCTGACCAAGTTGCCTACCTGAGCTGGACCCATTTTGCCTACATTTGCCCATATCCCTCTAAACATTTCCTATCCAAATGTCTTGTCTAAATGTCTTTTAAATGTTGTAATTGTACCCACTTCTACCACTTCCTCTGGCAGCTCTTTCCATGTACATGCCACCCTCTGTGTGAAAATCTTGCCCCTCAGGTCCCCTTTACATCTTTCCCATCTCACCTTAAACCTATGCCCTCTAGTTTTAGACTGCCCTACTCGAGGAAAAAGACTATAACCATTCACCTTATTGATGCTTCTCACAAGTGTAACTTGAGGGTCAAAGTATCCTTTCCGCACTCTTTCCAGCTTAATGACATCTTTCCTATAGTTAGGTGACCAGAACTGCACACAATATTCCATTTGGTCTCATCAACGTTTTGTATAGCTATAACCTGACATCCCAACTTTTGTACCCGATGAAGGCAAGCACCCCGTCTTCCTGTATCACCATTTTCAGGGGACTCTGGACTTGTACCCCAGTTCTCTCTGTTCTACAACACTCTCTAGGGCCCTACCATTTACTGTGTAAGTCCTGCCCTCATTTAACTTCCCAAAATGCAACACTTCGCACTTGTCCAAGTTAAATTCTATTTGCCATTCCTTGGTCCACTTTCCCAGTTGATCTAGGTCCTATTGTAATATTAGACAACCTTCTTCACTGTCTACTATACCACTAATTTTGATGTCATTTGCAAACTTACTAATCATGGCATCTACATTCTCATCCAGATCATTAATATAGATGACAAAGAACAGTGGACCCAGCACCAATCCTTGCAGCACATCACTGATCACGGGTCTCCAATCTGAAAAACAACCCTCCACTACCACCCTCTGACTCCTACCACTAATTTTATATCCCACTGGGGAGAGGCTGTTTGCAGGTAAATGTTTTTCACTTAGAAATTATTAATGTAGGAGGTAACACCAATACTTCAATAGATCAACACTGGTCCTCTTCACAAGCTTAGCTAAGCTAGTCCTGTGATTGTTTGTACTCCACTTCTGCAATACTGCATCTTCAGCTGGGTGTGGGAAAGCACTGAAAACTATGGTTAGAAGAAAGCTGTATGCAACCACCCAGGGATCACATAACATGATGAATGCGTAAAGGAACTTGGATTCATTTCTGAGTTTCTTGCACTAAAGTTCCATTAGTGAGCAGCCAAATATTTTGTGATACTGACCCTCAGGTTACACTTGTGAGAAGCATCAAAAAAATAAAAGTAAAAAGAATATTTGGGCAGTCTGAGGTTGTGTTAATAATTTGAAAGTGATAGTTGGCAGCTTATGTAGGACAATCTGTTCTCAAGATTGAAGTAACCTTCTCCTTGTGGTAAGTAATTTCTGGAAGAGATCACTGCTGTATGCATTATGGAACTATGCACACAGCAGTGTGAACTTGTATTTTATGTACAAATTGCACATAAAAGCCACTTGCAGACATAACTGACAGTTGCAATAATTTCTGGGTCAGTTAGTGGCCAAGATCTTCCAAGTATGATTCACCTGATTATGTCTGACATTTACCCAACATCAGGCACAAATCCACTGATGTCATCCAGTGTGATAGCTGTATCTGCACTTCCAGACAGAACTTGGATGGTAAAGGTGCAACCTGTGTTATGTGTTTCTAGCCCATAAAAAAAGAAGCAAACTTCACAGCAGATTGGCAAAGGTTTCCCATTGCTCCATCGATCTAGTTCTCTCTGCATCTGCCAACCTCAATTTTTATTCATCGGGGTATTTCTCACAGCTGGGTGTCCCTTTTACATAATTGACTGCATAAATACATGCTGTGATTTCTGCCAGCATGTTGAGATGATACCTTATAGGGGGTGGGGCCAGTCACAGCGAAGGACTCCATCTGTATAGATGATTATGGGGATGTGGGAGAGGGTTGGCTGGACACACTGAAGACATGTGCTCCCCTCTCCAACATGTTTCCCCTCACCTCCATGGCTACCTTCTCAGCAGCTGCATCATGGAAGAGTTTTGTTAAGGCTCTGACAATCTTCCCATGCATCATATCATGGAAGCTGTGATCTCTGCATGCAGTTGTCATTGGGAACTATCAGGTTTTTATGCATGAATCAGAGTGAAAACCACCCCGACATTTTTTTAACCAGGTTTTTTTGCCAATTTTCCTATTCTTTTGCAGGTCAGTTGAGCAGTAGCACTACCTGCAGCTCTATTTTAGCACACCAGGAAAACATGAAATTCAACTTCTTGGTAATTATGTTTAGTTATTGGTAAGGACGTTTAGTCCTGATGCAGGGTTTCAACCCGAAACTTCGACAGTTCCTTTCCACCCAGATGCTGCTCAACCTGCTGAGTTCCTTCAGTAGATTGTTTGTTCCTCCAGGTTCCAGCATCTGCAGTCTCTTGTATTGATGTTTATTTATTTACTTATATCACATAGTCTTGGACAGTTGTGCAGGGCACAAGAGACATGCCTAGAAGTTCATTCTGAGGCATACAATATAGTGGCAGCAGCATGTTCAACTCCCCAATATTCCTTGAATGCCACTATAGACATCAATGGAATTGAGTTTTTAATGGCACTATAAGTTTGGCTGCCATTACAAATAGCTTGTTAAGCACTGCTGGTTGGGAATGAATTTCTAGATATGATTTTCTGGTATGCATTGAAGAATTTGTAATTGATATTAAGGAATAAGAATGATGGCAGTGATAATCAGAGACTGTTAAACAGAAGAGAGCACATCATTAATAATACTAAGGTAAATACTGGAAATTTAAAATAATAAATGTTTGAAATGCTCAGCAGGTCAGACAGCATCTGTGGGGAGAGAACCAGAGTTAGTATTTCAGGTTAATGATATTTTTTCAGAACTGGGAAAAGTTAGAAGTACACAAGTACAGAGGAGGAGAGAAAAGCAACAGTGAACAAGAGGGAAGATCTGTGATAAGACAGAACACAGGAGGGATTAATAACAAGAGGGGTATTGGTGCAAGACAGTAGAAGATGGTAAATGGAAGCAGCAGAATCAGTAGCTGAAATTGTTGAACTCAGTCTTGTTTTATTGGGTACATGATGGTCTTCTGTAAAAAAATGTAAGAATGAAAAATAATCAAGTCTACCTATTATCTGTCACATCTACATGATGTGGCCCAGCACATTGATGCAATCACGAATAAGGCATGCCAGTGGATCTACTTTGTTAGGAGTTTGAGGAGATTTGGTATGTCACCAAAGACTATTGCAAATTTCTATAGATGTATGGTGGAGAGCATTCTGACTGGTTACATCACAGCCTGGTATGAAGGTTCCAATGCACAGGATCACAAGAGGCTGCAGAGGGTTGTAGACTTAGCCAGCTCCATCATGGGTACAAACCTCCCCACCATTGAGGATATCTTCATGAGGTGGTGCCTCAAGAAGGCGGCATCCATCATTAAGGACCCTCAGCTTCCGGGACATGCCCTCTTCTTGTTACTACCATTACAGAGGAGGTACAGGAACCTGAAGACCCACACTCAACGATTCAGGAGCAGCTTCTTCCCCTCCATCATTAGATTTCTGAATGGTCCATGAACACTAAAAATTGTTCCTTTGTTTTTTGCACTGTTTATTTATTTTGTAATTTATAGTTTTTTACATCTTTGTACTGTACTGCTGCCACAAAACAACAACTTTCATGTCACATAAGTCAGCAATAATAAACCTGATAAACATGTTCCTCACCTTCCCCTCCACACCAGCAAAAGTCATTATTTATCTTGGAAGAAGCAAAAAAAAGCAAACTACAGTCAATATACATAGAGAGAAAAAAGAATTATTTACTTTTGGCAATCCAGCAAACCACACTGACAATGATTTATATTACTTCGTAATCCATCTGCTATTGTCTCAGTTAAGTACTGATTCAGTTTTATTTCTGACATTAACTGGAAATTTTTAACACATATTGTCAGGACTAGAAAATTGTAGCTATGAAGAAGGTTGGATAAGGTAGAATTGTTTTCTTTGGAAGAGATGAACTGAGGTGTACACAATTAAGATCTAACTGTGGCGACTCACCGTCTAGTCGGGCGAACCGGCTCGGCAGTCGGGTCGCGCAGTGTCGGAGCGATGAGGCCCAAGATGGCGGCGGGCCTCGTCTTTCCGAGCGACAGGGAGAACCCGCGCGCGGGAAAGTCCTGATGATGTATTACTTACGTCATTGCCGGTTTTTTTGGGCGGGAGTTTTCTCCCTTAAAGGGCCGGCGCAAGGCGAGAAAATAAACCAGTTCTGTTTGGCAACCCTCCGAGTAGAGTCTTTTTTTATTCCGCGGTAGCAACCGCTACATTGGTGACCCCGACGGTCCAAACGGCTTTTGGACCCGCGAAATGGATGACAGCGCAGCAGCCAACGCAGTGGCCCTCAAGCTGCCCACCTTTTGGACACTTCGACCCAGCGTCTGGTTTGACCAGGCCAAAGCGCAATTCCACCTTCGGCAGATCACCTCCGACTCCACGAAGTACTACCATGTGGTTAGCTCTCTGGACCAGGAGACAGCTGCCCAGGTTGGAGACTTCCTCCATTCGCCTCCGGAGGAAGATAAGTACCTGGCTTTCAAAGACCTTTTGATCCGGACCTTCGGCCTCTCCCGTGGTGAGCGCGCCGCCCGCCTGCTTCATCTAGATGGCCTGGGGGACAGATCCCCATCCGCCCTAATGAATGAGATGCTGGCATTGGCCGAGGGACACAAGCCATGCCTGATGTTCGAACAGGCCTTCCTCGAACAGCTCCCCGATTACATCCACTTGTTGTTAGCTGACGCCAACTTCAGCAACCCGCGTGAGGTGGCCGCCCGGGCAGATGTCCTGTGGAGGGCCAAGCGCGAGAGCGGTTCGTCCGTCAGTCAAATCACCAGGCCGCGAGCCCAACGCCCGCCTCGCCCAGCCCCAGCAACCGAGCAGCCACGCCCCAGGAACGCAGACGACGACACGGGTGACCAGTTGTGCTTCTACCATCAGAGGTGGGGTGCGGAGGCCCGTCGATGCCGCCCACCCTGCAAGTTTCAGGGAAACGCCAGGGCCAGCCGCCGCTGATGGCTACGGTGGCTGGCCGCCGACAGAGCCTCCTCTTCGTTCAGGACAAGAAATCTGGATGGCGTTTCCTCGTTGATACTGGAGCGGAGGTCAGTATTTTGCCCCCGACAGGCCGCGACACTCGTGACAGGCCACCAGGTCCTCTACTCAATGCCGCCAACGGTACAACGATACGGTCTTTCGGCACCCGTACCCTTCAATTACACTTTGGCGGCAGCCGTTTTACCTGGACCTTTACCCTTGCCACCGTCGCCCGACCACTCCTAGGAGCCGATTTCCTTCGGGCCCACAACCTGTTAGTCGACCTGCGAAGGAAGCGGTTAGTTCACTCTAGCACTCTCTGGACCTATCCCCTGGGAGAAATCAGCCCACCAGCCCCGCGCCTGGACTCCATTTCCCTTTCTGGTGACGATTTCGCCAAGCTCTTAGCCGAATTCCCATCGATTTTGGCACCTTCGTTTACAAATTCTAGGCCCACACATGGGGTACGACACCACATCATTACCATAGGGCCACCCCTTCATGCCCGAGCACGGCGATTACCTCCAGACAAGCTCCGCCTGGCAAAGGAAGAGTTCCGTCACATGGAGGAGCTGGGGATTGTTCGCAGGTCAGACAGCCCCTGGGCCTCCCCCCTGCACATGGTCCCCAAAGCCACTGGAGGGTGGAGGCCCTGCGGCGACTACCGCAGGCTGAATGACGCCACCACCCCGGACCGCTATCCCATCCCTCACATCCAGGACTTCGCAGCGAACTTACACGGGGCCCGCATCTTTTCCAAAGTGGACCTCGTTAGGGGATACCACCAAATCCCGGTCCATCCGGATGACGTCCCCAAAACTGCGATTATCACCCCATTCGGCCTGTTCGAATTCCTTCGGATGCCGTTCGGCCTTAAGAACGCCGCGCAGACCTTCCAGCGGCTGATGGACGCGGTAGGCCGAGACCTGGACTTCGTGTTCATTTACTTGGACGACATACTGATCACCAGCCGTAACCGCCAGGAACACCTTTCCCACCTCAGCCAGCTGTATTCCCGCCTCCGCGATTTCGGCCTCACGATTAACCCGTCCAAGTGCCAATTCGGACTTGACTCTATCGATTTCCTCGGCCACAAAATCACCAGCGACGGGGCAACACCCCTACCCGCCAAGGTGGATGCTATCCGCCATTTTGCCCGCCCCGACACAGTCAAAGGCCTACAGGAATTCCTTGGGATGGTCAACTTTTACCATCGTTTCATCCCTGCAGCAGCCCGTATCATGCGCCCTCTGTTCTCGCTGCTGGCTGGTAAGGGCAAGGACATCATCTGGACTGACGAGGCTGCGGCTGCTTTCGTTAAGGCCAAAGACGCCCTGGCAGACGCCACGATGTTGGTACACCCCAGGACTGACGTCCCGACTGCCCTCACGGTAGACGCGTCCAACACCGCGGTGGGTGGGGTACTGGAACAGCTACTCGAAGGCCGCTGGCAACCCTTGGCATTTTTCAGCAAACACCTTAGACCGCCCGAACTGAAGTACAGCGCTTTTGATCGGGAACTTCTAGCGCTGTATCTGGCGGTCCGGCATTTCCGATACTTTCTAGAAGGCAGGCCTTTCACCGCTTTCACCGATCATAAGCCTCTGTCCTTTGCCTTCTCCAAAGTCTCCGATCCCTGGTCAGCTCGTCAGCAGAGACAATTATCCTACATTTCCGAGTTCACAACTGACGTCCAACATGTCTCCGGAAAGGATAATGTTGTTGCTGATGCACTTTCCAGACCAACCATCCACAACCTATCCTTGGGTGTCGACTACACGGCCCTGGCTGACGCACAGCAAGCCGACGACAAACTGCCCAGCTACAGAACCGCAGTCTCGGGTCTACAGCTCCGAGATTTCTTGGTTGGTCCAGGTCAGCGGACCCTACTTTGCGACGTTACGACTGGTCAGCCCCGCCCTATAGTCCCTGCAGCCTGGCAGAGACGCGTTTTTGACTCGGTACATGGGTTGGCGCACCCGTCCATCAGATCTACTGTCCGACTGGTCGCCAGCAAGTTTGTCTGGCATGGCCTGCGCAAACAGGTCAGTGAGTGGGCCAGGACTTGTCTGCACTGCCAGACGTCAAAAATCCAGCGACACATCAAGGTCCCACCACAGCAGTTCGAGCCTACCCGTAGGAGGTTCGACCACATACACGTCGACCTCGTGGGCCCTCTGCCGGTTTCAAGAGGAGCCCGGTACCTCCTTACCATCGTGGACCGGTTCACGAGGTGGCCTGAGGCAACCCCCCTGACTGACATCACAACTGATTCCTGCGCCCGAGCGCTGCTCACAACTTGGGTCTCACGTTTTGGCGTTCCGGCCCACATCACTTCAGACAGAGGCACCCAATTCACTTCCAGTCTCTGGGCTGCATTAGCGAACCTGCTAGGGACGCAGCTGCACACCACCACGGCCTACCATCCTCAATCAAACAGGTTGGTGGAACGTTTTCACCGCCATCTAAAATCGGCCTTGATGGCCCGCCTGAAGGGTCCTAACTGGGTTGACGAGCTGCCTTGGGTCCTGCTCGGCATACGCACTGCCCCCAAAGAAGACCTCTGCACTTCGTCAGCTGAGCTTGTATATGGGCCGCCACTAGTTGTCCCCGGGGATTTCATACCTGCCCTTCAGGACCAAGGGGAACAACCCCCAGCAGTCCTACAAAGACTGCGCGAGAAGCTCGGCGCCTTGGCCCCGATTCCCACCTCATGGCACGGTCAAGCCCCATCCAGACAGCCCAAGGAACTACGGGACTGTAAGTTTGTTTTCGTTCGCAGGGGCACACCTCGGGTGCCATTGCAACGACCATATGAGGGACCGTTCCGAGTCATACGGAATAACGGATCCACTTTTATTTTGGACATTGGAGGCAGGGAACAGGTTTTCACGGCGGACCGCCTCAAACCGGCCCATTTGGATCTGCAACAGCCTGTCGAAGTTGCCACGCCGCGACGCAGAGGCCGCCCCCCTAAGCGGCAGCTGGCACAGCCCACGGACCTTGGGGACTGTCTCGCCGGTTCTGGGGGGGGTTGTGTGGCGACTCACCGTCTAGTTGGGCGAACCGGCTCGGCAGTCGGGTCGCGCGGCTTCGGAGCGACGAGGCCCAAGATGGTGGCGGGCCTCGTCTTTCCGAGCGACGGGGAGAACCCGCGCGTGGGAAAGTCCTGATGACGTAGGACTTACGTCATTGCTGGTTTTTTTGGGCGGGAGTTTTCTCCCTTAAAGGGCCCACGCAAGGCAGGAAAATAAACCAGTTCTGTTTGGCAACCCTCTGAGTAGAGTCTTTTTTTATTCCGCGGTAGCAACCGCTACATAACCAATATATTTATGTAAGGACAAAATGGTATTTTATTTGGTCGTGAATTATTTTAGCAATAATACTTCCTTTTCTACTTTCCTTTTGTATATTCCTTTAAAATATTATAGTATTAGCCAAGAAATTATACATTATAATACTGATATTATTTTTCAACATTCTGGAAGGTTAATTGGCCATGAGATGAATAGTAGAATCTGGGGTGCATTGTTGGGAATGTGGAGGGAATAAAATGGGATTGGCATAGATTAGGGTGAATGGGTGCTTATTGTCAACGTAGATTCGGTGGGCTGAAGGGCTTGTGTTTGTGCTGTATGATGCCAGGAATAAGACATACATTTGGTTTTAAACTCCTGTTGCAAAACTACCCCACTATTCCATCACATCAAAATCCACTTATAGCAATTTATTTTGCTTCAAGTGCCAGCATTTGTGTTGCTCTTCAAGCTGTCTGCAAATATACGGTCATAGAATTATACAGCATGGAAACAGGCCCTTTGGCCCAATGCCCATGCCGACCAAAGTGCCATCCCGAGCTAGTCCCATTTGCCTGGATATGGTCCATATCCCTCTAAACTTTTTCTATCCATAAACCTGTCCAAACATATTTTAAATGTTGTAATTTTACCCACCTCTATCACTTCCTCTGACAGCTTATACCCACCGCCCTCTGTGTGAAAAACTTACCTCTCAGGTCCCCTTTAAATCTTTCCCCTCTGACCTTAAACCTATGCCCTCTAGTTTTAGACTTCCCTAGCCTAGGGAAAGGCCCATGATCATCCACTTTATCTATGTCCCTGATGCTTTTATAAACTTCAATAAGGTCACCTTTCAGCCTCCTTCACTACAGGGAAAAAAGACCCAGCCTATCCAGAATCTCCTTATAAATCAAGCCCTCCAGTCCTGGCAGCATCCATGTGAATCTCTTCTGCACCCTTTCTAACTTAATCACATCCTTCCTGTAGTATGCCGACCAGAAGTGTACACAATAGTCCAAGTGCGGTCTTACCAATGTCCTCTGCAGCTGTGACTATTGTACTCAATACCCTACCTGATGAAGACACGTGTGCCATATTCCTTCTTCACCAGCTTGTCTACATATGTCTGCACTTTCAGGGTACTATGTACTTTCAGGGAACTCTGTTCTACAACACTCCCCAGGGCCCTGTCATTTACTGTGTAAATCCTGCTTTAATTCCCAAAATGTATCACTTTGCATGTGTCTGAGTTAAATTCCATCTGCCATTCCTCTGGCCCACTTTCCAGTTGATCTAGATCCTATTGCAACCTTAGACAACCTTGTTCACTGTCCACCATACCACTAATTTTGGTGTCATCTGCAGACTTACTAATCATATCACTGACATTGTCATTCAAATTGTTAATGTGTATGAATTGGAACTGGAATTGTTTTATTATTGGAATTGGTTTACTATTGTCACTTGTACCGAAGTACAGTGAAAAACTTGTCTTGCATACTGTTCATGCAGATCAATTCATTACACAGTGCATTGAGATAATACAAGGTAAAACAATCCAGAATGCAGAATAAAGTACAGTGCAGGTAGACGATAAGGTGGAAGGTCATAATGAGGTAGATTGTGAGGTCAAGAGTCCATCTTATTATACTTGGGGACCGTTCAATAGTCTTATAACAGTGGGATAGGAGCTGTCCTTGAGCCTGGTGGTATGTGCTTTCAGGCTTTTGTATCTTCTGCCCGATGGGAGAGAGGAGAAGAGAGAACGTTCGGGGTGGCTGGGGTCTTTGATTATGCTGGCTGCTTTACCAAGGCAGCGAGAAGTATAGACGGAGTCCATGGAGGGGAGGCTGTTTTCCGTGATATGCTCATCTGTGTCCACAACTCTCTGCAGTTTCTTGCAGTCATGGGCAGGGCAGTTGCCATACCAAGCTGTGATGCATCCGGATAGGGTGCTTTCTATGGTGCACCAATGAAAATTGGTGAGTGTCAAAGGGGGCATGCCACATTTCTTTAGCCTCCTGAGGAAGTAGAGGCCCTGGTGAGCTTTTTTGGCTGTGGCATCTACGTGGTTGGACCAGGACAGGCTATTGGTGATGTTCACTCCTAGGAACTTGAAGCTCTCAACCCTCTCAACCTCAGCACCATTCATGTAGACAGGAGTATGTGCACCGCTCCCCCTTCCTGAAGTCAATGACCAGCTCTTTTGTTTTCCTGACATTGAGGGAAACGTTATTGTCATGACACCATGTCACTAAGCTCTCTATCTCCTTCCTGTACTCTGACTCATCATTATTTGAGATATGGCCCACTACAGGGTATCATCTGCAAACTTGTAGATGGAATTAGAGCAGAATCTGTCCATGCAGTCATGAGTGTCCAGGGAGTAGAGTAGGGGGCTGACAAACAACAGGGAACCCAGAACTGATCCCTGCAGCACACCACTGGTCACTGGCCTCCAATCTGAAAAAACAACCATCCACTACTACCTTCTGACTTCCAATTTTGTATCCATTTGGCTAGCTCACCCTGGATATGTCCAGTCCCCCAATGCCAACATTCAGGACATTCATGAAGCTGTTATATAGTAAATTTCTAACACTGATCTCTGTGATCCATAACTTGTAAAAAGGTCTCCAAACAGATTCACAAGCATTAATATCAGTTCTTTCCCTTTGAAATCTTATAGTGTTCAGAAATTGGAATGCAGCCGTTTTGATTCCACTAAGGTGGCTTCCTACAATTCCTCATTTCTAGCTTGTAGAGCACTCCACTACAAGGTACCTTATGAAAGGTTTTCTGAAAATGCAGATAAACTATGTCTAAAGGCTTGTCCTCAAACATCAATTATTTCAAAAAATATAATCGATTAACCAGATACAAACTCATGATCACTGTAAGATTTCATTTAGTAAATGGAAGGTATTACTCAATCTGACAATTTATTATAAGAGTGACTTACTTTATTTCACAGACAAAGTTCAATGTGAGTCTATAAATCAGCAATAGTTCAGATCACTACACAGATATCTTAAGTGCTGTGATGTGAGGATGTACTCTCCCATCAGCTGATGATGCTCCCTATCCTTGTTCCACTGGATTCTACTTTAATTGTCTTTGTTCTCATTTATACTGAACTATTCTAATTTTGCTACTTTTATATCTACAGTATTCTAACAAATTCTATACTTTGTCTCAATAGTTCCCATATTTATCTGCCATTAATTTCTTCAGCGTCTCTTCCTTATTCTTAATTCTTTTCTTCAATTAGCATTTTTTTGTAGTTGTATAGCTTTGCATATTTGTTGGTCTTCACTACACTCTGTGAATGACAGTCGTTGCTCACCCTGGACTGTGGTTTCTATGCTCTTATTTACTTGTCTGACACATGGTGCCTGCCTCTCTCTGTATATTAGCAGAGTTAGCACCTTTCTTGGTCATCAATGTCTTCCGTGTTTTGTCACCTATGATCCTATCCCTGATTTTTTAAATTCATTAATGGGATTTTGATATTGTTGTGGACTGGGCCAGTATTCATTGCCGATGGTTTTTCATGCCATTTTAGCATTGAACATGTTATGGATTTGGCTTCACAAATAGGCCAGAATGGGAAAGAATAGCAGATATTCTGCACTGAAGAAAAATAATGAGCAATGTGTTTTTGCTGCAATCCAGTAGTTTCATGGTTGCAGTACTGATGCCATCTCTCTATTCCAGATGTATTGAATTTAATTTCCATGTTGCCATGTTGCAATATTGTCTTCAGATCACTGGTCCTGGTCTCTGGATGTGACTGTTCATGTGAATATTATTTGTTTCACACCATGCTTGAATAAATAGAATGAATAGAAAGTCCTTACATCACCCCACCTGCATTAACCACTTTAATCCTGCCACCAGAGTTTTTTGCAAAAGTCAGTCTCTGAATTTCTTAAGAGAAAGTAGAAGGCTCGTTAATTCAGATGTATTAATGTGGTCATCCAATACACATATTTGAAACAATAAATAATGATGTAGACAAAGAAAATTATAATGCCCTGTACTAAAGATGTAGTTTGCCACATAACCCATATAATCATAGAACATAGAACATTACAGCACAGTACAAGCCCTTCAGCCCACAATGTTGTGCCGACCTTTTAGCCTACTCTAAGATCAATCTAACCATTTCCTCCCACATACCCCTCTATTTTTCTATCATCCATGTGCCTATCTAAGAGTCTCTTAAATGTCCCTAATGTATCTGCCTCTATCAGCTCCCCTGGAAGCGCGTTCCATGCACCCACCACTCTGTGTAAAACACCTACCTCCGATATACCCCCATACTTTCCTCCAATCACCTTAAAATTATTTTCTGCCCTGGGAACAAGTCTCTGGCTGTCCACTCAATCTATGCCTCTTATCATCTTGCACACCTCTATCAGGTCACCTTTCATCCACCTTCGCTCCAGAGAGAAAAGCCTAAGCTTGCTCAACCTATCCTCATAAGACTTGCTCTCCAATCAAGGTAGCATCCTGGTAAATCTCCTCTGCACCCTTTCTAAAGCTTCCCCATCCTTCCTATAGTAAGGTGACCAGAACTGAACACAATATTCTAAGTATGGTCTAACCAGGGTTTTATAGAGTTGTAACATTACCTCGCAGCTCTTGAACTCAATCCCCCAACTAATGAAGGCCAACATGCCATATGCCTTCTTAACAACCCTATCAACTTGCACAACAACTTTGAAGGATCTATGGACTTGGACCCCAAGATCCCTCTGTTCCTCCACACTGTTAAGAAGCCTACCATTAACCTTGTATTCTGCCTTCAAATTCAATCTTCCAAAGTATATCACTTCACACTTTTCCAGGTTGAACTCCATCTGCCACTTCTCAGCCCAGCTTTGCATCCTATCAATGTCCCGTTGTAACCCTCAACAACCTTCTACACTACCCGCAACACCACCAACCTTCGTGTCATCTGCAAACTTACTAACCCACCCTTCCACTTCCTCATCCAAGTCATTTATAAAAATCACTAAGAGCAGGGGTCCCAGAACGGATTCCTGCAGAGTACCACTGGTCATTGACCTCCAGGCAGAATATGCTCGATCTACTACCACCCTCTGCCTTCTATGGGCAAGCAAATTCCAAATCCACACAGCCGTTACCCTGGATCCCATGCCTCCTGACCTTCTGAATGAGCCTATCATGGGGAACCTTATAAAATGCCTTACTAAAGTCCATATACACCACATCCACTGCTCTACCCTCATCAATATGTTTTGTCACATCCTCAAAGAATTCAATCAGGCTCATGAGGCATGACCTGCCCCTCACAAAGCCATGCTGACCATCCCTAATCAGACTATGCTTCTCCAAATGCTCATGAATCCTGTCCCTAAGAATCTTTTCCAGTAATTTGCCCACCACTGAAGTAAGGCTCACTGGTCTATAATTCCCAGGATTATCTCTACTCACTTTCTTGAACAAAGGAATAAGATTTGCCACCCTCCAATCATCTGGTGGCCAGTGAAGACTCAAAGATCATTGCCAAGGGCTCAGAAATCTCTTCCCTCGCTTCCCGTAGTATCCTGGGATATATCCCATCCGGCCCCAGGGACTTATCTATTCTCATGTTTTTCAAAATTTCCATCACACCCTCCTTCTTAACATTGACATGTTCTAGCTTATCAACCTGTTTTATGCTGTCCTCCCAAACATCAAGGTCTCTCTCACAGGTGAATATTGAAGCAAAGTATTCATTAAGGGCCTCCAGGAACATATTTCCTCCTCTATCCCTAATCAGTCCTACCTTCTCTCTAGTCATCCTCCTGTTCTTCATATATGAGTAGAACGCCTTGGGGTTTTCCTTAATCCTACTCACCAAGGCCTTCTCATGCCCCCTTCTGGCTCTCCTAAGTCCATTCTTAAGCTCCTTCCTGGCTACCTTGTAATTCTCTAGAACCCTGTCTGATCCTTGCTTCCTGAACCTTAAGTGAGCTTCTTCCTTCCTCTTCACTAGATATTCCACATCTCTTGTCATCCATAGTTCCTTCACCCTACCATCCTTTTCCTGCCTCAATGGGACAAACCTATCCAGAACCCCCTGCAAGTGATCTCTAAACAACCTCCATTTTAACATTGTGCATTTCCCTGAATACATCTGCTCCCAACTTACACTCCCAAGTTCCTGCCTAATAGCATCATAATTCCCCCTCCCCCAATTAAATACTTTTCCATACCATCTGCTCCTTTCCTTCTCCAAGGCAAGGGTAAGGGTCAAGAAGTTGTGCTCACTGTCTCTGAAATGCTCACCCGCTGAGAGATCTGACACCTGACCAGGTTCATTGCCTAGTACCAGATCCAGAATGGCCTCTCTAGTCAGCCTGTCTACATATTGTGTCAGGAATCCTTCCTGGACACACCTAACAAATTCTGCCCTATCCAAACCTTTTGCACTAAGGAGGTGCCAATCAATATTAGGGAAGTTGAAATCACCCATGACGATAACCCTGTTACTTTTGCGCCGTTCCAAAATCTGCCTCCCGATCTGTTCCTCAGTGTCTCTGTTGCTATTAGGGGTCTATAGAATACTCCCAGTAGAGTGATTGCTCCCTTTCTCTTTCTGACCTCCACCCACACTGACTCAGTAGACGATCCCTCCAAGACGTCTTCCCTTTCTGCAGCTGTGATTAGCAATGCCACTCACCCACCTCTTTTAGCTCCATCTCTGTCCTTTTTGAAACATCTAAACCCCAGAACATCCAGCAGCCATTCCTGCCCTTGTGACAGCCAAGTCTCTGTAATGGCCACAACATCATAGTTCCATGTACTGACCCATGCTCTAAGTTCATCACCCTTGTTCCTTGTTCCCTTCTTGCATAGAAATAGATGCACTCAACCCATCCAACTAACTGCAATTTTGCCCAATCAAATGCCTATCCTTCCTCACAGTCTCTCTACATGCTGCATCAGTCTGTACACCAACTGCCCCATCCTCTGACCTATCACTCGGGTTCCCATCCGCTTGCCAAACTAGTTTAAACCCTCTGCAACAGCTCTAACAAACCTGCCCACAAGGATATTGGTCCCCCTCCACTTCAGGTGTAACCCATCCCTTTTGTACAGGTCATACCTTCCCCAGAAGAGATCCCAATGATCCACAAATCTGAAACCCAGCCCCCTGCACCAATTTCTCAGCCACACATTCATCCGCTAAAGCAACCTATTCTTACCCTCACGGGCACGTGGCACATGCAGCAGTCCAGAGGTTACTACCCTTGAGGTCCTGCTTTTCAGCTTCCTACCTAGTTCCCTATATTCATTTTCAGGATCTCATCCTTTTTCCTACCTATGTCATTGGTACCAATACTGTATGTACCATGACTTGTGGTTGCTTACCCTCCCCCTTTAGAATGCTGTGGACCCAATCTGAGACATCCCTGACCCTGCCACCTGGGAGGCAATATACCATCCGGGAGTCTCTTTCACATCCACAGAATCTTCTGTCTGCTCCTCTAACTATAGAGTCCCCTATCACTATTACTCTCGTCTTCTCCCCCCTTCCCTTCTGAGCCACAGAGCCAGAGTCAGTGCCAGCGACCTGCCCACTGTGGCTCTGCCCTGGTAGGTCCCCCCCACCAACAGTATCCAAAGCGGTACACCTGTTATTGAGGGGAATGGCCATAGGGGTACTCTGCATTACCTGCCTATTCTGTTCCCCTCTCCTGACAGTCACCCAGCTACCTGCCTCCTGCAATTTAGGTGTGGCTACCTTCCTGTAGCTTTTATCTATCACCTCCTCATTTTCCCGTATGAGCCGAAGGTCATCCAGCTGCAGCTCCAGTTCCCTAATATGGTCTGTAAGGAGTTACAGCTGGATGCACCTCCCGCAGATGTAGTTATCAGGGAGACTTGAGATCGCCCAGATCTCCCACATCTGGCAGGAAGAACACAAAACTGACCCTGGATCCATTGTCACTACTTTAACTAGGCACTAGAGACCAAGAGTCTCGCTTCTAGCTCCAAGTCATGGTCCTCGCTACCTGGAAAAGAACTGGGTCCCGACACTCACCTCTTTATATGGCTCCTACTTCTTGCACCGAGAATCCAGCTTCTCGCTCCAAGTCATGGTCCTTGCTACCTAGAAAAGAGACACAACACAAAAACTTCTGAAATATCCTTTTAACAGTGTTTTTACAAAATACTGTTTCTCCCCAAGACAATTGTCTTAATTCCATTGTTAAATGTTTCTGTTTAATTTAAATTTAATTCTCTACAAAAGATTCCAACACGTTTATCCTGGTTGTTTCAAAATGAGTTTCTCCATGGGTTATATATCAGTGCCACATTGATTTAAATATCTGTGAGTAAAATTATAACTTTGGCCTATTCACAAGATTTTCATCTTCCACCGTCTGTAAACCTGAGCCCTTCAAGCTCCTTAGTCTAACTTGCACCAGGTTCTATTCATCTCTGTGCCCTGTGTTCAATGGTTTACATAAAATTCTCAACCTTGCTTTCAGATTTGCCTGTTGACTTGCCTCCTTTATCCTTCCAAGATCTCCACATTACTCTAGTTTGGCAGATTCTTAATTTTTTTTTACTCTACCATTGACAGCTAAGGATCCACCTGTCTAGGTCCTTAGCTCTGGAATCTTATTTCTATGCCATTTTGTCTGGTTATTTCTTCTCTTTAGGATGCTTCTCAAATCCTAGTTCTCTGAGTAAGTTTTGATCATGTGGGAAAATTGAAACAGGGTTAGGCTTTGCAGCCCCTGGCTGATCAGTGTAACTTACTGCCTTTTCCCCATATTATGGGTTAACAAAAGTCTATCAGCCTCAGACTTAAAGTTAATAATTGACCTGGCGTCTATTGCTGTCTTTGCATATCCCATCCTCATATCTTCCTTTGTGATCTGGTATCAAATTTCACTTGATAATACTCTTGTGAAGTGCCTTGGGGTGTTTTACCATGTTGAAGATGCTACATAAATACAGGATGTTGTTTTGCTCACTTCAAAGTAGTAACAAATGCAGGAGATATATTAATTAATTAAGTAGCTGTAAACAATTCTGACCAGGTGATAAATACTATTAAACAAAGTTTTGATGAGAAGGGATTCCAGTCATGTGGAGTGGGCACAGTGATGGCATTCTGAGAGCCTTCCCAAATAACATCACTTGGATATCTTGTGTACGTACATCTGCCTTTATTCCCCTTCCACAACTCAATGGAACAACAGACAGTTTGCGGGTGGTGTACGGATTTGAGAAAGTTGTTCTCAGGAATTTTAGCCTGGGGTCTGAAAAAGGAGTATAAGGTTGAATATTTGAAAATGCACAACTCACTTGCCATATACTTACTCACACTGACTCAATAACACAGAGCCAAACAACACATAGTGGAAATGGAAACAGAAAATGCTGGAAAGTCTTGGCAGGTCAGGCAGCATCCGTGGAAAGAGAAACAGAGTTAATGTTTCAGGTTGAAGGCCCTTCTTCAGAACTAGGAAAGTGGGAAAACAAGTTAGTTTTAAGTTGCGGGAAGGGGGGGGATTGGGGTGGAGGGAGGATGGATAGGGGAAAGGGAATGTCTCTGATAGGGTGAGGGCAGAGGTGATTCCATTATTTAGGAGCTGTCTAGTTGATAGATTCAGGGGGAGGTTAGAGAGAGAGAAAACAAAGTGGCATGTAAAAACTAAGATGTGCAAGTCTGAGTTGTTGCTAAGATCTGAAACCAAAAGGAGAAGGCTAGAAATCAGGCAGATCAGGCAGCGTTGGTGGAAAGAGAAATATTTTACAGATGGTTGCCCTACAGCAGAACTTGCCAGTTCTGATACAAACAGAAAAAAGCAAGTTATCTGAAATTATTGAATAAGATATTGTGTCCAAAAGACTAAGATGCTCTTCCCTGAGCTTACATTAGGCCTTAGTAGAACAGCGCAGGAGGCCACAGATAGATCAGCCAGAACAGGAGTTGGATGGAGAATTAAAGCAAGGGAACTAGAAGCTTTGGTTCACCCCTGCAGACTTAATGGAAATGTTCACCCAAACTATTTGGCTTATCCAGTGTAGACTACATCCGAAGTACCTTTAGTAATTTCCAGAATTTCCTGTTTTTATTTCAGAGTTCCAGCAATTGCAGTTCTTTTGATTTTCAATAAACAACAATGGCATGGTACGCCATATATTAACAGCCCAGCTCTGCTACAGTTTTCACTGTACAGGCTATTCCCCAATAAGAAAGATGAGCTGCTGGCAGCTTGAGCCGGGCACTTCACAACATATGACACTCTGCACCTGCTGCACAGATCCAAGCACTTTGGGCTTGTTACAGAGTGTGCTTGAGAAATAATCACTAAGGATAGTGCATAGAGATACCAATAGAGGATAAACAAGCTCAGCTTCCATTTCATCTTTGTGGGCTGTCACTGATCTCTGTTTGGGCTATACTAAAAGGGGACAGAGCAATGGTTCATTGGCACCATGGCATCTTTTGGAACAAAGCTAAACTCTAAGGGAGGGTTGCTGGAGTGTATGCGATGGTCAACAGTGATGCATGAATGACTAAGCATCTTCAAGAGTAGTGCCAAGTCCAAGCACAATCTTCCTCTGTGAAGATGGAGACCCTGCAGGTCAGACAGCATCCATGGAAAATAAAACAGTTAACTTTTCAAGTCTCAGATGCTGCCTGACCTGCTGTTGTTTCCAGCATATTCTGTTTTTATGTCAGTTTTCCAGCATTTGCAGCTTTTTGATTTTCAATTGCAAAGAGAGCTGATTGGCAGAATGCACAACCCAGAGATAATCTAGGCAGATTACTATTTATCATACTGCTCAGGATTTTTAACATGGCAGGAGACAGGACAAATGAGTAATTTCAGCTTCCTCTGCTATCTATTGCAAACTCCCTCAAAACAACCATCCCTCCTGGTATGATGGAATACTGCTTCACATCACTACTGTCAATATTCTTCCAGCTGTAGCCTAGTCAGGCCATACATGCTGAGGTGTACAACCGTCCTTGTCCTTTTTATTTCACTCTAAACAATCACACCTTTTGGACAGCAATGTGTTGTAGAACATAACAGATTATTTTATTCTATTACAGGATGTGGGTATTGTGGGCAAGACCAGCATTCATTTCCCATTCTCAATTGCCCTTGAGAAAGCAGTGGTGAGCCAGTGTAGTCTGTCCAGTGAAAGTTCTCCCACTGTGCAATTGGGTTGGCAATTCCATTACTAGAACCAATGACAGTGAAAACATGATATATTTGCAAGTGAGGATAATATGGTGATGTTCTCAAGTGCCTGTTGTCCTTGTCCTGCTATGGAGTTGGGAGTTACTGTGGAATAAGCCTTGATGAGTTGCTGCAAGGCATTTTGGAGTCCATCTCATGAATCTCCCAGGTGAAGCATGATTGAGGGTGCAGAGGCATTTAGTCTCCTAGATAGACAGAAGAGCTCCCAAGAAAATGGAGGCACTTTATTTCTCCATTACACATGGAATGGTTGTTATGATTACAAGTAGGGTGGTATAAAATGGAAATTGACCTTTAGTACATAGAATGCTTCATGTGTTCTTCTATGATTCCTCTGCTGGCTATTTTAATGGAAATGTAATCAAGTGTGGATTTTCAGTTGTATGGCTTAACTGTTCAACTGCTTGGATATTGTGGAATACTCAGGCAATCTATGTTTAAGAAAGCTTCTTTTCAATGAGGTTTAATTTTAGGTTATTTGATTAAATTTGTCCAAGTTCTAATCAAAATACTTTCTGTTTGATTAACTCTCCAACAAATGTAACATTGCTATGTTTTTGTTTCCCAAACGGTAATGTCTGGTGCTTTTATCCAGTGGAAAAGCTGCTCTCTGAAATTTGGTCTGAAATTAGACACTTGCCAATGTTAGCTTTGCTTTTTGCTTTGATTAGAAAATACAGATGACCTATGACAAGTGTTTGGTTGCTGAGGTAAAGCCTGTGTATAGTTTCTTGGCACAGGCATAGGCTAAGTGTTTTGTCAGATTCAGCCAAATAACTAAATTTATGAATAGACATGAGAAATAATTGTGTAGTTTAGTTATATTTTGATTTAAGTTAAATGCAGCTTATATGGTACAATGATATGGCACAGTTTTCAAAGCATGGATTTTAGCCGAGACAGAAAAATGGCAGAGTGGGATTTCTTTCAAAAATTGATTTAGACATAAGCTGTGGTCACAGTGATAACAGGCAACAGGAATACAAGAGCACAATGAGGTGACAAAGTGGTATTGGATGTGTACTTCTCTGCAAATGTGGTTTGTTTGCACTTGTATTCTCAGAACTTCTCCTGTTATTCCCCCTTAACTGATGATTAATGTAATACACCTCTGCCAGAGAGAATATTTAATGGCTTAACATACATGAATGGTGTCTAAGAGCAAGACAAGAAATCTTGAACAGCTTTCTTGATTGACGCAGGTAGATGGAGCCTTAGCAACTATAAAGTGAGGTGAATCATCATCTGCTGAAGAATGTTGCTCACAGTGGGTGGTCAGGCACACCTCCCCTGTGATCAGTGCTTGTTCTCCTGCATTACCCCTTTATCTTGTTTGCTTTGAAGGAGAGTGCAGCAACCCTCTACACTCATGCTTAGCCTTGTTGGAATACAGTACAAGGTTTACCTGAACGTTCCAGGCATCAGAAACAGGACAAGAATTTCAGTGTGCTATTCCACAAGGATCACCATGATAGTCCCGAAGTATCATTTTTGGTTTCTTTCCTTAGATCTTAAAAACATGCCCATCAGCTACAGTTTCCTTGCTAAACTAAGCAGTGGATGAATTAGAAAAATAAAGGGAGCAGGGTATTAGAAATAGAAACCAAAGCATTCCACGTTTTTCAGCAAATAGTTTTGAATTTTGCTTATTTCCAGGGTGGAACAGGATTGTGACCAACGCCATATCATATTTAACTATCCCGTACCATGATTTCATAAACTACTGTGTTGCTCTATTCTTATGATCAAGGGAAAAATTTGAAGCATCACCGAACCCAAGATTTCACCCCACCACCTCTACATCTTCAATCTTCATCCTTTGACCCCCCCACCCCCTTCCTAACCTCAAGCTGATGCCCACCCCCCTATTAGGCTTTGATCCCCGGCATCCCCTCCCCGGGCCCTGATCAGGCTTCTGACCACTAGGCCTCTCTCCTCCCAAATACCCCAGACCTAGTCCTAGTCCCAGGCTCATCATATTTTCCTTTACATGCTTCACTGGACAAACTATTATTGATAGGCAGTGCAATAACCCTTTCAAACATCTTTAACAATGTAAATCAATTTCTAAGTCATCATAACTACTACCAGCATCTATGGAGGAAAGTGGACAGTCAATGTTTCAGGCTGGGACCCTTCATCAGGACTGGAAAGAAAGAGGGGAGATAGCCAGTATAAAAACGTGGGGGGAAGGGGTGGAGCAAGAGCTGGCAGGTGATAGGTGGATCCAGCTGAGGGAGGATGATAAGCAAGTGGGGCAGGGGGGAGAGTGGGAATGAAGTAAGAAGCTTTCTTTCCAGTCCTAATGAAGGTGTGTTATTATGTGTTGTTATGTGGTTATAATAAAGAACTACAGTTCCCAGTAGGCAATGCAAGGGGTCACATGGGAGAAACAGGAAGTGGCTGAAAAGAGTGGGAAAGCCAGCCAGCCGGTTGCAAGCTGTTGCAGCCTGTTGTTGTTTTGTTGTTTTTCAATAAATGTTCAGATGTTAAACCTACGCCAAGTTTGTCTCGTGATGAAGAACAAATATAACATGGTGTCAGAAGTTGGTGTGAGGTCTGAACAAGGAAAGTAAATGAATACTGTGTGCAATTGAGAAAGATACTCAGTGAGTACGAAAGAAAAGCTGTAAAAAGACGGAGAAAAAGCCGGCCGGCGTGGCAAAGGAGCACATTGTTCCTGAAGTTCAGTTGTCACCGGATTTGCCAAGAGAGATTCGGGTGAGAGGCCGAGAGTTCCTGTTATGGATAAGCTAAGTCCTCCCAAGCCTATACAGTTTACTGGCAATCTAGCCGATAATTGGAAACGCTTCAAACAACGATTCAACATATGTTTAGATGCTAGTGGAGTGGGAAGGAATGATGAAAAATTGAAAGTGTCTATTTTTCTGCACGTGATTGGCGAAGGTGCTTTGGACATCTATAACAGCTTTCAAGTTGATGAGACAGCTTTTGAGTTGGGCACCTTGATGGAAAAAATTGAGGAGTATTTCATCCCAAGTAAAAACATCACATTCGAGAGATATATTTTCTTTTCCTGTGACCAGAAACAAGGTGTTAGCTTCGACCAATACTTAGCTGAGCTTCACACACTGAGTAAGTCTTGTGAATTTGGAGATTTGAGAAACTCACTAGTTAAAGACAGAATAGTTTGTGGAATCCCAGATAATGGACTCAGAGAAAGACTGTTGCGTGAAAAAGATTTGACCCTGGAAAAGGTGGTGAATATGTGTAGGTCAGCAGAAACCACACGAGCACAAGCTAAGGAGCTGTACAGAGCAGACACAACAGTACATGTTGTGAAAACAGAGAAGCAGCTCCCAAGGTGTTTCCAAAAGCAACAGCAAATCAAAGAGGAAGGCTCAAACAGCAAAAGCAGCAGATGTGGAGGTAAACACATTCCAAAGATGTGCCCTGCTTATGGAAAGTCCTGCAATAGCTATGGGAAGAAGAATCACTTTGCAAGGTGCTGCAAAGTTGGGGCTAACAAGGGAAAGGTGCACACAGTTGATGAGAAAATGGAGGAATTCTTTGTGGATTCTGTACAGACTGTGGCTGCTGGTAAAACAGAATGGATTGTTCCAGTAACTGTGAATGAGACAGTAATTCCATTCAAGCTTGACACCGGAGCTCAGGTGAATCTGTTATCCGTGGATGATTATAAGATTCTCACAATAAAGAGTAAGATTTACCCTGTGAAGTTAAAAGTGACAGGCTACACTGGAGAGAACGTTCTGTATGGTAACCTTTAAGCACAAGGGGCAGCACTTAAGATCACAACTACTGATTGTAGAAAAGGGAGTACAGCTAATATTAGGTCTGAGTGCGTGTGAAAAGCTCAACCTAGTGAAAAGAGTTTTCATAGTAGTTTCACATACCAAAGATGACCACACAACACTCATGGAAGAGTATGCAGATGTCTTTGAGGGGCTCTGATGCTTACCTGGTGTACACAAAATTCATATAGATGAGGCAGTGGCTCCTGTTGTCCATGCATGCAGGAAAGTTGCATTTCAACTTAGAGATAAACTTAAACAAGAACTAGCATGCATGGAACAAATGAATGTCATACAGAAAATTGAAGAACCTACAGACTGGGTGAGTTTACTGGTCATTGTGCAAAAGAAAAATGGAGCATTGCGGATATGTCTAGACCCAAGGGATCTCAATAAAGCCATCAACAGAGAGCATTTTAAATTGCCATCACGGGAGGAGATCATGTCCTGGTTTTCAAGTGCCAAATGGCTTAGCAAGCTTGATGCATCATCTGGGTTTTGGCAGATGAAGCTTGATGAGGCAAGTTCGAGACTGTGTACTTTTAACACACCACAGGGAAGATATCACTATCTCCGACTGCCATATGGGATCCTGTCCGCACCAGAAGTCTACCATAAAACCATCCACATGATTTTTGAGGGCATACCTGGTGTCGAGACCATCATCGTCTGGGGGTCCACCAAGGAGGAACACAATACTCGACTGAGGCAAGTGCTTGACGTGACAAGGAATGTCAATTTGAAATTAAATAAAGAGAAATGTGAGTTTGGTGTGAAGACACTGACCTTCATAGGAGATGTCATATCTGAGGAGGGAGTGAAGCCTGACCCAAGAAAGACGTCAGCCATTAAAAACATGGAGAGGCCTCAAAACAAAGAGGAGGTGAGGCGTTTCTTAGGGATGGTGACTTACCTGGCTAAGTTCATCCCATGACTGTCAACAGTGTCAGCACCACTTAGGTCACTCCTTGAGCAACAAAATGAATGGATTTGGTCTCATAAGCAAGAAGAGTGTTTCCAGACATTGAAAAGAGTCCTAACTGTAGAGACTGTGCTGAAGTTTTATGATTTGGAAAGGAGTATCAGGATATCAGCTGATGCGTCCCAGCACGGCCTTGGATCAGTACTACTGCAGCAGCATGATGGCAAATGGCAACGTGTGGTCTATGCATCAAGGGCTTTAACAAGTGCGGAAGCCAACTATGCACAAATAGAGAAAGAGCTTCTCACCACTACATATGCATGTGAAAGGTTCCATCAGTACATCTATGGGCAAGTTATTGAAGTGGAGACAGACCATAAACCATTGGCCTCAATTATGTCCAAACCACTGAATGACTGTCCCATGAGGATACAGCGCATGTTGATAAGGCTGCAGAAATATGATGTGAAGATGATCTACACACCAGGAAAATATACGTTTGCCGCTGATGCTCTGTCCTGAGCAGTCGACAAGACAGAAAAAAGTGACCAACAGGTTAATGCAGATATACAGGCCTATGTTGACATGATTGTCACCTCTCTTCCAGTATCTCCGGATATCTCAGAGCAGATTAGGAAAGCAGCAGAGGCAGATGAAACAATGAAAGTACTCAAAGATACAATATGGAAAGGATGGCCAGCAGCAAAGGATGACTGTCCAATGTGTATTCGGGATTATCGGGCATGCAGAGCTGAACTGTCAGTAGTGAAAGATATGGTTTTCAAAGGGAACAGGTTTGTGATTCCAGTGTCACTACGCAAGGAGATGCTCCAGAAGATACACGGTGCATCTTGGGGACGAAAAATGTAAACATAGAGCACGTGAAGTGATGTACTGGCCAAGAATGAACCAAGATATCAGCCGGACCAATGCTTCATGTGAAATATGCCTTACCTATAGACCAAAGCAGCAAGCAGAACCACTTACACCACACCTGCGGAAACAAGTACCAGACCAAAAAGGACCATAAAACCACCTCAGAGACTGATTGAAAGCTGCTGAGTGGACAAGGGTTCTTGGCAGGTTTATAAGGACAAAGTATTGTGTTTTTTTTTCTTTAAAGGGGGAAGATGTGTTGTTATGTGGTTATAATAAAGAACTACAGTTTCCAGTAGGCAATGCAAAGGGTCACATGGGGGAAACAGGAAGTGGCTGAAAAGAGCAGGAAAGCCAGCCAGCCGGTTGCAAGCTGTTGCAGCCTGTTGTTGTTTTGTTGTTTTTCAATAAATGTTCAGATGTTAAACCTACGCTAAGTTTGTCTCGTGATGAAGAATAAATATAACAGAAGGGTCCCAACCCAAAATGTCGACTGTCCATTTCCTTCCTACCTGATCTGCTGAGTTCCTCCAGCTTCTTTGTGTGTTGCTGCAAATTTCCAGCATCTGCAGTCTCTCATATCTCCCTAACTACTACCAGGTAATGTGTGTAACATCCCCACTGTATGGAAATTTAAGAATGTTAAAGCTGGGCTTTTGCACTGAGCCTTGTATCATGCAGCTCAATGGATCTCAGTGCTTGTGGAACTCCACCCATTTGAAAGAAGTTGATGGCATTGTCTCAGTTTTGGTTGTTCCATTTGGGAATTAATAAATTCAGCAATTACATGTTGAGATATCGATGTAGCTAAAGTCAACAGAGTTCATCTTTAAGCAGCCTGATGCATCAAAGAGCTGTTTTTTTTATTGCATCTGTGCATACATATGACAGTAAACTCAACTTTGACTTTGACTTTGGCTTCATTCACAGTCACAAACCAGGCTGTAGCCCTGGTGAGAAGAAGCTAGAAATCAGGTTCCAACATCTGCCATGATATCAGGGGAAAAGCAGCTTTCACTCACACTGCCAATAATGAAAATCCAAATAGGTCCACTGTGGTTTGTAGATCTGAGTGTTAGGTGCTGGTCAGCCTCTTCCATGTCTTCTGTATTGTGTTCCTCAAAGGACAGGACCAATGGAATGCCCAGGCAGGAACTATGTAGAGCTTCCTCTAAATACCCAGAAAATTTTACAAAATCCCTTGTGAGTGCTTAGGACATGCATTTTCAAAATTGTAAATGCTACCTCAAGTCAAAATAATGTTGCAGGTCCGCACTCTTGCCAAGATCTTATCAATGGGTTAGCCATTCAACTTTAAATTTTAAATTTTTTTAAAAAGTTTTATTTATAACGTGGTAACAGGCCCTTCCAGCCCAATGAGTCCGCGCCGACCATTTTAACCCCCAAATTAACCTACCCGTACATCTTTAGAATGTGGGAGGAAACCGGAGCACCCGGAGGAAACCCACGCAGACACGGGAGAACGCACAAACTCCTTACAGACAGCGACGGAAATCGAACCCCGATCGCTGGCGCTGTAATAGCATTGCACTAATCGCTACGCTATGTGATGAATGAATTTAAGAATTAGAAGATAAGCTGGAAGCATAAAGGAAACAGAAGGAGAAATTGTCGCCATCACCCATTTCACATAAATGCTGCAGGTGTCCATGCCAGCTATTCATTCAAGTGGAATTTCAGTAGCAACACTTTCCACCCCACTTAATTCACCTTTACAGGACTTTTGTTTACAATCAGATCTTTGCACTAAAAATCCTGTTGTATCCACTTAATTTCTCTCCCTGAAACAAATATGACAAAAGATAAATTGTATAATTAATTACTTGTGGATAAAAGCCATGAAGGTGACACCTGTGATACGGGAGTGGGGGGGCTGCATTTCAAGAAAACGGCCCATAGCACAATTTTCCCTAACACAAATCTGCTTCATCTGCCTCTACCACTTCCTCTGGCAAATTAAGAAAAAAAATTGCAGGTACAATAACAACATTTAAAGGACACTTAGACAGGTACATGGATAGGAAAGGTTTAGAGGGATATGGGCCAAATGTGGGCAAATGTAAGCATCTTGGTCGGCATGGACGAATTGGGCTGAGGGGTCCATATTACTCAATGAGTCTACGGTTCTGCCTATGCATGCGCCAAGAAACACGAGTTGAAAAGTAATAAGTTTTGTATTTATTTATTTACTTTTTTCATATAAATTTCGTAAGAGCAATTTTTATTCATAGTAATTTGTGAATTCCACAATGGCAAATTTCTGTTACCTGAACTGCCATAATGCAGGGGTCACCTGTGTTTTGTTTTAGAATTGTAGGCTTTTACTGTCAATGATTGATTCAATATTAAATAAATGCATTATAACGTTTTTTAACATACCTTTTGATTATTATTAGACAATAATGTATTATAATCATTTAGATTTTTTGCATTATACTGCATTAATTCTACTAATTAGTATTGCTATAGTGTGGATATATATTTACATATCAAATTCTCTGTTATTAAGATGTTGATGATAAAGCAGCTGAATGAACAAATGGGTTAACCTTCCTGCCTGGAGGTTTTATTTCTGGTCAGCAGCATTAAATGGCTGTACAGTCATATCCGGTCGTTGTCCTCTGTTTGTGAACTGTAATCCACTAAAGTTAATGGAATGAATTTTGGTGTTAGAATTCAATGTGCCAACATCACTGTATGGCATGTTTACAGCTATCAGCTAGGGATAAAGCTCCAGACAAATATCCATTCACTCCTGCAGCCAAATTTCAAATCTACTTTAATAGCTGTGTTTCCTTACAACATTGGCCATTTCTGCCCATGGAATTTATGTCAGCTCAGAGAGCAATCCCATTCCTCCAATAATTTTCCCCTGTAATTTATTCTCCCCACATTTCCATCAACAACCCCATATTCTGCCATTCAACTACACTTTAGGAACAATTTTCAGTGGCCAATTAGTCTACCAACCAGGAATATGGGAAGGAACTGGAGCACCCAGTGAAAATTCATGCAATCACAGGGAGAATATGCAAACTCCACAAAGACAGCACCACAGGTTAGGATGGAACCTACGTCACTGGATCTGTGAGGCAGCAGAGCTACTAATGAAATGAAAGGCATGAAATCTCTTCTTTAATGTTTCCATGCAAACAGAATATTACGTTAATTTGGCCATCATACTTTTAAAAACCCCTAACATGAGTAGTTGAGGAAACAGGAAAAATATAACATCGTTTGGCACAAGTGACCACACCATTATTTAAGATGTCTGTTTCCCATTGTCCAGTTGAAAGGTACTTCCTTCACTGGGGTCTCAGCTCAATAAACCAGTTATTGACATACAGGCCTAGCAGTGGACTTCAGATATTTCTGGTGTGCGAAAGGACTGGTGCGTATAAAACCAGCACTAAATCAGAAGTCACAAATCATTATGAAATTGTGACAACCTTGCTCTATGAGCACATAAAGCTGATTTGCTCTTATTTGGAGTGTTGAAACCTGGTCTGCATGTTCCACAGACAGCAGCTGCTTTCTAAACAGGCAGTTGTTGTGACATTTTCATGCCAACCCATAAGTCACTGCTTATCTTTTCCCTATTATAGTTTCTCCATGGCAGTCAAAAGTGAGGGAGAACAGAGGGATTGTGAAAATGGTGAGGGAGGGGGATATCTAGGGAGGGAGCATTTAGTGACACGGGGGTTTCCCAAGGACTTATTCCCTGACAATGGAGCAATCCAATGGGATTTTCAGAGGGCTCAAATCCACACGATTAGTGTCTGCCATCAAATCCACAGATTGTGGAGTTGGTGAACTATACTCACACAAGCTTCCATCTGTATAGAGGCCCCATTATTTTTCTAATAAAACAAAAGGGAGGATTATTTGAACAGAAAACCAATATCCCTTAAGGAACAAATTCTATCACACATATTTCACTGCTTTCAGCGTGACATATTCTTTAATTTGTGAAGCTTACCGGTTACAATTTATTAATCCAATTTCTATCATTAAATAATGAAAATGAGCTGAGCACATTGATGATGGGAAAGGACTCCTGCATTAGGGTGAATCACAACAGGAAGTTTCTGATGAAAACAAAAGAAAACTGCACATGCTGGAAATCTGAAACAAAAGCAGAAAATGCTGGTAAAACTCATCTGTGAAGCAGATGCTGTGAAAAGAGAAGCAGTCAATGTTCTTTCTCTTTCCATAGATGCTGCCTGTCCTGCTGATTTGTTCCAGCATTTTCCGTTTTTGGTATTGGTATTGGTTTATTATTGTCACTTGTACCGAGGTACAGTGAGAAGCTTGTCTTACAAACCGATCGTACAGGTCAATTCATTACACAGTGCAGTTACATTGAGTCAGTACAGAGTGCATTGATGTAGTACAGGTAAAAACAATAACAGTACAGAGTAAAGTGTCACAGCTACAGAGAAAGTGCAGTGCAATAAGGTGCAAGGTCACAACAAGGTAGATCGTGAGGTCATAGTCCATCTCATTGTATAAGGGAACTGTTCAATAGTCTTATCACTGTGGGGTAGAAGCTGTTCTTAAGTCTGGTGATATGTGCCTTCAGGCTACTGTGTCTTCTACCTGATGGAAGAGGAGAGAAGAGAGAATGTCCCGGGTGGGTGGGGTCTTTGATTATGCTCGCTGCTTCACCAAGACAGCGAGAGGTAAAGACAGAGTCCAAGGAGGGGAGGCTGGTGTCCGTAATGTACTGGGCTGTGTCCACAACTCTCTGCAGTTTCTTGCAGTCCTGGACAGAGCAGTTGCCGTACCAAGCCGTGATACATCCAGATAGGATGCTTCCTATGGTGCATCGGTAAAAGTTGGTGAGAGTCAAAGGGGACAAACCAAATTTCTTTAGCCTCCTGAGGAAGTAGAGGTGCTAGTGAGCTTTCTTGTCAGTGGCTTCTACGTGATTTGACCAGGACAGGCTGTTGGTGATGTTCACTCCAGGAACTTGAAGCTCTCAACCCTCTTGACCTCAGCACCACTGATGTAGACAGGTGTATGTACACCGCCCCCTTTCCTGAAGTCAATGACCTATGATTTAAGGAATTGTTTAAGGAGTTTCCCATCCATTTTCCCCTTGGGCAGAACTTCAATAAATGGGCATAAACACATCAAAACAGTTGCTAAATGCTATTTATGCATATTAAAAACAGGTGTAAATATCTCATTTTCTAGGTAACAATCTCCTCCAATTATGTTTCTTCCTACCACTGCACTTTAGTCACTGGAGAGCCCTACCTCTGACCTGGCCCTCTCTGCCCTGCTCAATGCATCCAATGATGAAAATCTCATGGATGCTTTTGTTACCTTGGCCCTTGACTATTGCAGTTTTCTCTTGGGTATAAATATTTGAAATAATTGGCAATAATGGCAGCTTCATTCACAGTACAACAAAGCACAGGTGAAAATTTGTTACCTCCTTGAGGCTTGCACAAGATGGAATGGGATAGAGAGCAAGTAGGAGATGCCCATACCCCCAATAATCTGGAGAGGTTATGGATGCACACACACATATTCACCCAATAACCTGATGGATATGCTCACATGTCCTCCAATCGAGACATGTTCCTGGCATCACCACTCCAGGAGCCTCACAGCAGCCAAAGAAATGTAATTGATTACTTGTGCTACACTGCTGTGGCCATGATTTCTGTAAACTAGACCAAGTGCTCTGGATTCTGCCAGGTTAGCTTTTACTTCCCACCCTCATCTTTTGCCCTCTTGTCTTCTTTCACCCCATCCCCTCATCTACCAATGTCTGTAAATTTGGAAACTCCAAGGTTCAGAGAGCTGTTCTCGGTTAATGTACTGATCTGGAACCAGACTTTTTTTTGTCATCCAGGCCTGATAGCTTGAAGGATTGAAGGCCAGAGTGAAGAAACTATCTTTGTGTCAGAAACTGGAGGAAGCATTATACCGTGCTCGATAGATGCTGAAAACTGCACCTTGGACAGATTAGGATCAAACGTACCCACACTTCAGAGTTTTTTTTCATTGTTTCTTCTCCTTGTATTTTAATAAACACAGCCCCAGATGATTTTAAAACTAATCAAGACAATTAACAAATATTGAACAATTAAGGTTAGTAATCAAATATTCCACAGTATTTAACATAGGCATTAGTCACAAATGATCATAGCTAAAGATAAGATTTTGCAAAACAAAGTAATACATTACAGGTATTTTATTGGAACAATTGTCAAGTTGTGGACAACCTGCAGAAAGAAAAGCTGAGTAAAATACAAACATGTACAATGAAACCCTATTGCATACAGCGAGCAAGCCAATACAACAAATCAAATACATACTCACAATTATTCAGCATGTCTATGCAGTAGGCTTTATACTGATTCACATTTTAATTTCAGAACAGCAGACTAATACATGACATTAAAACAGTGAAACAGTTATTCATTAATATAAATCATTCCAACATTCTGTGAAAAATAATTGATGTTCAACATATATAAATATTTAAATTAAGGATGCATCATTTCTGAATTTTTGTACCTTTTGATCATCCACTAAAATCACTTGAAGAAGCTCATATGTGGTAAGACTCTATAGTTTTGTTAGATTACTGTAAACCAACACCCCTGTCAAATGTGACACTGCTTGATACACATTATTGTATACTATAGGGTCAGATGCTCACAACTAAACTTTTTTGGAAAATAAAGTATGACCTTGTCTTTCTCAATTCTCCCAGAAGAACCTGTGAAAAATGCTGGTGCATTCTCCACGTTCAGGCCATTCCCTATTTTGCCTTATTTTGTACCTTTTCTTCAAAGGCTGGAGGTCCATATTGTGCTGACTGATAAACTGGCTGTGAATAACTTTTTGAAAAAGTCAAGTGTGTAAAACAATGCATTTTGCCTCATATTGAAACTTTCATCTACCTCAATGCTATTTTCCTGCACTTTCCCTATATCTCAATGCTATCACAATCCTATGGAGTAGAGAATTCCAAAGATTTTCCACCCCCTTGTGTGAAATTCCTCTTCACCTCAGTCATAAATGGTCTCCCTCTTGTTCTGAGACAGTGACCACTGATCCCAGACTCCTCAGCCAGTGGAAACATTTTCCTTGCATTGAGCCTTTGGGCCACTTAAAAATGTTATAAGTTTCAATAAGTTCTTCACTCATTCTTTTCCTACAGGCCAGGTCTAATCAATCACTCCTAAGGTAAACCTGCCATTCCAGGACCTGGCCTAATAAATCTAGCTACATTTTCTTCATGGCAAATATATCCCTTCTTAGGTAAGGAGACCAAAATTGTACACAATACTGCAGATACAGTCTCACCAATTCCCTGTGTAACTGCAGTCAGGCATCTTCACTTCTGTACCCAAAACTTCTGTCATAAAATTTGTCATCCTAATTGCCTTCTGCACCTGCTTGTTGGCTTTCAGTGCTTTGTGCACAAGGACACATAAGTCCCTTTGATAATCAACTTTACCCAAACCATGACCATTTAAAAAAAAACTGTTTTTCTGTTTTATGCATTAATGTGGATAACTTCATATTTTCCACATTATATTGCATTTGTCATATTCTTGCCCACAACTCTATATGCACTAACCTTGTAGACCAATTTCTTGTGTGGGACCTTATTGAAAGTCTTCTGAAAATCTAATAGACTACATGCCATTGCCCCCCATTATCTATTCCACTAGTCACATCCTCAAAGCTGTTAGTTAAACAGAATTTTCCTTGTAAGTCCATGCAGACTCTGTTCAATCCTATAATTCCTTTCAAAGTGTTCTGTTATTAAACCTTTCATTCTAGATTCTAGTATTCTGCATTGTTAGCTTGAAGACTACTTTATTTTAGAATTGTAATTAAAGAGCTAATCCTATTGACAGATCTGGTCATTAAAATATTTTCTGCAGATTTAAAACAAAACATACTGGAGAAAATATATCAATTCCAAAATATTATAAGTTTTAAAGCTCATCAACCTTCATCAAATAAGTAACTCAGAGATTCAGACTACAGATTCTGCACAACTGTCATACCATTATTTTAATCTTCAAGTGATTGTTGCGGTATTTTTGTGGATGAAATATAAATCAACCCAAATGTGCTTTGGAATATTTGTGTGCAAATACACTGTTCCTTAATTAATTGGATAGTGTACAGTTAAAATAATATGTAGTTGTTTACCTGTAGATAACTATTAGAATATATCAACAAAACAGGTTTACACTGATATTAGGTATATTAGATTTATAAAGAAAAATAAATATTTCTATAGTTATAGCTTTTATTTTATATAAAGAAACCAGAATTATTGTCTTAATTAAACATCACAGAACAAAAGGACTCAAATGTTCAGAAGCTGGTTGATTTTAACTATAAACTGTAATCTTTGTAATTATCCAATATTCATTGAATGTGAATAAGGGCACATCATAATCCAGAAAACTAAAACACATGATTGAAATTTGATCCATAATCTATACAAAGACGTTGCATTAAATCAACAAAAATGAATTAGAGGAATTCTTGCCAGAAAATCTAAAGGATATTTAATTGTATATTTTTAATCATTAAAGTACTCAACCATTAACCACTTAATTATTTGTCACAGCTCCCATTGGTGCAGATAAGGGTTGGCCACTTAGACCGTTCAATGGAATCTTAGCTTACTTGTGACCTAACTCCATATGTCCAACTTTTCCCATATCTCTTGAAACTTAGTTTAAAAAAGGGTTAACATTGTACTGGATCACTCTGGACCCAGCCCATGCCTTGCATTTCTCTGAAGCGACATCCGTAGTTGAACTTACCTCTGCAAGGTGGACATGCCAAGAACTGCCACTTGGTCCCAAGCAACAAGAACTAAGACCCTGCCCATGGATCACTCTGATGGTCCCCTGACCCTCAATTCACAAGAAGGCCTCTTCTGTTGTTTCTAAATGTCTCTGATGATTATCAGCCACAGATAGATCAGAACCTATAAATACTCTGACCCTCTTTTAAGTAGACTAAGAGTTACAAGAAAATTAGAATAATTAGGCATTTTTCTTTTGAAGGATGTGTTTTGAACCTTGAAGGACTTGTATGAATGGCTACTGGTAACATAGCATAATGTATTACATGAAAACTATTGCCATGTCGGAACTCTAAAGAAATTGCAGCGAGGATATAAATATATCTGTAACTTATTGAATTCAAAATATTGGAACGTAACAATAATAGTCTGACAGAAATTAAAATATTAGCTTTATCTTCTGTGCGTGTAATTACAAAGACCAAGGCTGAACAATCTAGTTGTAACTGGCAGGATATTCAATAGTTAGTATAATTAGCTTTACGATTGGATAAATGTTCTCTTTAAGGAATTCTTCCATTGACACCTTCCTATTCTGTTGTTACTTTTGGTTTAGAAAGTTTCAGAATCTTTGTATAAGCTCATTGTATAAAAATCTAATGTCATTTAACTAGTTATATGAGTATCACTGTAAAATATGATTAATTTAGAAGTTGTCTTATACATTTGGAGAGGAATTGTTTAATTTCAGTGAGCATTTGGATACATCTGTGTGTATGGCTGAAAGACCAATATTTTCATACTCTTCTTGGGTAGATTGGTATTTGCAGTGAATTAGCATATTAAAATCCTTCTGAAAATTCTTATTGAGAAATCCATAAAAGATGGGGTTAATGCAGGTTGATATCATTGCTGTCAAATGACATAGAGTAAATACAAGATTATAGTGGCAGTTCATCAGTGCTTCGTGATTCCAATCATAGACAACATTGAAGATGTTCAATGGTAGCCAACAGACTGTAAATGCCACTACAATTGAAACCAGCATCATATTTATCCTTTTGCTTTCATTTACCCGATTTTCATTTTCTCTCATTTTATCTGCCATGCCATTTCTTTTCTTCAGGCATATAAAGATTTTTAGATAGCAAACAAATATAAAGCAGAAGGGAGCAAAATACTGAAGTACAAGGAGACAGGTTGTAAAGACTAGTCTATCTGTTTCTGAGGGCCAGATCTCAATACAGACAAATTTATCTTTGTAAAATTCTGAGTGTAAAGAGACGTTTTTAAAAGGTTCATCTGTAAGCAAATGAAATGTGATAAAGGGGAAGGAGATTATTAGGGATATGAACCAGATCAGTACAATCCCCCAACAAGCATGGGAGACACTAGGCTTCCAGCCACGTGGATTTACAATTAACTGGTGCCTTTCAATAGCAATCAGAACTAAAGAAAATATAGACACAGTAACAGATACGCACTGGACAAATGAGTTGGCTTTGCACATGACATCTCCAAAAATCCAGTAATCCATTAATGTGTAGACAATAGTGAAAGGAATACACATGACACAGATAAGAATATCAGATACAGAAAGATTTGCAATCAGGATATTGGTGACATTATGATTTTCTTTCTGTCTTGTTATGATAAAAATAAGGCAGAGATTACCAAAGAGCCCAACTATAGTTACTGTACCATATGCAAGAATTAACAGAAACATTACTGGCGAAGAGGCTTGGCATGAATCAAAATCTGCAAACTGAGGCCTGGTACCATCATAGATAACTTCAGAAATATTTACACTGTGATTGTACATTGATTCTTCCATTTTACCTGCTTTCATCATTCAGTCATTATATTTACAAAAATCCTCAGGTCAATTTGGAGAACACATTCACAAAATAATGATATTCACTTCATGACTTTTATTCAGCTTTGCTTTTCCAGTTCCAATTAACTTATCCTGCCAATAAAAAAAACAAGATTAATTCATTGTGCATGCAGGGAATTTTTAATTTTAATGAAGCTTTTAGCAATTCAGCCTTTTAATGCAGTTCATACATTTTAAAGACAGTCATTTTTCATGAAATGCATTTGGGAAAATAATAGTCAAAAGATATCTGACAGTTATGATGTGATTTGCATTACTGTAGCAGGTTTTGTCAACAAACAAAAATAATTTTATTGAACATTATTCATAAAAATAGTGGTCATTTGGTGAAAAATAATGAGTTCTTTCCAGACTGCACAATATTTATTTTCAGTTTAGTAGCACATATTTCATTTTGAGCAACAGCTAAATTTTCATTCACGATATCTCACCTTCATATGAATGTGTTTGCCAAACATTTTAGTTAATGCAAATAATAAACACCACTTTATAATGGATAAATTGAATCACATGTGCTTATTCAAAAAGACAATAGTCATACATAGCACTTTTAGCTTTGGGGAGTTTAAAGCTGCAAGTTTTCCATTTTGCTTATACCACATTTGGCACTTGTTAAATTACAAATCATTACACTATGAGACAAATCAGAAACTTCTGTAAATGGAACAAACCCTGATGATATTTCTCCCTGTGTTTTCACCAGTAATAAATCCAGAGATATTTCTTGGATCAAATTAATTACCCAACTGTCACCTTGCTCATACATTAGGTTATTCTGTTCTCTATGGTTTCTAGAAGGATATTAGTTGAATTATATAAGTCACATCACTCAGAGTCTGCAGTTGTTTCAACTATATAATGTTAGAGCAGTAATCCAACTGGCATGTAAATGTCATATGCAGACTTGGACTTAGACTTCAAGAATACCACCTTCTAGAGTGATTAACGAGTGCCAGCAGCTGTCATGGTTGCACGTAAAACCTAAATAGATAAGCTTAGCTCACAGCACCATGACTGATTTATTTCAAGGGCACTGTTTCAAATAACTGATACCAGAGTGGTTAATAATTTAGCAGCAATCTAACTTTTGTATTAATATAACATTACTTGGACTTCAGGCAACTTAAAATTAGAAACATAAACAATCAAAAGCTGCCTATTTGTCATTAACGATGTCAGTATCTCCACTGCAATGTTGTGGGATATGGAGGACAGCCAGACCACTGTAAGTGTTCTATGCTCACAGACCAGAGGTTGAAGGGCAAGCTCAGGTATTCTGGTCCAGCTACAGCTATTGGTGTCAGCTGTTCTTACATCTCCCATTTCCCACCTCTTTCACATTCTGTCCAGAGCAATTCTGTTCTGCTTATTTAATCTCCATGGAAGGCAGCTGGCGGTAATCCAGCAGAATCTTTCACCAGATGCTCATGGAGTGGATCAACAGTACTGAAATCAGCTGTCAGTCAGCCAGTCAGCTATAGTTCCTTTCAAACCAGGCAGCTCAACTTTTCTGCAAGTGCCAGTAAAGGTTCAGGTTTATTTCCATCTGTCTGAAAATTGGGGAAGAGAAATCTCTCAACCCACATCTACCTGAACATTGCTTGGAGCCATGGGAATAGCTTAAGTAGATAGGATAGTGTATATTCGAAATGAAGGTTTTACTGCTGTTCTTGCTACTGCTGCTGAGATATTCACCTGCAACAAACACAGGGTTAGGAGGGTATTGTAATCGATGAAACAACATGGAGCCCCATGCAGATGTTCCTGTGTGGTTTTGTGAAGCTGGTGTGTATATGTAGAAAGCACACACACCCACACTTCACAACACGAACATACTCTCAAGTATTAAAACATAGAAAATGAAGACTAGTTAACAGGCTCATAAAGAACGTTGTTATGTTAAGCATATACATGGAGATGCTAAGAGCATTTCCAATCTACCCAAAGCCAATAAAATGTCTGGGAGCATGAGGGGATCCAACTCCAACTTCACACACAGCTTTACATTGAACCTGGAGTCCATCCTTTCCCTCACGGAAGTGGTGGTGAACTCCACATTAGCACTTGTAAATTCAACTTATATAAGGTGTCTGATGGCAGAGGCCACATTATCCATGGTGGCACAAGTGGAGCTGTCCATTGCATGAGTGCTGCACTGTAAATCTAACCTGTTATTAAAGCTCAGCTTTCTGTTATCAGACTGTTACCATCATGGAAAATGTGCCGCAGCAAATTGCTGAACTAACAGATACTCTGCCCTGGGGGATTGACCGTGGCTATGTGGATTATGAATCAACTGTCCTTTCTCAGGATGACAGCATTTTCCTGCTCCCACCCCAGTCATGCTGACAGTGACTTCCCAGCTTCTCCTCAGCCAACTAGCCCAACCTGACACAACTAATGATAAGATGGTGCAGCCCCCACTGCCAACATCCTGGGGGTCACCATTAACCAGAAACTCAACTGGACTAGCCGCATATCCTGTGGTAGGCCGAAGGGCCCGCTATTGTGCTCTACAACTTTACAACACAAATACTGTGCCTACAAGAGGGACGGGTATCCCATGGTGACTGACTCAGTTCCTGACATGCCAAACCCCGCACCTACAAGGTACAAGATGCAATACTCTCCGCTTGCCTGATGAGTGTAGCTCCAACAACATTCAAGAAGCTCAACATGCCCCAGAACAAAGCAGCTACTTGATTGATATGTCATTTATCATTCCAAACATTTCTTCACTCCACACTTGTGCAATATGGCTGCAATGCATATAATCTATAAAAAAAACTTCAGTTACACACATAATCTACTCTGACAGCATCTCTCAACTCTATGATCTCTATTACCAAGAAGGACAAAAGCAAGAGGAACATCACCACCTGCAGGTGACCTTCCAAGTCACACACCATCCTGATCTGGAAATGTATTGCTGGATGTAAATCGAGGAATATAGTACCTAGCACAGTGGTAGTATTATTACTGCAGCAATCGAAGAAGGCTGCTCAACTGGAATTAGGGATAGGCAATAAGTTTTGGCCTCTTCAGCAATACCCAGATCCTGAAACAATGAATAAATTTAAAAAAATTCTGAGCTGGTGTCCTAAGCTTCTGTTGCCTTTAATATCCACCTGCAAACTTCTCCACTGGGGTGGGTTGGGTGGTGGGGAAGAGGAGAACCCCATAGAAGTAGTAAGCAAGTGAGGGCACATGGAAGACAGCATTAAGGTATTGCACAGGGTGATTAATCAATAACTGTGTGACTTTGAATGTGATTAGGTGTATAAAAATGCCTGGCATGGTTTGGTTTTAATAATTATGCAGGTGGATACTGAGATGATCTGTAACAGAGAAGTGACAAAATGGAAACTGTGCCACAGTGCCCTCCATGTGCCCTCACTTGCTTACTACTTCTATGGGGTTCTTCCCTTCCCCATTGGGTAGAAGATACAAAAGCCTGAAAGCACATACCACCAGGCTCAGGACAGCTTCTAACCCACTAATATAAGACTATTGAACAGTCTTATGATAAGATGGACTCTTGACCTCACAATCTACCTCTACCTTGTTATGGCCTTGCACCTTATTGTCTGCCTGCACTGCACTCTCTCTGTAACTGTAATACGTTATTCTGCATTCTGTTATTGTTTGTCCCCTGTACTACATCAATACACTGATGTGATGAAATGATCTGTATAGATGGCATGCAAAACAAAAATTTTCACTGTACCTCGGTACATGTGACAATAATGAATCAATTTACCAATAATAAACCAATTTACGATATGAATTCAGGATTCTCTTTATTTGTTCTCACTCATGAGCGCTGGGTATCATCGGGAGATCAGCATTTAATTTCTCATCACTAGTCACAAATGAGAGTGATGCTTTTGCAGTTTGAGGAAGCCCAGATATACTGATGGGGGGGGGGGCTCTCCAATAATAGTCACCAGACAAGCACAAGTAAAAAGGAAAATATGATTGGATGATTTGGAGTCTACTTTGCAGGTGTTGGACTTGCCAAGTGACAATCTTCTTTTCCATTAAATGTGAGACAAGTTGAGGCCTTTCCTGTGGAAGAAGCTTCAACAAGTTGCTGCCATCCATTTGGTAAATGGTGTGCCCTGCAGGCATTGTATTCGTGTTGGATCACCGTGAAAGTTCAGATTAGTTAGATGGACCACACATGGAGCTCTTTGTGATGGATAAGGTAGAAACTTGTCAGTGTGCTTCAAGTTGCACAGAAACATTCTTCAGTGTATTCAGTGTATTAAGAAACTCTCTTGTAGCCAACAGCAATGGCTGGCTGACTAACAAGAGTCCAGCAGGTTGATGAGTTTTTCAGATTCAATATAGGGATGAAGCTGGAACAAAGTTGCAAGGAGTGGGTGGCGGTCCTTTTCTGCCTAATTGTTTGGTGTACACCAAAGTGAGTTGATGATTGAGCATGGTATGAGAATACAAGTGATATTTACATGAGGAAATGGATGTAGTTTTAAGATAAGTGTATTGGCTGGATAATCTGGTAATTGGCAAGGTCCCCAAGTTTTCCAGATCCTGCCCTTGAACGCCAGTTTAACATAGTGCAATCTTCTACTGATCAATGAGACCTAGTACATTGCTGGGCCTCTGTGAGTATAATTGCCAGAGCCTGATTCCTGGATGACTTTGACAGCCAATGAAATCTCCCTTTGAGGATACTGATTATCAGAGATAAAGAATCATAGAGTCATATAGCACATACCCCTGTCATTTTCTAGCACATGGCCAATGGACCTCTCTGTCATTGTGATTCAAATGTTCACCTATATAAAACGTTGTGAGAGTTTCTGCCTCCACCACACCTCATGCAGTGCATTCCAGATTTCAATCATCCTCTGGGTGGAAAAATAATTCCTCAAATCCTTTCTAAATCTCCCACCCCTTACCTTCAACCTATGCCCTCTGGTCATATTCACTTCTGCTAAGGAAAAAATGTCTCACTATATATCTACCCCATCTATGCTCCTCATAATTTTGTGTACTTCAGTGAAGCACCACCCCCCCCCCACCCCCCAAACCACTCCACAGAAAACAAACCCAGCCTATCCAGTCTTTCCTCATAGCTGAAACGTTCCATCCCAGGCAACGTCCTGGTGAATCTCCTCTACTTTCTCTCCAGTGAATCACTTTGTCTACGCTATTGTTGAGCTTGAATATTTCAAGCATTCACAGACTACTAAACATTAACATTTCTATAAAAACACAGTTAAAAACAACTACATATATTTGAAACAATTCAATTTAATCAAATGAAAAGGAAATGACACGTCCATCCATAGCTGTTTCTTCCCATTGAAATGAGCGAGGACTAGGTTGAATTAATCAATGATTTCCCAGCCTCAGTGCACAGGAGTCCCAGGATTGGCACTCACTGAGCAGAAGTTAGGACTTCATCTTCACTTGAGAATTCAAGAGTCTCAACCAGTTAAGGAGGTAAAAGCCAGTAGTTACAAACACAAATATCAGCCTTGAAGTGAAAAGTGCCGCCTTTCAGCTTCATGCTCGTGATTCTTCCTTTCTCTCCAGAAGGGCATGCACAACTGGGGAGGGGCCAGAAGAGGTGTGGGCACCCCTCAATAGTCATTAGGTATTTATAAACTCACATGTATGCTTTGTCTGTATAAAGTGGCCTTCAAGAGCAGTCAAATTAAAGTTCTGGTGGTCACGCCAGATCTCAATAATTAAAAATTAAGGTTTTTACTTCCCAGTGTTGCCCATACTTCAGCGAGAGAGGTATCACTACACTTATTTTCTACCTTCACTCTCACATTTTGTAGAATTGCTGCTCATCTCAAATTAATTCTTTTCCTTGCTTTTTCCTAACGTAACCCGATCAGTGAGCAGCTGGTTCACGTGGATGACTGCTCTCACAGCAGAGTCTTCTGTTTAACACTTGAACATCACAGCCTACCATGGCCCAGCAGTGAGAGTGATCTGTCCTCCCTCTCTCTCCATTCTCCACGTCCAATATATAAATCAAGTATTAGTGTCAGAGTAAAGCTGGAAGCTTTGATAAATTTGCATCATCATACATTTAACATGACAGGAATCTAGCTAAAAATCAATTACTTTAGCATTCTGTGTGACATTCAAAGTGATGTGAATCAGATGATTCACTAAACATGAGTAGGTGCAGCTGGAGGTAGCACAAGAGACCAGGGATGAGTTGATCAGCAGGCAGTTCAGAGTTTAGCTGTGCAGAAGCGGACAAAGCTACAAAGCACATGGTGTCAATATTTTATGAATGGATGATTTTTGTTCACCAACAATTGCTATAATACACCAGCTGGTATGTTATAGCCCATTACCACTTGTGAAATTCCTATATTAAATTCAGCTGCCCTAAGCAAAGTGATGTTAGGCTCAAAGTTGTAGGTCCTCATGCAAATGTTTTCTAATGTGCTGTCCATAGTGGAATTCCCTGTGATGGCAGTCCTGTTTCTTTTTCATTTTGAGCCTAACTAAAATTCTGTGCATTGTTTATTTTCTCCCACCAGCATGAACACTGGTAATTCATGGTAAAAATCGGTTAAGTATTGGCAGAGCTACTTTGAAATAATTTTGCCTTTTGACATACAAAGAATTTGTACAAAATTTAAAGCACATTCATTCTCCCCTTCTGAATCTTTATTTCAGATATTACTAAGCATGCTATCATTTTTTTAACTTGGTGACAAGTTTGGAAATAAAGTTTGGAAATATAATTAATGAATCATCCTCACCAGAGAGAAAGGGCTCCCACTGAAGTGACTATTTGTAAATAATCTCTGTTCCTGGATCCTGGAGCTCCTGAAATAGAATAAATAGATTTATAATTTATACAAATACTGCAGAATGTTAACAGCAGAAAAGTGGAAAAAATACTTTGGCCTCTTGGCACTGTCACTTAGTTAAGCATATTGTTATCAGAATCAGATTTATTATCACTGACATATGTTGTGAAATTTGTTGTTTTGTGGCAGCAGTACAGTGCAAGACATAAAAATTACAGTAAGTTACAAAAATAATTTTGATACTACTACAATACAATTACTATAAGTTACAAAAATAAATCAACAAAGATGATTTGTTATAAAATGTGGAAGGCAGGAAAAAGAGCAAGGAAATATATGGCACAAGCAATGAGACAGATCTTTCTGAAAACCCTGTAACATTATTGACTCACAGCCACTTGCAGAGGTGTCACTAATATAATTACCAAGGAATTGGATCATGTATCACTGTCTTTTTCAATGTTATGTAATCCAGAATCAATTTTGTCTGGAGTAGTCATGCTAGCATCAATTTCTGGGTGAAATTGTGGTTGTCCGATGTCTTCCAGCCTCACATACGTACCTCCAATGTTGGTTATTGTGAAACAATCCTTCAACTTTCTGCAACCTAAGTTGGAGTTCCTAAGCCCAGAAAGTGACACGTGTTGAACAGTTCCAAAAAGTAAACAAGAAGCACAATACACTGCATTCTTCATTTAGATACCTTTTAAGCAGACAATCTGCTTACATTGGGACCCCTCCAAATCCAGCACCAAAACTTACTGGAGACTACTCATAAACACTCCAAAGTGCTGAGTCTCTGTTTACACTATCAAGTGCTTTTTGGAGAAAGTGAAATGTGAGAAAAGATGTTTCTAGGGTTTGTGCACCATGCTTCTGATTTTTTTTCTCTATTCACATATCATTTCTTCAGAAGACACTGCTTTTGCTATCATTACTATGCTTATGGACAGATGATCTTTTATAGGATTTGGACTACTTCATTTTTGAAGTATCGCTATTTGTACTTCTTGATTACTGATAAAAGTCACTTAGCTTCGTTGCAATAAGACAATGGTTAGAAATCTTTTTTGCCTAGAAACTGGATTGCACAGGTCAAGTTTTGTGCACTGCATAATTCCATTTCAATCCATTCAGGTTTTCCATGATGTACTAACTCAGTGAAGTACATGGACATGCCCAATAGCTTTGTTAAGTTTGTGAGGGCTTCGCCATCATAATCAAAAGAGAATATAAACAAAGATTGCTGGAGATACTCAGCAGGCAGCATCTGTGGAGTGACAAACAGAGATAATTACTGAGTAGTTTCTGTTTTTTTTAGGATTTGCAGTTTTTTTGTTTTTTGATTACTTAAAGGGGACCTCTTATAACTGGTACCAGTCTAGTAATGGGACCTTAGAAAGGTCGTCTTTAAGAAATGTCTTCTGCCTTAGAAACTACTCTGAAATATGACACAATTTACCTCAGTGAGAGGAGGAGAAAATGTTCAGGGGATTATATATCTAAAAGAATGGATTATACTTATCGGTTTAGGAGAATATAGTTCAGAATGCATTTCCATGGCTTTCCAAGATGTGTACTGGTGATCTTTGTCTCATCTTATCAGATGGTACAAAGAGGAATTAAACAATAAGTGAGGAGTGAGACAACAAAACATGATTTTAATGTTGTGTCATAATCTGATTTTAACTGCTTTATTGAAGAGTTGTCAAGAAGCAACTAAGGTTTAAGTATACAAATTATATATTGCAATATTATTATTTAAACACAACACATATATATTTAATACTTTTTAAATATATTAATAAAATTAAAATAATTGAACTTAATCACTCCTGCCTTTGCCCTGTCAAAGGATTTTCTTTATTTTAAATAGCATTACTGGTGCACTGTTTGAATGTAGAAATATTTTAGTCATGGATTCTGAAATAAGGGTCTTCTCCTCCCTGTAATGGCAGAAATATTATTACCAACTGGACTTGGTTCCTGAAATAAAAACTGAAAATGTTAGAAACACTAAGCAGGTCAGGCAGCATCTGTGGAAAGAGAGAAAGAGTTAATATTTCAAATACTTCAAAGCAAACATTTTTGCTATGCTTATTATGCACCAGACATGGTTTTTGAAATGTCTTAGTTCTCATCATCAGCTGAGACTTCAAAGTTGTTTTACTCTGAAGTCTTCAGTATAATGAAATTTCAAGAGAGCTTCCTGGAAATACAGAAAAGTACTTACTTTTTATATGTGGAGAGAGTTCAGTGGCTTTAACAGCCTTAGGCTGTGTGCCACAAGTGGGATAATTTTACAGTAACAGGTATGGATTCCCAATGGCTCTTCCCTTCCTTGCATTGTTAAAGGGGGAGGTGACTTACTGCAGGATGCAGAACATGATACAACATTTGAGGAGAACGCATCTTACAAGCTATTGCAATTTCTCTCGCACTCCAGATAAAATTCAGCTCAGATAAATGTACCTAATGTGAGACAAGTATACATCCCCAAGGAGGTATTAGGGATGATGTCCAAGTTACTGCATAAAAATTGCACCCGAGAATAGATGCCCTGCCAGCTGTGGCTTTGAAAATTATCGTACCAGTAAATTTTTATCTTCATTTCAGCTCAGGGATTTGGATTTGTTTATTCACTCCAGTGGGCTGGCTTCCCTAATGGAAAATGTCATTTCTAGGAGAGACCCCTCCATGAAGGCTGCACCCACTCCCTCTAATATCGTGTCTATGAGCTGCCATGCAAAATATTGTATTCCCTAATGTCTAAAGGGAATATATCTGTGCTTCTGTGTTGGCAAAATCAACAGAGAAGGTTGGATACCTGGATTCTATTGCTCACTTGAGAAATATAGGTACAAAGTTGGTTATACCCAATTGCCATCAGTGTACTAAACCATGGATCTTAACCATCGATAAATGGGCAAGCTGTCAGAAAGCAGACTGTAGATCCTGAAAGCCCTGGGAGTCAGTAGTTCAGCCTCAGCATCTGAAAGGCTGTACAAAGGGTATTATCCAATATTTTCTCTACTGTCATTTGCAGTTTGCATTTCTATTTCAAAACTTAAACTCACCTTCTATTTCCACAGGTATTTTCAGACCAGCTGAATATTTCCAGCACAGAAGGAGGCTAATCAGCCCATCAGGTCCTAACAAAGCAACCCCATTGATTTTATTGCACCTCTCCTTTTCCCCGTAGCCCTACAATTTATTCTCTCTCACATATCCATTAACTCTCCTTTGATTCTTTGGCCATTACCTACACAAAGGGGTAATTTACATGAACCAATGTAAACCTACTAGCCTCCATTGATTTTGTTTGTCACTGTCCCTTGGGTCATTTATGGTGGTCCTTGTAACCTGAAATTCTATTCACACCCTTGTTATTAAGGCCGGATTCAGGCAGGGAATCTCTTACAGAATAGTGTTCAAATAGGTTGGACCATCTCACTGTTGGTACAGTGAGTTCAGGCTGGCTGATCACTCAACCACATTTCTGCCTTGGGAGTTAATATCAACTCCCATGATTTAACATAAGATCCTGCTCATGATGTAGGCTGGGGGCAGTATTAATTTTGTTTGTGGATTGAATTGCAACCCTCAGGGTTTACCTACATAAATTTACCTCCACCATTAAACCAATGTGTAGAAGTGTTTCATTGAAATATGTTATACATTTGTGCAATAAGATTACAAAGCATCATTGCCAAAACATTATTACATTATTAATTAAAACAGAATACTGGAAACGTTCAGCACATTTTATATCATGTATTGTTTATTCCTGACCTCTCCTGTTTTTATTTCCGATTTCCTGCATCTGCATTTAGCTTTCAAATGCTTCTTGTTGGTTTTCTAATTACAGTCCTTTAAACCTGTAATTTGAACATTGAAAATACATTATTTAGAGATTAGTTTAATGTAGTATATTCCCAAATATCTGATTTTCTTCACCTTGAGCATGATTTTCATGACAAATTTGGTAGTCCTCTGTTTTTTCCTGTACTTACAGTACTTGGAAACAGGGTCAGGCAGCAGAAATTATCAGTTATGAAGCCACATTTATTTATATTGGCTTAGTCCCAAGAAATCAAGTCTACAGTAAATCACACACTGTACAGTTCGTGGCTTTCAAACATCTCATTTGGTTAGAAGTATAGTTTGCCTCCAGATAGTCCAACATAATATATGATACTGCTCCCTTAATGTTAAAATCATTATTAGTGTTTAAAACTGTGAAATACAAAGATTTTATCATGTTCTGACTTTTTCATCCACTCTGTCTCTCTAGAAATATTCACCCTTTAAATTTCAAGTCACCTAAGGACATGATAGAGATTGAAATTTAGCAATTTTATATTATTTTACTTCTCAGTGCAAGACTGGCTCTTTTTAGTTACTAAAATTTTTCTTTAGTTGTACGTTTCACCTTTTGACCTTTAACCATGCCTCACATTGTCACATACAACCTACTTTGGGGTTCATTGAAATTCTAGGTTGAGAGAGAAATTAATCATGCTTATTGCAGACTAAGTGGGTTAGATACCTGCAGTGGGTCTGCTGGTGTCTTTGGCAAAACCAGGTATCGTCAAGTTTAGAGGTATATTAGATTGCCTATGTGTGTATCAGGCATTTTCCCATTCTGGCTATCCAGTTGAAATTACGTTTGGATTTGATGATATATGAATCTAACTGTGTAAGTATTAAAAATTGTGATATAGGGTCTTTGACCTGAAACACTAATGCTGTTTTCTGTTCCACAGATGCTGCCTGACCATCTGAGTGCTTTCAGAATTTTCTGTTATATTATATAAAATGGATTAGGGACACAACTTTGTCGCCTGCTCTTAGAAGGGATTCAAATTGTGAATGGTCAGTTCCTATCAATTTTATGGTGTGAAAGTAATCTGGCAATTTTAATTGCCAATATGCCTCTTTTCTGCCAAACAAGTAGGATGGGGCATCTGCTTGAGGACTCTAAAAGACTGCTTAATATGGGCTCCAAATGATTATTGGATATAATTGCAGCATTGTTCAGGCACCAAGGTTTCCTAGGATTCATTACCTGAGTATCATAGGTTTGGTCTAAGTTTGAAAAAAAGAGCTGAATTCCAGAGTAGAAGTGAGAGAGACTACCCTTGACATCAGGCAGCATTTGACCAAGTGTGGCATCAAGGAGCCCTGGTAAATGGCATGAATGGGAAAGTACTCCAATTATTAGAGTCATGCCTTAGCAAAGGATGATGATTGTAGTTGTTGCAGATCAATCATCCCAGTTGCAGAACATCACCACAAGAGTATCTCAAGCCAATGTCCTAGGCCCAACTATCTTCAGCTACTTCACTGATGATCTTCCTCTTAGCATGTCAGGCATAGGGAGGCACGTTGATGATTGCACAATGTTCAGTTCCGTTGACAATTCCTTGGCAAATGAATCAGCCTGTGCCTGCAGACAAGACTTAGATAACATGAAGGCATGGACAGATAAGTGACCGGTAACATACATGCCACAAATCTGCTAAGCAATGACCATCTCCAATAAAAGAAAATCTAACCACCTGCTCTTGAAATTCACTGGCATTACCATCACAGAGTCCCCACCTGGGGGTCAAGAGACTCATCTGAAACTTCCTGTAGCAAGCGAATCTTTGTTTCACACCCCGAATTCTTTCCCTTTTCTACATGGCACAAGTCAATGGCATGTTGAAATATTCTCCACTTGCCAGAATGAGTTCAGCTCCAAGAACACAAAGGGTAATTTACAGTAACCAATTAAATTACCAACCTGCATGGCTTTGGAATGTGGCAGGAAACTGGAGCATCCAGGGAAAACACATGCAGTCACAGGGAGAACATGCAAACTCCACATAGACAGCACCAGAAGTCAGGATTGGACTCAAGTCGCTGGAGCAGTGAGGCTGCAGCTCTACTCACAACACCACTGTGCCGCCCTTGCACTATCATTCCACCCTTACAGCACAGAAGCTCATTGAGCCCAACTCTTGGAAAAATCTTTCCTTTTAGTTCCACTCTCCTGATTTTTCTCAATACCCCTGCAAGTTATTCCACTTCAAGTGTTTATCTAATTCATCTTTCAAGGTTATTATTGAATTTTCTAGCACTGTTTTTCCTGACAATGTATTCCATAGTACCCCACAGACAGAAACATTTGCAGTAAAATATTTACTTCCAAGTTTCCATTGTTAGTAGTTAATGAGAGAAAAACACAGACATGCATTCATATGGTGCTTTTACAGCTAGTAAAGTGCTTTAGAAATGCAGTTACTATTGTAATGTTTAAAACGTAGCAGCCAATTTATACACAGCGTGTTCCCATTACATCAATTTGATAACAACCTAACAATATGTTTTGGCATTCTGAATGCAGAGGTATATATTTTGGCCTGAACATGGGGAATAACTCTTAGATTTTTTTTCAAAATAATGCCATTGGAGCTTATATGTTCCCTGCTAGAACAGACCTGTCAGTTTAACATTCCACCTGAAAGACGAGACAACAATGCAGAAATCCCTCACTTCTACATTGGAGTGTCTGCCTAGTGTCAGTTTGGTATGGGGCTTGAAACTCCAACCTTCTGACTCCGGGCAAAAGAGCACCAACCAAGCCACAGTTATATATGATGAGAAGGAGGAACAGCAGAAACTGGTAACTAAACTTGAGTTAGCAGCTTCCCCAACTTCTCTGTAATGTCCTTCTTTCCAATGATTTCCAGAGCTCCTCTGTCATGTGATGTTAATGCTCTAAAGGTTCAGCATCTGTCACCTTTGAATTAGATAATAAACCAAAGAGTTTGCTTCCTGTTTTTCAAAATAACTTGAGAAACTGTTTTGGCATTCTCCAGGTTATTACATTCCTCCAGGCCTGTTTCCTCCTAAAGGGAGATTAAAAGAAACAAGAAGTTACAGTTATTAAGGAAATGTGCTGTAAGATCGAAGCAATGTCACAGTTGGTCTAATGATACCTGCCTGTAACAATCATATATTTTAGCTGAAATTATTCTTTTGGGCTGAGGTTGTAAGGATGAGAGTGAGAGAATATTTCTACACCAAGATTGGAGAGTAAAGTGCTTCCAGCCACCATGGATATTTACACAAATTTTGAAAGCACTTTAAGGAATATTCAGAAGGATGTAATTGCAAATGCCTCATCGTGGCTATCCCTTGAGGTCGAGGATGATGGTCTTCATTCCGTTGATCTATTTATGGGCTCTCAAGTGGCTTATGAGTCCAATCTTGGCTCTGAAAGTTCTTCCGCATTCAGGACAGGTAGTTCCAGATGGCAGAGCGGGCTTTGGTTGTTGCTGCCTCTCTTTCCATTTTCTTCTCTTTTCTTCTAGTTCTGCACATCTGTTGGTTTTGAAAGTTGCTGTTCCTTCTCAGATGATGGTTTGCCAGAGTTTCCTGTCCTTGGCATTGGTTTCCCAATTGTTGATGTCAATGTTACATTTCTTCATGTTGGCTTTTAAGACGTCTTTGAATCTCTTCTGTTGTCCGCCTCTTTTATGTACAAATGCCTAGGTAAGCTTGGTATATTACGCAAACATGGGCTCACTCCCATACCATTAAGCTGTCCTGCTAATGCATTGAACTGTTTCCACCCATGCTTGCACACATACTACATTGGAGAGGATTCAGTGGCACTATGGTGTTCTTTTCTCAATCCTCCTGGATTGCACTTTATAGGTGTCTCTTGTACTTACTACCAATAGGAAGTCAATCCTCAACATCAAGTCCTAAGAGAACAACACTCACTAAATGCTGGAGGAACTCAGCGGGTCAGGCAGCATCTACGGAGGGAAATGAACAGTCGATGTTTCGGGCCGAGACCCTTCATCAGGACTGGAAAGAAGGAGGGCAGAAGCTGGAATAAAAGGGTGGGGGTAGGGGGAGGAGCACAAGCTGGCAGGTAGTAGGTGAATCCAGGTGAGAGGGGGAAGGTAGTAGGTGGGGGGGGGGGTAAGTCGGAATGATGTGAGAAACTGGGAGGTGATAGGTGGAAGAGGCAAAGGGCTGAAGAAGATGGAATCTGATAGGAGAGGACAGTAGGCCAAGGAATAAAGGGAAGGAGGTGGGGAACCAGAGGGAGGCAGGTGTGGGTGATGGGCAGGTCATGACAGCAGGGGAGGGGAAAGAGAAGGGGTAAAGGGGCCAGAGAGATAAGGGAAAACAAAGGTGGGGAAGGAACATAGAGGAGTGGTTACTGAAATTTAGAGAAATTGATGTTGATGCCGTCAGGTTGGAAACTACCATAACAGAATATGAGGTGTTGTTCCTCTAATCTGTATCTAGCCTCAACTTAGCAATAGACAGGCATGTCAGTGTGGGAATGGGAAGTGGATTTAAAATGGGTGGCCACTGGGAGATCCTGGATGTTACGGCAGACAGAGCGAAGGTGCTCGCTGAAGTGATCCCCCAATCTGAGTCAGGTCTCACCGATGTAGAGGAAGCCGCACCAGGAGCACTGGATGCAATAAATGACACTGATGGATTCACATGTGAAATGTCCTAAGGGAGGATCGTTTTGGCCCCTCTACTTTTGTGGTTTACTCCATTTATTCTAAATATTCTTTCACAGGAACGTACCTTATTTCACAGAGTGTTCCATTCTGGATGCCTGTCTGTTTAAATTGTAACAACACAGGATTTCACAAGATCAGAACTGGCAAGTTTCATCTCAAAAACATTTCATGAAAAGCAAAGATGAATGATCCGCAGTTCGATCAGGTGTGCTTTCTGAACCATCTGACCACTGGTCTGGCTCTTACGTGATTAGAATAGAAATGCAGCAAGTCCAATTCAAAGGAAATATTGAAACAATCAGAGCCTATGGCTTTAAAATGTTGGTTTATCTCAACAACATCATCAGAATATTAAAAAGTGGTATATTTTACATCAGAATATTAAAAAGTGGTATATTTTACAAATAATATTACTTATGAGTACCACCAACTGATGTTCTTTTAATGCTGTACAAGGATACTCGATGGCTTAGTTCACAGGCACAATGTGCAATTGATAAAAGGTCTCACATGTTTTACCCGGTCTGCTGGGACTATTGTGCTCACATATATTGGTATTGGGAATATAATACAATTGACCTCAACTTTTCTGGGTTAGATGAATAAAAATTCCCTATGGGTCTTGATTTTAATTGTTTCTGTATGACTGAGGATGAGTGAAGGGGCATTTGTAGCTATCGAGTGAAGTAAGAAAAAGCAGACAGACAACTCATGGGCATTTCTGTTAAGCAATTTGAAAGGGATGTAACTGCAATTGCAAGACATTCTTAGTATTCTGAACTGGCGTGACTGTTTGGAAATAATAAAATCAAAATCAATAATGAACAACCCACAAATACTAAAGTTCAATTCTTGAATGGCCTTTTTTAGAAAGGTATTGAAGGACAACCAACAATTACTGAATTGTATATAAGCACAAATCACTATTTTCAAATTTTTAAGTGTGAAGTTTAAAAAAGAAAGTAGTTCAACAGCATGTCACGATCTAACAGAAAGTTTATATTCTTAAACAGTGGGACTAATCTTGCATGTACACTTTACCAGTATGGAATCCCATTCTACCGATAGCTTATGACAGCGATTTGGTGCATATTGCACTCAAAGATCCCAATATATCTGAATTTGTGATATCTTTATATGTGGGTGAGGACATTGCTGGATCATGGACTCAAAATAATATCTGGTATGCAGTAACAGAGCTATCAACCTGTTATATATGAATTCATAAAAAATATTTTCTGGTTTTCAGTTTTTTAAATAATATTATGAAAGGAAGTTTGTATATAATATCTGAAAAAAGGATAAAGCAAATACAAATTAATATCACATAATTTAAATGTGAACAGAGAGTAAAACAAGAATTAAAGAATGAAGGACATTGGTTTGAAAAAAGAAAGAATGAATAACAAGATTAAAGAATGAAGGACATTGGTTTGATTTAAGTTATTAAAGAAGCACTCAGAATTTATGCATGTCCCTCAGAAACCTCCCAAAGAATGATTGAAATGACTGTTACAGTGCAGCTATTTTGGCCTCAGCAAAACCGAGCAAATAGCAGTATATGCTGACTGAGTAAGGAATAGTGACTCATACATTAGAGAAACAGTCTTATTTCAGCTAGTGCTGTGGGATTTTTAACATACACCTGATGTTAAAGCATAGCAGCCACAATGGTGTAGCACCTCCTCTTGTTTTACACTTGGGTGTTATTCTACATTATTTGCTTAAATTATTGAGTGAGGCTTAATCAACACCCTTAAGCCAGAAGGCCATCAGCTTAACTAAACCAACAAGTAACGATGGTAAATTAAATTTTATCAAGTTATAAATAGGCAGTAAAGTGTCACATAAAAAGCTAATCAAGCAATAATCATAAAAAGGACAACTGGCTGCAAAGCAGCAGCAAGAAGCATGTTGCTGAATGTGATTTGGTTTACTTTAGAATATGACTTACTCAAATACATTCCTGTTTTTGCCTTGGTACATCTCTAATAGCATTTAACCAACATATTTTGATATCAAATCTGTACTTCTTAAACATTATTTTAAAATTATATTGATTACCTGTCAAGCTTAGATATTTTCAGTTTCACGGCTTCCCGACTTTTCATTACGATTTAAGAAGAACATTGCATTTCAGGACATTCACTTTTGCAGAACGTTTCTTCCATTTATCTATTAAAGCTCGATTGATATTACATTGTAATTGCACAAGATGATGCTGGTCATATTCTTGAAGATACCGCTCTCTTTTGTGTGCAAGGGACTCTGTACAAATCTAGTCACTGAGTACTCTGACGTTTAATGATTGACACCAAAACAACCACAGAGACAACTTGAAGAGTCTCAACAATTGTCAAAATCAGGACAAATGCTACAGAGCAGCACCAATCAGCTCTGTGCAGGATAGGATCTGGTTTACTTTCATAATATGACTTGTCGCTCCCCAGCAGGATTGTGATGACTAAGGAAAGATATTGCTGTATTGTATATTGTTATTAACAAGCCTTTGGCTGATTAGTGTGATTCTCTAGCACCATCTTGCAGCTGAATTTAAGAATTTACGGAACTTGAGATACCTACGAATCAGAAAATAGGACTACGATCTATATGCTGGCAACATAGATTTTTAATATTTGTTTCAAAATATAATATAAACATTTCTCTAATATTTGAGCAAAAAAATCTGAAGACCATGCTAAAAAACATTTGTTTAATGTATGTACCATTAGAACAGTGGGTTCTGTTTCACACAGAAGATTTCCAGATGACTGATATTTTTAATAGCACTAAATCTAAGCATTAGTAAGTATAGAAAACTGACGACTCTATTGCCAATTTTCTCTGTAGAACAAGATGTTAAATTAAAAAGGTGATAAAGTCCCATTTTAGCAATGTACTGAAATTAATTTTGCTCCAAACAATCACACATTAATTCACTTGTGATCTGAAAAAATGTGGCTGTATCCCTCTTGCACTCAAATGCTTGTTTTCATCAACACTGTTTGTAATTGCAATTAACATTTCCAATTTATACCAATGCCAACACAACATCAACTCCCTTTTCAGCTTCTGTAAATATTTTTGCAGGGAATGGCTTACAACCAATATTTTATTCAAATGTTGCCCATATCAGAGAATGCTGTTCTTTTGAAAATGGTAGTTTGACTAAAATGCTGGAATGGCTTTGATTTTGGTAATTTAAGGTTAAGGAAACAATTTTCCTTCTCTTACTCACTGTTTATGTGCAAGGTTGAACTTCAGGGGCTTATTTATTTTGCCTTCATAAAACACAAAAAGAAATAGGAAAAATTGAAACATAATATATTAAAATAATTGGTAAATTGGTTTATTATTGTCACATGTACCGAGGTACAGTGAAAATTGTCTTGCATACTATGCATACAGATCAATTCATTACCCAGTGCATTGAAGTAATACAAGGTAAAACAATAACAGGATGCAGAATAAAGTGTTACAGTTGCAGAGAAAGTGCAGTGCAGGTAGACAATAAGGTGCAAGGTCATAACAAGATAGGTTGTGAGGTTAAGAGTCCATCTTATTGTACTAGGGAACTGTTCAATAGTGTTATAACAGTGGGATAGAAGCTGTCCTTGACCCTGGTGGTACGTGCTTTTAAAGTTAATTCCATCTGAAGTCTATCCATTTTTGGTTCAGCTTAAGTCTGTGCATAGCTTTGGGATGAAAGTGGAAATTTAAGTAGTAAATGTAAAAATTGTGGAGATCTCCCAGTTAACTAACCAACACCAAGGCACCATTAGGTTTCCATAATGGAGGCATCATGAATGGAAAAGCTCTTATGAATGGATGTCAGTGAAGAAGATGCCTGACAGGTGTTTCTTGTTCTCCAAAACGGTAGCGTCAGGGGTAAAGTTGCCTCTCCTTGAGAGACACATAGTTAGTTGAGACATTCTATTCCTAACAAAATTGCTCATACAGACATCTGATGGGATCATTAAAATATGTGCATGGATAACTATCTATTAATCTGAATGATTCTTCAGAAGTACTTCAAGCACCTCAAGCAGTACTTGGTTGGTTAATTGGCTACTGTAAATTATTCCTAGTGACAAGAGGAGTGGTAAGAAGAGTTGATGGCTATGTAAGAAAGAATAAGTTGCAGGTCACAGAAATAAGGAAAGGGAGATTGGGACTAATGTAATGCTTTACCAGAAACTGGCATTGACTCAATGGGCCGAATGGCCCCCTTCTATGTTGTAATAAATAAGTTACCAGTTTACAGCATGCAAAGAAGCAAGTCAAAACAACCAGGTGTTTGCTTTGTCTAATTGCCTGCAACTCACCATGACATCAACTACTTATGGGGCCATTGCTTTAGCTACCTGGCAGTGATTATGGGACACAATCTTTCAGGATCTAAGTAAGCAGAGAGGCAAATGCCAAGCTGTGCCAACAGGTGCAAAGGTATCATCAACTGCCATGCAAGATAAAGCAGCTACATGCAGAGATAATAATAATTACTCCTCCACCTTCTTTCATCTGTGTCGCAATACTGTCCTTCTGCATAAGACCATCAATTATAACAGACTACAATTTCCTCATAAATACCTCATGCAGCTCCACCCGGCCTTCAGCAGTCATCAGACTGAGGCAATTTGTTGGGCTGCTTTGTCATTTGTCGGTAGATCTATTGTGCACCTAACATCCCTAATGCAACATCATCACTTGTTCTTGCAGTTTTGTCAAGGGAAGAAAAAGGCCTTAAGTTTAAAATGTTAAAAATAAAAAATGACGATTTATTGGATAGTTGTTGATGCTTGCTTAGACTTACACTGGATTCAGTCATTGCAAAGGGGAGAGAAAAATTAGAATGTTTCTTGAATGGCAATCTTCCCATGAAACAACTTTTTCCTACATTGTTTCACTATACCCACATTATTGGTAGTCATGGCATTCACAGATGCAAAAACGTGTTTTCAACTTAGAATTGCTGAACTGAGATTCTGACACTGTGATGCATCAGGGACAAGAAAATATACCATTGTTCAAAGAGGCAGTCATGTCCCTTGGATTGAGAACTGCAGAACTGGTCAGTCAAGAGGAACAGGGAAGTATGAATAGGAGTGAAGACACAAGAGACTGCAGATGCTGGAATCTGGAGCAACACACTAGATGCTGTAGGAAAATGGAGAGTCAACATTTCATGGCCCACTGAGTTCCTCCAGCATCTCATGAATAAGATTGAGTTAGGTATGGAAATCCTTAAGGTAACTCTGGAGGAACCTCTCCCTTCATTTGTTCAACAGCTATGAAACTCTTGTAGGCTGTGTGGACAAGAGCAGAAATTGCAGGGAAGATCAACAAACTGACCACAGCACTGTGATACAGGGAGCCATTCCATTTGGAGGAGTAGAAAGGGGTGAAGTATTGATAGGAAACAATAATTAGGGGATAGGAAACAGTATAATTAGGGAGAACAGCTACTATTTTTCTGTAGCTGTGAGTGTGAGCCATCAAGCTAATGTTGTCTGCTTAATACTAGAGTTAAGGGCATCTCCTCAAGGCTGGAGCGGAACATGGAGTGGGAAGGGAAAGACCCAGTTGCTGTAGCCCATATGGGAACCAACAACATAAATAAGACAAAGAGGGAGGGTCTACTGAAGGAATATGAGAAATTATAACACAAATGGCAGAAATAATAGTCTCTGGTTTACTACCTGAGCCACATACAAAATGCCATAGTAGTATTAATATCAGAGAAATGATCAGTGGACAAGTAGGTTTAAGTTCATGGGGCTCAACACCAGACCTGGGGAAAGAGGAGATTATTCTGTTGGGTCAGGTTTTACTTGAATGAAGCTGAAGTCGGTGTACTAGTGAATTGAATAAAATTTTAACAATAGTAGAGGAGAGAGTTCAGGTGAGGAGAGATTTAGAAAGTTAAGGAGAAAGAACAAACTTGCTAGATAACAATTTGCCAGAACCCATTAATTTTCCACAGAGATCAGTGTACCTGGCTCTTCAGCTCAATGTGATCCAAGACCTCCTGTGGAATTAATGCTGAGTCCAGTGACAGAGCAAGAGGTTACATATGGCAGCATCTGACCTTCCATGTGTTCCTTATAAAATGCCATGGCAGATCCACTAGAAGGTCATTTAATTATTATCAAGCATATATGTAATCTATTATGCCAACTGTACAGACAGAAACAGCTGTTTAGAAGAGCAGAGAGGGAAAGTACGTCATTGTATTTACAATTACACTCATTTATGCTCATAAACAGCTGACACACACGATACCAATGCCAAACCTATACAAGTACCTCAGGATGTAATTTCTTTTCTTCAAGTTCAAGTTTATTGCCATGGGCATACATACCCAGGGTATAAATGCTATGAAAATTAGCTTTTTGCAGCAGCAGCATAGTACATGACAAATATAAATTACATCAACTTAAATTAACATAAATTATTCATAACCTACATGACAAAATAAATAAAAATAAACTTAACGACATTAGTGCAAGTTGAGGGAAAGTATAGTTTGAGGTAGTATTAGGGTTTTTCAGGTCAGTTCAAGAACCTGATGGCAGTGGGGAAGAAGCTGTTGTTGAACCTTGAGGTGGGGGTCTTCAGGCTCCTGTGCCTCCTGCCTGATGACAGCAATGAGAAGAGGGCATGGCCCGGGTGGTGGGGGTCCTTAATAATGGATGCCACCTTCCTGAGTCATTGCCTCTTGTAGATATCCTCGATGGTAGGGAGGGCTGTACCCGTGATGGATACCACTCTCTGTAGCCTCTTACATTCCCGTGTGCTTGAGTTCCCATACTGGGCCTTGATGCAACCAGTCGGAACGCTTTCCACCGTACATCTGTAAAAGGTTGTCAGAGTTTTTGACGACATGCTGAATCTCCTTAAACATTTAAGAAAGTAGAGACGCTGGTGCGCCTTCTTCGTGGTTGCACCTATGTACTGGGCCCAGGATAGGTCCTCCAAGATGTTGACACCCAGGAACTTGAAGCTCCTCACCCTTTCTTCCGCAGACCTTTCAGTGAGGACTGGTGCTAGTTCACCTGACTTCCCCTTCCTAAAGTCCACAATCAGTCCTTTGGTTTTGCTGACGTTGAGTGCAAGGTTGTTGTTAACAGCTGACCTATCTCACTCCTGTACGCCTTCTTGTCACCATCTGTGATTCTGCCAACAACAGTGGTGTTATCAGCGAATTTGTAGATGGCGTTGGAGCTATGCTTTTAGCCACACAGTCATAGGTATGGAGAGAGTAGAGCAGGGGGCTAAGCACGCAGCCTTGCAGTGCGCCTGTGTTGATTGTCACTGAGGAGAAGTTGAGGTTTCCGATTTGTACTTTCTGTCAAGGATCCAATTGCAGAGGGATAAGACAAGATATCTTTATTAGTTACATGTACATCAAAACACTCAGTGAAATGCATCCTTTGAGTAGTGTGTTCTGGGGGCTGCCCACAAATGTCGCCACACTTCCGCCGCCAACATAGCATGCCCACAACTTCCTAACCCGTCTGTCTTTGGAATGTGGGAAGAAACCGGAGCACCCAGTGGAAACCCACACAGTCATGGGGAGAACGCACAAACTCCTTACAGACAGCAGCTGGAATTGAACCCGGGTCACTAGCACTGTAATAACATTGTGCCCAGGTCTTGGACCTTGATGATAAGTTTTGAGGGGATGATGTTGTTGAATGTTGAGCTGTAGTCAATGAACAACAGCCTGACGTACATATTCTGGTTGTCCAGGTGGTCCAGAGCAGACTAGAAAGCCAGTGAGATAGCATCTGCTGTGGACCTATTGTGGCGATAGGTGAACTGAAGTGGGTCCAGGTCCTTGCTGAGGGAGGAATTGATTTGAGCCATAACCAACCTCCCAAAGCACTTCATTATAATGGATGTAAGCGTTACTGGGACAGTAGTCATTGAGGCAGGTCACCCTGCTCTTCTTGGGCACCAGGACAATTGATGTCATCTTGAAGCAGGTGGAACCCTCAGACCACAGAAGCGAGAAGTTGAAGATGTTCCTGAATAGTTGTTGTGAAACAGATTCGAGGTCTCGAAGGGCAAGGACTCTGAACACAGTCTTAGAGGTAAATGATTTATTTACAAAGACAAACACAGGGAAAAGGTAACGGGAACAACACACACACGTGCATGGTTGATAGCGAGCGTGGGAGAATCGCAACAGGGGTAAAATACACACATGCACACAACAAACTGAGTACATACAATCAAGGAAAAACAATACGATACCCGCCACCCCCTTGACTCAGTGCAGGCACGGCTCTATGCTACCGGGAATACTAACTAATTTCTCCAGCGCTGGTCCACGGTTCCTCGGCCTGGGATGAAGCAGATGCTCCTAACCCTATTAAACAGTGCATACCTTACCAACAAGGGATCCCTCGAGACAAAAGAGGCCAAGCCAAGCACATGTGGCACTCTTTATAGTGCTGGAGGGTTGGGGGGTCCAGCCCAGGTAATTTAAAAAGGCCACTGGCCCGGTGCCAGCAAGGACTAACCGATTACAAAGGCCAATGGTCAGGTGTGCACTGATGGGTGGGGCGGTGGCCAAACCTTGATTGGCAGTAGTGTGTCTTCCAACCAGGTAGGGGCAGTGCTGTCACGTGACAGCCACGACCCTCCACAATACAATAGTCCGGCCAGTTAGCATAGTAGGTTTTTAGCTCTCGACTAGGTATGCCATCAGGACCTGATGCCTTGTGAGGGTTCCTCCTGAATACCCTCCTGAAGGATATTCTGATGGCAGCTTTCAAGACTGAGATCGCAGGGTCATCGGGTGCTGTGGGGACTTGCGCAGGTGTGTCATTATCCTCTCTCTCAAAGTGTGCAGAGAAGTGCATCAGCAAGTGATGTGTCATTGCCGTTTACGCTGTTTGTTCTTGTTTGTAGGAGGTGATGGCGTGCAAACCCTGCATAGTTCCATGAATATTTTATGCTTATGTTCTTTAACTGTATGCCACCCATTATTTCACCAATAAATGAAACAGTTGCAAAAATCCTAAGAATATATATTGCACCATTAATAAAATATAAACTAAATACTCAAAAGGGAAATGGACAACACATTGGTCGAAATTATAAAAAAATAAGGTAAGCTTAGAAATCACCTGCTCCTAATAGTCATCTGTTCCTAACAGAATTTAGTGGAGGAATGAATCAGAGATAGGGCAGCTATAATTTAGAGATGATTCTCTGACTCATGTTTGTGCTTGGCTAGACTCCTCATATGGCTGGCAGGAGGACTAAATATACCCTTGTGTGAATATAAATACCACTGGGAATTTTGAAATTCAATGTAAATGTTGGGAACTCAGAAATGTATTCTGAATAGATTTCAACTAGTTCATTTACTTGTGTGGGTACATTGAATAGAATTATACAAATCTTCAGAATTTCAGGCCATAAACTTAATTGCAAAACTACAAATAATTGCTATTGGGTAAAATATAATTCAATACTAATGAGATGTTACATATGTTAGAAACAGTTTTCAAGCAAAGTCTGAAGGCACAGAAATTCTACTAGGTAATGCAACATTTTGAAGACAAAATGATTGAATTTTAACTAAAATCCATCTGGGCATTTGTGCTGCATTTGAAGTAAGTTGTTCCAGATTCTCCACTCACACATATTGTGGCTATCGGCTTGCACAGCAACATCAAGTGTTATGCAATGTATTTACTGAAGTAATGTGCAAATTTCTTCTGTGCATATGAGGCCCACAATCAACCCAGGCTTCACACACCGAAGCAGGGTTTCACCGGAGGATTGACATCTGTTTTGGTTGAATATTGTCCATTATCTTGTATATCATTGATATACTAATAAAGAAATGAGTAATTTGCCAATGTGGAATATGTTGCAGTCACTATTTATCTATGGAGACCAGGAAGTAGCTGTTAACAGGCACAATGATTCTACAAAGTTCATTGGTACAGTACCATATACCCCAGTATGGGGTGGAGGAAGGGAGTGAGGTGACCAGTAAGTCAAACAGCAGTCAGCCACCAACTGGCAGCAATTGTATCTGCTACAAAGGATGCAGGATTCACAGTTCTGTTCATAGGATTTTGCAGATCAGACACAAAAATACAAATGCTCTCATACTGATTGTCAGAGGGTGCTGAAGTCTTGTTATGGAATCATAGAATGCTTACACTGCAGAAGGAGGCCATTCAGTCTGTCATGTTCATTCTGGATCTATGTAAAAGCAATCCAGCTAGTCCCCTTCTCCAATGCCCAGATTTTTTTTTCCTTTGAGGTATTTATCATGCTCCATTTTCATATTCAAACATATAAGATCCTAAGGGGGATTGACAGGGTGGACGTTGGAATGTTTTCACCAGTGAGAGAATCTTGAACAAGGAGACATAACTACAATATAAGGGGCCAGTCATTTAAAACTGAGTTACATAGAAATTTCTTTTCACAGAGGGTGCTGAATCTCTAGGATCCTCTGCCCCCGGAGGATGGTGGAAGCTGGATCCTTAGAAGTATGTAAAGTGGAGATGGATAGATATTTGATAGGTTGAGGAATAGAAGGGAATGGAGAAATGGCACAGAAGAGGACTTGAGGCCAACAAAGATCAGCCATGATCATATTAAATAGTGGAGCAGGCTTGAAGAGCCTGATGGCCCACTCCTGCTTTTATTTTCTTGTGTTCTTGCATTCAATGTTCCCATTGCCTGCCTCCACTACTGCCTTTGGCAGTGCATTCCAGACTCTCCCCACAATCTTTCATAAAAAAACAGTCACTATAGTTTTTTTTTGCCAGTCAAGATTACTCTTCTGTCCCTCGGTTCTTGACCCCTTCACATTGAGAAGTGTTTCCACCTAAGCTGTTTCTATCTCATTGCAGAGACACAAGAGGTTCTGCAGAAACTGGAATCTGAAGCAATACACAAAAAGTGCTGGAGGAACTCAGCAGGTCAGGCAGCATCTATGGAGGGAAATAAACAGTCGACGTTTCGGGCCAAGACCCTTCATCAGGACTGGAAAGGAAGAGGGCAGAAGCTGGAATAAGAAGGTGGGGGGAGGGGGAGGAGTAACTGCAGGCAGGGGAGAGGTGAGTTCAGGCGATAGGCGAGTCCAGGTGAGAGGGGGAAGGTATTCTGCCTTGGGAGTCTCCAACCTAATGATCGTAACATCGATTTCTCTAACTTCTGGTAACCCCACCCCTTCTTTTTTGCTTCTCCCCCCCCCCCACCTCTTTGTCTTCCCTTATTCCTATGGCTCCTTTCCCCCACCTTGATGACCTGCCCATCTCCTCTCCTCCCCTCCTCCATCTTTTATTCCGTGGTCCACAGACCTCTCCTACTGGATTCCTTCTTCTTCAGCCCTTGGCCTCTTCCACCTATCACCTCTCAGCTTATTACATCTTCTCCCCCTCCCCCACCCACTACCTTCCCCCCTCACCTGGACTCGCCTATCACCTGAACTCACCTATCCCCTGCCTGTGTGTGCTCCTCCTCCTCCCCCCACCTTCTTATTCTGGCTTCCGCCCTCTTCCTTTCCAGTCCTGATGAAGGGTCTCAGCCTGAAATGTCGACTGTTTATTTCCCTCCTTGGATGCTGCCTGACCTGCTGAGTTCCTCTAGCACTTTTTGTGTTTTGTCTGTCTCATTTTATACTCCTCTGTTCCATGGACAAGAAGTCTATGTTCTCCAGTGTATCCACATAACTAAAATCTCTATCCCTGGAATCATTTTGGTAAATCTCTTCTGAATCCTCGCCAAAGCCTTCACACTTTCTTAAAGTGTGGTGCTCAGAATAGACATGGTACACCTGTTTTATAAAAGTTTATCATGACTTTCTTGCTCTTGTGCTCGATGCCCTATTTATAAAGCTCATGATCCTTTGTTTTATTATCACTTTCTTAACCTGCCCTGCACTTTCAACAAAGTATGCACACGCATCCACAGATCGCTCTGTTTTTGCACCCCTTTTGAAATGCGTCCTCTAGTTTATATCACGTCTTCTCAGTTTTATTACTAAAATGTAACACTTTAAATTTCTCAGCATTGAATTTCACCAGCCACCTTTCTGTCCATTTCACCAGCCTGTACCTACATCTCTTTGAAGTCTATTACATTCTCACAGTTCACTATATCTCCAGATTTTGTGTCATCTGCAGATTTCCACGTTATGGTCTGTGCATACAAATCATTAATATATCTTAAGAAACGCAGTGGTCACAGTACCAGTACTTGGGGAAAACAGTATATTCTCCCCCAATTCAAAAATCACCCTTTCACAACTACTCTCTGGTTTCCATTACTGGCCAATTTTCTCTCCATGCTTTTACAGCCCCTTTTATCAGTCGATTTCACCAGCCTGTCTATGATTACTTGAAGTCTGCTACTCCTCACAGTTCATTACGCCCCAATATTTTGAGTCATCTGCGAGTTTGGAAAGTATCCCTTTGTAATCCTAGACCAAATCATTAATAACTATTAAGAAAAGCAGTGATCCTGATGAACTCCAACATACATTTTCCTCCAATCCGATAAGAAACGTCTCATTAGTACTTTCTGTTTCTTGTTACTTATCTATGTCCTATTCACACTGTTACAGACCCTTTTATTCCATGGCCTACAATTCTGATGAAAAGCCTACTATGTAACATCTTTTCAAATGTCTCTTGAAGTCCATATAAACCATTTCAATTGCATTTTCCTCATTGATCATCCCTGCTACTTCTTCAAAAGAATTCTATCAAGTTAGTTAGGCAAAAATTGCCTGAAACAAAGCTATGCTGGCTTTCTCTAATCAATCTGCCATTGCCCCAAGTGACTACTAATTCTATCACTGATTATTCTTTCTAGAACTTTCCCAACTAGCAAGGTTAAACTGGCTGGTCTGTAGTTACTAGTTTATCCCCAAACTTTTTTTTGATTTGATAGCTTTAGTTTGGCATCTTCAAACTTGAGCAGCTATTTTGTCTGAAGTTTATAAAAATGCCCAGTAAGTGATAACAAAACATTAAAATGAGAAAATAATAGAGAAAACTCTTGAAATGGTTTGTATGCCTCACAGAAAAAAATGTTTTCTAGACCTTCAATTTGTCAAGTAAGTTTGACATTTTTTTTAAAGATGGAAAGAAAAACTTTCGAGTGGAATAAAAGAGAAACAGCACATTGACGGTAATTCTTAATTATTATAATTCATTATAAATTAATGTAGCATTCAGTAGTTATGCTATATGTTAACAAATTAGTGAAGTAAATTAGTCAGGAATTTTTGTCGTACAACTACAAAGTAAACAGTTATTTAAAGAATGGGAAACATTTGAAGAATTATTTCACATTAACAGTACAAAGTCCTGCAACAATCATATAAAGTGAAATAATTATGAAATTAAATTATATTGAAAATCTGGCATTAGCCTCAAGTGTGATGTTTAAAAAATTATTAAGTACAATGGTATTGTATAAACTGTCTACTGGATATCTGTAACATAATCATATGCATGTTGTTTCAACAGTTCAATTGCACCATCTAGTGTAGAGATTCTCCATTATTTTGTTTAAACATTAGACTAATGTGCCTGTAGCCATCGATGACATAACAAAGGGTGTAATATACAAATGAGAAATCCAAAATTCCAGTGGAACTCAAAAGTGAAAAGGGAGGCTGTAATTTATGGAACAACTATAATCATGTTTCTGTTCCATCTAATGTGTGACCAAATGGTTGAATGCATTTTCCACTTGATCTTACATTTGCAGCATATCCATGAGAGCTTGCAGGCTGTGCTGCAAAATCAGTTCAATCTGCCATCCACAGGCCCATTTAAGAGCTCTATAATGGGCCTTCCATAGGACCTAAAAATAAGCTCCCTGGTAATGGTAATCAGTCCTGAAAGAAGTTAATTATACTGATATTTGTGCTCAATTCCTTTCTGGAAATTTTACAAAAGAAATCTGTTACTTTTTTTGTTTGCATTTAAACAACTGGGATGGAGGAGTGCCATGCTGACAATTCATCCAGAGATTTGGTGAGCATTATTTTGTGCCCATGCAGGTCCATACTACTCCCCTAAATAAACAAGAAGTGAAAGACGCAGAGGACAGCCTCTTGCTAGCTACCAGAAAGAATCATTTTATTTTCTGACATACTTGCTTACTGCAATGAAAATTATGTTTACAGTGTTTGCCACTTCTTAACTTTGTGCTTTACTTTGTGCCATAAACCTAAGCTTGAGCTTTTCCTGGATGGTTTAAGTATCCATTCAGGAAAAGTTTAAGGATAGGGTTATGCATCTGTAGTGGCTTGAGATTAACAGAAGCTAGATCCTCAAATGTGTCTAATGCAGGTTGTAACCTCCTCTGCAGTTACCCAGCTAGCCTGACTATCTTCCCTTTCTGCTGCATATCCAGGCCTCAAGTAACTGGAAGGTGTGTCTGTAGCTATGTACATTTTCCCCAGCCCACATCTGTAGCTTGTTTTTGAAAGAAATGGCAGTGGGTTCAAGTTCCATTCCAGATACTTGAGCAAACAATCCAAAATGATGCAGTGCAGTACTGACAAAGAACTGTCTCGCATTTTCTCATGATGTTTGTCATCCAGTACACCAACCAGAATGGTGTTCCAGAAATTACGAGATTCTTATGTCTGATTTTAAATGATGTAACTGGTGGACAATGCTGAGGTGTTATCTATGAAACAACCATTTATAAGCATTTGATAATTGCATCAGATGGTAAGTATTTTAAAGGGCCAACACAAATTCTGAAAAGTTTATCACAGAACCACTTCCTCCTTGTTAACCTTGTCTACTTCCTGCAGTTTCTATGTTGGGTTTTGGAAGTGTAGCTGTGGGGTTTTGCTTTTTCAACAGAAGTAACCTTTTTTTTCCTTCGTAACTGACCGTCTCTTTATTTGTCTCAGTCTCAGTCCCGCTCCCCTGACCTGGAACACCTGGCGGTCAAGTGTCATCTGTTTTATCTGCCGAGGGAGTTCTCCACCATCATCCTGATAGCAGTGTGTATTCCATCTCTGGCAAACATCAAGCTGGCACTGGAGGAGCTGAGCACTGTGACCAGCAGTCACGAGACTGCACACTCTGATGCCTTCCCAATCATCCTGGGGGACTTCAACCAGGCCAGCTTGAAAAAGTCTCTGAAAAACTACCACCAACATGTCACCGGTGGAACCAGAGGAGCCAACACACTCGATCACTGTTATACCACCATGAAGAACGCTTGCCGTGCCATCCTGCGCCCGCATTTTGGCAAGTCTGATCACCTGGTTGTATTTCTACTCCCGGCATACAGGCAGAGACTGAGGACCACAGCATCAGTGGCGAGGACCGTGAAGGTATGGTCAAGGGAGGCGGGGGAGCGTTCACAGGACTGCTTCGAATTGGTGGACTGGACCATATTCAAGGATTCATTGTCGGCTCTGAATGAATATGCCACAGCCTTCACTGACTTCATCAAGACCTACGTGGATGAGTGTGTGCCTTCAAAAACATACCAAGTCTTCCCAAACCAGAAGCCCTGGATGAACCGGGAGATTCACAGTTGTTGAGGGCTAGACCTGTGGCATTCAAAACTGGCGATTCAGAACCCTACAAAAAGTCCAGATAAAACCTGCGGAAGACCATCATGAGAATGAAAAGGCAATTCTGTGTGAAATTAGAGTCATTATTGGATGCATGACCGCTGTGGCAGGGTTTGCATGCCATTGCTTCCTACAAAGTGAAACCTAACAGCATAAGTGGCAGCAATGCTTCACTCCCTGATGAGCTCAACACCTTTTATGCATGCTTTGAAAGGGAGAATAACACTACACCTGTGCAAATCCCTAAAGCATGTGGCGACCTGTGATTTCTGTCTTGGAGGCTGACGTCAGAACATCCTTCAAGAGGGTGAACCCTCGCAAGGTGTCAGGCCCCGATGGTGTACATGGCAAGGTACTGAAAACCTGTGCCAACCAACTGGCTGGAGTGTTCAAGGACATCCTCAACCTCCCACTGCTGCAGTAAGAGGTTCCCACCTGCTTCAAAAGGGCATCAATCATACCAGTCCCCAAGAAGAGCAGGGTGAGCTGCCTTAATGACTATTGCCCAGTCGCACTCACATCTACTGTGATGAAGTGCTTTGAGAGGTTGATCATGGCTAGAATTAACTCCTGCCTGAGCAAGGACCTGGACCCGCTACAATTTGCCTACTGCCACAACAGGTCTACAGTGGACGCAATCTCACTGGCTCTCCACTTGGCTTTGGAGCACCTAGACAACAGCAATACATACATCAGGCTACTGTTTATCAATTACAGCTCGGCGTTCAACACCATCATCCCCTCAGTATTAATCAACAAGCTTCAAAACCTGGTCTTTTGTACCTTCCTCTGCAACTGGATCCTTGGCTTCCTTATTGGGAGATCACAATCAGTGCAGATCGGTAATAACATCTCCTCCTCGCTGACAATCAACACAGGTGCAGCTGAAGGATGCGTGCTTAGCCCACTGCTCTACTCTCTCTACACTCATGACTGTGTGGCTAGGCACAGCTCAAACACCATCTATAAATTTGCCAATGACACCACTGTTGTTGGCAGAATCTCAGATGGTGATGAGGAGGCGTACAGGAGTGAGATAGATTGGCTGGTTGGGTGGTGTCGCACTCAATGTCAGCAAGACCAAGAAATTGATTGTGGACTTCAGGAAAGGGAAATCAGGAGAACACACACCAGTCTTTATTGTGGGGTCAGCGGTGGAAAGGGTGAGCAGCTTCACGTTCCTGGGTGTCAACATCTCAGTGGATCAATCCTGGGCCCAACACATTGATGCAATCACAAAGAAAGCATGCCAGTGGCTCCAATCCATTAGGAGTTTGAGGAGATTTGGTATGTCACCAAAGACTCTTGAAAGTTTCTGCAGATGTACAGTGGAGAGCATTCTGACTGGTTGCATCACTGCCTGGTATGGATGCTCCAATGCGCAGGATTGAAAGAGGCTGTAGAGTGTTGTAGACTCAGCCAGCTCCATCACGGCCACAACCCTCCCCACCACCTCAAGAAGGCGGCATCCAATGTTAAGGACCCTCACCATCCGGGACATGCCCTCTTCTAATTACTACCATCGGGGAGGAGGTACAGGAGCCCGAAGACCCACACTCAACGTTTCAGGAACAGTATCTTCCCCTCCGCCATCAGATTTCTGAACGGTCCATGAACCCATGAACACTTCCTTGTTGTTCCTCTTTTGCACTGTTTTTGTTTGGTAACTTATAGTAATTTTTATGTCTTGCACTGTACTGCTGCTGCAAAACAACAAATTTCATGAAGTACGTCAGTGATAATAAACCTTATTCTGATTATTGGAAGAATAGATATAGGGATTGAAAGTCGGTCATCGTAGTACAAGAGATGTTTAGCATCCATCCCTCCCTCACCTCACCATAACATTACTCAGTGCTGTTAGTCAAGAATAATCTACACTTTCAAGGAATATTTGCTATTTTTAATGATGGTGCTCATAGGTGTCTCCAATGGAGCATAAATGGTTATATATTTGTAATCAATGGCTTCCTCCATTTTGAGAATTCTGACTGTAAAATGAGGGTACTTTGTAACTCTAGTTCTGGGAATCTATGGTGAGCTAACTCTGACATCAATTATTTGTTTAAACACAACAAATTGACTAATATTGCATATGCCTTTGGATGCAACATGAAGTCAACTTATTACTTAACTTAGAGTTGTCGTAATTTTTGCACCCACCGACAGGAATACCTTTGGCAAAAATATTCAGTAACCCAGGTTCTATTATGTGACCTAACTGATAGTTTGCTGAACTGCAGGTGATTTCCTTCCCCTGCCTCATTTGAAACATGAGTAGGCAACCAGGGGAATGATGACATGAGATAGATGTGCTGATTGCCTGTGAGATAGTGGGAAGGTGCATCTCATTCCTGTCCCTAACTCTGGCGTTGACTCTATGAGACCACTGCTACACAGCAGAACAACTGCAAAAAATGATTGACATCTGAGTACTGAAGAAACATTGACCACCTGCTTTTCTCCACGGGTGCTGCCTGGCCTGCTGAGTTCCTCCAGCATCATAGTGTTTTTCATCAAAAAAACGGATTACCTTCAGATTCCTTTAAGGACACCACAAAAAATTGACAGCAAATAAAATACCGTTTAAGTATATTCACTTATATAATGTAGGAAACATGGCAGCCAATTTGTGCAGCATGTCCCCACAAGCAGTAATATGAAAATAATCTTATCATGTGCTTGAAAATGTTCAAACATATTGTGCATAGTAGAATAACTCTTGACTACATAAGTGTGCACTAAGGCCTTTCCACAGCAACCTCTGCTGCTCCAAGGATGGTAACCCCACTTCTACAGTATATCCACATATCCAAAGTTCCTCATCCCTGGAATCATTTTGGTAAATCAATTCTGCACCTTCTCCAAAATATAGAATACTACAGCACAGTACAGGCCCTTCAGTCCACAATGTTGTGCTGACATTTTATCCTGCTCTAAGATCTATCTAACCCTTCCTTCCCACATAGCCCCCTATTTTTCTATCATTCATGTGTCTATCTAAGAGTCTCTTAAATGTCCCTAATGTATCTGCCCCCACATCCTCTGCCAGCAGTGCGTTCCACGCACCCACCACTCTCTGTGTAAAAAACTTACCCCTGACATCCCCCTTATACCTTCCTCCAATCACCTTAAAATTATGTTCCCTCATGTAGCCATTGTCACACTGGGAAAAAGTCTCTGACTGTCTACTCGATCTATGCCTCTTATCATCTTGTACACCTCTATCAAATCACCTCTCATCCTCCTTATCTCCAAAGAGAAAAGCCCTAGCTCGCTCAACCTATCCTCATAAGACATGCTCTCCAATCCAGGCAACATCCTGCTAAATCTCCTCTGCACCCTCTCTAAAGTTTCCACATCCTTTCTATAATGAGGCGACCAGAACTGAACACAATACTCCAAGTGTGGTCTGACCGTAGTTCTATAGAGCTGCAAGAATCTTTCACATCTTCCTAAATTGAACACAATATTCTGGTTGTGGTTAAATAATTGTTCTACAAAGGTTTATCATGACTTTCTTGCTCTTTTACTCTTTGCCCCTCCTTATAAAGCCCAGAATTTCTCAACTTGCCAAGCCACTTTCAACAAACACACACCTCTCTTTTCTGTTCTTATACCCCTTTAAAAATTATATGCAGTCATTTATACTACCTTTTCTCATACTTCCTACTAAAGTCTCTCAGCATTAAATTTCACTATCATCATCTGCCCGTTCCACCACCTATATCTAAATCTCCTTGAAGTCTATTACTATCCTCATATTTCATTATATTTCCAGGTTTGGCTGAAGCAGCTGAAGATAGTTGAGCTTAGGTCACTACTCTGAGGAGCTCCTGCAGTGATAGCATGGGCTGGGATGATTGACCTTCAACAAGCACAACCATCTTCCTTTTGTGAGGTATGACTCCAACCACTATTATTTTACACTTGATGTCCATTGATCAGTTTTACCATGTCACCTTGATGCTACACTCAATCAAATAGTACTTTGTTGTCATGGTGAATTTTCTGCAATCTTTCTAATGCTACACCCTACCTGTAGTGTGACGATCAGAACCATACATAATACTCAAAGTGCGGTCATGTCAGCGGCAACATGACATACCAACTCTTATACCATTGCCTCGGCCTATGAAGGCAAGCATGCTGAATGTCTTGTTCACTATCCTATCCACTTGAGTTGCCTTTTTCAGAGAGCTATGAACTTGCATGCCAAGGTCCCTCTGTACATTAACAGCCCTCTGTATATGTCGTATTAGTATTTGACATCCAAAAATGCATTACCTCACACTTGTCTGGGTGACATTCCATTTGCCACCACTCCACCCAGCTTTCCAACTAATCTATGTCCCTCTGTATCCTTTCACAACTTTATATGCCAAATACTACTCCACCAATTATTGTGTGATCAGCAAAATGACTAACCAGTCCACCCATATTCTCATCTAAGTCATTTAATTTGACAAACAACAATGGTCCCAGCACCAATCCCTGCAGTACACCACTGGTTACAGACTTCCAGTCAGAAAAACACCCTCAACCACCAACCTCTTCCTCCTATCAACAAGCCAATTTGAGATCCAGTTTGCCAACGTACCTTGGATCCTATGTGCCCTAATTTTCTGGGCCAGCCTACCATGCGGGACTCACCAAAGCCATGCTGAAGTCCATGTAAACTATGTCTACTGTACTGCCTTCATCAATTTTCTTAGTTAAATAAAAATGAAAACAGAAAATGCTCGAAACTCTCAGCAGACCAAGCAGTAGCTGTGGAAAGAAAACCAGAGCTAACATTTCAGGTTGAAAACCCTTTATCTGACATCAGTCATCCTTACCTGTTCTGATCCTCATGAGTGTCTCCAGATGTGAATGACTCTAAAATGGCTTAGCAGGCCACAGTTCAAGGGCAATTAGAATTAGAGTAATAGAATAATTGCATAGATTCAAAAAAAATTGAGACTACTTTTTTAAAATTCCAAATTATTGAACTAACTGAATTTAAATTTCACAGCTGCCAAAGTGGGATTTGAAGTCTGGATTACCAGCCTGATAATGTAATGACTGATTCCACCACCAATGAGAATCTTGTAATTTCTTGGAAGAGACAAAAGCTTGATTTAAAATACACCTAGACCAATCCAGAAAAATATTCCCTCTGATCTATCATGTAGTTCATCACACCCGTTCCCTGGGAAGGAATTAGTCATGACTTATGTATGATGTATTAGCAACAAATGAAATAGAGAGTCCTTCTCCTTCCTTCCAGATTATCTTGACATTAAAGGGGAATAGGGAAGCACAGATGGATAAGTGATGCAACCCAGTAACTGAATTAAATGAAAATTTTGTTTGTCCCAGTATGTATACTGCATGGTCAAAGGGGGAAATCATGAATCTACACAAAGGTACAGCTGTCACTCATACTCCTATCTGCTCACTTCATGTCTTCTGGTGTCCAGCAGTTTGAGGGCTTCCTTCCAAATGGCAGTTAAAAATCAGATACTATAGTGATTTGAGGTGGAGAACTGTTGCATTCTCTGTTCATACATGTGCAGCAATTGATACACAGTTCTGTTACACAATTCATAATACACAATTTTGTTTGGTTGATAAGAAACAAACCTTTATAAGGTAGGGAAAGGTGCATTGAAGAAACCTTTACAATTACACAAAACTTTTTAAACATCCATTCATATAAGTTTATGAGGGAAGACTCATTGGAGCTGAAGTAAAATGTATTATTTTATGGTACTTCTTTAAATTTGGTGGTACCTCAAATTTGTCAGGCAAAAGTGACTAAAGTATTAAGTTTAGCTTACTTGCTGTAGCTTATTTTTCCCTTGCCTTTTCTGAACTCTTATTGTCGTTGGGCTATGGGTGTAGGGAGAGCGAATGGACAGAATTAATTGCAATGGCCAGGTCCATAACCATGCTTTAAATTCCTTTATTTCCTTCCAATGGGCACCTGTAGTCAGTAACAAATATTTGTCTTCTCCTGTGTATTCGGGCAGTACCTTCTTAAGAATCAAATTTGAAAATTTGGGAATTCAACGTATGCCACCTCCACTTGAAAAAAAGTATTCGCTTTTTCAGTTGTTGTGTTTTAAAGCACGCCTGAAGCGATCTGAACTAAAGAATATTTTAGAGCTACACTTCCTGTACAAGGATTACGCCTCACACCCCACCATGAAAGAATCTGCATTATGTAAACAAGATTTAAAAATTAGTACTTATTTACTTCAAAGCCAGAGGTAACAGTCCAAAACTCATCCAAATTATTTTACTTGAGATTAAAACTATAATTACTGCGGGCCCATTCTTTGTCAAATCTGGTACGTGCAAGTGCAAACTGTGAAATGAGACACCAGGATGCAACTTTTGAAAAATCTGGGAAAGAGCAATAAATTACTCCGATTGAAGACGCCCTATGTATTTCTATCATGAAGTCTTCAGCTTATCCTATTGTGATCATTCCATTACTGCAGATGGTTGTGAATGCACCTAACAAGTTTGCATGCTTTGCATTATTTGTTTACACGTACTGCCCATGTCCATTAGGTCATGACTATGTGCGGCATCATTCCGGGGAAAGGCTCTCTCGACCACTCTTCCGGAATTAGTGGAGCGTTTCTGGCACGGAATGAGCACGTGTCCACAGCCCAGCGTCTCAAATCCGCAAGTGCCCATTTTGAACATCAAACGGGCGCAGCGCCACCCGACTCCTAGAGCAGCGCGCAGCCATTCCGCACGGCCTGTCGGCTGGCGCGGGAAGATCATGCCGCCAAAGCGGCCGAGAATTCCCTGTTAGAGGTTGGGCCTTGGCACTCAGGGCGCAAATTAGCCAGGCCCCATAAACTGAGTCAGGGTCAGCGCCAGTGTGCCTGACGCTGCGATAGTAAGAAGAGGTATTTATTTTTAAGGGAGGCCAAGTGAACGTTACACTGAGGCAATCGGTCTGAATCCTGTGCTGTTCCTATTTCTGATGAGGACAATGGAACGGACGGGCTGATGAACTACAGCGCGGAATGGGGCTGGGGTTACCTAGCAGCCGGAGCTGGGCCAATCGGAGGCTCCCAGCTAGGGTGAAGTCACGCCCCCGCCGCCGCCATTTATATAGAGCTCATTAGGCAAGCAGTCAGTCTCCTGCAGTGTGTGGTGAAAGCGGCTGTACAACATGGCGAGGGAACAGCTCTGTAAGCTATTTGTTGGCGGGCTCAGCTTCGAAACGGTGGAAGGGAACCTCAGAAACCATTTCGAGCAGTGGGGCAAGCTAACTGACTGTGTTGTGGTGCAAGATACGATCACCAGGCGCCCCCGAGGCTTCGGGTTTGTCACGTATTCTTCGCCGAGCGAGGCGGATGCTGCAATGGCTGCTAGGCCTCATGTCTTAGATGGCCGCACGGTAGATCTGAAGCGAGCTGTGCCAAGGGAAGACTCGAACAAGCCGGGCTTCAACATGAAGGTAAAGAAGATCTTTGTGGGCGGCATAAAGGAAAACCTGGACGAGAACGATTTGCAGAGCTATTTCTCGGACTATGGTTTGATTGAAAAAGTGGATGTGATCTGTGACCGCGACACTGGCAAGAAAAGAGGCTTTGCCTTTGTGTACTTCGATGACCACGATTCTGTTGATAAAGCTGTTATCCAGAAGTACCACATGATTAATGGCTACCGGTGTGAAGTCAAGAAAGGGTTGTCGAAGGAAGAGATGCAGAGCGGAAGTAGACCTCGCGGTCGAGCTGGCAACTTTCCCCAAAGAAACGGTCGGAGTGATGGCAGTTTCGGAAATTCTGGCGGGTACGGGCCGCAAGGCGGCGGAGGAGGTGGCTACTACAATGATAGAGGAGGTCGAGGAGACCTCTACGGTGGTTATGGCGATGGGGGGTATTCCAGACGTGACCGTTCCTTTTCAGGAGGAAGTTATGGTGATCAAATTGGGAGCTATAGAGGCGGCGGTGGATACGATCGTGGTAATTTCCAGGATAACTATGATAACTTTGGGAGCTATTCCCCTGAGCCGTCCCACTATGGCCCCATGAGAGGCGGAGGCGGTATGGAGAAATATGCTGCTGGACCCTACAGGGGAGATTATGGTGTTAGCAGTAGAAGCAGAAACAGAGATTTTGGTGGATGTGCCTTTTAGTTTGTTCTTTTGTGTGTGAGGGGTGGGGGGGAAGGGTGAGGAGCTGGGGTTGATGATTTAAAAATAGGGGCTGCATAGCTACAAAATGTATACAAGTAATGCACACCAAGAAAACTGCATACTTTTGTTTTAACTTTTTTTCGTAATAAACTACATTGAATTTATCTCTTGTCTGTAGTGTCTCTTTCTGGGTAAAGTTTACCTGAAGATGAAGGTTTTAACCCTAGGATTCCTAAAACAGTTTATATGTAACTGTTTCCTTGATTGAAATCTAATTTTTTTCAAGATCCATTTGGAATACATGAATTTCTGGTCCTTTTGAGGAAAATTGTTTGGAGTGAGAGCAAGTGGAACCATTGAACATTGGATTCACAAGGAGAAATTAACAGTTTCTTAAACTTTCTGGAGAATATTTTTTTGGGGCACTTAGTTCCCTATGAGGTTCTAAAATCCATTTCATATTCTTGGAACATTTATCACTTCCATTTGGTAACATATCAGTTGAATGATATGAATTTTTTTGTCTTAAGGCATTGCCCTGGATACTTGTGAACTAATTACTCAGCATTCCCCCTGCTGATGTATTGAAGCTTTTACATGAAATGTGATGTTCTTGAAATCATGTATTTAAAATCTTTTTGCCTAAACTAGTCACTTCAGTATTGTGGGTCCGTAATTGTGCATGTGATTGGATAGCATTATTTATCTGCTACTGAAATACTTTTTCAATGTTTGTATGCTGGAAAATCCAAGGAAGATTGCCAGCTCACAGAATGTTCCCATCCTGTCAATTCTTTGTTTTACCTTTTTTCTTTCTCTTCCACCCCCCCCCACCCCAAACACCATCTGCCAACATAATTTCTTGGATGCCTGGAAATATCATTCACTTTGCTCATCTTTTGCTTTCCCCTTTAAGCCCCAAATCAGTGACATGAGCTATTTCTGGGAGGAGTGCTAGCAGTTTTCTCACAATTCAACCAAGAAGTTACTTGCAGGAATCCAGGCAGTATCTTTAATAATATTAGAGACATAACAATAGAACTTGAAACAGATTTTTAAAGCTTGGTGAGATCTACTTGACAGCTGTAATAAGTATCTTTTTTTCCTCTATCAATGCCCATCATTAGCAAGTTCAATCCCATGTTAGTTTATGTTGGCCAAAATTAAACATTCCTACCTATTCAACTGTTGGCACCTGCACTACAGAAAGGAGTTACCTCTTAAAATATGCTAATATTTGTATGTTCACACCATATCAGCTTGTCAATATCAAAATGCTGCATTTTAAGCATGAGGATAATTGTACACAGAAAATATCCAATAATAAAAGTGCTGATTCCACATCAGGAAGTATGTATGGAGAATCAGTAAGGCTCTTTTGCAAGCTTGACCTTTCTGCTTGCTATCATATGCACTGTTCATTTTATTAGGATTACTTTGAAACCAAGTCATTGAAGGAAGTTAACCAGGGGTAGTTAAACATGAATAATGTCCAAAATATATGGACACAGTTTGGAAAGAGATCATCTTCAAAACGTGTATTTGGTCCTTTGGAGCATTTGTGGACCTTTTGTCCTGATCTGGGAACATTATGTTCTTGTGTTCGAGATCATCAAGTTGGGTAAGTGTATAACTACTAAACCAGTTCTCAAGCCAATTAGGTTGACATTGTGGAGCAGAAAGTTAGTGTAGATGAAAGGCTGCAGCATGCTATGAATAGGAAACATTACAGGAGGTGAACTCGAGCAAAATCAAGATGCAAGAGAAGTTGGGCAAAATACAAAATGAAGGTAGGAGGTGAAAACATTTTTATCCTTTTCCTCCCAATTTAAGTACTCTAGTTGAATAACATATTTGGGTATTAAGATTTGTATATTTGTCACCTGTATATTGCTTCTCCACTTGTGCTCCAAGTACAGTAATGCAGCAGTTATCTTGTGTGCAGTAAGACAGCAGTGGAATAAGCGGACTTTGTTAGTTGTAGGAGAACTGCTGTTCTCATTCACATAGATTTTTAGGAAAATTAATGCAACTGATTTCGGGTAGAGAGTGAGAATATAGATGTGGATGGAAGGGTGATCAGTTTCTATTAAGGGTGTTCCAGAATGTTGAGCTTGGAATCCAGAAGTTGCCAATGATTAGTTGATGAATACAGTGCAAAAGAGATTGGAACTTCACAGTTCAAATAGAGGCATAGAATCTTTATCTACCCCAATGGTTTGGGAAATGGGTCTTCAACATGTCATCTTATCTATAGGGCAAGTTTGGTCAATTTAGACATTCATTCAATGTAAAGCACCTCTCAATTTTGTTGAAATGGCTTTGAATTTAAAAATGGACTCCACTAATGGCTTTGAGTGATGCACAGCAATCTAAACATCTTTGTGGTCCTTGTCTTGGCAAATGTAAGATTGCCTAATCTGTAAATTGTCAGAAAATACCAGCTGACCATAAACTTGTAGGTCTAGTTTGCTACAATTTTTTAGTTTGAGTGGGAATGGGCCCATGATTTTGCAGTGATGTTATCATATGTTGATGGGCTACAGAGAAATAAGGAGAATGGGACTGATGGGGTGGCTTTACTGGGAGCTGGCATGGATCTAATTGGCAGCCTTTTAGGTTGTGGTAGACTAGGAAGTAAGAATGTTCATGTACCTTTTGTTATACATGCTCCAATATGAATAATGTAGTTGAATGGAGAAATAGACAAGTCGCCATCAGTGATTACCTGCTGTTCTTACAGAATGCATTGTCTTAACCTTTTGTTCAACTAGCAGGAACAAATTGAGTATGTATCATTTCAACCATTGTTCTGTTTTACTGAATAAGATGTTTTTCTTTTATTGGTCTAAACCATAATTACTGAAACAGCCATCTCTGGCCCCTCGATTTTCAGGTTTGTAATTCTTTAATGTGAATATTTGAAAATGAGTTTTTAATTTTGAGTTTGGTGTCTAAGCTTTGACCTTGGATGTTCCAGTCTGTTTCAAAAAAAATGATTACTGTGTATTTTCTCCTTTTTGGAGAATTTGGGTGTATGAATCTTCAAATGCAAAATCTGAGCCAATGAGTGCACCTTTTTTGCTATGCATTGTGCTTTGCCTTGGTTTTTCCAGCATTTAAGAGGATAATTGTTTAAGATGTTGAGAATAATCTCCATTTATGGAGATTTGATATTTGAATTGCTTTCTGGAGGTCATTGCTACTACACAGTTAGCCAGTTTCTTTTTCAAAATGAAGTTGGTACTTTGCAATTAATCCCATGCTTTCCCTTCTAGGTCATTAATTGCACACTTCTCTCATAGCCCTAGAGCAGAACTGTGGGCTATTTTGGATCGTGAGCTTCTCAACACCTGTCATCATTGCTGTCTGCTGATCTGATAAAGGTGAGCATCTGCAGGGATGAATCTGTTCTTGCTATTGCTCACTCTATTGATGAGTGCTGTATAATATTCTGTTGCCAAATATATCCTGTCATTTGAAAGTGACCAACCAATCTCTTGCAACTTGAAGAACTGAAAGAAATAAGAAGGCAAAAGCAAAATTGTGAACTATTAGAGATTCTGACATCTGCTTGGATATCATTTGGCCAAACATCTTGGAAGAGATTTGATGAAAGATATTTAACTTATTCTATTGCTTTAATAGTGGAGGTGAAAGTAAAAGTGAAGCTAATAGCCCTGTCAAGGAGAGAGAGTTGAGGAAGCACTGTCCTGAAACTGTTGTAGAAGGTTATCATGGAAATGCTTGATGTGGTGAAAAAGAATCTGGTGGCAAGAAACCAGTATCTGTTGATGTATGATGATTTGATTTGTGCATTTTACTGATATCTGCAACCAATGCTATTATAAGAATACATCACTGAGCCAAAGGGGATCTTAACATGGGCTTAACACTTCTTAAAATTTGGGCAAAGGAGGTGATAGTCATATTACTATCTGTCAAAATGGATGGTCAGCAAATGGTTGATAACAAAGGCTGGTCTTGATATCAAATTGTCATGAGCATTAAAAGATCTTTTGGAAGAAGTGGCTGATAGAACTTGAAGAGCAGTGAACCCTAAAACCAACATACCACATTATTGAGTAACCTGACCAGACTTCTGTTTGTTTTGTCTGCTGCAAAATGTAGGAGGTGCACATTCCAGTTGTGGCAATTCTTTTAAAGCGTCAAATGGTAGTAATTTAACTGTAATTGCATGCAATAACAGCAAAATTTCTGATTAATGGAGTCATTTGCATAGTGTCTAATTCCTTGGGTCAAAGTATATGACAATCTGTGACAGTAATTGCACAAAAGGTGGTATCATCAAAGAAAGTTAAACATTGTGATGGAGAAACCAAACCATCAATCTAAATTTGTTACTACTATCATTGAGTGCCATCAAACATTAATGATTATATGCCAATGTTTCATTGCCTTGAGTTGCTTGTGACCCCTTGATCACTGTAACAATTCAGCTCCAGTATATGGAAATAGTGCTGCTTGTCACCAAATGTACATTAATTGATCAAGCATCTTACCAGACCAGTCAGCAAAGGAGAGAGAACAATTTCCAAATAGAATGAATCCTGAAGTGAATTGATATCTAATGGTGCCTGAAGATTGGAGACTGCAGTGTTTTTTTTCTTTAACCTGAATTCATGAGCACCATTAAGTGTTCATCTAATGCATATTTGGGGCTTTATCCCTTGGAGAGTTGTCCACTTTAAAATAGCACATGCCTGAAGAGAGGGAAGTGAATTAAGTAGGAAAACACCCACTATCGCTGCAGGTCTATTAACACTCCTGACAAAGGTACAGAACGTAAGTGTCTTTGCCAGTCAAGCTGTGGAAAGAAAAATCAGTTAATGTTTCGAGTTGACCTTTCTCTTTCTACAGATGTTGCTCAGCTTCAAGTTCTTCCAGGATTTCTGCTTTTTTCCAGATTCCAGCATCTACAGTTTTGTTTTCCATAACTAGTGTGTTGATCCATATTGTCTAACTCTGCAAAACATTTAGCTGTTATTATGGTCTTGACTCCTTCATTGCTTTTACTGAGTTTTGAGTAAGATATAGAAAGTTGTTTCTTGCTGGTCCTGTCTAACTTTTCTACGTAATTGCAATAGAAAAATAAATTGATGCACAATGTTCCATGTAATTAAAACTTTTTACTGTGTTACTGCAAGGAAAAGGCCAAAGAGCTTTATTAATGCCCTAACTTGGTTAATTGAGTTCATTTAGTAGCTACACAAAGGAGAGATCTAGAAAAGATGGTCATCTGGTTTGGCTATTGGTTATGATGCCTTAGATCTTCAACTGGGCAATTAGCTTCTTACAATATTACCCAAACCAGCAAACATTACTCTTTATTGGACAAGACTGCTTAAAAACATCAGAAGTGCTTTCAACATGTTCTTCAAAACTTCTGAAGCTTAACACAAGTATAGTTGTGGAAAAGAAGTTTGAGTTTACTTGCTACAGCTATCGTCTATCTTTCAAATAATTAACAATAAACTGTTTCTTGGTGATGTTAAGGCTCTTTAAACTCTGCTATAATTAAGAAATCTGTGCATTGATTAAATTACATTTCGTAACTGGGACTGTCTCCAAATTTTGCTTGATGATTGCCAAGACTTGGTTCTCCACTGAATGTCTGCGTGATGTTAGGATATTGCTGTGCGACAAGCCAGCCACAAGTTAAGGTGCTACCAAAAAGAGAAATCCAGAACTAGGCAATTCAGATCATGCATTTCAAAGTAAGTTCTAGGATAAGATGGAGTCCCCTGTAAGTGATGGCCATGAAAACCTTCCACGTGTATACAAAACGTGTAGCCTTCAAGCACTTTGGGATGGAGAGGGAAGAAAATGGTTCTGGGAATTGGGCCAAAGTAAATGCCTAGGGCTTTACTCTTTTGAGGGACCAGGTACACAACACTGCATTATTTTTGGCATGTAGATTATCACAAATTGAGTCAAAGCATTTTTGTTGCAGAAGTCAACTGAGTGATTGAAAGAAGTCCCCCAACTAGTTGTCTGCAAGCTGCTGGAAAAATAAGTAATACAACAACACATCCAAGGTCACATTTCTAAACTTTCAATGTTGGCTGTAACTAAAAAATATTAAACTCAGTAGATAAGCTATTTTTTAAAAATGTATCTCCATACTTGGTCACATTAGAAGGCTTATGACTGCTGCTCACCCATTAGTGGGGAGCAGGAAAGTATTAACAGGCCAACTTCTAATCTTACTCACAAGGTTGAAAGCAATGAGATTTTATTTTTTTTCCTGGATAAATTATTCCAAGGATGTAAGCCTGTGAATTTGAGCGTATTGTGGGAAATTATGAGCACAATCTTGAATACTTAGTCATACACAAGTCGTAGAAATTGTAGTAAGTCATCCAAATCTACATTTGAAGCCAATAATTTTCCTGTTTGGGGAACTGGCTAAGTTCTACCTAGTGGGGAAACCAGTGGATTTTGTTCATTGTTACTTGTTCTCAAGTGGTCTTTTGTTAATGATAATACTGCAAGACAATTGCGATGTGGTAACTTTGGCAATTATTTTCTGATTTGAGGATTAAGATTTAAAATGTGAAGTGACAGGATAATCTTCCCCCAAAGTTGGTCACATAGTAAGAGTCCACATGCTGGTGAATCTAAACTAACATAATTTAAAAGCTATTGGTAGCAATAAATTTATTGAAGTTGTAGGTTTCTGGATATTTTATGATGTACAATTGTACAATCACATTCAATTGATTTCCCAAGTTTGGGAATATAGGAATGTATTAGAAGAGACCTATGACCAGTAAGGAAGCCTAAAAACACCATTCTATTATTTGAACTAGTTGACTTGTTTTCTTTGAATCCACACTGGTTTTCCTGGTGATTCCAATCAAAGCCACATAAGTCATTTAAATGTAAACCATCTGGTTGCTCTAAATGTGCCACTGTGCCCACTTAGTTCTTGCACACTGTGCATTAGATATAAACTGTATTAATTAAACTTCCAAGGAGCCAACACTGGTTTCTTTTGTGACTCTTTATAACCAATGTGCCAAGGAAAAATAGAATAAAAATTTATTTTGGGTATTAGGCAGACTAATGGCTTTCCTATCTGTGGGTGGTGGTTTGGGGTTCCTATCCCATTTCAGGCATGCTGCATTGTCACAGAATAAATTGTTGTATTGATGCTCCCAATTGCCCCCTCAGTAAAGGATCCCATGACGATACTTCGAAAAGCAATAAAGTTTGCTCTGAGGTGCCAGCCATTTATCTCTCAACATAAAATTTGATCTGGTAATTTTAGTTTGTGGGAATTTGGTGTGTACTTATTGATTGCCACATTCCTCTATTTACAATGACAATGAAGCATTTTGAAATTATAATTAGCTGTTAGAATACTTGGGATATCTTGGAACTGCAAAAGCACATGCAATTCTTTTTATAATCAAACAGTGCTGGAAATGCTTAGTAGGTCAAGCAATATCTGTGGAGTGATAACTTTTTGGGTCAATGACCCTTTATAAGAACTGGAAAACTGAGAACAACAGCATGTTTTAATTTGGGAAGATGGAGAGAACAAAGTGTCTGTGATAGAACTGAGTACAAAGTTGTCTGGGTCCTTTCAGTGCTGAGTAGATAATACAATGAGTATTTTCATCCTTTATGTAATTGGAAAGGAAGATAATTGCTTTGAAATGTTAAAATTACCTGTCCTTTCAATTAATGTTTGCAAAAATCACAATGGTTGTTTATACTTTAGAATCACCAATAAAAATAGGGTGAAGTACATAAATCCAGCATGTTCCAGTTTGGTTTGTTTCCTCTATTTTGGGCTTTGTGGAAGTCTCAGGCATAGAATGGTCATAAATGAATTTATCCACTTATTCTCCTTGGTGTCATTGATACATTATTAACTTGCATCCAGAACAAAATTTAATGTAGACATTGGGTATTCAATGCCTACTTTCCCCCAAAAAAATCCACTATCAAATATCAGAATCAGGTTTATTATCACTGACTTGTATGTTGTGAAATTCATTGTTCTGTGGTAGCAGTACAGTGCAAAGACATCACTATAAATTAGTGCAAAAAAAGTGTTCATGGACTGATTAGGAAAATGGAGGGGAAGAAGCTGTTCCTAAATTGTTGAGTGTGGGTTTTCAGGCTCCTGCATCACCTCACCAATGGTGGTAATGAGAAGAGAGCATGTCCCAGATGCTGAGTGTCCTTGGTGATGGGTGCTGCTGCCTTGAGGTACCACATCTTGAAGATCCCCTCTGTTGGGGAGGGTTGTGCCTGTGATGGAGCTGGCTGAGTCTACAACCCTCTGCAGCCTCCTGCAATCCTGTGCATTGGAGCCTCCAGACCAGACTGTGGTGCAACCAGTCAATGGTCTCCACTGTACATACATAGAAATTTGCAAGAGTCTTTGATTATATGGAATTCAAGAAAACCAGAATCCACTTGGTTAATTTCTCCCAGAGATCAGTATTTAGAAGACAAGTTTTTTTTTTGAACCATTAGCAAATGTCTGAAGGCAAGTTAGGTTGTCTTTAAATGTCAGCTTTGTAATTATAACATTTTATAATATCTTAAATGTTCTTGTACACATTTCTGCACGTGTTGGCAGGTAAATTGAGATTCAACAAGCTCTTCAATTACAGTGGTAAACTACATGCAAGGTTTTCCTGTGTTTTGGATGTTGCAATTTTCACAACACAGCAGTTAATACTTTAATCAATTTCTATTTTTATTGGTATGTGCTCAGTAGGTCAGGCAGTATCTGTCAGGAAAAGCTAATGAGGGAATTTTTCAGAATGCAGAGACCTTGAACACTGGAATTGTAACCAGAACTCAAAGCTACTCTTACAAGAGTTGGTCAATAACCTTTCATTCATTTGCAAGTGTGGATATTGCTAGAAAGTCTCGCCATTATTGCCCATACCCAACTGCTCCTAATAAGTAATTATTTTCCTTTATTCTAATTAGCAAAGAGAAAGTTCTCAAATGGAAGAAGCTAATTTTATGAAGCTCAAATTGCATTTTGGCATGTTCTGTAAACAGTAACTGTTAGCTGCATGAGGCTTTCAAGGAAGATGGTGGTGGGTTTCTTGATGTGGCAAGGTAGCTTAGATACTGTTTGATAATGAGGGTTCATAATGTTCCCAGACATAAGGTTGGTATTCTCAAATTTGGAGCCCTGTGGCTATCAAGGATCAGAGTGTAAGGTAAAGGACAGCTTGTGTTCCACCAAGAGCTTGAAGCTGAAGGAAAGCCAAGAAATGTAAAGAAAGAACCTCTTCTGTAAAAGTTTGGTCAGCTAGAATATTGTCTAATTCTGGTTGCCACTGTTCAGAAAGGATGTGGCAGTTCTAGAGGGTGCAGGGATGAATGATTTTGGCTAGGAGGATAGACTAAAGGAACTTGTCACTTTATTATTGCGGATAGTTGGGGTTTATAGCTGTTAAATAAAAGGAATTTGTACCCATCAGTGGTCTGTTAAAGGACCAGAGGAGATGCTCCAAGTAATGGGCAAAAGATGGAGGGATGATTTGAGGATGTACATTAGTGTGGTGGAAATGGTCAATTTAAGCAGCCAAAAGAAAATTGGATAGGTGTGTGGGAAAATTTTTAGGGGTTGCAAGAAAAGCAGGGGAATGGATTGCTCCATGGAGAGCTGAGTTGAGTCTGTGCCAACTGGCCGCTTCCCAGCTTTGATTCTGTGACAGTGCAAGGAAAGAAGAGGTTATGAAATGAAATTTGCAGGTGATGTCAAAGGTAACCTAATTTATTAGAGAACAAAAACATGAATAAAAGAATAGTGCCTATAAGGTAGCCTTGGTCTGTGCATGGTGGCAGAAGATGTATGTAATACATATTCTGTCTGTCTTCATAGACATAGTAATTGTGAAACAGGATGGGGGAAAATCTTCTGCAAAAATTGCTAAACTTGGACAAAATGTAGAGAAGCAAGTGTGAGAATAAATGGCATGATGGTGCTGCAGATGGTGCAGCCATTTCACAGGTTTGATTCTGACCTGCGGTGTTATACATGGAGTTTGGACAATCTCACTGTAACCACTGAGGTTTCCTCCCACATCCCAAAGATGTGCTAGTTGATAAATGGGTTATTGTAAATTACCTCTGTGTAGGTGGCTGGTGGGAGAAATGGAAGGTGGTTAGGGTGGGTGTTGATGGACATGTGAAAATAGTTGCTGGAGAATGGGTGACTATGTTGACTCATCAATCCAGATTATGGGCTGAATGGTCTCCTTGACAAGGAAATGAGGGGGAAAAGTGTAGACTCTGGCCATTTTTTTCATTGTGCTCTGAGTATAGTGCTGGAAGATTTGACTACTGCTCTTTTAAAGAAAAAGATAATTCCACTCTTGTCTGCCCTAATCTTGGGTGGTGGGTAATATACTCAAAAAAAAACACCTTTAATTTAGAAAGGAACAAATTAATCATGAATTAAAAGGACTTTCTTGATTCAATAGTTTGGTTTGGTAACGAGGATTTTAAGAGTAGCACACTTTGTTAGCAAGGCTTTTGACAAGGTTTCACATGGTTGACTGGACATACTGGGATCCAAAGGAAAATAAGTTGTATCCAAAATTGGCTTGATGCCATCAAGCTAACTGCAGGTTGAACTTGTGGACTAGTGAAGTGAGCATAAAAGGAACAAATGAAATTCAATCCGGTGATTTATAAGATATATTTGAAGAGTACAAACAAGGTGTGAGATTCAAAATAAATGATGGGTTCCTGAACTAGAAAGGAACAGGGGCCTTAATGTGCTTCCAAATATTCCTGAAGGTAACAGAACAGATGATAAAGTTAGTATGGCAACAAAGGGCACAATATAAGTAATAAGATCATGCAAGAACTGCAAATATACAAATTGGATTGTCCAGCATACAATATACTATTCTGGCCACCACATTGCGGGAAAATGTGATAGGGACTTGAAAGTACAGGAGGCATGAGAATGTTGCCAGGGCTAGAGAATTTTGGTTGAGGAGAGATTGATTAGCAGCTACTCCTTTCTATGGAACAGGGAATGTAGAAAGATGTAGTGGAAGTGCATGAAGTGGAGAATAATGAATGTAGTAGACAGGAAGGATCAATTTCTTTGGCTGGAAAGGTTAAAAACCAACAGTTTAAATTTAAAGGATAGAAGATTTGGAGCAGAGTTGAGAAATTTGTTTCCCACCTGCAAGATTGTAGGTTTCTGGGAATCACTGGTGGTAGTTGAGTTGGTCAAGTCTCATCTTTTTAAAAATATTTATGGATAAGTACTTGTGCCACAACCTACAAAATTACAGACCAAGAGGTGGGAAATGTAATTAGGCTGGATAATTTGGTTGGTTTAAAGGCAAAAACCAGGTGACTGCTTTGTGCTAAATTTTTCATGTGATGGTATCTCTATGTTGGTGTTAAGCAGTTGTAGGGTTTTGCCCCAGCAACAAAGTTGTGCAGTGACTTGGAGTTTTAAGATAATGGATCTAATAGGGAGTTCTTGCTATGGAATACTCAGTCTGTCCTCTTGATCCACAGTATTTACATGGCTTTTTGAGTTCTAGTGAATGGTGACCACTCTTCACCAATGTTCAAGATATTTCTACTGGATTTATTGAATGTCAATAAGTTCACTACAAACCACAATGATGCTTAGGATCTCTTATTCAAGTTAATAACTGGTATTTGTTTTCCATGGAACTTATTGCCACTTATCAGTATTGGTCTGAATGTTCTGTTTGTGTGGTTATGGACTACTTCATTACTGAGGATCTCTGAATGTAAATGGGCACTGCAGACATCTACTTCTGACATTGCTGAAGGAAGATGATTGAAGCAAGCTGCTTGATTGGTGACCCATTAACCATCCAAAAAAATTTGTCCCCTCCATCAATGTACAGTGGCTGCAGGATGCATTATCTACAAAATGCATTGTAATTAGTTGTGCAGATTGCACCAATAGCACCTCCTAAACCTGTGACCTCTGTCAGCCTGGAGGACAAGGGTTGCAGGTCCATGGGAATACTGCCACCAATTTGCACAACAACCAGAATTGGAAATATTTCACCAGTCCTTCATTTCTGGGTCTAAATCCTAGAACTCCCCAACCAATAGCATCGTGGGGCAAAAATTCAGAAGGATTGTTGCAATTCAAGAAGACTATTTACCAATACCTCGAGGATAATTAAGGATGGGCAGTAAATTGACCTTGACATCAGTGCCCAGGTTCTTGAAATTGAGTAGCCCTTGCAGTAAGGTCTTGTGCTAAGATTTGAAGATTTGGCTTGTTAACAACCACAACTCCCTTCAGTGAATAGTTTCCTCATTGGCTTCAATTTTAGTACAGCTCCTTGATCCTTGGTCAGATACTGCCTTGATCTCAAGGTCAATCACTTTATTTGGAATTGAACGCATCTATTTAGTTCAAGGAAGTATTGTAATTCTGGTGGAACCCAAGGTAGGATGTTGGTAATTGGGTGGATAGGTGCCATTTGATAGCTGTGTCAATTACATCATTTTAGGTTTGGACTTTGGGCATTAGTTGATTTTAATTTGGCCTTTTGTGGGCATACTGTAGCTGAACACTTTTTCCACTTCTGGTAGATATTGTTGTAGGTAGACCACTTGGCTAGAAGTGGCTTGTTCTAAAGTGCATGACTTCAACACATTTCAGATGTTCTGTGGTCTCTGGCCTTTCTGTCCAGTGTGCTCAGCTATTATTCGGAGAGGTTTAAATAGACTAAAGGTTGGATTCTATGAAGCACACCTCCCTGGAGGCTAGAGAACTAGATCATCTACTTGGCGCACATGGCAGTTGTAAATGCCTTGGCCTTGCCTTTTACAGGGCAGCCTTCTGTAAATTGTACCCTGATGTAAGCCTCTAGTTTACACAAGGATCCATAATGTATTTATAACTGCTCCTCTAATAGCTGCCACCAGCACATTTGGTCCTCTATCAGAGATAAAGGAACTGTTATGCAGAACTTTCCCAAGTTCTGCTTAACCTTTCCATACCACCTTCTCTGCTGAAAACTAACTTTTTTTCTTTCCCAGTTCTCTAGCCTGAAATGTTAACTTGCTCTTTCCACAGATGCTCTGTGACCTGGTAAGTACCTCCCTACATGTATTTGAATGTCCCTAACTTAAAAATTGTTTTATTTTGATAGGAGTCATTTTTATGAATGGTATGTAAAAGACTTTTTCCTAGACACATTTGGATAGATAAATTTCCAAGAATGCATGGATAAGAACAAAGATTGGATTGCACAAACATTAAAACAATTTGTAAAGTAATATTCTTTTGGAGGAGGGGGGAAATAATGAGAGCTTTTAAATTGCCTGTACTGCAATATGAAGGACTGCAATGTAGACTCAAGATAAGGGCAGTTAGGTGAAGTAATCAATGTAGCAAAATATTTTGAAGGTGAAGGCCTTGGAGAGTAGTGGTGGTTTCTGAGAATGGTATGGGTGTGTTTATTTGTAGAGATGACAGCAATAGGTTATTATGGTCTGCTTGAAAAGGTAGTGAAAGCAAATTCAACAAACTCAAATGGCACTGGAAAATTGGAAGGAACATGGAAAAGAGCAGAGGAATGGACCATAAGGATAGCTGTACCAAAGAATAGGGAAGTTGCCTGAATGGCTTGGTCTGGTGTGTCAAACTGATTTTGGGAATAACTGAGACCCAGCTGCAATTATGACAAATTAGTAACTGTATGCTTGCAAAGGTTCCTAGTTAGGTAGACAAAGGAAAGAAGTGTGAGCATGTTTAAATTCCATGCACTTGATAACAATTAAAATGGTATAGGCTTGCTGAAGGAAGAGATTATGTGAGAATTATGGAATCATTGGTTACTTAATGAAAATTGAAGCCAAACAGTTTTAATGCAATAGAATTTAAGAGGATATTACAACAGTTAAGAGAAGTACAGACTAGCCACTTGAGGAAAATGTCTATGGGGGAGATTGCAGATGTTGTAGCATCAATGTATTAAATTCTACTGAAGAGGAAATGGAACCAGAGGACAAGTGAATAGGAAATGCAACCCTTAAAGTTGGAACCAATCTCGAATTATAGTGCACTGTCAGTACTAGAACCTTTGCAAGATATAGATACACTTTGATGTGGACAAAGTTTTAGAAACTAGTCTGTGGAGGTTTTTAAGGGCCGTGTTTATTCAATATTAACAGGAAGGAGGGAAAAATAAGCAAAGACAACACTAGGTATGCTCAATGCTGCACATTTCCAAAGGCCAAAGGGTGGGGGAGGATGCCACATTGGAGATTAGTGACAAAAATGGAGCATGGAATAAAGCCAGTTGATTGGACTGAAAAATAGCTACAAAAATATAGGAGTTAAGAATATTTCCCAAGTTTAGTGCTATGTGGTATCCTACATGTTATATTAATAAATGCTTCCAATGTGTAAAATGGAGCATTGACATTGAAAATTGCAGATGCCAATTCATTAACTAATGTAGAGAATTGTACCAATATTCAGGAAGACAGGTTTTTGGAGTGGATGATATTTTGGTAAATGGAATCCAGCAATAATTTGCTTCATATTTGGAGAAGGCCATTCCTTAAAGGAAACTAAGTAGCACAAGAGCAAATACCAGGGAGTGTGGATGTCACAAAATATACCAACTCAAGCTGATACTACAATGCTGGAAAATTGCATCTTCTCAATTCAGAAATTCTTTTGCAGATTATTGGGAAGGATTGGGTCACTTCCTTCAGGAAGAGAAGGATGAGATGAGAAGTGACCCAATCCTTCCCAATAATCTGCAAAAGAATTTCTGAATTGAGAATTACTTGCTTATTAATTTTTATTATTAAATTATTATTTATATTATTATTTTATTATATATTAAATATTATTAAATTGAGAATTAAAACTGGAGTGATTTTTTTAAAAAAAGGGGATTTGATGCATGCTTCCTACTTGGTGAAACCTGGGGGAAAAACAAGCGATTACCATGAACATCAACTAGAAGGCAAATGGAATCCTGGTCTTTACAGCAAGAGTAATCTTATAAAGCCCTGATGAGACCACATTGGGAATATTTGGTCTTCCTACTCAAGAATTGGCAATACAGGGAGTGCAGCAGAATAACCAAATTGTTTCCTGGATGGAGTGGGGGATGGAATTCTCTTAATGAGAGATTAAGCAAACTAGGCCTGCAGAGTTTGGAGTGAGAGGTAATCTCATTGAAACATGCAAGATTCTTGGACCTTGGCAAATAGATGCAGGGATGATGTCTTCCTGGCAGAGGTATTTAAAATTAGGGTTACTGCCTCAAAAAGGTTCAGTTATTCAGGACTAAGGTAAGAGGTTCCTTCACACAGAAGACAGTGGATCTTTGGGGTTCTGTACTCAAGGCCTGTGTAATCTCACCTGAGTATCTTCAAGATCAGTAGATTTTTGGATATTAAGGGAATCAATGGATAGTGGGTTAGTATAGAAAAGGGATGGGGGGGGTGGGAGGAGAATGAACCATAATATTGAACAGTAGAGCAGGCATGGGGGGGCCACCTGATGTACTATTAATATTGTTTGTATTCTGTAGCACTAATTTATTTGAAGAACCTGGATCCAATCATGAGATGGAAGAAATGGAGAAAAATGGAGAAAAAAGAAAAAAGAGATGCATATGGAATATAAATTGGCATGGTTAATCCAACTGGCCTTTAACTGTGCCATACTTGTGTAATTTTCCCCCATCAAAGAAGAATTAAAAATGTTAGTATTGGAACCAAGCTGTCTTCAAATACTCTCCTGTGTATACCTCAGTGGAGAAATGTTTAATATGAGATTTATTTTTAACTATTGCTTTGTTTTTTTTATTGTCTTACTAGTGTTAGTCATGATTTCTGTTCTGCCATGCCCTCAGATCCTGTGAAATGAGTTTTTGTTTTTTAGTAGTAAGAGGAATGTGTTAAATGTATCAAGACTTAAAATGCTTGCCAGATCAGTTCTGGAAATTTTTGATATTTCTGATTTGATCAAATTATTTACAAATTCTAGTTGTGTGGAATAGGAACCAACTAGATGTCCAGAAACTTCAGATCTTCATTGAGAAGGGTTCTTATGACTAGCTCTATACATTTTGGAGCAGCTACTAGTAGCTGTTGTAGAGAATTGTATACAAGTTGCTGGTTGCTGCTTTGTGATTATATGGCAGTGGAAGACATGAAACTGCTCACTTGTAAGCTCTGTAAACAATACATCTACTCATTGTACTCTTTATTTATTGCTTGATATAAATTGGATTGGCTATAATAATTTCATGATATTGTCATAAACCAATGAGGTGGTGATGTCTAATTTCCTATTTCTTGGTCCAGATACTTTAAAGAATACCCATTTTAAAAGCCCATCCATTTCTAGCTCTGAAATCCAATTTCAGCTACTCCTTTTGTAATCACTTGCACCCTTTGATCCTGTTCCTTTTCAGGTCTGCCTCCAACCAGACCTTGGAATTTTCTCCTTTTCTGCCCTAATCTTGGGTCCATTCATTTGTGGTACTATCTTTGTTTAGGCAGCTCCCACTTGGAACCATGTTAGATTGATCCCAGCTACATCTGACACTTGGGCAGGTGCAATCTACATGCTCCAGTTTCCTTCCAACTTAACCAGTTTTTGTTCAACAGGATTTTTGGCATCATTGTTCAGTCTAAAGTCATGCTGGGTCTGAAGGACTGTTTTGATACTATTTCCATTGGAAGAAGTCTGTCTTGCTGTTGGTAATGGACATTAACACCAGTTTGTATTTTGTTTTTAACTTCTTGCCTCTCCTTTTTATGATGCAGTTCATTTTTTTCTCTTCCCTTGAGAATATCTATTTTGGACTGATTTCCCTTTTTTAAGCAACAAATGCTTCCTGGATGTATTAAAATGATAAGCTCAGTTACATAGTTAAGGCTACAACAGAGTTTTTTGCCAGTGTTCTTGTCTTTCTCAAACCCTCACGAGAAGATCTAGTATTAATTTGGATTCTGGAATGCTGTGGCCAATATTTGAACATTACAAAGTGCTGAACAGTAAAGTTGTGACTTGGGACTGATAGAAGAGAAATTTTGAGAATGTTTAAATTGCAGGTAGCCTGGAGAACAAGACCGTACATGTATGGAAAGCAGCACTATTAAAGATCAACTTGTTTAGAACGTACGCAAGTGTTAAATGATTTAGTGTTACCATCATTAATTGATATGAACTAATTCTAGATCTAATTTGATTTAAGTAGTTTAGAGGTAGAGAAAGTTTATTTATCCTGAGTCATATTAGTCCTGGCACATGCACATTTCTGAGCTGCTGATCATTTGCGCGCATAGGCTATTGATTATCACTAGCTTTGCAGAGCAAAAAACTAATCAGGCAGTCATGAAGGTCTTGCAATAATGTTTTATGCCATTAATAGCCCTTGCACTGCTGCAGGAAAGATGAATTTTAAGTATGCAGTGTAAATTTTAAAAAAAGTTTACTTAAATCTTCATATTAGCTGTACCTTTGTAGAAGTATTAAAACTCGATCTTGTATTGAAGCCCGAGTGAACGTTACACTGAGGCAATCGGTCTGAATCCTGTGCTGTTCCTATTTCTGATGAGGACAATGGAACGGACGGGCTGATGAACTGCAGCGCGGAATGGGGCTGGGGTTACCTAGCAGCCGGAGCTGGGCCAATCGGAGGCTCCCAGCTATGGTGAAGTCACGCCCCCGCCGCCGCCATTTATATAGAGCTCATTAGGCAGGCAGTCAGTCTCCTGCAGTGTGTGGTGAAAGCGGCTGTACAACATGGCGAGGGAACAGCTCTGTAAGCTATTTGTTGGCGGGCTCAGCTTCGAAACGGTGGAAGGGAACCTCAGAAACCATTTCGAGCAGTGGGGCAAGCTAACTGACTGTGTTGTGGTGCAAGATACGATCACCAGGCGCCCCCGAGGCTTCGGGTTTGTCACGTATTCTTCGCCGAGCGAGGCGGATGCTGCAATGGCTGCTAGGCCTCATGTCTTAGATGGCCGCACGGTAGATCTGAAGCGAGCTGTGCCAAGGGAAGACTCGAACAAGCCGGGCTTCAACATGAAGGTAAAGAAGATCTTTGTGGGCGGCATAAAGGAAAACCTGGACGAGAACGATTTGCAGAGCTATTTCTCGGACTATGGTTTGATTGAAAAAGTGGATGTGATCTGTGACCGCGACACTGGCAAGAAAAGAGGCTTTGCCTTTGTGTACTTCGATGACCACGATTCTGTTGATAAAGCTGTTATCCAGAAGTACCACATGATTAATGGCTACCGGTGTGAAGTCAAGAAAGGGTTGTCGAAGGAAGAGATGCAGAGCGGAAGTAGACCTCGCGGTCGAGCTGGCAACTTTCCCCAAAGAAACGGTCGGAGTGATGGCAGTTTCGGAAATTCTGGCGGGTACGGGCCGCAAGGCGGCGGAGGAGGTGGCTACTACAATGATAGAGGAGGTCGAGGAGACCTCTACGGTGGTTATGGCGATGGGGGGTATTCCAGACGTGACCGTTCCTTTTCAGGAGGAAGTTATGGTGATCGTATTCGGGATTATGGCTTTCCCGGCTATGGTGGCGAAAGAGGTTACAATAACGAAAATTTCGACGATGCCTATGATAACTTTGGGAGCTATTCCCCTGAGCCGTCCCACTATGGCCCCATGAGAGGCGGAGGCGGTATGGAGAAATATGCTGCTGGACCCTACAGGGGAGATTATGGTTTTAGCAGTAGAAGCAGAAACAGAGATTTTAGTGGATATGCCTTTTAACATAGCATGAATTCGATGTGTAAGGGGGAAATATTTGGTCATACAAATGGCTCTGAACCTAAAAGTGAATTGTGTGTAAAATGTGTAAAGGGGACGTATTTGATATGTACACAGAAGTAGCTGTAAAGCTGCATAATGTATTCAACTAATCAAGGATAATTGTATACTTTTTTCACAATAAAAAAAAACATTCAGTTTACTTGGTAAGCCTGAAGAATTACTGAATTTTCATTGAGTATTTTAATCAGCTGGAATGTTAGGAAGAAATGTAGAGACTTTTTCAGAAACTGAATTTCAGATCTTTAGATCAAATTTTGACTTTTACATCTGTTCTTTATTGATGAGACTCAAATTTCAAGGTGCAAAATTAAGACATTTGATTGGCGCCTATAAACAAGTGGTTAGATTGACAGTGGAGGGGAAAAAACAGGAAGTGTATATAATTGGTTACATTCAATCTCGTTGAGGTTCTAAAGGTCACCAAAGCAATTTGAATAGTGAACCTGATATGTAAAATAATATGAAAAATTGCAAAGGAAGTTGTTCTCTGTGGTGGGTGGGAGGGTGTGGTGCAGTCTGAGAGTTTGGGACTTAATCTGACATTTACTCAGTTTCCAATTATACTTAAAACAAAACTATTTGAGAATCTGGCAGGCTGACTATTCATTCTGCACATTATTCTGCAAATATTTGTGGAAGATACCAAGCACATGGAAGTCTGAATCATTGAATGCATGGTTGCCTGTCTGTAAAGTTCTGCTATAAAGCAGATCCTAACTCGTATTTTGCTTAAGTTTTTGAGCTGCTTCTTGGAAAGATTAGCTGCGATGCTCTTCTGTTGTCTCTTCATCTCAAATGCCATCTCTTGAGCACTGCAGTCAAAGCTTAATCTTATTTAACTTTTCTGATGAATGAAGGACAAACGATGCAAGTGCACAAGCAACACCAATCTTGTATTCGAGCTGCTCTCTGAAATTAGATGATGAGGATGCAGTTATATAATTGAACTAGTGGCCACTCAATTCAGATAAGCACCATGCTGGAAGTCGATCTGGAATTTATAAACCAAACTCCAGTCTCCAATTGGACTATCTGGAAGGAGACTTGAATCCTTTTTTTGACTGAGGCAGAAGCATGGTTATTTTTCAAAATGTGCACACATCTTTGAGCTTGTAAATTGTGCATCTGATTTTCTTTTCCCAGCCAATGAGAAAGTGAATTTATTGCATTAAAGTATTTATAAGGGGCTTGTATTGGCACTCAAAATGCTGGGGTTAGCAAGATGGAGGTAGTGTACGTAGGGCTGAAAGTTGGACTATACCTTCTAATGCAGAAGTTTTGTGGGATACTAACACATACTTTTACCCCATACGTCATTTCCCTTAATTCAACCCAGCTTGTGGCACCAAACTGTTCCACCTACTGCTACTCATCCTATTTGGGTTCATTCTTCCTCTATTTGCTAACCCTCTTGTTAGAAGTCTTCACCATCATAGCTGAGCAGTAGTTCGTGCCTTTTATGCATGGTGAATTTGTATTTTTCCGCTTATATCCATGAATTCATCATAAAGAACTTTTTTTTTTAAACATCTCACTGGCCTGGCTTACCACTGATTTTTTTTTGTCTCCTTGACTAAGATTATAGCAGGATAGTCTGTGGGAAAATCCTTCTGTGGCTTTTGCCCTGCATCAATTTCATTAGAAGCTAAATGCTGTTTCTTCCATATTTTATGTTACAGCTTTCCTGACCTTTACATCCTAACTTGCTTTAAAGGCAGCAAAGTATTTTTGAAGTTCTGAATTATCAGTAATGCAACAACCATCTGGGGAACAAAGATTTCACAAAGCAACAAGGTAATGATGAGAAAACATTTCTTTGATGGAAAAATGCTTCAAATATAGCGCCATAGATCTACGCCTGCCGACTTGAGTAGTCAAAGAGGGCCTTGATTTAATTGATCCAAAAGGCTACACTTCTGTCTAGAGGACACCACCCTGGTGCTGCATTAGCATCAGCCTAACTTGGATTTTTGAAGTGGAAATTGAGCTTGCCTGGTACTAAAAGTGCTTTTTTTTTGTTTTGCCCTTTTTCCTCCACTTAGTGTCATGCTGAAGTAGTTTCCTAAATCTTACCATCTCTTTACATTGCATCTTTAGCCTGATTTTAATCTTCAGTTAAGCACAGAATTTTGTGCCTGCCTTGTTTATCACATCAACTCTAGATCAACTCTTATTTCTGTATGCTTAAACTTGTTCTCCAATATAGTTTCTATCCCTATGGTCACTGGTAAGCCTTTGTGGTCACTTTGATATCCCAATTCTTTTTTTTCTACCCCCAACGTAAAATTACCACCTTCCACAACTCTCGGATGCTGTATCTTAATTCTTGCATCGTTTATTTTTGCAAGGAATCCAGTTTCTTAATTTTCTGAATTTCACACCTTTTTAATTGCATTTTTCCCTTTGTTTATATATGGCTTTCCCGTCACACCTCTTCTGTTACATCCATCATCTGTGCTCTTAAATTGGCACGCCAGATGCTGGAGTGCTCATGGCTATTTTACCTGGTTGAGTGTTGCAGATTTGCCCAATTCCCTTAAAATAACATTGTTTTTCTCCTCCAATCAAAACCAGTTAATATCCAAAGATGATCCTGAATGAAGCAATCCCAGGCTCCATTTCTGCTTAACTAATTGCCTTCTCAGCATGTTCACCTTGTTTCCTTTTCCTTTTTTTCCCTTATTTCTTCCTCTACTCCCACCTTTTTCAAGCACTTTAAATTCAGAATGTGAAACAATGATGTGTGCCTGGCACCAAAGCGTGGATACCATTCTTTGTAACTTTTCTGTTCACCTTTTAATTTTTCTTGAAGCTGGGTACCTGCAGTCTTGATTCTCTGCTTTTTTCCAAGTCCTGACGTCCAAACTTCTGACCAGGCATATATATGTTTAATGCAGCTATCACTACTCTTAACACTCTGTTGCCAACTTACCCAAACTTCTAATACAGATTACTACTATTTCAATGTCCCCTCGAGTTCGGTGGTTCATTAACACTTCACAATTTTGCACTCGATGCTAATTGAAAGCATCCAGTCTGGTTTTTACCCCATTAATAATACCAACTCCAAGACCACGTTAGTGAGATGTACTGTGTGGGCATTTAACTCATTTGATCACCTCCATATTATAGAGACAGACATAAGATAATCCAGATAAACACTTACGCTTGTTTAGTGATCTTTCATGGTGTCCAAAACTAACATGAATCCATTTTCTTTCACCTTCTATTCTGCTGAAGGCACTCCCGTCAGCTTCACAGCCTACTTTTACACCCAATTCCCTTTACCCAATTCTCTTGCTGCATGCTTTGAAGGCCTAACTCTAACTGTCCTCTATCTCCTTTCCTCTTTCCTGTCTTAGACTTGCTACTTGCCAGAATACCAATAATGCAGGAGAAACACTTTTCCCCTCGACTAAATGTGGGATGCCCAAGGCCACATACGTTGTTGTTGTATCTCATTTTGAAGCATTCTTGTGTTGTCTACGTGTAGAAAAATTATAAATGGGAAATGTGCAGAGCTGCTCCAGCTAATTTAGTACAAGCCACAGGTTGAACTTAGTATTTCACTGGTTGCAAGGCTTATTCCACATACTCCATAAACAAAGCTCAAGGAGATTATGATATTACAATCATTTTCTGATTACATTTATGAGCCTGCATTAATTAACCCACTGGCTTTGCATGTTAAGATGCTCCAAACATTAATCTATTGTGTAAATAGTTGCTTTCTGCCTAAATAGAAGCCAGAAGGTGGGTTTGGTCGAGACAGGTCTTGTTTTTATTTCATTTTGGTTAGTTTAGTTGATGACTATATAGCCATTAATTATGACTTGATTACGATGATGCTGAGGAACAAGTACAAGACTAGCAAATTGCACCCTGTGAATACAAATTGAACAAAATTTTCAAATCATATGCATTTTTATATAGGGATTAACTTTAAAGCAAGCAATGTTGTTCCTAGGGATAAGCTGTTATTTTCACTACTTTCTGAAGTGTTCTTAAATCACATTTTGAAAAACGTTTTTCAATTGATGTGGAAACAATACTATTTTATAAAAACTTAGTCCCCACTGCCATAAGGAGATGCACTGTGACATTCCGCTTGATTGTAGGCTTGAGAGGAATGCAGGGTTTGAAATATTGTATGCAAGGTTAGTTTCATTACCCAAGAAAACACAATGTGCTTACAATAGAAGGAGTACAACAAATGTTCAATGGATTGATTCCTGGGATTGGGATTGCTTAAGCAGAGCTTGGAAGAATCCTAAGGTGATCTCATTGAAACATAGAAACTTCTTAGTCTCTTGACATAGTAGATGAGGGAAGAAGTTTCTCCTGGTTGAGGTATCTAGAACCGTGGTTTGGTCTCAAAATGAGAGGTTATTCAAAAATGTAAGGAGAAGAAATTTCTTCACCCAAAGTGTGTTGAATCTTTGCACTTAGCTATCCAAAGGAATCCTGGAGACTTGGTTATTGGATATCTGAGATTCATAGTTACACAGCATGGAAATGGGCCCTTTAGCCCAACTCATCCATGACAACCAAACTCCCTTGCCTTCCTCTGCTAGTCCCATTTGCCTGCACTTGGCCCATATACCTCTACAACATTTGAGAGATATTTGGACAGATTCATGGATAGGAAAGGTTTAAAGGTACCTCCTTCTACCACTTCCTCTGGCAGCTTTATACATGTACCCATCACCTTCTGCGCATGTGTGTGGAGGGGAGGGGGAGAGAAAACTTGTCTAAGGTTCTCCTTTCAGTCTTTCTCGCCTCACCTTAAACCTATACACTCAGGTTTTAGACTCCCCTATCCTGGGGAAAAAGACTGACCTTCCATCTTATCTATAAGCTTATTTATAAACTACTTTGCCTCCCTCACTCCAGGGAAAATAGTCCCAGCCTACCCAGTCTCTCCTCATAACTCAAGCCTTCCAGTCCCGGCAATATCCTTGTCCTTGTGAATCTTCTCTGCACCATCTCTAGCTTAATCATATTCTTTCTGCAGTATGGTGACCAGAACTGCATACAATATTCCAGGTCCAGTCTGATGAAGGCAAACATGCTATATGCTGCTTTCACCACTTTGTCTACATGTGTCCTGACTTTCAGGGAACTATGTACTTGTGACCCCAGATCTTTCTGTTCTACAACACTTTCCAGGGCCCTGCCATTTACGGTGTAAGTCCTGCTCTGGTTTGACTTCCCAAAATACATCAATTCACACTTGCCTGATTTAAATTCCATCTGCCATTCCTGTGTCCACTTTCCCAGTTGATCTAGTCTTAGACAACCTTCTTCACTGTCCACCACACCAATTTTGGTGTCATCCACAAACTTACCAGGCCTCCAATCTCAAAAAAACCCTCCACTACCAGCCTCTGACTCCTTCTAGCAAGTCAATATTGTATCCAACTGGTTAGCTTGCCTTGAATCCCATGTGATCGTGCCTTCAAGCCCAGTGTACCATGTATGACTTTATCAAAAGCCTCTCAAGTCCATGTAGACAACACCTACTGCCCTGTCCTTGTTAATCCTCTTGGTCACCTCTTCAAAAATAAAAACAAAATTAAGTTTGAGAGGCACTATTTCCCATGCACAAAGCCATTTTGACAATCTCTGATCAGTCTGCCTTTCCAAATGCAGATAGATCCTGTCTCTCAGAATCCTCTCCAGTAACTTGCCCACCACTGATGTTAGGCTCACAGGCCTGTAGTGTCCTGGCAGCCCTTCTTAGATAAAGGCACATTAGCCACCCTCCAGTACCTTACCTATGGCTAAGATATTAAAAGTCTCTGCCAGGACCCCAGCAATTTCTTCCCTTCCCACAATGTCCTCAGGTACACTTGGTCAGGCCTTTCTAATGGTGAAGATCATTAGAAGAATCAATGTGAATTAATGGATATCTGGTTAGTACGTTGATGTAAATAATTAGTTGAATAATGGAGAAGGCATGAGGTTCCAAATGGCCTACTACTATTTCTTACAGGGAGAAAACAAAATCAGAAAAGACATGAGATGAAGTGATTAGGGGTAATGATGCAAGGTAAAAAGGGATATTAAAGACACCAAAGTTGGCACTAGAAAGATGCACACAGTTAGCACTTTTTGCTAATTTACTGAATGTTTTATTTAAAATCAGTTGTCTTTTATTCAATTTTTATTTATTTCCTTTTCTACATGTGGACATTACTGGCACAGCCAGCATTTATTATCCATAGAGAACTTGGTGAGCTATCCCTGACCACTGATGGTGAAGGCACTCCAACAATGCTGTTGGCTGGGGAGTTCCAGGATGTAGACAGTGACAACGAAGGAACAGCAATCTATTTTCAAAGTTGGATGGTGTGTGGCTTGGAGAAGGATTTTGAGGTGGTCATATTGCTATACACCTGCTTCCCTTGTCCACAGTGGTAGAAGTTGTGGGTTTGGGCTCTGCTGCTGAAGTAACCTCAGTGAATGAGCAATTGCAATGCTTTTTCTAAATGGCATATACTACAACCATGGTGAGCCAGAGATGGAGAGAAGGGATGTTTAGGGTGAATAGAGTGTAATCAAATGTTGTTCATCTGCATTCATTCATGCAAGTGGAGAGTTTTCCATCACATCCTGGCATGTTTTAAAAGGCTTTCCCTGAGGATATCCAGCCTCTGACCAATTTAACATAGTATTTTATGGCTATCTAGTTGAGTTTCTGATTAAAAAAGTAATCACCCCCTTCCCCCCCCCCCCCCACCCCACCAAGGTACTGATGGCGGAGAGCCTGGCTATAGTAATGCCATTGAAAATCGTGGGTAGTTGGTTAGGTGCTCTTGGTTATTGTCTGGTAGGTGTAGTGCTCGTCTTGCTTGCCATTTTTCAGCACATGCCTGAGTTCTGGTAAGTTTGCTCACTACCCACTGTGAACCCAATCCAACCATGGACCAGTGGTCGGTGCTGGCACTATTCTTAGTGATGGACACTGAAGTCACTCACCCAGAGTACATTCTGTACCCTTACTTTCAGTGCTCTTAAGTTTTGTTCAACATGGAGGACCATTGATTCATCAGCTAAGTGAGGTGGGAGCAGGAGAGCAAGTAGATCAAGAAGTAGAGTCTTGAGACTTCATGATGTCTGAAATAATTGTGAGGACTGCAAGTCCATTCTCTCCATCCATCCCTCCCTCCCTTTTCCAGGTATTACTTGTCATTCTCATAAGACACCAACAAAAGACAGCAAAATTCTTGCCATGAAAGACATTAGTAACTGGATTTTTTTTATCAAGAACCTGGTAGTTATCACCGTTACTGAGATTTAAAAAAAAATCAGATTAGTTAATAGAATTTAAATTCCATTACAGCCACATTGGGATTTGAACTTGTCTCTGGATTGTTTGTCCAGAAAATGGATTACTTGCCTCATAACCACTCTACAGCTATTATACCTTATTGAGTTGTGTACCAGGTGGATGAATTTGAAATAAATGGAGCTGGCAAAAAAATTAAGAACCATATTGGGTAGAACTTGATCATAATGCTGTTTAGAAATAATTAACATGAAAATATTAAGAAGAAATATTGGTGTTACACTAACTGTAATGGACATAGAAAAAATAGTTTTATAAATGGGCTGAAAAGTCTTTCCTGAAATTAACATCTTTAAATTTGGTTTGGCTAGTGTAAATGCAAGTACAAACCTAAACATCCTGGGGATACCACAGGCATATTGAGCTGATTACAATCAACTGCTTTGCATATACATAATCAAAGAACCGGTGTCCATTCATGATGGGTTTAATACTCCGAAGAGGAAGTGACTGGTAGGCATTAGGCATGTGATTAGGAGCAACTGAAAATGCAGGTTTCTTTGTGGAGTCTGATTTTTCAAAATGCTATAATGTCATTTAGAATTGAATAAAATTATTTTCTAAGTTACATTGAGTTTACAAATCAGAAATAGATTATTTGGCCCAAATGGTTTAATTGTTGTTTAAGGTCTTGACAACTCTCCTCCTTGACCCCTCTGTTACAACATCTACTAAATCTTTTGTGCTCCTCCAATGTCTCTGTAGCCTTTTCATGAGAGGTCAGATCTGTGCAATGGGGCAGGTGGTGAGAAATCACCAAGTCAGGCAGCTTGAGGAAAGATTAGTTGTCTTGACACATTCACTTTGTTAACTTTGACTGTCTTGCTGAGTTTTTCCAGCATTTTGTTTTTATTTCAGTATACCAAATTTTCTTATTCCTTATTACAAAACAGAAACCCGCTCCAAGATTTTAGAAAAGTACAGTGGCAAGGATATTTAGTGTGGCATGACGTGGATGATCATAGTGGGATTAAGCCTCTCAGCCAGCACCACCCCCTGTACTATTTCAGTTTGTGCTTTCACAGACAATCCCTTTGTCCTCTCCACTCTCCCCCTTTGCAATTTACATGTTAACATATTTTAGGTTATTTTTAAGTTGTTAATCCAGCTGGTGGTCAGTAGTGGTCTTTTGACAGTAATGGAACACAATTATGGAACTTCTGGTGATAATCCTGGCAGTTCTACAGAAGTTCAGATTGCTACTGTCTTGGTATGTCTGTCATATTCTCTGGCTTGCAAAACATATATTGTGCTTTGAGACAGTCCTATTATACTATCATGCAGAGCAGCACGAGTACTTTAGCATATGTAATGTGACTGAGATGCTTGTTGAGACTTGAATCGATTCTGCTGGTTAGGTAATCTGTTTCCCCAGGCAGTGAGCCTACTGCACCTGGTAGTAATTCCCAAGTGGTCTCCCAACCTATTACAGTATTCCCCAGCATCCATGGGGAATGGTGGGTGATAGTTGCACGAATATACTGGCTGCATGAGAATTGTTTAAAAGAAAATATTACTGTATATTACGCAATAGTATTCTATGCATAACCTTCAAATAAATTGGCAAATTATATTTTATCACTTTCGTAAACTAAGCTTTGCAGCTTGTGATTTAATGTCATAAATCGTCAGGAAACCAATGTTGAATTCTTTCTTAAGAACATTACGATTTTCACCTTTTTCCAGTCTTTTATATATTTCCATTTTCTGTTTCAATGTTAGGATGTGTTTCCATGTGGCACCTTTGCCTGGAGTATTCTTCTCCAACATAGTGGTTAGACAGGAGAATACAGTTTAGTTTTATTAAACATGATTAAAGTTGCCTGCCACTTGTAAACACGAGGGACTGAGAGTGGGCTGATGGGAGATGATGTGCGAACAAAATCACATTGGAACCTGGCTTGCCAAATTCAAATTTACATTTTTGAAAAAGTTTTTGGAAATTGCTTAATATTAAATTTTTGCCAGTTGCATGTGAATTCCAGATGCACAAATACTAGATAAGCGAGAGTTTACTAACTAGGCTGCATCTGTTTAACTGGATAATCATGGGGAGTTTGTCAAATTCATTGCTCCCCACCACTTTTGTTTTAGATAGTTCCACATGAATTCATTATCTCCACTGAAGAGGAAGATGCTGTCCCCTCTGCTCTTCTCTCTGTGATGGCACACCAACCCACCACCAATTTCTCATGCAGCCTTTAACATTTGCAGACTGCCCTGGCTGCTGCTCAAATCCTGGACTCTAGTAGGTCTCCCTATGGCCATCATGCCATAGAGAGACTGACTTCAGGTAGCCTATCATGGTGTTCTCTGAACTAGCTGGTTCAAGCTGAATAGCCTTCCACCTGTTCTGCTGTAGTGACTGATGCATTCAAAAGAGCACTAGAATCGGTAAGCAAGTGTACAGGGCGACTCCTTGGCTTTGAATGAGTTCTTCTGCCTCACAGGTTCAGGGGCCTAAGTTTGACCCTACCCCTTGTGGAGTTTGTGCATTTTTTTTGTGACCACACAGGTTTCCTGTGGATGCTTTGGTTTCTTTCCACATCGTGAAGAGGTGCTGGCACATTAGTTGGTGTTTGTAAATTAGCCCTTGGTTTGGGTTAATGGCAGAATGAAACAAAGGTACTTTGAAAATGTGTAAGTAGCAAAGGTATAGGAAAATAAGGGGAATGTGACTGTTCCTCTGGAAGCCGAATGGCAACTTCCTGTGTCGTTATGAGGATAAATGATTTTAGTTCAGTCTTCAGAGCAAGCAATTGTGATAGGAAAAGAAATTTCAATAAACATTTTTACCTTTTGATTGCTTTTGTACTTGAGATTCTTAGTCAAGTAATTTCAGTTCTTGAAATTGGATTGTATTCATTTGCGACATCTGAGATGTGTGGGTAGGTGGTGCATTGAAGATGAAGGAAAAATATTCATAAATCTGTCAACAATTAATTTCTCTTGCTACTGGCAATAATGCATAGCCTGGTTCTTCCCTGCAACCTAACCTTTAACCTTTCTGTTCACCTTCCTGCTCTTGTATCTCTAGTGGTTGCCAAGAGGAGGTGGTTCAGCATGCAGTACTTATGATGTTTCCAATTTGGAATGCTTTTGGATCATTTGAGGCTTTGGAATCTTTCTTGGTGCCCTTGTTAAGTGCAAGTCCTTTCTACATACATGTAGGAAAAGATAGATGTGAAGAGTAATTAGCAAGGCCTTGACTTCCAAATGTTGATTTGTAGAATTGTTCTTGCAGATCATTTTGTGTTGCAGATTCATTTATTGGATCACAGAAGCATTGTATATTCCAATACAGAAGGAATTTGGTTGTCCCATTTTTCAAATGTCAACCCTCAAAGTATTGTCCTATTCACCTTTTTAACTCCAATAATACTTCTGGAAAAGATGCACGGCATTTTTAAAAATTGATTGTGGATTCTGTTTCCACCATTTTTCAGTGGCGAATTCTCTTTAACAATTCTGTGAAGTCAATGAAGATTTAGAAATTGGCCAAGAGATGCTGGGTTTGAGTCAGAGGGAGAAGCAACTATAGAGCAAATTACTGTTGAATATGCAGAATCTTGCCCTGGAGTTAGAAGGAAAGTGATAGGTGTGCTGAATCATTGCAAAAAATTTCCACCTGTGGGAATGACAGTTGCTTAATTGGACATTGTTGCAATTAATGTACAGTATGTGCTCATTTTTGATACAATGGGTGCAGAACACCTAGGATAAGACTGACTTTGCCTGCCTTAATTTTCAGTGGTTATTATGGGAGCAGCTTCAAACAACCTGAATAAGTCTACATTTTAAAATGTACTTAATCTTTGGCTTCCACTTCAAAATAGAGTTGTATTTATTATTAGTTATGTTTGAGGATTTAAGTTACGAATGTAGTTGATTTGCATTTATGTATTTTACTTCTAAGAATAAGTGTGTAACTTCAGTAGAGGATAAATGAATTGCATAAATAATAGTGATTTGCAGATGGTCCTGGGTGTATTGGAACAATTGTATGCATGACACGTTTCTGACAACTTGTGCACACACCCATGGTTCCTGAACTTCAGAAGTAGCTTATCAATGCATCATAAACATCCCAGATTGCTCATTGCAGTGAATGCTTTCCTGCAGGTGGAACATGTTACAAAAGGAAAGTCAGTGACAATTATCAGTTACTGGCAACTGGAACCTTGTGTAAGGATCACCTGAATATTTAGCTGTTCAGGTTGGAATACTTGTGACAACTCATGGTAATTGTGAACAAGTTGCCGATAGCAGTAAAATAAATTATCCAGAAACAGAACTAGTAAGAGATTTTGAGGAGGGACATGTGCTTTATAGATTTGTCTGAGAATCCAAAATAAAAAAAATCAGGCAAATTTTGCTTTCCTGACTAAATAAGTGTCACTTACCGAAGAGATGTCCTTAAACAAAAAACTTTGATAGATCAGGATTGCTGGGTAATATAACAATAGTAAGATAAGGGTTGAAGAGAAGATGGAGAAGGGAATGCTCAAATTATTAGACCATTAGGACTCTTCTAGGGATGGAGGTTTATACAAGATTTATTTGAACAATGGTGTGAATACCCAGAATGGTAACTTGTGCTGTGAAGGAGTGTTTCGATCAACATGGAAGGAATGCTTTGGTAGAGAAAAGGTGTAGGTAGGAAAAAACAAGTTGCAGAAAATTTAAAAAAGAAATCAACAGGAAATAGAATTAAAATGAGTAAACTGGAAGATGAGCTGCTGAATGCAGAGGCTGATTTGCTGGAACAGGTATTTAAACAAAATTTCAGATTTTTGGGGAAAACTATTGAATATTGTATTAAGTTTTAAAGAGCTATGTAATCTGATTGTATATGGGGAGTGTTGATTAAATTGTGTTGCTAATGGATGTAGCATAAGGAATCAGTTAAAGAGCAGAAGGAGGTGCTTATGGATGTTCCACGGAGTGGAGGCAGGCAAATGGTGTTTTCTCTTGGCTGAATATTGTGCCTTTCAACAAACTTGGCTTGGGCTTGGAGGATAGTATGATGAGATGAATGTGGGTGTGTCTGTGTGTATAACAAGATAGAGGGATAATATGTGTGAGTGTATATATGTGTGTATGTATCACACAGACACACACCAAGCCCCATTCCTGCTTGATAAGTGAGCAGGTAGGTTGTTAACAGAAGGTCATTAGAGTTGTGATGATGCTGGTTGGCACAGGCCCTTTTTCCTTCTCCCATCACAGTTGCACAACTGAGGGAAACGTGACTTGTCTTGACATTGGGGGCAGTGGCTTAATCACCGTATGACATTATAGATGCATTTGATAACAATTGGTTGACCATTGCATTATATCAAGTAGCCAGAGCAAGTTTCTTTTCTCTCCTTCTACCCAGGTGGAGAATTATGGAGGCATATCCAATTTTGTAACATGAGTTGTCCTCGTCTCCCATTTGTAATTGGAGAACTATAGTATTCAAAAATCTATAAAGCCCTTGAACTAATGTAATAAATTTAGACTATTAGTAAATGAGCAATAAGCTACCAACCTTTTTTCATTTCCGTTCTTGGTCACAAGTATGCCTTTTAGTTGGGCAAACAGCTACAATTGTAATTGCACTATGTTCAATTGACTAAAAGTTGGAACTGAGCTGAGGAGGACATATCTGTTGTTTTCTTGTATTCCTTACCTCATGCTCATCTCTACTGTGTTTCACATTTGTCAATTTATGAAGTGTAAGAAATAGTGGAGCAATTCTGTCAATATTTTTATTTAAGACATTATATAAAACTGAAAAAAGTTTAAAAAAAAATCATGTTTTGAGTCCTGGTTTGTAGCTTTATTTCCTGGATATCAAAACTTCCTCACGATTAGTGAGTGGAGAAAAGGGGCACATTGTTTGTACATCTGGTGGACTGAACTCAGCCTTTTAGCAGTGTCCCTCAAGCAGCCTTAATTTTCGACACAGGAGGAGCTTCTGCCTTCTGATTCACCATCAACAATCCTTAAAGGTAGGATTCAGCATCTGCAGAGGTGGCAGCAGCTACTTTATTTGCACCCACATTTTAGTCCGTGTTTTCTCAGTACATGAGCATAAGCAGATATTTGTCCTTGAGAGTTGACTATCACCCCTACTCCTGGAATAAATAATGTCATCATGCATAGAAGTGGTTGCTTCACCCCACTAACAATCAAGCACCCACTTACACTACACTAATGCCACTTTATTACATTCACATGAACTTGCCAGATTTTACCACTCACCTACATACTATAGGGGCAATTTGCAGTGGCCAATTAGTCTCCAGAATGTGGGAGGAAGTTGGAGCAGCTGGAGGAAATCTACAGTCACAGGGAGAGGTGTGCAAACTCCACACAGGCAGCATCCAAAGTCAGGATTGAACTTGAGTTGCTGGAAGTGCAAGGCAGCAGCTTTATTAGTTGCACACAAGTTTTCCCCATCTATTTAATCAAAACTCACAATGTGTTCTTGGAAAAGTTCACATTTTAATCTCTGTACCAAACAGATTTGTCCTTGCTTTTATGATCTTTTCTCATTTCTAAAATCCATCTTTCTTGGTTATACTCTGTGCATTTACTAAAGATTTTGTCTTCTGTGGACAGTGGTGCCAGAATTGTGTACAATTCTCCAGCTGAGGTCTGACCAGAATTCTTTCCTGATTATTTTACTGTTATATTCTAGGCATCCACTTATAAACTCAAGTATCATGGTTGCTTTTTAACAACTTTGTTAATTTGCCTGCCACCTGTAATATGTACTAAATCTATATCTAAAGAATGTTGTAGTGTATATAATACACAATTATATGATATAAACAAAATAGATTGTCCAAATATTCTACACAAAAAACACATGTATAATGTGAATAAAATAACAGCCTGGATTCTGTTTTAACATGCATCCATAGCTACACATCACTATATAATATATATTTTGTATATATCTGGCCATGCACATTGTTGGGTGGCAATGTTGCAGCAGCTGGTGCTACTGCTGCATAGCTCCAGCCACTTGGGTTCAATCCTGGTCTCCATATGCTGCCTTTGTGGAGTGTGCATGTTCTTTCTGTGTCCATGTGGGATTTACATTCCCGCCCCCCCCCCCACTGTTCTGGCTTTTTCCTACATCTCAAAGATATGCTGGTAGGTTAATTGACTACTGTAAAATCACCCTTAGGTTGGGGGGTGTTGACAGGAGAATTGGGTGGGCAGAGTTAACGGGCATGAGAAACAGGTTACAGTGAAATAAGTGGGGTGGGGGGGGGGGGGGGGAACTGATATAAGAGCCAGCATAGTTCTCTTGTGCTGAATTGCCTCCTGTGTAAGAAAATATGAAAGAGACATTTTAAAAAGAGTTCACAGTTGGTACAGCTCAGATGGCTTGTTCCTAAGTTTGTATGTGACCTACTATTTGTGCTGTTGCTTGTCCACAGGCATTATCTTGCTGATATCTTCAGCAGTGAAATTTGTATAAAGTTACAATATTGGAGTTAATTCAAACTAGTTCCTCACTGAACATGCCAGGAAAAGTCAAGTCTGGTGAGTTCTGTCTTAAGGGAATTATAAGAGTGAACTACTTAATCCCATCTATCTTCACTCTATTTTGCTTAATGCACATAATTTATATTGGTTTGGGCTCTGCTGGCTATAAGTTCAATCACAGCACAAAACTTTTATGCACTCAATGATAAAAATACACCTGCAACTCCTTATTGTGCTTCAGAAAATTATACCATGTTCTTCATGTAAAGTCTACTTGCACACTAGGCTAGCGAGTGTGCTGGGGTGGTGTCAATTGACATGCATCTCAAGGTTGATATCAGTGCTAGGAAATTGCAACATAAATACATGTCTTGGCTGCAGGCTCAGGCTTTCATTGCTTTAGTTAAAGGATCCTTCACTTCCTGGACTGAAAAGGTGTCTTGGTTCCTCTTGGATGATCCTGAGATCTTTCTGCTGAAGAGCAAGTCTTTTGGTTCTTTGTTAGAGAATCCCAACCATCATGATCCCTGTCCTGCTACCCACCTTCAATGGCACAATATCACTTTAGCTATCAGAGACAAGTGACTCATCTCCATCTGCCTCCTGCCATTTCAGCTCAAATCTACTCTAAAGTGCCCCAATAGATTAAGCTTTCTGCAATCATGGAACATTTTTGAGCAATATCTCACATGGGTTGACTTTGTGCAATTATGTGGCAAAGACCTGGAATTTATTTCAAAGCGTACTACATATTGCATGTCTTGTGTATAAGAAATTCACTCCATGGCCTTGCCTGAAACTGGCAAAGATTCTTGAATCAACACCACTTTAATGTACTTTTTTTGCACACAACTACTTCTGCAAACTCATGCGTCAGTGAGGATTCTTCAATCTGATAAATAGAAGAGGATCATTCTTGCACTGTAGAAGGTGGTGTGCAGGCCCAGGTACTCAATGTCTGCAAGTCTCTGTTCAAAGGTCCACAAAAAAAATCAGGGGGAACTGCCAGCACAGCCATTTCTTCACCAGAGAATTTTGGCCAACATTTCAACATATTGTGCATGCCCATGTGAATATAGTGTAACACTATATGGATATGTGTTCATATGTTGCATATAGACATAAAGAATGCAGTCTACAGTTGCTCTAATTTTAAATAGAATGGTGTTTCTATTGTTTAGATAAATTGCTTCAAATTTGGTTGCTTTCTCTTGCATGAATGAGGTTGCATTCTGTACCTTGCTATGTGTTAATTTCTCAAAAAGAGTGACACTATACAGCACAGCATATAACATTAAGAAAGCTACTTGTAAGCCATTTAGCAAGATGGCTTCATTTGGCTAGTATTTGTGGTTTACAAGGACCTAAGTTGTCTCCTGAGTATTGTCAATCTATTCCTGCAGAATGGGAGGTCAATTTATTTCCTTATTCCATTTGGTACACTAGGTGGCAGTTGGTTCCATAATCTAACAACAAAAAGAATGCTAGTGATAAGGTTTCTTCCTCTGCTGACTGTAGTGCTTACCCTTTCCCTTCTAACTTCCCTTGAAATAATGCCCCTCTCACCATGGCCTGTAAATAGCTCAAATTTGGGAAGAGACAAAAGATTAATAGTAGCAGTGCAGGTCCTGAAAGAAGTCTTTTTAAGTTCAATTATGTAATTATGATTTAAATAACATAATATTCAAAAGCTTATTTCCTCATGAAACAGGTTACATGTAGGGAAAGAAAGTGGTCAATCTTGCTCTTAAAGATTTAAGGTGTTTTTTTTATTATTCATTTTGTGCTGGAGCACAACAGTTTATTTTTACATTCTACTTTGTTTGAAGTTTCAATTCACTAGCTTGTGTTAGCTGAATCAGAGGAAAATCTCTCTCCACTACATTACAATTCCACTAAGAACTGTCAGTAAATACAACTACAAGAATCTCTCACTATCTGTCTCTAATCTCTGACCTTGTGCAAACACAGATGGGCAACTCATCCATTGTCCAAGTCTCACTGTTTCCTTCCTGCTCTTACCTTTACACCAATTAAATACTATTGCTCTCAACCTACATTCTACAATGATCTTCAGTCAACAGTTACCAAGTGTTAAAGGTAACTTGGAGCAACACACAAAGCGCTGGAGGAACTCAGTGGGTCAGGCAGCACCTATGGAGGGAAATGCAGTTGACATTTCTATTCTGAGTTCCTCCTGCACTTTGTGTTGCTCCAGATTCCGGCACCTGCAGTCTCCTGTGTCGTCTTTAAAGATAATGCTGCATTGTGAAGGGTTTGCCATATTTGTTTCCTCTTTCTTAAAAGTACTTTAATCTGATAACCTTTATTAGGTATAATGAAAATGTCATTGTGGTAGTAGTGCAAAATACATGAAAAGTAAAATGCATCATAAGCTTGATTTTTCAAAAGCAATGTTCTTTTCAGTGAAAATTGGCTTCAGTATAGATCAATCATTTGAAAGGACAATTCTACAGTAAACTATGGAACTACAAAGAAAATGTTGCCTGGCAATACGAGATGACTATAGTTCCATCCAAAGTGTGCAAAGGAAGGCAGCATTGCAATGGAAGAGCATAAGAAGGAGAGCATGCACAGCATCAGTGGACCAGCAAGCACCAGGATGGTTTTATTAATTGCAATCTTAGTAGAAACGAGACTGGGTATTGGCGGTGGGAATCTGTGTAGAGGAGCATCTAGAATTGGGAATTGTTGTGTCAAAGAAATCAGCTCAGGGTTAAATAAAATGCCAAGGCTGGAGTAATGGCTGTGGAGAAAGATAGGTTTATGGCAGGGATTAGAAATTTGTGGCAAAGGTTCAAAATGATTATTTCAGTCAATCTAAATGGAGGAAACTGGTACTCGTCCTAAAGCAAGAGTCAGATAGGATGTCTGGTATTGAGATATTTAGTGAATCTATTTGTCTGATGAAAAGGTAGAGCTAGCTGAGTGTTATGTGGATGCTGACCATGTGAATGGATGAACCGCCAATTTATTTATACATTTTTTTTAACATAAAATAATGAAGAAATCAGATAGAAAGGAGGAAGGGGAAAGGCAGATGATTAAGGATGCAGGAACCTCTGGCATCTTACCTTGAAATGAGTGGGAGCTGTACTGAATTTACACTTGGAGACACTCCTGACAACTGGTGAAAGCTGTACTTGGCTGCATTCAAATTTGTAATTGCGAAGACAAAGTACAAACACTCATCTTGTCAGGTAGTATACTGTGCAAGATGAGATGATGAAACCTGAGATGTGTAATGTTCTGAGTCCCAGATTCTGGGTTTCTCCTTATGAGTGATGGTCCTGGGGTTCTCGTATGGTCCCAGATACTTGTGATATTCCAAATTTCGGTAAGAGTTAAATCCTGTTTCCAGGACCCACCTCCCTTTATCTTCTGTTCTCCAAGACCCTTCCATCTGATTAGAGATGGTCAGCATAGCTTTATGCATGGGGAAAATATGTCTCATGAATTGAGTTTTTTTTGAAGAGGTGACCAAGAGGATTGAGGGCAGGATGGCAGATGTTTCTACATGGACTTCAGCAAGCCCTTTGACAGGGTCCTGCATGGTAGGCTGCTCTGGAAGGTTAGATCACATGGGATCCAGGGTGAGCTAGTCAATTGGATACAAAATCAGCTTGGTGGTAGTGGAGGGTTGTTTTTCCAGATTGGAGGTCTGTGACCAGTGGTGTACCACTGGAGTAGGTGCTGGGTCCTTATTCATCATTTATGTTAACAATTTGCATGAAAATGTAGTTGGTATGGTTAGTTAGTTTGTGGGTGATGTCAAAATTGGTATAGTGGACAATGAAGAAGGTTACAACAGGATCTAGATCAACTAGTAAAGTGGGCCAAGGAATGGTAGATGGAATTTAATTGTTAAGTGTAAAATGTTGCATTTTGGTAAGTTAAACTATGGCAGGACTTGCACAGTAAATAGCAGGGCCCTGGAGAGTGTTATAGAACAGAGACCTAGGGGTACAACTATACAGTTCCCTGAAAATGGCAACATGGGTAGACAGGGTGGTGAAGAAGACATATGATGCACATGCCTTCATAGGTCAGGGCATTGAGTTTGGACACATTACAACTGTACAGGATGCTGTTGAGGCCACAGTTGGAGTATTGTGTGCAGTTCTGGTCACCTAGCTGTAGGACAGATGTCTTCAAGCTGGAAATGATACAGAAAAGATTTGCAAGGATGTTACTAGGACTGGAGGGCTTGAGTTCTAAGGAGAGACTTAATAGGCTGGGGCTTTTTTCTCTGGAGTGTAGGAGACTGAGGGGTGTCCTTATAGAGTTATATAAAATCATGATGGGTGTAGATAAGGTGAATGGTCAGTCTTTTTCCCCCAGAGTCAGAGAGTCTAAAACAAGAGAACATTGATCTAATGTGAGGGAGTAAAGATTTAAGATTAAGGGGAACTGAGGGGCAAGATTTTCACAGAGGGTGGTGGGTATGTGGAACAAGCTGCCAGAGGAAGTAGTAGAGGTGGGTAAAATTACAATGTTTAAAAGACATTTGGATGGGTACATGGATAGAAAAGGTTTAAGATTCTGCCAAATGCAGGCAAATAGGACTAGTTCAGCTAGGCAACTTGGTTGACATGGATGAGTTGGGCTGAAGGGCCTGTTTCTGTGCTGTACAACTCAGACCTTGTCAGTCTGTTCTGGGTTGGACCCATTCTGGCCATCTTTGTCCCTTTGCAGCTGAACTAGTGGTTACTACATCACTTTCTGTTTACCACTTCACTAATGATTGGCTCAATACTGATAACTGAGATGCTAATCAGGTAGAGTAGCACAAGATTGATTGTTCCTGTCAGTGCACGTAAGGACCCCATTCTCCTCATGGATCTGGTGATCTCATGACCAAGGCTCATCACTTATTTCTGTGTCTTTAGTTTAGGACTTGGGATATCTCCAATACTTTGGGGAATAGTCATGAAGTTAATGAGGCCTTAGTTCCTACTAGGGCTATTTTCAAAGAAAATGCATTGTCCCTTATCTCATCACAATTCACTTACACTAACTCCACTGATGACTTCATTAAAACCATTCCTGATTCAGGAATCTGTGATCAATTAATTTTGTAGAATTTTATCCTCTGAGTTCATTATCTGCCTCCAAGCTTTGTCATCTCTCAAAGGTTTAGACTATTAATCACCCTTATAGGTGCTCACTCCCAGATGTTGGTTAAGTCTGTGTATGCTGTCTGTTTTTCTGTTCTGTGCTGATTGTCTTTAATCCTCAGATACTACAGTGACATGGAAGGTGGAGGGCAAGGTGAGTGATGACATACTCGAAGGAAGGGGAGGAACTATGATTAATTCTTCAAGTGGATCATAGACTTTGTATCTGTTACTAATTAATTTATGTAAAAACCCTTCCTGGATTGTTAACAACTTAAAAACTTAACCCATAGCAACATAAGGGTGTAAAAGACATAGGATAAGAACTCCGGAAACATTCAATAAATATAGTGACATCTGGTGGAGGTCTAGGATGGGATAAACCAATTGGTAGAACAGCTCTTTAATTTATCCCTAATTGGGACAAATCTTGGCCACCAAGTTTTTTTTAAATTTCAAAATAAACTTTATTCATCGTTTAAAAAAAACTATATACAATAAAATAGTGCAAACCTTTACACTTGTGTATAGATCAATCATTAGTGTTACCCTTTTATATTAAAAAACACATAACTGCTGCCACTTATGTGGCTCCCTGGGGTGCTACCCCAATCCTGTATTGACAATATTTAAGGGGCTTTCTCACCTGACCCAGCCCCTCCAGTGGCAGAAGAACCCTAAACTCAAGTTGCCCCTGTTGCACCAAAGTGCTACTAATGATAAAGGTTCAGAGCAAGACTCTGGAAAACTTGGACCACTCCTTAGGAGCCACCTCTCACTGAAGGTAGACAATGATAATGAAATTCATGGCTGCTTTCACTGCTCCAGTACAGCATTTGGTTAATTGAGGAAGAAGGCTAATAATCAAAACTGTAGAGCTAGCACAAAACCCAAAGTTCTACCAGCAGTGAATCCAACCCCCATATATACTTACTGTCGACACCAAGGCACTGGGAAAAATACCACAATGCTGTCTTTGCAGAATCCACCAAATTCACTGGAAGGAGTGTGTCCTCGCTTAGGCCAGTTCCTCTACTGTTGAGGACCTCCTCGCATTCACTCAGTAATATTGGGCAGGCCGTGTTGTTCACATGCAGATGGAGACGAGTCCTGATGCAGGGTTTCGATATTAAACATCAACAATTTGTTTCCTCCCACAGATGCTGCTCGACCCGCTGAGTTCCTTCAGCAGATTGGAAAATGGACACTTGATGGTTGCTGCAGCCGTAGTGGGCTAAAAGTCTTGTTTCTCTGCTGTATATATCGGCAGGACGATTAGTAAATAATGTTTGTGATCTTCATTTATATTCTGGAATTCATACTTCTGCATTTTTCATTGTGCTGTGTTTATATTGACAATCACATTTTGCAGTGTTCACTCTTTCCTCCGCTTTAGTTCTTTTCCTTTATTGCTTTAATTTTCCCAGGTAATAATGAGGGAAACCTAACATTTTTAGTCGTGGGTGTAAGCATATGCTTTTACTGCATTCCTGCAATTGGCTAAACTACCCTTTGCCCAACTCATTGCATAACCAGGACTCTCGTCACTGTTTCAAACTGGCTATTAAAATGAATCTACAACTTGAGGGTCATGGAGAAGAACGCTGTTGGCTATTTTGGCACAAATCGTTGTTTTAATGTATTTCCAGGAATAGGTAGAGAACGGGACTAAACGTAAACATAAGTTCTCGTGTTCTTTCTGCAACCTGAAGAGGAGGAGATAAAAGTAGAACGTCCCACAAAGGATGAACTGTTTCTCTGATGTGCAATAGCTTTGGTTAATATCTGTGCACAACACCCTGCACCCATTTCCAGACCAGAAGCAACTGAATTTACATCAGCAAATATTTACTTGAACATTGCACTTTGATTGGTTTGTAAACCTCGGGTCTGCCTACACTAGGCACTTTTTATTGTTGCTCGCAACGTGGGCTCTGATTGAAAGCACCGCCAGCAGTTGTTAGCCGTCGAAACTTTTGCTTTTGTGATTGCCACTGGAGGGAAAAAACAAGGACAACTACCTCTCTCTCTCTTTCACACACACACACATACAGCGAGCTGCATGAATCCCTGCAACACGGCGAGAAATGCTGCGGACTCTCGCAGCGGACGATCCCAGACGAGGTGAGCTTTTTAAGCCACCGTCCCTAACCAGGCAACCAAGTGGCGGGGACGAGGTGGAATCAGGCGCTGCGGCGGGGAGCTAAAGTCAGGGGTCCTGAATGGGACGGACGGTGGGTGGGAGGGAGGCCACGGCATCGGCTGAGGCCGCTGTCGCCCCCCTCGCTCTCCGGATCCCGCCCGAGTGGGCGCTGGCGGCTCATGTGTCCCACCGCACACGCGTCACGATGGATGAGGAAGGGTAGGTACCGCTGAGATCCTCCTGGCCTCAGCTCCCGCACCTTGCGCTGCTTTCACCGCCCGTCCCCCTCAACTTGCCTGAACCTCCTGGTCCCATTGCCGACTTCGGCTGCTGCTTGTCCACACGGTTTTCCAAAAAAAACTGTCAATCATCGCTCCCTATACGCATGTGCAAACTTGCCCACCTTTTAAAAAATAACTTATTTATTTTCAGTCAACGACTTCTTTGCATCCCGGGTACGCTGTACTTACACATCTGAGCTAACGTTATAAACATCTGAGGAACAGCTCCTCCAATTTCGGCTGCGGTGCTGAGAATTTTTCTAGTTAAGACTTTCCGAAGCGTGTTCATTTCCAGAAAAAAATTAACAGCATCAACTAAGAATTGTCATTTCCACGATAATGCTGTATTTACATTAACTCGTTAAGTAATGTTTTTGTGGCATTAATACATTCGAGTTGTAAACAATCGTAGCAGAACACATCACCTAAGTTGTGGCACCAGTCTGGAAGTGTTTTGTACTTCATTATTACTCTAATAGAGTGGACACTATCATTTGTAAACTTATGACCATTAAGTCTGCCGAGACTGGGAACTGAGTTTTTCTCCCATTATTGCGCACGCTTTAGCTTGTTCTATTGTATTTTTTTTGTCCTTGTTCTCTTTTCGTCAATTAATATGGGCTGGAGGCGTTGGTGGGAAGATGCACCTTGAGTAAAAGTGGTTTAGTTGCCACGAGTTACTGTCATGTGAGGCTGGGAAAATCCTGAGTTACATAAAATGCAGAAATTACTTTTTTTTGGAAGAGATTGAATCTTGAAGTTTTACTCTAAGGTTGCTAAATAAATCCAAATTATTGATTTTGACGTACATTTCATTTCTTATATTCCATAGATCTTGTGAAGTGTTTATTCTTGTTCTGATATGGTTTGCACTCTGCTGCCAATATCACAGTAAACCACTGGTGATTTATTGATTGTTAACAGTGCTACAAACAGTGCAATATTGTTTCCTGTTTTTCTTTCTGTTACAATAGTTGTTCAGAGGAGTTCTGGTGTTTATGATGTTACAAAATTTCAGCTATTCATTATTTGTGAGCTTAATCAATGTTAGCAGAGTTTTTTTTGATATCTCCTATAACCCAATCTTATCAGCACCCAGTAACCATGACCACATGTGCTCTCCAGCAGGGTCATTGGACATTGATCAGAAACTGAAACTATTTTATTGTTTCTGTCCTCTCCATGTTACAGGAATTCTTAAGTAAAGTCCCAATCATTTCATCAGCTGAATCTCCTAAACACTGACTAGGAATAAATTCTCTGGTTTACACTTTTTACAATGGTGTAACTATGACTCAGAGCAGAAAATGGAAGATCACGTACACTTGTCTCATTTATAAAACACAAATTTGACTCTAACTTTAGAACATTTTGACTTTTAATGTGGCTTGTGTTTCTGTATATGATCAAAAGAGAGAGCATTATTTTTAATCCTTCATGATCAAATAAATCATCAAACAACTTGAGTTCTGCAGAATACAGTGACAATTAAACTGTCTGCTAAAATGTTATTGCTGATGTATGTTATTTGTTCATTGTAATACCTTGTGCTAAAGCTGCTGTTGCATCCAGTTTCATTCTACAGTTATTCTGAGAGAATTTGAACAGAAGAATAATTAAGGCTAAGACTTTTTTCCAGACTTAATTTCCATTTTTGAATATGTATCATTTGTAACTTACATTTGTGTGCAGTTTTGGCATTTTTGTTCTGGCTGAGGTTTTCATTTAGTTCTCCCTGTAAATATAAGCATTGTTTGACCTTGGATCTCTTACCTTTTACAGTTCCATATTTCTTTTTCCTTGCTGATTGTACACTCTCACTGCACACATGTAAATTTTGGCTGGTGTCTTCTGAACACTTAATTTCTTTCTTAAGTTCAGTTATCCTGATTGGTCGTAACTGAAGCCTTAACAGAAGCCTTAACAATATAATAGTTTTTGTTTTTTTTTACAGCCTTTGCAGAAAACAGCCAACATACACAGTGAAAGGAACCGTACAACAATTTTGTTTATTAAAATCCCTTTGTTATTCTGTTGAAATAGTTAAATCAATTGGAATCCCAAAAAACAAATTTGATGGGATATTCTGAATGAAATACCTGATCCATTTGTGATACTTTCAAACATTCTTTTTCATTCAAGCCTCAGAAATTTACATAAAATGTGTGCAAGTGGTATTGGAGTAAAGCTTACAATGTATAACCTTTAAATAAAACCAATGCATATCCAACATCTCAAAACAATTTAGGGACGGTGAAACTGATTTCCATGGCACCGATAATATGTGCAAATATTATAAATTAGCAGTTGAGCTGTAGAAAGTACATTGCACTTTTGCATAATTTTACAATGTAACTGATGCCTTTGTGATTAAATTGGATTAAATCTGTTAATTTAGCATCTTAACAAATGAAAATGCTTTGGTAAAGAGACTGGTGAAATTCTCTGGAACTTATATACTAAACTAAATTAGCTGGTAACTTACACTTGTTGAAAACTAGATTTAAAGCTGACCTACAGTTCATGGTGTACAAGACCAGCAGAAGATACATGTGTAAGGATGTAGCTATATCTGTCCCAATCCCTCGAGCAAAGAGCTACGTATCAATAGAAGAGGCCACTGATTATATTCTTTGGTGGAAAGGAAAGAAATGGACCTCCCAGTTTTAATATCCATACAAGGCCATTCCTTCATCACTCATTGGATTTTGAATATTAATGAAGTTCCATTTCTGGCCCCTTGCATGTCTTTTGATTTCTACTGCTTTGGCATCAGGTGCACCTGGCCCAAAGCTGTAGGAGTTTCTCTGTAAATATCTCCCCTCTCTACTTGTATGCTCTTTTTAAAGACTTCTCAAAAGCTGCTTATTTCTAAACTTCTTGCCATTTGTATTACTGTCCCCTTTTGTATCATGGTGTCAAATGATTTAACATTACTGAGAGGTTTTTTAACATTCAGATAGTAAAGTTGTGATATGCAAATTATATTTGAAGTCTGATCGAAGTGGTAAAATCACAGTTTATATTGTGAAGTTCTTGTTATTAATTGGACCTTTCTGGGAAGAGCCTTCTGGATATTAGTGTTTTTCAGTGTTATACTGGTGCAAAGAAATCATTTACTTTGTCCATTTATTAAATGTATTTTATATAAACAATAGTGGATAATTTTTGAAATCAGTATTCAGTAATATTTCAATTTTCTTCATAATTGAGTGTTTTGGAAATTTACTCAAGTATGTGCAAAACCCAGGATTGGGGACATAAATATAAGCTTGTTATTAATGTATCCATTAGGGGTTTTGGGCACAACCTATATAGAGCATTGGGAATGTATAACTCGCCAACCCATGAAGCAGTTAAGGTGACTTAAATATATGTATTCAAAGTGAAGCTTGTTAAGCACAGGGGAGAAAGGAATAAAAAGATATACTGATGTAGTAAGATGAAGTATGAAGGACTGTAGTTTGTGTGGAGCCAATAATACTTGTTTGGACATATGGACTGAATAAATTCACTGATTTCTGTGTATATATGTTAATGTCATTGCATCTGCATTCTGCATATTTAACAGAATAGTAAAATAAGGGTTGCCCATCTAAATTGGAGATTGAGACTTCTCTAAGAATTCGTGAGTCTTTGGAACCAAAGGAGTGGAGGAAGCAGAGTTTTTGAATATTTTTAAAGCAGAAATAGATAAATTCTTGATAAGCAAGGGAGTAAAAGGTTACTTTGGATTGACGGCAATGAATTTGGGTTACAATCAGATCAGTCACGGTTTTATTAAATGTTGGAGCAGGCTTGAGTCCTATTCCTGCTTCTAATTTGTACGTTCATGCTACTGCATTAGTAGTGTTACATATTCAGAGGTGAATAATGTTAGTTGATGTCAGCCAATTGAAGTATTTTGTTAAAGCAGTTAGTATTTTGCACCACAATTTCAGTTAGTCCAGAGCTTGCTAACTTTGAGAGGAGAATTATTAATACTGACTTATTCTTCAGAAACTGTAACTTGGATTTGCAGGCTGGCAAGCCAGGCTGAACATGATAGTTGGTTCAACATTTGGAAGAAAAAGTGGCTGAAAAGTTTTAATACACTGCCTGACTAATGAATTCAGGAATGAATTTTGAAAAGGAATTAGATTATTACTTGAAGAAAAAAATATTGCAGGGATATAGGGAAAGAGCCTGCCAGTGGGAATGATGGAACAATTCTTTGAAGGAGCCAGTGCAGGTTTGATGATTTTCACTCTGCCGCACTATTTCATGTTGTAATAGAAAGGATATTGTTACTTGTCATTGTAAGACACTGAAGCTGATGTAAACTTCAATTGATCATGAACAGAAAACTGCACAGTTGACTCCTGCTCCAGATAGACTTCATTTTGGCTTGATCCATCCTTTAATTCCAGTGGAGGTGATTAGATCATTGTGACGGCTCAGAATAGATTATCAAAGCATTAAATATTTTCACAAGAGACTTAAGGTGCTGTAATCAAGAGCAAAAAGTAAACGGCTGGAGGAACTCGGCAGGTTAAGCCATCTGTGGAAGTAATGGATGGTAAATATTTCGTGTCCAGACACACAATGTTTATATTGCTTATTGTCGGTGTACAACTTCAAATCAAGTGAACAGATTTTATATATGCAGTGTTGAATTACAAGTCAAGGATAGAAGTTTAGACTCTTCCTCTCTTGTTGAAGCTGCTCATTGTCTGACTGATGGTTGTGGTTTGAAAGTTACTTGCCCATATCTGCATGTTGCATTATTTTTTGCTACATGCAGATATGGCTTGCCTCCTATTTCTGAGCAATGCTAATAGAGTTAAACATTTATGCAATCATCTGGAGGTGACTGTGCTCTGACTAAAGTTGTTGATCAAGCAGTTGAAGTTGCTTTTCCATGAGGGTCTTCCATAATGACATGGTGTGATTCCAGCCAGTGGAGAGTTTTCCTCTTTGCTCCAAGTTCTTTACATTTTGATTTGGCTCCTCTATGCCTCTCTGGGTCAAATTGAGGATAGATGTCAAGGGGATTCACTTTCATGGAATTTGGCTTTTTAATAATATTTTCATAGCATTGTTGAAGGCACCTTCCTTCAGTTAATGTTGCTTGAGAATAGTTTGTCACCACCTTAATTGGATTTATCTTGTGTTTTGTGGACAGGACAAATCTGGTCCATTTCCCACATTGCTTGTGGGGGAGGGGGGGGGGGTTGAAGGAGAACAGCGGGGAAAATGCTGGTGTTATAATAATTATACTTGAACAGCTTGGCTAGAGGTGCACCTACTTCTGGTGTGCCAGGCTTTCAGTAACGGAGCTGGGTTGTTGTCTAGTTCCTCAGCCTTTTCTGTGCTCTCAACTGTTTCCATAGACAGAATCAAATTGGCTAAGATTGGTTTCTGTGATGGCATGAATCTTGGCAAGAAGCCGAGATGGATTTCCACTTCTGATTGTATGTGATTTAAGATGCTTAAGCCTTTTTGTCACTAGCTGCTGGGCTCCTCCATTGTTGAGGATATGGATGTTCTTGGAGCCACCTCCCTTCAGCTATTTAATTGCTAACCACCGTTCCTGACAATGTGGTGGGGTGGGGAGGGAGGGAGGGGGTGTGCTGTTGAGCTTTGATTTAATCTGTGGTTGTGGATTGCTTAGCTCTGTCTGTTGTGTGTTACTCTTGCTGTTTAACGTCATGTGGTCCTGTGCTGCAATTATGGCAGTTTGGCACTCCTTTTTTCTGGGATGCTTGGTGCTACTACTGGCTGCCCTTCTCCAATTCCCATTTAGCTAGGCTTGTGTTTTTTTTTGTCTTGATAGTAATGGTAGAGTGAGGGATATGCTGAGACAGTTCTGCTCCTGCCGATGGCTCACAAATACCCAATTTTGACCTGCCAGATCAGCTGTGTCTATCCCATTTAACAAGATGGAGTGACACACAACCCAAGAGTGGATGTCCTCTGTGAAGATTGATTTGTGGTGGTCACTCCTGACAATGCTGTTGTAGTCAGATGCATCTGCAGTAGGTAGATTGACAAGGACTAAAGGCCAAATGGATTTATCTCTTTGGTTTAATGAGATCCAGTTTGGCAGCACAGCCTTCAAGACTTGGCCAGCTCAGTCAATTGTGCTGCTACTGTATTATTCTTAATGATTGGACATTGAAGTTTCCTACTGAACATAAATCCTGTGCCCTTGCTACTCTCAGTACTTCTAAGTTTTGTTCAACTGATTTATCAGCTGATGAAGGACAGTAGGTGGTAATCACCTAAGTTATGTTTGACCTGACACCACGAAGTTTGGAGTCATTATTGAGAGCTCCTAAAGTTACTCCCTTCTGCTTGTATACCATGGTGCTACCAACTCTGGTGGGTTAGTCTTGCCAATGGGACATGACTTACTCAAGTACTGTGATGAAGTTGGCTGTAAGATATGATTTTTCTGTGGGGAATACTATGTAGGTTGTTACTACTTTGTGGGGCAGCTTACCTGATGTTAGATGCATGTCTCCAGATACCTGCTGAATGTTCTCCAGATATTTAGGAAGACTTTGTGAGGCTGTCTCAGAGCACTGGATGCTCGTTGAGAGCTAATGATTCACTGTATTGATGATATCATTTTTAAAGTGTGTAATTTGTTCCGCAGGTTAAAAAAAATTGCCCATTGGAATTTGCTTGGTCATTATCTGTCAAGTAGACTCTGAGCAGTATCAAATGTCAAAAATGATGGTTTGAAAAATATTTCCTTTGCTGGTTAGGTTAGGTTTAAACAGTGAGAAATTGACTACAAGATATTGTATTTCTCTTTCTCTTTTTCTCAAAACATTTCAACATACAGGGATTCCTCAATTTGTGAAAGGATTGTGTTCTGCAGAACAATTCATTAAGTGAAAATTCATAATTTGAGAGGTTGCATTATGGGAATTTTGATACCAAGCATTCCTCTGCATAGACAGTGGTTCTCAATTCGTTGCACTGAAAAATAGGTTTATAAATTTAAGCCACTTATCTTAAAGCTTCAATGGCATTAACTAAAATTTGTAAATCGAGGGATATTTGTAATTTGCTTTAAACAAAAATTTTAAAAAAACTGCAGAGACTTAAAATCTGTAAATTACCTGCTGATTCACTTCATTTTGGAACAGTTACAGTTTAAGGAGACTAATTGAGATTTGCTGACAATTTATCTTTTTTTGTACTTCCCCTCCAAAAGCTGTTGCCCTTTTACAGGATATGGTTTAATAGATGCATGCTGAACACAATATATATATAATACATATGCTCTGTTTCACATCTTCCAGTTCCACTGATACCTAATGCAGATAGCATTAGTATCACAGCAGGTCAGGCAGCATATATGGAGGGAAATAAACAGTTGACATTTCGTTGACAGTACCTCCTTCTCTTTCCCCTCCCCTGCTCTCATGACCTGCCCATCTATTCCCCACCTCCTTTCCTTTTATTCCATGGTCTACTGTCCTTTCTTACTGGATCCTCCTCCTCCAGCCCTTTTGACTCTTCTACCCATCACCTCTCAGCTTCTTGCATCACTCCCTTTCATCCCCCCTCTTCCACCTACCTACCTTCCCCCTCTCACCTGGACTCGCCTATCACCTGCCAGCCTGTGCTCCTCCCCTCCCACCTTATTCTGGCTTCTGCCCTCTTCCTTTCCACCGGAAAAGTTGAGTTCCTCCAGCATTTTGTATGTATTGCTCCAGATTTCAACATCTGCAGAATCTTGTGGCTTAGCGCTAGTATCTGGTATATTGCTGAATGATTAATACTTGTCTTGAATGTGGATAGCTTGGGTCATTTTCCCATTCATTTATATGACTAATCATATTCTTCTATGAGCACTTTCTAATCACAAGTTATCAGAAAAGAGAATTCTGACTGAACTTTGCACCAGGTGCTGCTCTGATTTAGATATTTCAACCCTTCTTCCTCAGCTATATAGTTTCTAAAGTGATTTTATTGATGATAGTTTTCAAAGATTTGTTGTTCATGAACCTTAGGATTAGTGTGTCTTTTCCACAGTGACTATGTTGTTCAAAGTGGTAGACATTTCCAATTACTGCAGTGTGTACAATATGCACATATATAAGTGGTTTAAATAGTAAGAAAGGATGTATTAAAATTATTGCATATATTGCATATATTCTTTAATTTTTCTTGGGATGAGCTATTCCTGATCATAATGTAGATGTGACCAGGAAATTTTGTGAATTTTCTCCCTTTAGTTTTTAAAAGCATTTTTTGTGCTTGCTTTTTTTTTGATAATAATTCAAGCATACCTTTCCAGCGTACCATTTCCAACCAATAGGACTTCTAATTCAAATGGAATCTTGATCCAAACGTTGACTTTCTGGGTAAATTATTTTAATGTTTATTAGGATCCAGTAAAATAGTCAAGGAAAGGAATTTGAAATTTCAGGATGAAGTGTTCAGTTGCACAATAAATTGCAAATCTCTGCAAAGATAATTCCTCATGGCTTTGAGTATTTGCATACATAATTGTGATTGATTTTATAGGATGGTTAAACTGAATTCTGGATCTCTTAGTTTTTTTCCTGCTACTTTTTATCAAAATCAGTTTGGAGCTTTTCCCAGAGGGTGGCCTAAATGACTTGGAAAATTCCACTTTGTTTGGATTGTGTACCTTTTTTTATGTTTTATGGTCTTTAAAAATGGTACAAGTTGGGTGTACTTGGAGTACTTGCTTGAAAGGATGCAGCTGTAGCAGTGTTCTCAGTGCTTGATGTGTCTCAGATAAGGCGGCCATTTGATTGACACTTTGAGGATGATACCAGAAACATGAGCATAAACGTCTTGGGAAAGATTGAACAGACTGGGACTTTATTCTCTTGTGCTGAGGGATAACATAATAGAGGTTTGTAAAATTATGCAAGGTTTTAATAGAGTGGATACAGAGAATATTTTCACTTCTGGGGAAGACTAAAAGTAGTCACCATTAATGCAGGATAGTCACCAAGATATCCCATGGTGAATTCAGAAGAAACTTCTTTACCCATATAGTGGTGGGAATGTACAGCTTAATACTACAGGGGGTGGTGGGATGAATAGTGTAGATGTATGTAAGGGGAGGGACAAGCAAAGAAGGAGAAGGAATTGAGGGTTACACTGATGAATTTAGATGAGGAGATGGGCAGAGGCTGAAATGTGGCATAAATGTTTGTATGGAATTGTTGGGTCAAATGTCCTGTTTTTGTGCTATTTATCCGATGTGATTCATCCACTCCCTCTTCCAAAGGGGCAAATAGTTCCAGTATTTACCACTTAAGAAGTCTTCACCAGTGAGGACCGGAGCAGCAGTTAAATTGGAATATCATCTTTTCCAAATCTTACATCGTCCTGACTTGGATATTGATCTTTATACCATTATGCTTGTTGGGTCAGAATCCATAAAGGAGCACACTCATCACATAAATTGCAGGAATTCAAGAAAGTCAAGTTTATTGTCACATACACAAGTATGTGTATGCGCAAGTGAAGTGAAAAACTTAACGTGCAGTAGCATCACTGGTACATAGCATCAGATACACAAGAAAAACATAATTTTGTACAAGTTGTTTAATTTATGCAAGAAAGAACACAATTGGAACAAAAAAAAACAAAGTCCATTGTAGTGCAAAGTGGTCATAGTGTTGCTGTATTGAGGTAGTGATTAGGGTTGTGCAGGCTGATTTTAAGAACCAAATGGCTGAAGGGAAGTATCTGTTCTTGAACCTGGTGATGTGGGTCATCAGGCTTCTGTACCTCCTTTCCGATGGTAGCTGTGCAAAGATGGCATGGCCCGGATGGTGGCAATCTTTGATGATAGATGTTGCCACCCTGAGGCAGTGCCTCATAGATATTCGATGGTGGGGAGTGATGTGCCTGTGTATTGGGCTGAGTCCACTATTCTCTGTAGCTTCTTACATTCCTGCACATTTGAATTGCTGCACCAGACCATGATGCAACCAGTCAGGATACTTTCAACAATACATCTGTAGAAGTTCGTTAGAGTGTTAAGATAAGATCTTTATTAGTCACATGTACATCGAAACACACAGTGAAATACATCTTTTGCATAGTGATTTTGGGGGGCAGCCCACAAGTGTCGCCACGCTTCCGGCGCCAACATAGCATGCCCATAACTTCCTAACCTGTACGTCTTTGGAATATGGGAGGAAACCGGAGCACCCGAAGGAAACCCACACAAACACTGGGAGAACGTACAAACTCCTTACAGACAGTGGCCGGATTTGAACCCGGGTTGCTGGCGCTGTAAAGCATTATGATAACCACTATGCCGAACCTCCTTAGCCTTCTAAGAAAGTAAAGATGCTACTGCGCCTTTCTTGTGATTGCATCTATGTGCTGGGCCCAGGACAGGTCATCTGATATGTTAACACCCAGGAATTTAAAGCTGCTGACCATTTCCACTGCTGATCCACCAATGTAGACAGGTGCATGTGCACCCTCCTTCCCCTTCTTGAAGTTGACAATCAGCTCTTTAGCTTTACTGACTTTGAGTGAGACATCGTTGTTGCAGCACCACTCAACCATGTATCCTATCTCGCTCCTATACGCTGACTCATCACCACCTGCAATTCGTCCAACAGTGGTGTCGTCAGCGAATTTGTATATAGCATTGGAGCTGTGCTTAGCAAGCCTACTGCTGCTTTCTTAAAGACAAATGGCAAATTAAAGTTAATAAATGCTGACCCTTTAAATAATATCCACAGCCCTAGAAATAAGTTAACGTTCATCTGTGGTAGATCTGGCAGATGGATGAATGTTCTGGAGTTTTGGTGAGTGACCTTTGTTCTCTAGAATAGAAGAGTGAATCGTGGAGTATAATATGACATCTGTAGCAAATGCTATTTTAAGTTTGTATTCCTCTCCTTAATGAAGTAGTTGTGAAAATGTTGCAAGTTGTCTTTTCTTCAGCACTTGGCTTTCCATGTGAATTTTGGCAGAGGCTCTGCACTTCAGTTCCCCGGATTAGGAAATGATTTCCATTTGTACTCCCCACCTGGACTTGTAGATTGAGGTTGGGTGAGTAAAGGATCAAAATGACCCCTTCAACATTTAATGTGAAATTTCCCACGTGGATAATAATGTCCATGTGGATAAATTTCGAGTGGCTTCCTTTTCCATGAGCCAGCCCGAATAAGGAGTCAATATCTCAGGAGGGTAGAGAGGTAACAGTGAGAAAAGGGCAAACAAAAAAGCTAAGTTGATCCTTTTGCAGATCTGCAGTATATTATTTTGACTTTCTTTCAAATTATTAATCAGCAGGTGAGTATTATTGGTTTGGCTGGCATATTTATGTAAGACAAACCAAATACATTTTGAATATCTGTTCGCATGATCCTCTTTATTGGGAAACAGTTGGAGTTCAGTAGTCTTCATATTGCACATGTTTTTATTTTACCACATTCTTTCTTCTTTTTGCATTTGTCTTAGGTTTTAAAAATTCCATTTTTATTTTCATTTGATCCTTTGCCAAAAAAGACTCCAAGAAGGCAGGAACGAGGTGGGCCAAGTAACTGAAGTGGCAGTTGGGGAGCACTTTGAGTCCAATAACCACAATTCTATTAGTTTTAAAATAGTTATGGGAAAAGATAGAACAGGTCCACAGGATGAAGTCCTGAAATGGAGCAGGGCCAACTTTGAGGGCATTAGGCAAGATCTAGCAGGTTTGACTGGTTGACTCTATTTAAAGGCAAAGGAATAGTCGGCATGGGAGGCTTTTAAAAGAGTCATATCAAGAGTCTGGGGCAGCATGTTCCTGTTCAGGTGAAGAGTAGACGTACCAAGTTCAGGGAACCCTGGCTGACGAGAGATATCGAGGCTGTGGTCAGGAAAAAGAAGGAAGTGTACATCGCGTCTAGGCAGCTGGGTACCAATGAGTCGACGAATATAAAAAGGTTAAGACCGGGCTTAATAGGGAAATCAGGCTGGGCAAAAAGAGGTACAAGATGGATTTGGCAGGCAGGATTAAAGATAATCCCAAGAGGTTCTTCAGTTCTATTAACAGTAAACGAGTGACTAGAGAGAGACTATGTCCTCTTAAAGACCATCAGGGCCACCGATGTGTGGAGCCACAGGAGATGGCTGAGATTTTTAATGTCTATTTCTCCTCAGCTTTTGGTAAGGAGAATATCATGGATGCCAAAGAAGTGAGGGTAATAAGTAGCGAGGTCTTGGATCATATGCTTATTACGAGGAAGGAGGTATTTGCAGCCTTGAAGCGCATTCAGGTGGCCAAATCTCCAGGGCCTGACCAAGTGCACCCCTGGACCTTATGGTAGGCCAGAAAAGAAAATTATGGAGGCCCTTGTAGAGATATTTGCTTTGTTGTCGGTCACTGGTGAAGTTCCAGAAGACTGCAGGGTGGCTAATATTGTTCCATTGTTCAAGAAGTGTAGCAAGGACAGGCCAGGGATCTACAGGCCTGTGAGCCTGACTTCAGTGTAGGGAAGCTACTGGAGGGAATTCTGAGGGACAAAGTCTACCATCATATAGATAGTTAAAACCTGATCAGAAATGGTCAGCATGGCTTTGTGTGTGAGAGGTCACGTCTGATGACCTTTTGAAAGTTTTTCTGAAGAGGTAACTAAGGAGATAGATGAAGGTAGGGCTGTGGATGTTGACAAGCTCCCACATGGCAGGCTGTTCTGAAAGATTAGGTTGCATGGGATTTGGGGAATTAGCAAGGTGGATTCGGAATTGGCTCAATGATAGAAAGCAGAGGATGATGGTTGAAGGTTGATTCTCTGACTGGAAGCCTGTGGGGTGCTCCGGGGGTCAGTGTTGGGACCTTTGTTGTTCATTATTTATGTAAATGATTTGGATATGAATGTACACAGCACGATTAGCAAGTTTGCTGGTGATACTAAATTAGGGGGTCTTGTTGATATTGAAGCAGGTTACAATGAATTGCAAAGAGATCTTGATCAGTTAGGGAGATGGGCTGAGGAATGGCAAATGGATTTCAACTTAGATAAGTGCGAGGTGATGTATTTTGGGCAGTCAAAGCAGGGCAGGACTTGTCAGTGCCCTGCCATTAACTATGTAAATCCCTACTCTTGAATTCGATGCCCTAACTGATGAAGGCCAGCATGCTGAACGCCTTCTTCACCGCCCTGTCTACTTGTGCGGCAGCTTTCAGTGAACTGTGCACTTGTACTCCCAGGTCCCTCTGTTCCACAACACTCGTCAGTGCCCTGCCATTCACTATATGAGTGTTGTGGAACAGACGGACCTGGGAGTACAAGTGCACAATCTGCTGAAAACTGCCGCACAAGTAGACATGGTGGTGAAGAAGGCGTTTAGCATGCTGGCCTTCATCACTCAGGGCATCGAATTCAGGAGTAGGGACATTATGTTGCAGTTATATACAATAAGTCATTGGCGAGGCCGCACTTGGAATATTGTGTAGTTCTGGTCGCCCTGTTATAGGAAAGACATTGTCAAACTGGAGAGAGTGCAGAAGAGATTTACAAGGATGCTGCCTGGACTAAAGGGCCTGAGTTATAGGGAGAGGCTGGCCACACTGAATCTTGATTCCTTGGAGTGTGGGAGAATGAGGGATGACCTCATAGAAGTTTATAAAGTGATGAGGGGGTATGGATAAGGTGGGCGGTCAGAGTCTTTTCCCTGGGGTTGTGTAATCCAAAACTAGAGGGCACAGATACAAGATAAGAGGGGAGAGATTTAAGAGACCTGGGAGGTAACTTCTTTACACAGAGGGTGGTGAGTACCTGGAATGATCTGCCGGAGGAAGTGGTTGGGGTGGGTACATTTGCAACATTTAAGAGGCATTTGGATAGGTACATGGAGGGAAGGGGCTTATGGGCCGAACGTTGGCAGCTGGGACTGGCAGGGAGGATGCCGTGGTCGGCATGGACCTGTTGGGCCAAAGGGCCTGTTTCTGCGCTGTATTACTCTATGACTCTAAGGTAGATTTTGATATCTGTTCCATACAAGTGTGTTAGACTGTGTACATGCATGATTCTAGGCAGATTAATGCCATTGTATTAATTTAGAAATACTTGAGACTTTTTAGTTCAGGCAATATTCTGTGAATTTCCTGTGTTTTTTTTTATAAACTTTAATAGTTTCACAATTTATATGAAGGAAAATTCAAAATCAGAGAGATCTTTTATTTTTTTGTGAAGTATATTGCTGAGCAGTATGTGGAGAAAGTTAATCGATAGGCAACTGTAACTAAATGATAATATATCAATTTCCTTAACTTTTGTATATTAGATTTCTAAATTATGTAGATATATTTGGGGAAAACCTATCTTTGGAATATTTACAAATTAATCATGTGACTGAAATACAGTGGGCCTTTTCTAAAATCAGTTGTGAACATCTTGGATCACTTATTTAATATGAATTAGAATTCATAAGAAATTGTTGTTTTGGTCTTTTTTGCTTAACTTCATGTTTCCTACCAGCCTTTTTCATATTTTGTGATGTGAATTGAGGACATCTGATTTGTTTTGAATTTGATTTTTTTTTTCCTTGGCTCTATATTCACTGGTACCTTTTACAACTCTTGCTGAATGGGAGCATTCGTTAATTTGGAGATTCGTGGAGGCTTACAGTATACTTAAAACTTGTTAAAATTAAACAACATATATTAAACAGTTCTTTGTTCAAGTGACCTAAAGCCTTGAAAATGTAACTTTTGTAATAATTTTTTTTGGCCATATACTTTTCATCATCGTAAATACTGGCCGTTCAGCACATCCGACCCCTTGTGGTAAATGTAATAACTCAGTAATTATGTTCATGTGTATTCTAGTTTCATTTTCACTTCTCGCTGAACATATATTTTAATATCTGAATATACAACAGTGCAAAGTCCTCACCAGCACGAACTGTGGATCTGAGCGAAGATGATAAGGATCAGGCACCAGTTACTATGAATCCTCTTCACATGATGAAAGCCTTCAAAGTCATGAATGAGCTGCGAAGGTAAATTTAAAACAAAAATAGCCATTTTTCCTGTCTGGATATAAATTACATATGTTTGTCACACTTCACCTTTTTCTCCACTTCTCTCTCTCTCTCTGATCATAACATGCTATTCCTAGGTACTGAAGGCTAGCTGGCTCCTAGGATTCTATCAGCATTTCTGGTTATCTACATGTAACGTGCTTTAAAACTGGATATGTTCAGTTTCTACATATATTTGGTGTGGAAGGTGTTTTCAAAAGCTCGGTCTTCAGGTGAACACTTATGGTGGTGCTTATGTGCAGAAATAGTTTATTTCACATTTATATTGAAAGGGTGCAGCCGTGCCATTAGCAGCTTCTCTAGGTGCTTCTGTTTGAATTGTATGAATATGCTACTTTGAAACAAAATGACTCGATCAGTAAGACATGGTATAATGAGGATGTTTCTTGTCTTCCGTCTTTTAAAATTATTCAGCTATGTCTTCCATCATTTTGCAGGGTATGTTTCCATTCCCTCTGAGTATCTTCATTGGCCTTACCATCTAGGTTAACAACCACAAAAGTGTTTCCATTAACTATCTTAACTACTTGAACTAACACTGATATTAAATCACTCCAATCGTTTTGGGGAAAATAATAGATTACAAGAGACCTTGTTTCAAACCTTTAATAATTAAGTGAATTTATTCACTATGTACTTTGTTAAATTAATGACATTGACTTAAACATATGGGGGTTGAGAAATCACAAAAGCTGATACCACGTGATATGCCTGTAACCTTATAATTTGTGAAAAATTACTTTTCCCTTGTACTACCTTGATGTACTTTGTTTTGCATGCCATCCAGACAGATCATTTCAAAACATAAGTTTTTCACTGTATCTTGGTACATGTGACAATAATAAACTAATTCTAATTCCAATTCCAAACTGTTTTGTTTCAATGATACAAAAGATTATCTTGTTATTTACTGAATCAGCCTGTGCAGGAAACTTTTTTTAAATAAAGAACTGAAGGAAGAATTGTATGCCAGCAATTCCTATGCACCCTGATGGTGTAAAATATTGCAATGATAACTGCTATATAGTCATTGTTCCACTATGTCAAAATTCCTTTGTGATCAAGTCTCAATAGGGCCAATGAGCAGGAGGGAAGAGGGATGTCATTTGATGTAGTCACTGGCAACAATGATGGTGTATTCTTCTTTTGGGATTGTTGGGGTGGGGAGGATTGGTTTGGCACTTGCAGAGTGGGGGAGGAGAAAGGGTGAGGATCAGGCTGGGATTCAGGAGTGGTCAGGAAGATTAGCCCGTCAATTGGGGGAGAGAGAGGAAATAGGTAGGCTGACAACAGACAATAAATGAAGAAATAAAAGCAACAAATGATTGAAATACGTGTTAGATCAGGCATCCTCATTGTGCGGAAAAAAAACACATCATCGAAAACAAGTAAACCAAGACTTTTTTCAGGTGGCTTATGGGTTTATTAGAGAATTCTCCCCAGTAACCTGACCAGTGCTAAAACCTTAACATCATTAAATGATGAAACAAAGTGCTCTGTGTAGGAGATTGTTGCTTGTCAGGTTTCCTATATTGCAATTGTGGTTACACTTCCAAGAAATAATTCATTGATTGAAAAGCTTTTGGGACATCCTGAGATGATTGTAAAAGGTGCAATGTAACTGCACGTATTTATTTACTGGTGATTGATTGTGCCTCTGCTTGGTTTTTAACCTTCATAATATTTCATGATGTTTAACCCCAAAAGCTATTTTTCTATTGCAATCTGTTCTCTTAATATGAATTATAACAAGTGATTTGTTTAACTTGCAGTAAAAGCACTTTGTGTGATGTGACCATTGTTGCCGAGGATGTTGAAATTGAAGCACATCGTATTGTCCTGGCAGCCTGCAGCCCTTATTTCTGTGCCATGTTTACAGGTACTAATTTGCCTTAATGTGCAATGACAAATATTTTGTAATTTCTGCAGAGATTTGACAAAAATGTTTTGCTTTCTCTTTTCTGCTTTGATCTAAAAGGCAGGCAGGTGTTTGTTAGCAATAGAATGGATTGCTGGAGCCTGGAATGAATCTACTGTAGCATATGGTAAAATTAACACTGGAAGTGGTCTACCATTCTCAGTATATGTGCCTTAGGGGAGGCTAAACGAGTGCTCTGATCAGTAGCCAGTGATTTTGGTTAGGATTGCTTGCCTCTTATCTGATGTAAATTGCAAGGGGGTAGAGACTTTTGACTTTTAATCCAGCTCTAGGCTTAAGCAGCTTGTATTGGTAATTCATCTTTTTCCCTAAAATATCTGGTTAAAATAGTCTGTTCCACAGACATCATTTTGTCATACCATTATTTTAAATGGTTCAATTGTTACCCAAATCCTACCTTTTTGCTTCACTTTTTTAAAAAAAAATGGCTTTCAACCTTTTATGATAATTAAAGACTTCTTAATTGGGAATCATTCTCACGGCCCTGCTTTAACCTTTTCCACTGCTAATTGTGGACACGTCCAAGATTGAGCATCCAATTTAAAGATGACTCAACGTAAAGATTATACTCTAATTGAAGTGGGAGGTAGGGTTTTCCGACTACTTAACAAACACTTAAATTCCAGAGTAACTATAACTTCTAATTTATTTCACTGTACTAAGTTGCTTTCAATTTACTTCCATGAGGCAGTATCCTGATGCTATGGAAGATTTTATTAAGCTATATGCACTAAATGCAAGGCTAACTTTCACCTCAAGATAGCAGTAAATTCAGAAATCTTGTAGAATTTTCTGTGTTGCATTGCTAACTGAATAAATAATTAAATGTTCTAAGTAGAGCTGAGAAAATTAGTTAGAAAATTAGAAAGCCTGACACTAATATTCCATTTCGAGATAAACCCATCCTGTGTTTATCAAAATCAAGTGTCATTCTTCTATTGAAATTAGCTGAGTTAATAATACGTATGGGTGGTAACTGAATAAAAGCAAATATAAATTTTGAAAGGCAGGCAATCCTTTTTAGTTACACTGAAAATAACGTCAGACTTTAGTAATGGCATAAATAGATATTTGTTAGCATCTGATGAGTAAAATCTATATGATGATAACAACTTAATGTAGAGAGAGGTAAATGTAATAAAGTTGTACACAAGATGCATGTGTTTTCCTCTGTTACTCTTTCAGTTTCCTTTTGTCCACCTGACACCAACACAGGCTTCCTGTGTTCTTGGACTAACTGCAATGCAAGGGAAAAAAACTGGCTGGAGTTTAATTTTGCACCTTATGTAGGCTATAACTTGGAGGCACATTTGTTGTGGTGTGATTAGGATTTCTGCCAAGAATCCATCAGCAAAGCTGTCAGAAGAATATTGGCTCTTTACTAATGGTAATACTGATGTTGCAAGGTGACTTTGAGGTTCACAATTATTGTAATTATTTTGCTGCTTGCCTGACTATTCCTTAAAAGTAGATTTATTTAAATAGTTTTATAATACTCATCCTTTTGTTCTTTTGTGCTTTGCCTTGCTGATTTGTGCTGTGAATACTCATGTAATTTCATTCACAAAGTACCACAAACTTGTACTGTTTTTGCAATTTTGGTCTGGATTGTGAAAAGTTATCTTTTCTGTTTGCATTTTTAGTATGTTAGGTCCCTCCAATGACACAACATGGCAGTGTGTTGAAATGCTGCAAAATCTTAGCTTATTTTCCCCTGTAGTTTTCCCATCCAACAAGAATTTTCAGTCCCATCTAGGTCCGGTTCATGCATGCTTGGACATCACCTGTTGACTGGCTTGAAAATAATGACAACTAAGATCTTTGACTGGGTTTCCCACTCTTTTGATATTAGTATTGTGAATCTGTGGATTTCAAAGTTTATTGTGCTGGTTTGATTTCAATTTGGAGTGATGCTTGCCAGTGAGGAAGGAATAGGGAACAGCCAGGATCTAAATACTGTGTAAGCCTTTCATAGGTTCTGCAGGTAAGTAGATCAGTATAAATGAAGGTATAATCCAGGCTTGTTTGGATTGCTCACATGATTGAATATCCTATTAATATTTGCCGTCAAGTTTTACATGTGAATTACTGAGTTGGTAAAAATACCATGAAAATTGTAGGTATATTGAAAGTCTTCAGGTTGGAATTTTTCAAGTCATTTTCATTGTTGATTATTTTTCAAAATAAGGCAATTAAAATTCTGTTAGGTCAGAAATGTTAACTAATTAACAATGGATTCATTTATAAGTGGTGAACAGAAGGATTTGACAGATTGGATGTATGCCTGTGGTGCATCCTCATGCTGCTTGAAATTGAAATTCCTTTGTTTTCCTGAATGATAGCACAGATTTAAAGACAGTAATTTCCACCGTTAATTCTCTTATCTGTACCTGAAGCATCATGTCCTAGAAATCCCCTCGTTTATGCATTCTGTGTGAATTTTATTTAACACCTGATTTTGTTAAATATAATTAGGTGCTTTATGCAAACACAATGTACTTATGGAAATTCGAACATGATTCCCATGCTATATATGCATTGGAGGCCTGCTGGGCACATGAAATGATGTTAATTTGGCATACAATTCACTTTTGACATCACCTGCACAATATTATAGTTCACAAATAGCACCTGCCTTAACTGCAGGAGCAGGTCTTTAACTGCAGAGTGGAGGCCTGCATTAGCTTTGGTCACCTACATGAGCCAAATCGCTGGTGTCTGAGGCACTCTGTCCTTTAGTTTAAGATTTATATTTTCATTAGGAGTGATCACTCTCCACCCCAACCTGACGATTGGTGTATATTCCCTGCTAATGTTTACTGTGGTTCTTTTGGATCTCCCCCTGGCTGTCCCCACTCCATTTCCTCTATAATCTTCTCAACTGCACCATACTCTTCACAGTGGGAGATCAGGGAAGGAAGCAAGGCCAGTTATACTGTTCACATTTCTTTGTAGAATGTCATGGCCTTGCCTCAATGTGGCATGAGACCCCCTCACACAGTGTATGGAAAACATGTTGAAAAATTTCTAGCCACATTCCACCCATCTACTTCCCTGCACTCCTGTAACTTAATTATACTTTACTTTCAACAATCGGATAACTTTCCAAAAGCTGGGTGATGCTGGTTAATGAAGCCCTGTGAAGGGCAAACAGAGTACTAGGATTCACTTCTAATAAGGAGTAAAAAAAATTCGAGAACATGTATTGGTATTGAGCTAGGTCGGATCCAATGTGGAAAACCATGTGCATTTCTGGTTGCCTTCTTTTTGAGATTGATCAAGAGGCAGTGGAAAAGGTGCAAAAAAAAGATTTGTGAAGATGACGCCAGAAATCTGAGAAAACATTTTGGAAATACGATGAACAGAATTTGCTTTTTATCTTGTGAAAAAGGTGGCTGAGGGTTGATACAGTAGAGATCTTCAAAATTATGGACAGCTTTGGCAAACTTGGCACTGTCTTTCCACTTGTGGGGAAGAGCAGAACTAGAGCCCATCAATATAATTAGGCACAAAAAGTCAAGTGAGAAATTCAGAAGTGTTGAAAATGTTGAACTTGCTGGTACAGGGAATAGCTGAGGCAACTAGTATAACACAAGAAAATAGGAGCAGGAGTAGGCCACCAGGCCCTCGAGCCTTCTCTGCCATTCGATATGATCATGGCTGATCTATGCTGGCCTCAACTCCTCTTCTGCGCCAGTTCCCCATAACCCTTAATTCCTTGATCTTTCAAATAGGGAGCTGAATAAAATGAGGAAGAACAGGAGGAAACTCCATGTAATTGGTAATCGGTTTATTATTCACATATACTGAGATATAGTGAAAAGGTTTTGTTTCCATGGACTTAGTGAACTACACGTCTATTTCTGTGCTATATGTTCTATGTTTTACTGTGTAAAATAGAATGTACAATTGATATGCTGATGGATTTAATTACTTGTGGAAGGTTTTATTAAATTAATTGTCCTACTTCCGTCTAATTGAGCTTTGGAGGACAATTTGGTTAAAGTGTATTATCCCTGACCAAGAGAGCTTCTAAATTAATGTAATTTTGTCTTTGTTTTTAGGTGACATGACTGAAAGTAAAGCGAAGAAAGTTGAGATAAAGGACATAGATGGACATACGCTCAGTAAACTAATTGATTATATATACACGGCTGAAGTGGAAGTCACTGAAGAGAATGTGCAGGTAGATTATGCCTCTCTTTTGCCACGAAGCATGTTAGCTCAGCCATTAAACGCAAATGATGAAAATATAAAGAAAAACATCGGATGCTGGAAATCTGAAATTAAGACAGAAAATGGTGGAAACACTCAGCAGGCCAGGCACCATTTGAGGAAAAGAGACCCTTTGTCAAAACTTGGGAAAAAAAAAGTTAGTTTTAAGTTGTAGAGAAGGTGTTGGGGGTGGGGGGGGTGGTGGTGGATAGGGATGTCTGGATAGAACAAAGGAAATTCCGCTGACAAAATGAGGCCTTGGTTGCTGTGGGATAATTTGTCAAGGTCATTCAGCCCATGCGTTAATGGGGGCAGAGAGAGAGAGAAAATGAACCAGATCTATGAAATGAGGGCAGTTAGAGAGTGAGAATATAAAGGAATTGAAAGTTATGAAACATAGAGCAGTAGGATATGCCAAGCAATTTGGCCAATGCTTATTGAAAGAGAAAACCAAGGCTAATCTCGTAATGGATGACTTAAAGCAGTAATGGTTAGTTCTGATACATAAATAAAAAGAAAAGTTGTAGACTTCTGGTGATCTGAAATTAAAGAATTCGATATTGAGAAACAAAGGACTGCAGATGCTGGAATCTAGATGAAAAACACTATGATGCTGGAGGAATTCAGCAGGTCAGGCAGCGTCCATAGAGAAAAGCAGAAGGTAAATGTTTCAGGTCAGGACCCTTCTTCAGGACTTGAGATAGGAAAAGGGGAAGCCCAATATATAGGAGGCAAAAGCAGAGCAGTGATAGGTGGACAAAAGAGGGGAGGTGGGATGGGCACAAGGTGGTGACAAGTAGATGCAGGTAAGAGACAGTGATAGGCAAGTGCGGGGGAAGGAGGGGAGAGCAGATCCAGCGGGGGATGGGTCAAAAGTAAGGAAGAAAAATGGGGGATAGAAAGAAGAGAGAGATGCTAGGAAAGGGAAGAAAAGAGGCATGGTTGGGGGGGAGGGGGGCTGTGGATTACTTAACGTGGGAGAATTCAGTGTTCATGCCGTTAGGCTGCAAGGTTCCAAGGTGGAAAATGAGGTCCTGTTCCTCCAGTTTGTGCTTGGAATTCTCCTGGCAGTGGAAGAGGCTGAGGACTGACGTATCTGTGATGGAGTGGGAGGCAGAGTTGAAGTGACTGGCAACGGGGAGATGCAGATTGCGGTTACGGATGGAGCGCAGGTGTTCTGCGAAACGGTCACCTAGTCTGCGTTTGGTCTTGCCGATGTAGAGGAGGCCACACTTGGAGCATGTGCTTGGTGGTGGGGTCCTGTTGGAGATGACGGAAGTGGTGGAGGATGATGTGTTGGCTATCCAACTACTTTACTAACCCCACACTGTGGTCAAGAGAGCTCGCACCTGCATCTCTGCCATTTCCTGCACGTACGCTCTCACCCCCACCCGTCCCAGACCCAACAGGGATAAGGTCCCCTTTGTCCTCACGTTTTATCCCATCAGCCTACATATCCAACACATCATTCTCTGCCACTTCTGCCATCTCCAACAGAATTCCACCACTCCCCACCCCTTTCTGCCTTTCGCAGGGACTGCTCTTTCCGTGACTCCCTAGTTCACTCTTCTCTTTTATCCCCCCCCACCTATCCCGCTCTCACCCCAGGAACTTTCCACTACCCCTGCCATAGGTGTAACACCTGTCCCTACACCACCTCCATCCAGGGACCCAAACAGTCCTTTCAGGTGAGACAGAGATTCACCTGCACCTCCCTTGATATCATCTACTGCATTCGGTGCTCCAAGTGTTGCCTCCTCTATATTGGTGAGACCAAATGCAGAGAAGGTGACCGTTTCGCAGAACACCTGTGCTCCGTCCGTAACCACAATCTGCATCTCCCCATTGCCAGTCACTTCAACTCTGCCTCCCACACCATCACAGATATGTCAGTCCTCTGCTTCCTCCACTGCCAGGAGAATTCCAAGTGCAAACTGGAGGAACAGCATCTCATTTTCTGTCTCGGAACCTTGCAGCCTAACAGCATGAACATTGAATTCTCCCACTTAAAGTAATCCCCAACCATGCATCTTTTCTTCCCTTTCCTAGCCTATCTCTTTTTTTTTTCTTCCCCACTTTTTTTCCTCCTTAACTTTGACCCATCCCCCGGTGGATCTGCTCTCCCCTCCTCCCCTGCACTTGCCTATCACTATCTCTCACCTGCATCTACCTATCACCACCTTGTGCCCATCCTGCCTGCCTCCCCTCTTCTGTCCACCTATCACTGCTCTGCTTTTCCCTCCTTTATATTGGGCATCCCTTTTCCTAACTTTAGTCCTGAAGAAGGGTCCTGACCTGAAGTGTCGACCTCCTGCTTTTCTCCATGGGTGCTGCTTGGCCTGCTGAGTTCCTTCAGTATCATAGTGTTTTTCAATTCGGTATTGAGTCTGGAAGGCTGCAACATGCCTGGATAGATAATAAGGTGCTGTTCTTCAAGTTTATGTTGGGCCGCATTGTAATGTGCAAAGATAGAAGGCATAATATGTGGGAGTGAAGTGGCAGGCAACAGAGAGCTCCAAGTTGCCTCTGCAAAGCAGTCACTCAATCTGGGGAGGTGTACGCCGATAGTCTGGAACGTGTGTATCAGGGAAGAGGAAGTGTTAGAGATACTAATGCACATTAAAGTGGACAAATCCCCAGGGCTTGATGAAATCTATCCCAGGGTTATAGGAAGCAAGGGAGGAAGCTGCTGGGCCTCTGATTCAGATCTTTGCATCATTTTCAGCCATGGGTGAGGTACTGGAAGACTGGAGGGTAGCGAATGTTGTTCCCTTATTCAAGAAGCGCAGTAGGAATAGGCAGGAAACTGATTGGAGGGAGTCAGCCTCTCGGGTTTTGTGCCAGAAAAATTGTGCCTCACAAATCTGATCATTTTTGAGGAGGTTACTAAGGAAATTGATGAAGGCAAGGTGATAGCAAGGTTTTTGACTGGGTCCTGCATGGTGGGCTGGTCCAGGAAGTTAGGGCACATGGGGTTCATGGTGTTTTGGCAAACTTAATCCAAAATTGGCTTGGTGATATGAGGCATTTGGTGGTGGTGCTGGGTTATTTTTCTGACTGGAAGTTTGTAAAGAGTGGTGTACTGCAGGGAATAGTACTAGGAACTTTGTTGTTTGTCCTATATATAAATGACTTGGATGAGAATGTCTGTGGTCTGATAAGTTTGCTGATGACATGAAGATTGGTAGAGTTATCGGTAGCAAAGAAAGTTGTGAAAGGATGCAGAGGGACATAGATCAGCTGGAAAGTTGAGTGGAACAGTGGCAGATGGAACTTAATCCAGACAAGTGTGAGGTAATGCATTTTGGGTTGTCTAATACTGGCTGGACATGTACAGTCAATGGCAGTGACCTTGAAAGCGTTGATGTACAGAGGGACCTTAGAGTGCATGTTCATAGTTCCCTGAAAGTGGTGACACAAGTGGTTAGAGTAATGAAGAAGGCGTTTAGTTTGCTTGCCTTCATAGTCGAGAGTATTGAGTATAAGAGTTGGGATGTCATGTTGCAGTTATACAAAATATTGGTCAGACTGCACTTGGAGTACTGGTCAGCATGCTATAGAAAGGATGTGCTAGTGCTGGAAAGAGTGCAGAAGAGGTTCACTAAGGTGTTGCCTGGAATGGAGGGCTTTAGTTACAAGAAGAGATTGGATAGGCTGGGATTGTTCTCACTGGAGCACAGGAGGCTGAGAGGTAACATTATAGAGGTAGTCAGTCTTTTTCCAAGGGGAGGGGAGTCTAAAACCAGAGGACATAGGTTTAGGGTAAGGGAGGAAATATTTAAAGGAGATCTGAGGGGAAAGTTTCTCTCAGTGTGCTGGGTATATGGAACGTAGCCAGAGGAGGTGGGAGAGGTAGGTACAATCAGTGTTTAAAAAACATTTGGACAGGTACATAGATAGAAAAGGAACAGAGGGACATGGGCCAAATGCAGGAAAATGGGATTAGTGTAGATAGGCCTCATGGTCATTTTGGACGAGTCAGCCAAAGGGCCTGTTTCCATGGTGTACAATTCTAATCTACATATTGTTTTTCTAATGTAGGGGAGACCACATTGTTTACAATGTAGAAATTAGATTCAAAGAAGAACATGTGAATTGCTGCTTCATTTGGAAGGACTTTTTGGGTCCCTGTCTAGTGGGAAGAGAAGAAACAATAGGACAAGTGTTGCATGGGAAAGCGCCATAAGAACGGGAGTGGTTGGTGGAGATTGATGGATGGATTAGGGAGTCCTGAAGGGAATGGCCCTTTGAAATGCTGAAAGAGGAAGGGAGGGGAAGATGAATCTGGTAGTGGGATCTTATTGAAGGTGGCAGAAATTGAGGAGGATGACCCATTGAGTGCAGAGGCGGTGGGGTGGAAAGTGAGGACTTGGGAACTCTTTCTTGTTCTGACAGGGGCTGGGAGGGGATGAGAGCAGAGGTTTGGGAAATAGATGAGATGTGGTCAAAGACTTTGTCAACCACAGAAAAAAGGAAGCCATGGTTCAGGAAGAAGGAAAACACCTCGAATGTTGATGGAGGAACTGGAAGAATGGAATGGATCCTTATAGGAGGTAAGGTGGAAGAGGTATAGTTGAAGTATCTATGGGTGTTTATAGGCTTGTATTGGATGTTGCTGGCTGGCATATTCCCTGAAATGGAGATGGGAAGAGTTGGAGATAGACCATGTGAAAGTGAGAGCAGAATGGAAATTGGCACCAAATATTTGAAGATACTGATCTTGGGTGTGAACTAAACTGATGTTCAAACATTAACAATCTTAGTGCAAGGGTCCATACGTTAGGATTTCTATATTGCTTTACATAACCTCCATTGCATCATTGATTATGAACAAGGGCAAAACTTGAAAAGCTGCTTAATGCATTGTGTGAAGAACTGTTAAGGTGCAAATTTCATGTATTTCAGTTTAACAAGAAATTTGGGATCAAATTTTGAGATCAACCTTTACAGCTGCTCCAAAGCAAGTGTATCCAATTAGGCTGTGTTTGTCTTGAAGGGTTTGACCTTCATTCACATTTCACCAGCTGCCTCGGATATGATAAAATTAGGATTAGAAATTCCCAATGCAAATTCCCTTCTTCCCAGACCTTTAGCTGAAGGGGCTGTTAAACCCAATGCAAAAGGGCTTGTCAGTCTGTCGAGGAGCATGTCTGCATCTCCAGTAGAGGAAGTAAGGAAGGTTGATAACACTCCAGGATTGCACTGGAGTGTCCCGAGTTAAAGATTACTCTGTACTCTATTACAAAGAAATACAAGAGTAAAATTCTAGGTGCATTTTCTTAAAAATATATCCCTTTTATTCAACATAATTGATATGTGTTAAATCATAGTTAAGAGTCATTCATTTAGTTAATACAGCCTATGAGAAATGTGGTCCATTGGAAGCTTAGAGTTGTCAGGGAACCACATTGGTGGGAGAGTGAGTGTGAAGTAGGAGGAGGCAGGAATTGTGATAAAATATTCAGGAGTATCCAGTTGGAGTTGTTAGCTTGTAGGCTACAGCCCTGGCTTGGATATCATAATGGAAGATTTTTTTTTGTTTTGTTAGGTTTGTTTTTTTAGAAGAGATATTGGGCATGCGACCATGCCCTTTCCTGGAGGGACCACAGCAACCCAGGAGTTGTTAGATTTTTGGATACCCATACGGCACCTCATGTGTTGAGATCAGAAAGAACAAAAAAACCTCCTATGTTCATATAAAGAAAACTAAAATATTTGAAAGAAACCTTTTGTATTCAGTATAGAAATCACACCAATGACAATCTGATCAATGCGACCTTCATCCTTATACTTTTGAGTACTTTTGTATTGACTTGTAAATCTTTGTTGAGAGCCACCCCACAGGGGTTCAGAGAAGCCTGTTCTTGTTTGTAATATCAGGTATTTCAGGATTTCCTCTCAGCTCAAGCCTGTGTTTGGAATTATATTAAGAAATAAATTATAGAGTTCACTGTTTGGAAACAGAAGTCCAGCATGAATAATGCAAGGAGTACACCATCCAAGCTATCTACCCTCCTGCCCTGTGAAGCACATGCCCCACTTGCAGAGTCATGCAGCTGAGTGACTGCTTAAGGAGACTGAACAAGTGCTTGGCCTTTCTCCAAGATTTCCCAACGTATCCAGCATAGGAAAGGAAGAATGGATTGACTAAGTTAGCCTCATTCTTCCCACTTGCACATTACACACGTACCCAAAGTGGACCAGGATATCTGTACTCTGTTGTGTTTGCTTGTATCAGTTGACTACTCAGTGTTGAAATATATTGTGACAAAAATGTAATTTTGTCACTTAGATGTGACCTTTCTGCTTTTCCTCCAGATAATAATAAGCAGAAGTCTGTTAGGAACTATTTCTTAGCTTTTTTTTAAAAGAAGTACTTTCTGAAATATATTTATGTCAAAAACAGGAAATTGCATTTCTTTTTGGGTTACTTTACAGACAGGCTATAAAATGAATGGTAATATGAGTGACAAAAATCTGATCTGGAATTTGCCTGTTCACATCATTAGAATTGTATGAGCCTGGAAAATATGATTCAAAGTCCCAGGTTGCAAACAAAACCTGAGTTTGTTTTTCCTCATGCAGCTGGATGTCAGGCAGGGCACTTCCTCTAATCTCCTTTACGGAAATGAGCAATTTACTGGGGGATATCCTTTGCCACTGTGGTTACTGTGATATTTATTGAAATCTCAGGAATACCTTCATTGATGTAGTTAAATGTTTTATTCTTTCTTTCCTCAGTCTTGTTTGCCCCATTCTTTTTAAAAATGTCTATTGTTATTCCAGCCATAAACTGTGAATTAATTATAAGAACATGATTTTTCTTTTTGGGACAGTAATTCTGAGGAAAGATAATTGGAAAAAAGAATTAATCTAGTTTTCTTGATTTTCTTGACTCAGCTCGAGAGTTGCTCAGCTATGCAGACCTGGAAGCGCTCTGGTTGGTTCTGGGTTAACTGACCTCAACCAGAGTGGTATTTAAGGGTGCTGTGGTTAACATTGGCTATTTGGGATGAGATGCAATATTTGATTTTTGCATCAATTTTGTTAATTGATTTGCAATTGTGCTTTATTTTGCATGTTGCAGCCTTTCACTGAGGTGATATTGCTGCAGTTTTATTATGTGCAGGCACACTCAGATAGGTATGACCAAAGAATTTCTACAGTGCTTGAGTGGTCTGTGTGGTGATTTTTTTCTGTGCATTTCTATGCAAGATGAAATGAGCTTTCAATAGGGAAGAGATTGTGGGGGAAAATTTTGTATATTTGGTCATTCACTAATTTTAATGGAACTATCAGCTGATACTGCAGCACCCATTTAGAGCTAACAGCCAAAGAGTCACTTCTCTCTGTATCTTAAACTGGGTGGGTTATCATCTAGCCTTTGAGAAGTAAAGAATCTTTCCATTTCCACTCTGAAGCAGATGTATTCTTGTGTGCTGGAAAATGTCTGAAAGTACTGTGTTGTCCTTTTTTATGTAGCAATGCTTTTCTGTTTTAAGGAAAGCAATTCCAGATTGAGGGCAATTTTATTTTTTGGGCATAGGTTATATATTTTTGCCAAATGTTCTCTGCCACATTCACATTATTTGAGCTTGTTTTAGGTAGTTTTGCCCACCACAAAAGTTTAGTTGCTACTTGTTTCCTTTACACATAAATACAGTTGCTTAAGGGGAGCTGGAATAGTGTACCTCAAGGTCAACACTGCAACTTTTTACTATGTAAGTATGCACTGGAAATGGTAAAGACTCTTGCTGTGGATTCTTATTTCCCCCTCTGACTGGCAGATAAGTGTTAGATTAAATGCCATTCATTTAAAAACTACAAATTAGGTTTATAAAGACCTGAGATTAACTATTTGGAGACCTTAAGCATCAGTGGGACTGATGTTAATTTTATGAATGTGTGGAATGGCTAGTGCTTTGGGATAATTGATTCTCCGTTCAGCTTGTCAATAATACTTATCCTCACTTTGGGTATGTAGATAATGAACATAACTGCTGGTCTGAAGCTGAACAGGGGCCATCCTGGCTCATGGGTCTGAAATATGACAGTGTATCATTTTTGAATTCTACAAGCTAAACATTTTGAGTTTGATGTGTTATTTTAATGGCTACAGCCTGTTGCATTTACTTTACACTTTGCATTGTCATTTTTCATTACACTGTATCCCAATCTCAGAATACCAAAAATGCTGAAATGTGACCAGCTCTGTTCATAATTGGTTAAAATTAACAATCAAAGTGGGGCATAATGATGTAAGAATTTGCTGACAGACTTCTTTATTCCTTTTATAACTGGAACAAAACATCCCTTGTATAATGAAGAAGTGTCTTTCCTCTCCTCTCTGCCCACAAATACAAATTGTTTTTTTTGTTTCCTTTCACTGCCCACAACTGATCCCAGTTCACTATTCACTCTCAGTGATTTTTTTTGTGTCAGTCTGTGTACAAATGATGACTAATTTGCATAAACACAGGATGACTTTGCTTTTTGAAAATGTAGGTAAGTAGGCAGAAACAACCCTGCAAATGGAGACATTTGTAAATGTGGTCAGCTCCTAAAGCACAAACATAAATATTGAAATACTCTTGAATCAAGACTGTACAGAAATCAGCATCTACCTCTAATTTGATGCATTTTTCACTTGTATTATGGGAATCAGTCAGGAACGTGCAAGTGAAATCTTAAATCATTGCCTTGGTTTGCATTAGTGTTTACCATAACTAACAGTAAGTAAAATAAAGATTTTGAATGTTATAAATAAATAGAATGCTGCCTAAAGTAAGCAAGTTTTACTGAGCAACAATCTAGTAATTCCAGTTTTTAAGGCAGATTGTTAATGTTGTACATGGGGTGGTACAGTGCTTCAGGGTTCCTTGCATTTTAAGGACTTATTACATGGACGAGTGCTGCATTGATCTCATTTGCTCAGAAAATTGCTTAACTTTATTTTGCATTCTACATGCCAGAATGAAAACTTAACCACTTAAGGCTGCTAATATTGAAGCTTGTGATGAGACTTTTAAACACCATTTAACAGTTCTGCAGTTAGAACCTTTGAAAGAAACATTAAATAAATGGTATTAGAATGTCTGATTTTATTTTTTTAATCTAAGAATCAAGGTCAAATCATGTTTTGGAAGTCGGTGGGGAGACGGCAGAACCTTTTAATTCACTGTTTTCCTTTTCTGTGGTACAATAGAAATTCATTGGTAAAAATGTACAAAAGGAAATCCTTTGTTAAAATGACCTCAGGGTTTACTTTTTTTTCCCGTTACCATCAGTCTGACCTATGGTATGATTTCAACACATGTTCTAATATAACATTGAGGAAAAAAAACTTGTATTTCAGTGATTGGGAAAAGTCATGAATAATAACAAAATTAATTTATAAAACTGGCACTTGTTTATTTGTAAAGTTTTAAAATCTATTTAATAAATATAGATAATCTAAAGTGAAATTAATGCATTTTGCAATACTACATTTTAAATTTGTAAAGGAAACTAAAATCTGAATTTTGATATTTGTATTAAACTTAAAGCTTTTGTATACAGTTTGGCAAAATATATAATGGACGTTCCATTTTTCATCAATGTTCAAAATGTTGCTGTTGTACTTGGCAGTAGCATGAATTAATAGGTAAAGAACTCTGAAAGGTGGAAATTGCTGCAGCAAGTACACAAGTAGAGCAATAGATTGGTGGAAGTGCGTGAATGGGTCAAATAGTATTGTATATGAAGTTAGTGAAAGGGGATGTGAAATCCAATGGCGTTGGTGTTTCCTGCTTACAAAATAATGATGCAAATTATGTTATACACTCTATATTGCTTAAATTGAACTGGTTTAGTTGTATTGAGCATTCAATTTTGTAATTTTGTATCAGTACAAAATTGCTAATTGTTCAACCTTTTTGCCTGTCAACAAGAGTTCAGTTTAGTTCAGATCTGTTGAAAAGGTTTTTAAATCCAAGAAAGCAGCCTAACGAAATGTAACGGCATAGAGGTCATTTGACCCATGCTATCAGCGGTCCAATTGGTCTAATGCTTTTTTCCCTTTTGGCTTCTAATCTTTCCCAGTATTTATCCAATTCCTTTACTGAACCTGTTTCCATTACCCTTTTATGTGGATAATACATGATGTTACAGCGATGTATTGTCTTTTTTGTTTTTGAAAAATAAATGTCATGGATCTAATCTGTAAACTGTTCTTAGCTCATGATGATAGTAAGCTGTTTTCTGCATCAGGATTACATAGAAATTACAGGATGGAAGGAGACCATTTGGCCCATTTCATCATGTTGGCTCTAGGTCTTCAGCAGAAGGTATTGGAATAGATGAATCAAAAACCCCAAAATCCTCATCAAACTTTTTGTTAACAGATGGGGCAGAGCAGGATGACAGAAGGGCAGTGTCACAGAAGTGGATGAAGCTGGTTGTGATTGAGAGAAAATGGGATTCAAGTTAAATAAGTTTTAACTGTGTGACTCAGAACTAATTGCAGATTGGTTCTGAGTCAGTCGCTGGAAGAGGGATATAATCAATGGTGAGTGTACGAAGATTGTAATGGAGATTGAAGAAAATAAAAATACTGGGTTGTCCAGAATTGGATGTTGGGCAAGACATCTGATTAACAGATAATGGAGGGGATGAGAAAGGTGGAGGAAGTGGCAGCTGATCCAGTCTTTGAATGATGTAGCACAAACAGTCTGTAGTTGAAATGGGAGGTGGTAAAGAAATTTCATAGATAAAAGTATAGATAGAGAGAAAACCTAGTCCAGGAAATGCTGGGATCACTCAGCAGGTCAGATAGTACAGAGAGAAACAGTTAATATTTCAGGTTAATGATTCTGATAAAAGATCACCAAACTGAAACGATAATACTGTTTCTCTTTCCACAGATGCTGCCTGATCTCCTGAATATTTCTGGTATTTTCTTTTTGTTTCAGATTTCCAACATTGGCATTTTTTTTTGCTTTTCAATTGCTGAAAAGAAATTCTGCTTTAATTGGAAAGAGTGGAATCGGCTGAGCTGGACAAGAGGATTGTGTGTTCAAGAACTTTGGATAGAAAAGGGAGGTTGGAAATGGACAGTTTGAAAACAAGTCATGCATTAATGTAGTGCCTTTTTGCAACCTTAAGTATGTCTCAAAATGGTATGCAACAAGTGAAGTTCTTTTGAGGTATAGTTACAGCTGCAGCATGGGGAACATGGCAGTCAAACTGGACAAGGCAAGGTTGCTTCAAATAATGTGATAGTCACCAAGCAATCTTTTTTTAGGAATGTTGACTGAGGGCTAAATATTAGCCAGTATAATAGGGATAACTCTCTTGCTCTTCAAATATTTTATGGCCTCCTGAGAATACTGAAGGGCTCAGTTTTATGTCTGATCTGAAGTGCTGCATAGAATGACATTCCCTCAGTGTTTTTCTATTTTTATGGTCCAGCCTTTGCAGCAGGACTTGAAACCACAACGTTCTTTCTGATGAAGAAATAAGATTGTTACCAACTGAGCCAAACCTGACAATGGAATGTTTGTGTATTTGACTTCATAGTAATCTACTGGAAATGAGACTTTTAAGACTAAGGCAACATTAGATTTTAAGCCTTATATGCTTTCCACCTTTGTCTTTAGGTATTGTTGCCTGCAGCCAGTCTGCTACAACTAATGGATGTAAGGACTGCTTGTTGTGATTTTCTACAATCCCAGTTGCATCCAACCAATTGTTTAGGAATTCGGGCATTTGCAGATGTTCACACATGCACGGATCTGCTGAATGAAGCAAACGCATATGCAGGTAGGCAGTGTTTACTTCAGTTTTCTTTGTTAAAACGAAAGACTAAAGCACAAAACAATTCCTTGCATTTCTGAAATGTAACTAAATTTTGATGCCATGATAGCTGATAATGATCATAATGGGGGAGGTCTTCCAAAGTCATGCTTGCAAATACCTATTTGCAAATAGTTACCAGCACTTAAGACTGCTCAGGGAGTCAGCATTCCGGCTTAAGCATGTGAAGTGCTGAGATAATTCACTTTACTACAGTGGCAGTTGACGATTGACCTTCTATTTGCTACTCAAAACTGCCCCTCCACCCAACTACACTCAATCCTGGCAGCACTGAACTGTGTCAGTATATGAGGATGGTAGGAGAACCCTCGGAGGACTGTCTGTTTTACAGACAGTGGAGTTTAATTGTTCCGGTCTTTCTCCACCACACACCCCATGAGGTTCCACTCACTCTGCATTCCTATTGCTTTGAAAACTTGCTGTAAGAGTAATCTTTTGTTGGCATTGTGGGGAGCAAGTTCTTTATGATCCTTGTATTCTTTCCCACCCTACAAAGCACAATGCAAAAATCTACTCTAAATGTGTCTAGCAATAAAAGATGCATTAGGAGTTTAGAGAGAGCCCAAGAAAGGGGTGACAGCAAGTGAGCAAGGGATGACTATTCTTACAAAAGATTGTTCTGATATTTCCAGTCATCCAGTGGAGATCAGCAATAATGAAAACAAACAGCATCTTATAGAGCTTAACCAGGTGGTATGTTAGTAACCAATGCAGCAAGTATGCAACATTGGTTTGCTCTGTTTGGACAATTTGCAGGGACTTGGTGCTGTAGAGGAAGCCAAATAAACTTGAGTAAGGTAGCTGGAACTCTCAGTACTGGTATCATTGCTGTCATCATAACAGTAATATCATTTAATGACACCAACCTTTTATTCCATGTACTCGAGATTGTAATGCCAGTTTAAAAAGTGAACTGTTATATGAGTCTGAGTGCTTTCCAATGGTATCCTGATTCTGACCCCTAATATCTTTCCACTGTGTTCTCACTCCATTTTGCATTTGTTGAGCCCTCTTCTCTCTTCATCTCCCCAGCCTATTGTCCACTCTCCTCCAGTCTTCCCTCCTCTCAGCTACCATGGATTTTGGCTCTGGGTCATTGCCAATGAGATACAAGACCAAAATTAATCTTGTTCAGAAACTGCCTATGGAATGCTCCAGGTACCAGCAGGCTTCTTGTTTCAACTGTACCAATGTTTCCTGCTGGATTGTGAGCTGTGAAGAGATTCGTGATGAAATTTCAAGGTGATTTGGATCAGTTGAGCAAGTGGGCAAATGCACGGCAGATGCAGTATTAATGTGGTTAAATGTGAAACTGTCCACTTTGCTAGGAAAAAACAAAGGCAGAGTATTAATTAAATAATGATAGATTAGGAATTAAACTAATTAGGATAGATTGTCCTCGCAGAGTAGTCACTGAAAGCAAACATGGAAGTGTGGCAAGTATGTTGGCCTTCTTTTCAAGAGGTTTTCAGTACATGAGCAAAGATGTCTTGCAGTTATACCTGGCCTTGGTAAAACAGTAGTATTATACAGTTTTGTTCTCCTTCGTTAAAGGATAAACTTGTCATAAATGGAGTGCAGTATAGGATCACCTGATTCATAGAATATAGAATAGTACAGCATAGGACAGATTCTTCAGTTCATGATGGCTGTGCCGATCATGATGCCAAATGAAACTAATCCAATCTGCCTACACGTTGTTTACATCAGACTTCTGAACCTCTTTTACATTCGCTTTCCTGGTGATGCTGCCACATTCTCGGTCTTTCAATTCTACCTCACTTGGTTATTCCGTTATTGTCATTTTAGCATTTCTTTTTGCCCTACTTCAGATTGCACTACTACCTTTGCACCATTCTGTTGTTTTGCTCTTGTCATTGTATTTACTATTGCCATGTGTGCTGTTTATTCTGTGAGCTTCATGCGAGCAAGTAATATCATTGCACCCTGGTGTGTATGACAATATCTGAATCTGTATCCATTCCCTGTTTTGTTCATGTGCCTGTCTAAATGCCTCTTAAACATTGCTACTGTATCTGCTCCCACCACTTCCCTGGCAGCACGTTCCAGGCACTTACCACTCTCTGTTTTAAAATAAACTTGCCTCGTAAATCTCCGTTAAACTTGCGTCTCTCACCTTAAAGCTATGTCCAGTAACCAGAACTGCATACAATATTCATATTGTGGCCTAACCAAACTTTTATACAGCAGCGACTTGACTTCCTGACTTTTATACTTAGTACCCCAAACAATGAAGGCAAGTATGCCATTTGCCTTCTTTACCACCCTATATTTTATAAATGACTTGGATGTGGAAGGGTGGGTTAGTAAGTTTGCAGATGACAGGAAGGTTGGTGGCGTTGTGGATAGTGTAGAAGGTTGCTGTAGGTTACAACAGAATGTTGATAGGATGCAGAGCTGGGCTGAGGAGTGGTAGATGGAGTTCAACCTAGTAAAGTGTGAAGTGATACACTTTGAAAGATTAAGTTTGAAGGCAGAATACAAGGTTAATGCCAGGATTCTTTGCAGGGTGGAGGAACAGAGGGATCTTGGGGTCCACGTCCACAGATCCCTCAAGGTTGCCATGCAGGTCAATAGGGTTGTTAAGAAGGAGTATGGTGTGTTGGCTTTCATTAGTCGGGGTATTGGGTTCAAGAGCTGCAAGGTAATGTTACAGCTCTATAAAACTGGTTAGACCACACTTTGGAGTATTGTGTTCAGTTCTGGTCTCCTCATTATAGGAAGCTTTAGAGGGTGCAGAGGAGATTTACCAGGATGTTGCCTGGATTGGGGAACATGTCTGAGGAGGATAGATTGAGTGAGCTAGGGCTTTTCTCTTTGGAGCGAAGGAGGATGAGAGGTGACTTGATAGATGTATACAAGATGATAAGAGGCATTGATCGAGTGGACAGTCAGACTTTTTCCCAGGCGAAAATGGCTAACACAAAGGGGCATAATTTTAAGGTGATTAGAGGAAGGTATAAGGGGGATGTCAGAGGTAAGTTTTTTACACAGAGAGTGGTGGGTGCATGGAACACACTGCCGGCAGAGGTTGTGGGGGCAGATACATTAGGGACATTTAAGAGACTCTTAGATAGGCACATGAATGATAGAAAAATGGAGGGCTATGTGGGAGGGAAGGGTTAGATAGATCTTAGAGCAGGATAAAATGTCAGCACAACATCATGGGCCAAAGGGCCTGTTATGTTCTATCTATTAGTGTTGCCACTATGAGCTATGGACTTGCATCCTAAGATCCCTCTTTACATCATTGCCCCTAAGGGTGCTGCTATTTACCATATACTTTCCCCATACACTTGACCTCCCAAAGTACAACACCTCAAACTTGTCTGGATTATACCGTTTTTCTTAATTTACTTCTATTTACCATGGCTTGCAGTTCTTTTGACTGAGAGAAAACCAAAGTGGTTTAGCAAATCTCTGGGAGGAAGTTGGGCTGGGAGTGTGGTGGGAAAGTGTCATTCATCAGATCTGCACCCTACTGCATTTCTTTCTACTTTCGTTTGTCTGTTTGACAGAAGATTTTCAAAAAGTGTCTCAGTCCTAAGATTTATTAGAAAGTTAATACCTGACTGGATGCATCCCGTTTATTCTCTGTGTCATTTGTTATAAGCAGCAACAACAGCTGTTGACAAGAGCTGAACCTGGGGATGGGGCTTCACCAGCTGTCAAGACTATTCTGTGACAGAGTTGGTCACTTGTCATAAAAGCCCTGAGATACCCTGGACTTCCAACAGTCAGCTGGTAACTGGCCTCCAGAGGATTGTGTCCTGAACCACATTGGAAGAAACTTTGCTCTGAAGGCTGGAAACTTTCCATTTGCTGAAGATCAGGCCCAATTATATATTCTTTGACATTCTGCACTGGCTGAGTGTTTTCAATTGTACTTGCCCAGAGGACAATTTAATATTTAATTTATCCCTCTTGTACTTGGAGCATTGGAGCTCAATGGTATTCATAATGCTCAGCATCACTAAAGTCTTATTGACATATTCCTTTTGTTAATACATGATTTGTATATCCCTACTAGTATACAGAGGTGCATTCAGTATTTGCTAATTCTGAATGGACCCAAAGGAAAGATTGGAAAAGGGCTTGATGTAAGGTGTCATGTTCAAAGGAGCAGGAGGGAAGTTTGGAGTAAGACAAATGAGTTCCTTGTGATTGGAAGGGAATTCTTGTTCTTATCAGCAGGATTGTGCACTCTAGCTGAATATATTCCTGGAGCTTTCATCACAGGGCTGACTTCCATCTCATTACATTACCCACAAATACTCCCATCTCAATCTACCTGCCACTGAAATCCTCTGGTTCATCTTGTAACCTCCATACTTGATTATTCAAATACTCTAGTCACCTCTCCTCCATAACTTTTATATTTAGCTGAAACTCCGCTGTACATTTCCTATTGTGTGTCATGTCCTTGCAAAATCATATTGGTCCCAAGGCCCCAAATTAAAATGGCTTAAATCCCTTCATAACATTCCTCCTTCCATATCTTTGAAACATTTCAATGCTGCACCCTTTCTCACAAAACTCTCTATAGCTCTGTCATCTTGCACACATCACCCTTCTTTATCAGGTTCTGATTGTGCCCACAGCTGTTTGAACTCTCACTGTAATTCCCTACCTAAATCTTTCTGCTCTGTAACATTCCCCCTTCCATAAAGTTTATAAATTTATCCAAGCTTTTGGTTACTCGCTTAATGTTTGAATCAGAATCTAAGAATGGATGCTGATGTGAATTGCCTTTGGCTATAATTCTTTGTAAAGACTTCCTGAAGGGAAAGTTGTTTTGTAATTTGCCAGAAGCAGTAAATACAGTTCTCATGGGTTAGTGGTAAGCTGGTTCTATTCACGTGGTTATTGACATGAGTTTTACCAGTCTTGATGCAATTTACTTCAAGAAGACATAACTGAAATAAGGAACTGTTTTGCTTATTCCACCATGAGGATTTAAGTTTGCAAAATAAAAACAAGAAATATATTGTGATGGTTATAATTTTAACTGATAACACTCTGAAGTGCTTTTTAAAGTTTTATTTCTTTAAAAGCTTTATATAAATGCAAATTTTAATAATTGTGGCAGATTGGTTGTAAATGTTCATAAGTTGAAGTATTTGAATTAGTTTTCTGAAGACTAGGAATTGCTGTGCTAAAGTGCAGGAGCAAGAAAGTTATGTGAATTGATTGTATTAATTTGGATAGCAGTATGAAAAGGAAGTACATGAAAGTTGATTTCAAACCATTGTGCTCGGAGGAGTAAGTCCACACAGTGTTCCTATTTTTGATTGAATTCAAACTGCATGGCATGATATCCTGTACCACTAGACAATCATCCTGTCATTGCAATAACCTCTATCATTTCATGCCATTGTTTCTACAGTGCTAAAGCTTGATGACATCCAATCAACTGTAATGTTTTGTACTATCACTGTAGTGTATGTGCATGTTTTCAATGTATGTCCTAAAAAAGTGTCCCACAAATGTTCCACCTTTCTTTGGAGCAGTACAATATGCTGTTTGATTTTGTACATATTTTACTGAATTGGTGGCCTGTATGTGGATAAATTATTCATATCAAGTGACTTGTCACCACACAATTAATTTCTGTTTAGTAGTTAGAAAGTAATTTCTTGAGTCTCACAGGTCTGCTGCGAATTCTGTGGTACTGTAGGTTAATGTTTATGTTCTAGGTCGCCTCTAATACTGAATGTTACAACCAATACATTAACGTTCTTTGGATTTTGTTTAAAAAAAATTTAAAGTCCCACTTCACTCCTGAAGCCTGCCTTTTTTTTTACTCCATCTTATGCAACTTTCCAAAAGCAGCTTTGTTTAATTTCATTAATTTAAAAATATTGTGGTAAACATCTGAAGTGTTTTTTTTTGTCCTTTCTGAAAAGGCTCAGTTATCAGGTTAGGACATGTCTGGTTCAAACCAAAATTTGAAATAAAATCAAAGCCAGTGGTTCTTCCCGTTGTTGAATTGAAAGAAATTATGGCACAAGCAAGGTTAGATGCTGGACAACAATAGAATGTATGATTTGAAGTGAAGTCTGAATTATGCCAAATTATTCCACCATCTCCCACAAAGGCTACATTTTGTTCTGCTTTCTCAGTGACTGGTTTAGAAATTCATTACACAGGCATCTGCTCTGTTTCTGCAGGATTCTGGTCTTTTTTAAGGGTAGGATGCAGCAAATTTTGTGACAAAAATAGGAAAAAAGTTGCCATGGTAATGATGTGGGAAAGGTGTGATTACAGTGTAAGTGATTTATGAGTTTTGCCAAGATGAACTGAAGTTGGTGGATAGGGTTGAGTGCAATAGCTTTAGTTGGATGATCAGAGAGCATCAGATAGAAAATATAGAGATACATACCGAAGGGCTTCTGTTGCTGTTTTTTTTAAGACAGCAGAGGGAAAGCGGGAACACAACGGTGTCCTTTAGTTGCTGCAGTGCTCGTGGGGCTTTTCTCTCCTTCCCAAATACTGCACTTTGATACAAAGCAGATACCTTTCAGGGAAACATGATCTGAGCCTAAAAAGGGGAATTTGGATTATAGCTGGTAATGGATTTTTGTTTTAATTCATTCATATTTTGGGATGAGGACATGGCTGGCAAGGCCAGCATTATTGTCCATCCCTAACTGTTTTGGAGCAGGTGGTGAATGAAATCCCTAATTGCTCTTGACCTGCTGCAGTCCTTTTGGCGAAGGTGTTTCCACAATATTGTTAGATAGGGAGTTCCAGGATTTAGATTCAATGTTGATGAAGGACTGTGTTATTTTTCCAGTTCCAAATGGTATACAACTTGGAAGGGAACCTGCAGATAATGGTCATCTCATGTGCTTTCTGCCCTTGTCCTCCTTGGTAGATTTGGGAAATGGTGTAGGAGCAGCTGACGTAATGAACTGCAGGACACTTTGAAAATGATAATACTATAATTGATGTGCGCTGGTCATGGAGAGAATGAATATTTAAGGATGTTTGGTGCACTTTGTCCTGGGTGGCATTGAGCTGCTTGGGTGTTATTGGAGCTGCACTATTCTGAGCTCCTGACATAAATGGTGGAAAGATTTCGGGATGTCGGATGATGAGCCACTCAAAGCAGATACTTGAGCTCTGAGTTGCTTTTGCAGCCACAGTGTTTATGTGGTTGGTCCAAATGAGTTTCTAGTTAACAGTGACTACCTGCCTTCCCCATCTCACCACCCCCCAACACCAAGGATATTGATGCAGGGAATTGGCCTTTGAATATTAGAGGTAGTTGGCTTAGATTCTCTCCTCGGAAATAGCTCATGAAAATTTCCACCCAAGTCAAAATCTGAATATTGTCTTGATAATGCTACATGCAGTTTTGTGAATTATGACTCCAATCATTGGAACAATTTCACTTTGATTCTTATTGACTTTATGGTCAGGTGGTGGCTTGCTATCAAGCTTTGTTTCTGAAGGATTCTCTCACCTCATCTCCAAAATTCAGCTCATAGAGTGTTCAAGGCTTCAAGTAAGGAGTGTGATGGAATACTCTCCACTTGCCTGGCTAGTTTTAGCTTCAACAACACTCAAGCTCAGTGCCAGATAGGACATGGTAACCTGTTTGATAGGAACCCCATCCACAACATTCACTCATTCCACCACCGATGTACCATAAGCAGCAGTTAGTACCATCTACAGCATTCACTGCAGCAACTCACCAAGACTCCTTAGACAGCACCTTTCACATCCACAACTTGTACCAACTAGAAGGTCAAGGGCAGCAAAAGCATGGGAACACTACCACCTGGAACTTGTCTTGTAAGACGCACACCAGCCTGACTTAGAAATATATCACTGTTCCTTCACCGGCGCTGGGTCAATATCGTGGAACTCCCTTCCTAACAGCATTGTGGGTAAACTCACACGTCAAAGACTGCAGCAGTTCAAGAAGGTAGCTCACTGCCATGTTCTCAAGGGCCTTTACGGATGGGCAATTAAATGCTGGCTCAGCCTGCAAAGACTATATCCCTTGAATAATTAAAAAAAAGTCACAGAGTGATACACCAAGGAAATGGGGCCTTCGGTCCACTGAGTCTGCGCTGACCATTCATTTACACTAATTGCATTTTCTTTTATTCTCCCCATTGTCAACTCCTGCTAGATTCTACCACTCACCTATTAAGGGCAAATTATAGTGGCCAATCATTGTACCAACCTGCACGTCTTTGGGATGTGGGAGAAAACTGGAGCACCCGCAAGGAAACCCACGCAGTCATGGGGAATGTGCAAAATCCATGCAGACAGCACCCAAGGTCAGGATTGAACCCAAATCTCTGCCGCTGCAAGGCAGTGGTTCTACTAGCTGTGCCACTGTGCTGCCCTGTGGTCCATGTTTGGACTGAAGCTCTGATGATTTCTGGAATCAAGTGGAAGTGATGAAATCTAAACAGGGCATCCTGAGTATGTTATTGGAGGACAGATGCCATTGGATAAAACTGTCAAGGATTTTGCTGATTGAGAGTAAATGGATTGGGCTGCAGTTGGAGAGGTTGGATTTGACCTGGTTTTTGTGAATTGCACAAATGGTAACTGTACTGGGGCAGCTTGGCTAGACAATCAGAATCAGGTTTATTATCACTGACATATGTAGTGAAATTTGTTGTTTTGTGGCAGCAGTACAGTGCGAGACATAAAAATTATTATAAGTTACAAAAAATAAATAGTGCAAAAGAAGAATAACGAGGTGTTGTTCATGGGTTCATGGACCACTCAGAAATCTGATGGTGGAGGGGAAGAAGCTGTTCCTGAATTGTTGACTGTGGGTCTTCAGGCTCCTGTACCTCCTTTCCAATGGTAGTAGTGTGAAGAGGGCATGTCCTGGGTGGTGAGGGTCCTTGATGATGGATGCTGCCTTCTTGAAGATGTCTTCGATGGTGGAGAGGGTTGTGCCTGTGATGGAGCTGGCTGAGTCTACAACCCTCTGCAGCCTTTTTTGATCCTGCACATTGGAGCCTCCATTCCGGGCGGTGATGCAACCAGCCAGAATGCTCTCCACCGTACATCTGTAGAAATTTGCAAGAGTGTTTGGTGACATACCAAATCTTCTCAAACTCCTAACAAAGTAGAGCCGTTGGCATGCCTTCTTTGTGATTGTATCAATGTGTTGGGCCCAGGATAGATCCTTAGAGATGTTGCAAGTCTTTACTGTTATGCTGGGATGTTTGGTTCTTTAGTCATTATTGGTGTCCACTACTCTCAGCCATTTCTTGATTTCAGATTTGCTTCAGGGGATTCCCTCTTCCTGGTACCAGTAATACACAGGTGACAGGAATATTGTTGTGCAAAGATATGGGAATATTTAAAAACCAATAAATTCAGTTTGAATGATTCAATTGCTTGACTATTGGAGAGGGATTTAGCCTGAAAGGTGTGTGTTGCCAAAACTCTGGCTGAGCTTTTAGTCTACCGTTGTAATCGTGCATGTAAACCAAATGATTTGGAGCATGTTTAATGGTAAAAGCCCATGGAGGGAATTGAGGTAGCTAACTGGGTGGGATTGTGTTCTGGTATCATTCATTTTAATATTTGTTAGATTTCCTGTTACTATTGTCACAATCTACCTTGTTATGACCTTGCACCTTATTGACTACCTGTACTGCATTTGCTCTGTAGTTGTGACACTTTACTCTGTATTCTGTTACTGTTTTTACCCTGTACTATCTCAATGCACTGTGTAATGAATTGATCTGTACAAACGGTATGCAAGACAAGTTTTTCACTGTACCGTGGTACAAGTGACAATAATATACCAATACTATGTCTGTCCATATGTTGTCAGACATATTGTAATAATGTACAAATGATGACATGCCATTTAACAATTTTGGGAATATTTGGCATTTGGTAACATTGGAAGCTAAGGATCCCCAATGGTTTCTGCTGAACAACAGTACTGTGGTTTATGTAGGGTAATTTACTATCAGTTCTATGGCTCCTGGCAACATTGCATTGCAGTCAGCTTCAGAAGGCATAGTGCAGGCATTCTCCATCCCCATCATGGGCAGTCCTGATGACGGTGGCCAGAGTTGCTATCAACTTTATATGTGTAAGAGCCTGTTTATTTGTCAGAGTTGGTATTTATAGCATCTTTAGAGTAGAAGAGGTAACCTAGTTTTGCTTAGGTGGAATGTCTTGGTCAGTTTTAGAAATAAAACTGGAATAAAAATTAATTGTAAATAATATATCTCTTTTGAAGTGTTTTCTTCTTTAATAAATTTTCCTTCGTTGCATTGTTTTATTGAAAAGCGAAGGCTACTACAAACATTCATGGTTTGTGTATATTACTCATTTGAACTGTATAACTTCTAAAGTGCCCTTCAAGGTAAATTTTCCTTCACATAATCCAGCTTATTGCTGTGCCTTTGGGTTTTACTGTCCATTGCATTTCCAATATTATTGCAAGCTAAAATTAGCTCAGTCCACAAAGCTTAAGCACAACTAAAAGGTTTTCTTCCAAAAGAGAAACATGGAAAAGTGATTGGTGTATCATGGCTATTTTAAGTATTTTGAATTATTTCCCTCATAAGCAAAGCCAAAGAAAGTTCTATTCTGAAGATTGCCTTCTCCTGACAAAGTCATAGAATTACACAGCATGGAAATGGGCCCTTCAACCAAGCAAGTCTGCACCAATCACAAGGTACCCTTTTACATAAATCCTTTAGTTATCCCATTTTTTTTTCCTCCCACATCCTCCTCTACTACCCCCAGATTCCACCACTCACCTAGGTACTAGGGGGAATATTTACAATGGCAAATTAACCTACAAACTTGCATGAGAATGTCCAAACTGCAGGTAGTTTCCCTTACTGCTTTAAGTTCCGCATTCATTCTGAACTCGTTCGCGTGGGGAACATTGAAGGCTCCGAGACCACCACAATTCAGAGCTCTTTTAAATGGTTTATTAAAACCCAACAAAATGCTTTAAATAAAATAATATAGATACAAGCACTGCAAGTGATAATACTTACAACATTGCATGGAATTACTGAAGATACGATATATAATGTTGCACGCTATTGCACTCTATAAAAGGACTTTTGTATGCTGTACCTGTTATGTGCTTTAATCCTTAAATGCAGCTGCTGACCTCCGTCTCCCCACAGGTGGTCAATTCTGTTTGCAGTTGTCTTGAAAGCTACCTTCTTAACTCTGGCATTACTTATTCTGTAACTCCAGTGACTTTTTTTCTCGAGGTGATTCACCATGCTAATCACACAGGTTACTCTGCCTCTGATTTCTTGCAAGATGTCCCAACACTTTGATTAAAGTAACTTTCCCCGTGATTGTACCCCCTTGTGTCCTGTTTGTTCAATATAGAAATGCTTGATATCCAACCATTTGGCACAGCGAAGATAATTTGATGGAGTAAAGTTTTTTTTAAATCAGCAGTCTAAAATTTCTTCTTGTATGTTTCCACTAATACTTATGCATGGGTTCAGACTAAAAGCTTGTTATTTAAATAAATCAGGATTTTCTCTCCAGCTTACAGTCTGAAAGATTTAGCTCTAACACTGTTCACCACAGCACCTTGGGATAAGAATTTAGTTTAACCTTTTGGGTCAGTTTTTGGTTCATCTTGAGTTGTGCATTTTTTGCTGTAGGCACCTGACTATATAACTGCACACAGATGCAATGGACTTTGGGATTGAATCTGGATTGCTGGAGTTGTGAGGCAGCAACTCCACTAAGTGCACGTTGTGTTGCCAATTATTTCTTAGTCAAGTCTTGCAGTTTAATTTCAACTAAAGGAATTTGGTTAAGATACCTCTTTTTAAAAAAAATTGTTTAGTTTATCGATGCTGCTTGTGGTGAGGTGTAGAGTCTTAAGAAAATCTTAAATTGGAGTTGTGATATTAGTAATTCAAATTCCATTGTTGGAGATGGTTTATGCATCTCCCATCTCAAGATGAGACATCAAGTAAAGATTGACTTGCCGGAGTAGAGGTTTATTAAAATTTTGGGGTGGGGGGGGGGGGGAAATGTATTTTTGGTTTCCAGCACAAAATATATGTGAGAGCATCAAGTCCTACCAGTTGTATTTGCAGAATCAATTCAATTGAAGTTGGTGGAAGTGCATGCCCAGAGGTGAGTACAACTGGCAGCTTATGCTCTCACATCCATTAGGTGTTAGTGCCCAACTGCACATTTCTTTGCTAATGTTTATGTGGTGCGGTCTGCTTAAAGGGTTGTATTAGGTTCACAGTTTAAGTTTCATCTAATTTTTATTGGTAATTTGGTTTATTGTCATATGTAGCGAGGTACAGTTTAAAAAAAAACTTTGTTTTGCATGCCATTCATACAGATCATTTCAATACATCAGTACATCAAGGTAGTACAAGGGAAAAGCAATAGCAGAATGCAGAATAAAGTGTTACAATTATAGAGAAAGTGTTAGTGCAGGCAGACAATAAGGTGCAAGACCGTGATGAGGTAGACTGTGAGATCAAAAATCCATCTTATCATACCAGAGGTCCATTCAATAGTCTTATAACAACAGGATAGAAGCTGTCCTTCACTAATTGCTCAACTGATCACTCAATTGGCTGATTGTACAAACTGAGTGCAAGCACTCAGATTTATATTTCTTGTCAAGAAACCCAAGGTCCTTTAACCAGTTACATTTGAGATTTGTCTATACTAATTCTCCAAAGATTCTTTTTGATGTTGGTTATAAATATTTTAATTGAAATGACTTTGGGCAGCCTAAACTTACTTTTGGGTGGAAAGGATTTGGAATACAAAAGTATGTTGTTGTTACTGCAATAAAGCTCCAATAATCTGTCATCCGGTCATTCAGAAATCCTGATGGTTCACGTCTGTCTCACCAGGTGATGTTTACCACATTGGTCATCCACTTGCTGCATCCCCAGTTCCCACACTCCCCATCCAAATGCCAGCCCCTGGTTCTCTCACACCCTGTTCACTGTAAATCTGAGTGTTTGCACTCATGTTGTATAATTAGTTGATTGGGCAATAAAAATTAGATGAAAACTAAACTGTGAACATAATACAAGCCTTTAAGCAAACCCCAGTACATAACATTAGCAAAGAAATTTGCTATTGGGCACAAACACCTAATGGAGTATTAATAAAGTAATATTGAAAATCTGCCAGTACAGCACTAAGTCCTGAGCTTGTTGGATTAATGGAGTTTTACTGTAAATTAGCAATCTCAATTTGATTGATGATATGCAAAATGAAATATATTAGAGAATGAAAGTGCTGCTCCTGGGGCTGCTAGAGACTAAAGACAGTTTCTTTTTAAGACCTGTCATGCAAGTCTTGATGCTGTCAGTGCAGAGAAGAAAATAATTCAGTTTGTCAGTTTGATAGGCAGCTGTCAAAAATAAAATGAAGTTTATAAACTGCACAGGCAAGCTGTATTTTTTTTAATTCATTGTATTTCTCTACATTTAGATTATAGGTGTACTATTATTAACCTTTCTGACAACTGACTTTTTCATTTTGAATTATTTTTCATTTTTTCTTGTATGGAAACAAGTACACCTATGCTTCATTTCCATTTTAATTTTATAGAATGAGCAGTGTTCTTTGTTTAAAGATGAAGGTATTGCAAATAAAACATTTAACAATGAATACATACATTCTAAAAATTAAAAATTTTATTCAAGTGAGGGCCTTGCACTCATGGTTAGTGGAATAATTTGAATATTTTAAGATCATCTTTAATACTGATATTCTGCATTTTGTCATCAAACATCAATGAATGACTTTGATTGTAGTATTTGATTGCTGTTGTTTAGTTTTCTGGCAGCTGGTAAGATGATCTGTGGAGCTAAAATAAAACATAACTTGAAATTATAAAGTGCCTTTAATGTGGGGAAAAAACAGGTTATATTACATAGGTTGAAGGTATGCAGGTATTGATTCAAGGATGGCATTCAAAAGGTTTTTAAAGTTTTGGTTAAAAAAGTTAAGTTAAGTTTTAAGGATGAGGGCTTTTGTTTGGGAGATGGTATGCAATTTTATTCCATAAAAGTGGATGAACTTTAAATAAAAATGTAAGTGGGTGACTTAGTAAGTTTGCAGATGACGCATAGTTTGGTGGAGTTGTGGACAGTGAAGAAGGTTGTCAAAGGATACAGCAGCTTATAAATCAGTTACAGATATGGGCGGAGAAATGGCACATGGAGTTTAATCTGGGCAAATGTGAGGTGTTGCACTTTAGGAGATCAAATGTAAGGCGAAAGTATACACTTAATAGCAGCACCCTTAACAGCATTGATGTACAGAGGGCTCTTGGGGCCCAAGTCCATAGCTCCCTGAAAGTGTCCATGCAGGTAGGATAGGGTGGTAAAGAATGCATGTGGCATGCTTGCCTTCATTGGTCGGGCCACTGAGTATAAGAGTCAGCAAGTTGCGTTGCGTCTATATAAAACTTTGGTTAGGCCACACTAGAAGTATTGCATGCAATTCTGGTTGCCCCTTTACAGGAAGAATATGGAGGCTTTGGAAAGGGTGCAGAATAGGTTTACCAGGATGGTGCCTGGATTAGAGTGTATGAGCTGCAAGGAGAGGTTGGACAAACTTGGGTGGTATTCTCTGGAGCGTTGGAGGCTGAGGGGAGACCTGATGGAGGTTTATATATCATTTAAAAAAAAATTATGAAAGGCATAGATAGGGTAGACGGCCAGAATTAGTTCCCCAGGATAGAAATGTCAAATACTAGAAAACGTGCATTTTAAATGAGAGGGGGGAATATTTAGTGGAGATGTGCAGGGCAGTTTTTTTTACACAGAGTGGTAGGCGCCTGGAACAGGCTGCCAGGGATAGTAGTGGATGCAGATATGATAGTGGCATTTAAGAGGGTGTTAGACACATGAATGTGCAGGGAATGGAAGGATATGGATCATGTGCAAGCGGAAGGTATTTAGTTTAATTGGGCATCATGATTGGCACAGACATTGTGGGGCCAAAGGGCCTGTTCCTGCGCTGTAGTGTTCTATGTGAATTGAGGAACTGGGAACCAATGTTAGTCAACACGACTGTATATGATGTTTAAGCAGGAGTTGGAAGGATTGATTGGATGCTAATAGGATTTTGGATGATTTTAAATTTATGACAAATGTTAGTTCGAAGATCAGCTATAGGAGCAATGCAGTGGAAAAAAAAATACCTCTTAATCAAAACAGTACATCAACCAAGCACATCCTAGTTTTTTAACAGCTAATGAATACTTTGTGACAGCAGTCACTGTTGTCACAAGCTGTTCATTGTGATGACAAAACTTCCAAGCAGGAGCCTGATAGAAAGAGAAATAGCATGCCCACAAAATTCAAAAAGGAAGAGTCTAGAAAGGAGGGAAAAAGAACCTCTACATGGAAAAATTCTGCAATTTGTGCAGGTGGATTTGTGTTGTAGGATCTATTGGTGAACCGAGGTGGAGATCATCTTCGAATCAGTGGATCATCACAGGTGAGAACAATGCAGTAATTTTGGAGTATAGCCTCTGTTGTAATGTGGGATCAGCTCAAGTTAATAAAAATAGTATTTCATCAGCAACTGGACTGAGGTTATGTGGAAATTGGTGTACCAGAGGTGATGGAGAGAATATTGGTATCTCAGGCTTGGGATTGAACAAGGTGCTAAGGTTGCCTGTCTAAAATGTGGGCAGACACAATAGTGTAGCGGTTAGCATAATGCTATTACAGCGCCAGCGACCTGGGTTCGATTCTGGCCACTGTCTGTAAGGAGTTTGTACGTTCTCTGTGTCTGTGTGGGTTTCCCTGTGTACGTTCTCCCTGTGTCTGTGTGGGTGCTGCAGTTTCCTCTCACATTCCAAAGACGTACGGGTTAGGAAGTTGTGGGCATGCTATGTTGGCGCCAGAAGTGTGGTAACACTTGCAGGCTGCTCCCAGAACACTCTATGTAAAAAGATCTATTTCACTGTGTGTTTCGATGTACATGTGACTAATAAAGATGTCTTATCTAAAATGATGACCAGGAACAGGCTTGGAGTTTGTGATGGGGTTAAACGCAAACATCAAATTTTCCAGGCATTCAGTTGGTTTGAAATTATCCAAGACCAGATGTCAGTAGAGAGATGTTGAAAAGATCGATGATGTGTTTAGAGCTGGATGTCAACGTAAATCAAGAGCTTGACATCTTAATTAGATGATGTTGCCAGAGATATATGGATGAGGAAAATAAGTTTGAAGAATTGATCTATGGTAGTTTTTAGCAATGACTATTGGAGATGGAGTTAAAAGTTTGGTTGGCACAGACATCGTGAGCCGAAGGGCCTGTTCCTGTGCTGATTTGCTCTATGTCCTATTGCTGGAAACGTTGTGACCATAATCGAATAAAATAGAACCAAATAAGGGAAAACTTGTGACACAATGAATGGTGAGATATTGAAAGATGGTGCTGTAAATGATCTGTGTGGAAGTTTACAGATAATGAGAAGGGAAAATAAACTGTTACCAAGGAATATCACTTGTCAGTTGGTTTAGGGCTGTTCCAGTACTGTTCAGGAACCAGAGCTGATTTGGAAGAAGTTGTTGTGGGTGAGATGTTAATGAAGATGAGAATGTACATAAAGGCAAGGGAACTGGAGAGGGGTTGGTAGATAATGAGGTAAGAGGGTTTGAGTAGTATTTTTGGGAGGATGGGTCATAGAGACATATAGCACAGTAACAGGCACATCAAGTCTATGCTGACCATCAAGCATGTATTTGTAATCCTATTTTTTTCATCCCAATTTCCCATCAACTCCCTTCCCTCCCCCAAACTACAACCACCCACCTATGCACCAGGGGCAATTTACATTGTTCAGTTAATCTACCAACCTGCATTTCTTTGGAATGCAGGAGGAAACTGATACACCCAGAGGAAACCGCAGAGTAAGAGAAAGTATGTGTAAATGGCACATAAGCACCACTGGAGGTCAGGATTAAATTTAGGTTTTTGGAACTGTGAGCCATCAGCACTTCTAGCTGTGCCACTGTGCTGCCCTGGGAGTAGGGATTGTCATGATTTAGGGAAGTTATGGGGACAGTGGGGTGGCATAGTGGCACAGTGAGTAGAGTTACTACCGCACAGTGCTAGAGACCTGGGTTCAATCCTGACCTTGGGTGATGTCTGTGTGCAGTTTGCACGTTCTCCCTGTGACCATGTGGGTTTCCTTCAGGTGCTCCCATTTCCTCCCACATCCCAAAGAAGCACTGGTTGTTGGGTTAATTGGCTGCTGTAAATTGCCCCTAGGTGTGTATTCGAATCTGGGCAAATTGATAAGACTATGTGGAGAATAAAAAATGGATTAATGTGAGTGGGCAGTTGATGATTGATGTGGACTATGTGGGCTGAAGAGCCTGTTTCCATGCTGTGTCCGTCTATGACTATGACTATTTGCCTGACAAGAGATTTGCCTAAATTTATACCATTATTAACGTCTACAAGGAGTTAATTATAGAAGAAGTTGCAAAGGATTCTGATAGGAGGGAATGATCTGAAAGATGATATGGATGAAATTCAGTGTCAATGAATATATTGGGAAAGAGTTCTAGATTTTCACTACCTTTCATTGTAAAGCCTGGAAAAATTGTGTCTTTCAAAACAACAAACAAATGAAAGCTGAATAAAATTATAAAGGAACTGGCTGAGGAAATGGGGACAGACTATTTCTAACAGCTCAGGGGTTTGCAATAAAAAATAAATGTTAAAATTAGAATAGAGAGCACAATAAACATTTACACAAAGTTGAGAGGTTATGGAGTTCAATTTGAGGATAAAAGGCCATCAGCCTGAAGCTTTAACTTTTTTTCTCTACAGATGCTGCCTGACTTGTTAGGTATTTCTGGCATTCTCTGCTTTTTTTTAAGATTCCTAGTATCTCTCTATTTTACTCGTGCTTCATTTTGAAGATTAATGACTTGGGTGGAAAAACTACCAACATTCAGCATCAGATTGGAAAGATGGGTGAAGGAAAAGGAGTTGAAGGAGAATGAGTGGGTGTGTAAATGTGGTTAGAATGATCTGTTCAGGTGGAGGTTAAAAACCAATCACGGTGGTTGACATGAATACCTAGTTCATTCTGGTAAAGGAATTTACTTTGTGATCTCGGATCACAATCTGGCACAGTTCCTGGAATGACCCTGTTTGAGCAGTCATCCTTTGTCATTTCATCATGTTGGTTCTACAGTGACTGATTTGGTTTCTCCTGTGTGTCTTATGCAGACTGATTTATAGGTGAACAATGTTTTTCAAAGTCTTTTTATATGTTGCGATACATCCTTTCGAGTACATTACTAGAATACTACGGTCCTGAATTTTTATCAATCCCTTTTCAGTATTTGTCCTCACTTTTTCATTTCTACTTCATATAGTATGAACTTTGGAAAACATTTGCTTGGATTCTCGTAACATTGTCATATATATTCTACTAATGTAGCAGTGGTTTTGCTGATAAATGTGAGTTGGTCTTGAAGTGATGCTGTATATTATCCATAGACAGCAAACTGGTTAGAGCCCATAGGAACTAAGGCAAGTTGAGTCCAAAATTGGCTTGGTAATGGGAGAAAGAGGATGACGCTGGAGACTTGCTTTGGCAATTGGAAGCTTGTGGGATCCTTGCTGTTAGTTATATACATTAACAGCTTAAGAGGCACAATCAATGTTTGCAAATGACATAAAAATTGGTGGTGGTGTTGATAATGAGGAGGGGGTAGTCCAAGGCTACAGAATGATGTTGATCAGCTGTTAAATTGGTCAGGACAATGGCTTGTGGAATTTAATCTTGTTAATAGTGAGGGGATGCATTTTGGGGGAGGGGAGAGTGGCAGGGCAGTTGGGTGGATTAATAAGGGTTGGGCAGGTACAATGAATCATCGAGCCCAAGAATATATTGAGGAGCAAAGGGACCTTGGTGTACAAGTCACAGGATTCCTGAAGCTGGTAGCACAGGTAGGTGGGGCAGTGAAGACTGCATCTGGGATGCTTGCTTTTATTAGCTGGGGCATAGGGTATGAGAGTAGGGAGATCTTGGTACAGTTTTGGTTAGGCCACAGCTGGAAAATTGTGTGCCGTTTAGGTTGCCACACCATAGGAAGGATGTGATTGTACTGGAGAGGGTGCAGAGGAGACTCAGCAAAATGTATCCTGGGATGGAATATTTCAGATATTAGGAAAGATTGGATGGGATGGGGGTTATTTACCTTGGAAGGCTGAGGGGCGAATCTGATGCAGTGATTGGGAGGCAGATAGGGTAGCTAGTAAGAAACTTTTCCCCATGACACAGGTGTCCAAGACCAGAGGGAATAGGCTTAAGGTGAGGAGTAAGGGGTTTTAGAGGTGAACTGAAGGAGAATATTTTTTACCCAGAGGGTTGTTACAGGAGGTAGTGGAAGCAGGTACTCTCACAACACTTATGAAGCATCTGGATGAACACTTAATCGCCAAGGCATAGTAGGATATCGATCTACTACTGGTAAATGGGATTAGTACAGGTAGTACTCAGTGGTCAGTGTGGACTTGGTGGGCTGAAGAGCCTGTATCTGTGCTGTATGACTGTATAATTCTTCAGTTACTGAAGTATTTTGTAGTTCTGAAGAGAATTAACACAACTGGTTATCCTTGCAAGCCAACTTATTGTTTGCCTCTTACTTGTGTTCTTTTTCCTGAACAGAACAACATTTTCCTGATGTTATGTTGGGTGAAGAATTTCTTACTCTGAGTTTGGATCAAGTGTGCAGTTTGATATCAAGTGACAAACTCACAGTTGCCTCAGAAGAAAAGGTATGTTTATCATTTTTGGAATAAAAGTTTACATAAACGCAGTCAATTGCATTTGCCCCCATATCCATGACTACACTGCTTCTCTGATACATGAGTCTGCTGGGTTTATTTTCCTGCCAAAACTGATTTTACTTGGTACCTATGTGAAAATCACGCTAGCTCATAAAACTTTCCTCCACTGAAACATTATATTCAAAACTGGTTTTCAGGAGACATGCCAGCACCTTGCTCTCCTTTTCCACTCCTCCAAATGGTGAAGATATGAGCTCAAGATTGCCTGCTCATTTTTGACTTTGCAGATCTGCATCATAATCAAATCCTTTTTCGTCTTTTTCTATAACTGGGCTATTCTGCCTTTCAGCTACCATAGAGACAATCTTGAAAATTTGCAAGGTTGCCAATATCTAACCATGTGCGTGATTGAAAATTTTCAATTTTTGTTTTTCAAACTTAGACTGTATTTACTTTCATAATTGTCAAGGAAAGTGCAGAGTTCTTCAAGCTGTGGCTATTCTGAGATGCTTTTTACTCGTAGCCAGTGTAATTCCTTTTCACATGTTAAAATATATGTTGATCTCAGTCCAACATCGAAACATGAAGTGTACATCTTCCTTTGGGTAGGATGGAAAAATACAAACCCCTGTCAGCTGGTCTGCAGTTGGTTGCCATAACTTCTAAGATCATAACTTCACCTTTGGATACCAGCATTGTGTCTATATTAGTATATACCTAATTATTAAGTTCTGGTCCATTGCCCATACTAACCCTTCTGAACTTATCTCTTAATCATAATTTTATGTGGTCTCACAGGCCCAATTGTCTGGAGGCCTCACTGCTTTGCACATATGCTGTGAGGCAGATTGGTCCATGAGCAGTGATTTGACCTCAGCTGGTGGATTGTAAACTCTAATTTCAGACCACACTGATGATCTTTAGATAGCTATCAAAAGCCTTCAATTAATTTTTAAATATTTCTGATAATTAGATACATTTATAAACTGTTCAGATGGATTTAAATAATTAAAATGAAAATTTTCTTAAATGCTGAAGTGCAAGAAATGTATTGAAAAGATTTGGATTAAGTAAAACAAAGTAGAAACAAACCTTGGTTGCAATAAGCTTTTCTACCAAGGTCAGCGACCCCAATCAAGTGAATGAGATTGCATTTCGTATTCCAGTCTCTCCAGGGCATAAAGCTGAGCATTCCAGTGCTGGGTCTATGGATGGAGTGAGAGGTCAGATATGCTAACATGTGTCCTTGGGCTTGTTCCTTACTTCTCTGTTATAATGGGCAGCCACAGAAGTCAGGATAGAGTTAACCCATGCACTGCACCTAGCCAGTGATCCATTAAAATGAAAATACCAAATGGATGTTAGGTGAATTGACATTTTTGAATGTTGGTAAATAGGTGTCAACAGTTGCACATAGAAAATAGGAGCAAGACTAGGCCCTTTGAACCTGCTCTGTCATTAATTACAATTACAGCTGATCATAGAGTTGTACAGTGGGGAAAAGGGTCCTTCAGCCCACTGAGGTTGCACTGACCATCAAGCACCCATTTATACTAATCCCATTTTATTCTCCCCACATTCTGATCAACTTTCCCCCAATTCAATCAATGACCTAAGTGTTAGGGACAACTTGCAGTGGCCAATGAACCAACCAACCTGCAGGAAACCAGAATATCCAGAGGAAATGCATGCGCTACAGGGAGAATTGGCAGACTTCACACGGACAGGATCAGAGGGCAAGATTGAACCCAGTCATTGGAGCTGTGTACAGCAGCTGTTAGCTACACCACCATGCCACCCCTCATTTATCTCAGTGCCATTTTTCTGCTTTCTTTTGAATGCCTTTTGTGTTTAGAAATTTATCTATCTCTGTCTTAAAAGCATTCAGTGACAGTGACTTGATCTGGCAGCAAATTCCTTACATTTGGCACCCTCAGTGCAAAAACTTCTCCTTTTGGTTCCACGTTTCTTGCCCTTTAACCTGAGACTGTTACATCTCCTCCTAGACACCCCAACCAGCAGGAGCGTCCTCACCACATCCAGTCTGCCTAGCCCTGTCAGAATTTTGTAATTAGATCCCCCATTCTTCAAAGCTCCAACCAATCAGGGATCATGAAACAGGGGTTATGATAAATAGTATATACCAAAAGAATATTTGTGACTTTAATTTGTTAGTTGATTAAGAGAATGTCAGTTTATTAAAAGAATAATTTGTGTGTATGGATGCCTAGTTTCAAACTATAAAACAATTTAATTTTGTTTGGTTATATTTTGGGTATATATAAAGCAGAGGTTGATAGGTTCTTGATTAGTAAGGGCATCAAAGGTTACGGGGAGAAGGCAGGAGACTGGTATTGAGGTGGAAAAATAAATCAGCCATGATCGAATGGCGGAGCAGACTTGATGGGCCGAATGGCCTAATTCTGCTCCTATGTCTTATGGTCTTGTAATTTGTGGCATTCTTTATTACACTGCACCTGCAACTTAAAATGGGAGATTTGAGAGGATTCAGTGGCACTATATATGGAATCTGCAAGAGTTTCAAATTCAATGTGAGTGAAGCTCTTTTGGTTTTGTGACCAATTACAACTACAACTTGTATTTGCATGGCACCTTCAATGTAATAAAATGGCCTAAGTGCTTCATAGTACTACAAACAAAAAAAATGACAACAAACCACATAAGCAATGTCAGGATAGATGGTTTAACAGAATGTTTTAAAGCAGGAAAGTAGCATTAAAATGGAGAGAATTACTGAGCTTAGCATCTCAACAGCTGAGGGGAAGGCTGCCTAAGGCTGAGTGTTTAAGATTGGGAATAATCAAGTGGTCAGATTTGGAACAGTGCAGATATCCTTAAAGTTAGTAGACCTACAGAGATGGAGAGGAAAGGATTTGAAAACAAGGGTACAGATTTTAAAATTGAACTGTTTCATAATGGGAAGTTGGTGCATGTTAGGATGTGACACCAGAGTTTTGGATGACAAGTTTATCAAGGGTAGAATGTGGAAGCTTATCCAGTAAAGCTTAAGTAGTTTAATCTAGAGGTAACAAAGGCAAGGATGAAAGCTTTCAGCATTTGAGGCAGGGAAAGATTTGGTCACAGGTGGTGAAATATACTTTCTTAATTGTAATTGAAATATTTGATGAGAAGCTCATCTTTGGATCAGCTATAACAAAACTGTTGCTAACAGTAATGGCCAAGAAGGTAGATGAGCAGATGCAAGTTGATGGTTAGGAAACAGTGTATAGTGTGCTTTCCTAATGTTAAGTTAAAGTAAATTTCTGCTCATCCAGAATGATAATTGTGAGGTGCATAGAGGAGTTGAGAGAAAATTGCTGATGAAGATTAGTTAGGTGGAAACTGGCTCAATAGCCTGAATTTTTCTGAAATACCAGCATTTCTCAGCACAACAGCTGGTGAGGTTTGGAACTCCCAAGCAAGCATGGAAATCTCTTGCATTCTGGCTGAGCTTTGATTGTTTCCTGGCTGTTCTCTGCCATTGCACTTCATTGCTAACATTCCCCAGCATCTGCACTGGGATATATGCTGTTACATCTTGTACAGGATTCACCAGCACATCGATTTCTGTGTGGGTTGTAATGCCATGGGAAGGAAAGATGGGCATGATTTTTGGTGGGCAGTAGCCCATAACAGATCAAGGTTTTCTTTTTTTGGACCTGGGCCCTGACATCATCTTGAAGAGAGAAGGGGCAGTGCCTGGGGAGAGGGAACCATTAACAACCGAAGAGATTGGATGATCATTTGCTCATTGAGGATAGGATTGAGAGAGCAGGGAGTGGATCTGATGTCGAAGGCAAGGTTGAAAAGCCATAGTGGGGGGTGAAAGGGAAACCAATAATAAAAAAAATGTAAGTTGTGGTCTAAGGTAGGGCAAAACCTTAAAGGAAGTTTGGACCAGTGGCTCATTGGGCTAAAGAAAGGAAGAAAAGCTAGTGTTTAGATTGTCTTGATCTCGATGATAAAGTTGTCCATAAACTCCTCCATTCATGTCAATGGAGGAATCAGGGTAGATTTAAGAAGACATTTTGCAATAGAGAAAAGCCAGGGTGATCTTTGCATTGCAAGATGCTTTCAGAACGCTGAACATTCTGGCAGTTGAAAGCAGGACTTGATACAGATTTTTATGCTCAAATTGTTGATGAATGGCTAAAGTAGTTCTCCATCATATTTATGTCTCTTTCGTGGATGAGGGAGAGAAAAAACAGCCAACAAGGGGATCGTCGAGGGTGAGAGTGAGAAAATCATGTTTTTTATGCGGCTCAGGGCATTAATTATGTTGAGTGGCTCAGTAGGTCAGTGGCTGCAAAAATATTATGAGGATTGAGAACCAAAGTCTAGACATCTGGAATTTTGAAAGTTGAGATATAAATGAATTGGTAGTGATTTTTTTGAAGGTTAGGCACAGCATAGATTAGTATTGGCTGGAGGAAGGGGATGTGGGTGCAGAGGAAAATAAAGAAATGATTGGAGATGGTTTTGTCTGTGATTGATGTGATGAGAATAGGAATGTCAAGGAGGAGTTGTTATGAATATGTGTATAGTGTGTCTTATATGGAGGGAGAGGTTATAGAAAGGATGTAAACTCAGAACATAATTTGAGATGGAAATTGAAAAGGTATGTAGATTCTGAGCAAGGCCATACAGTGAAGATTTCTTAGGTGAGAAAATATGGTACTTGGGTGGTAGAGACTTTAAATAAATGAGTGGAATGGAATGATGTGAGTTTAAAGGAAGAAAGAGTGTAGGTAGAGCAAGGATCAGACCAAGAGCTACATCAACACCATGGTGGTCTGAATGGGGCAAATATCGAAAGGTATGGGCAGGTGGAAGATTTTTATTTTATGGGAAGAAATCCTCAGTGGGGTTTCTGTCAGAGTCGTAATGCAATTATTCCAATGAGCAAGGGCTTTATTTACAATCTAAGAGATAACGGAGGGTAACTGTGTCGGCAGACAATGATATTATCTGCTGGCAGAGTTAACAGGGGGTCAACGTTAGAGAGGTGGATTAGATGGGAAGATGATTGACAAGACTACCTCCAGTGTTTCTGCTTGGTCATTGAAAGACTATTAAGGTGAAGTTGGGATTGCTGTTCATAAGGAAGCTGTGGTAAACCTTAAGATGCCAAGAGAGGCAACAAAGGAAAAATACAGGCTTCTCTGAAAGGGTGATAAGCTTAAGATGTCAACAGAAAAGCAGGAAGATTGAAGAGTATTGAATGGATGGTGGTAGGAATTTGGATGACAGATACCTGAGCGAGGTTAATTGAAAAATAGTGTGGTGACAGGAAGGAGGGATTAGTTTGACATGGCAATGAAACAAAATTATCTGATCGAAGCGACATCTTCTGGGAAGATAGAAATTGCGGTGCTGATGCAGTGAGATCTGCCTTGGCTTTGTAGTAGCTCTGAACTTACTAGGCCTTCTGTTACCTCAGAGACTATGTGAATAATCTGATTATTCAATGTACTGTCAGCGAAAGCACCATTTGGATGCTCTGTTAAACTGTATTGCTGTCTACTCGTGGATGCAAAGGTATCACAGCATTACAGAAGAACACATGAGGAAATTTGGCCAATTTTTGTAGCTCAGTCTCCCGGAACTGGGTCAAACGTGTGTTTCTGTGAAGTATTTATGAAAGCTTACATTTTCATATCTTATATAACCACTTGCTAATAATAAAGATGGATGCTGAAGTGGGAATATGGTAATATTATCCACCCATAATAGTGATCAGTATGTAAGAATCCAAAGTACAATTGGGAAGAATGGGGACTTGGGATTTAGGAAAGATTAAGAGATTTAGTTTAAAAAGTTGCAGACAAAGTGTAGTAATATAAGAAAAACTTACTATACTCTCCTAATTGTTACCTTTGAATAGATATATTTCATAACTCCTCATCGAACATACTTTTTTGGCCTTTACCTCAACAGCTTGAATCCTGTAGATCTGTAGCCTTTGTAGCTGTGTGTTTTGTAGTAATGGGATTGTCTAAACTGCATCTAGCTGGTTTGATCTAGATTCTCAATAAACCAATCTTTGAGGTGTATAATGATACTGCTAGATTCTTTCGGCAAAAGCAGGTTTTGCTAATGGAATTTCAATGAGCAGCTAAATCCAGTTTGAAAGATTCTTCCCTCCAGACCCTCCATTAACATAACAATTCTGCTGGCTGCCAGTCACCAAGCCTGCAATTCTTTTGTATCACTTGTAGTTTAATGCCTTATCAACGCCATTGTATGGACCAAATAATTATTAAAAATTACCAAGTCCTAAGGCTCAACTGTTCATAACAACTGACATTCTATAACTGAGATGAATTCATTTACATTAGTGCTATATGCTGGAAATTAAATCACTGTGAGTCAGCAAGAATAACAAACAATTATGTGATAATGCATTCTTTCAAGCAATTTTAAGTTGGTGAAATCTCAGATTCAAAGAAAGACTTGCATTTGTTTGGCACTGGTTTACTACTTTCCAAAAAAAAATTACAGCTAATTAAATATCTTTTGAAGTCTGATCACTTGTTAACTCTACCCAGTTTATAGTGAATATCCATAAACAGTCATGTGGTAATGACTAATGATCAATATTAATGATGCCAACGAAGAGACAAGAATTGATCTTGGGAATAATTCCCCAGCCGTTCTTCAATACACAAGATCTTTTATGTCCATCTGAATAAAGCAGACATGGCTTCAGTTTATTGACTTTCTCAAAGATGCCTCTATCAGTGTTTGGCTCCCTCAGCCCTGCACTGAAGTGTTACAAGCTGAGCTGTGTAATCGGGCAGCAGCTTCACGCAAAGGGTGGTGTGTATTTGGAATTAGCTGCCAGAAATAGTGGTTGAGGTAGGCATATTAGCAACATTTAAGAGCCATCTAGATAAGTACATGGGTAGGAGAGGTTTAGAGGGCTATGGGCCAAACGCAGGCAGGTGGGACTAGCTCACTGGTCAACACAATCAACATGGACGAGTTGGGCCGAGGGATCTGTTTCTATGTTCTCTGACTCTAGTTGTAGACATCATTTTCTAGTTGTGGAGGGCGGGGGTGGTGAGGGAAGAATTGTTCATATCTTTTTCAATCTTCTGTAGAGGATGCAAGTTATAAATAATGAAATATATTCATCATTTACCAAGATTAAAGTCACCACCATGGAGCATCTAAGATATCAGTTTTATATTGATTTTCAAGAAAGCCAGTGTTTTTGGTAAGTGATGTTCATTAGTAGCACTTGATCCTATAAATTCTCATAATGCAGGTGATCCTCATATTATGGAGGGGGGTTGCATTCCTAGAAAACCATCTGCATTGCGATTTTCCTTAACGCAAAACCTTACTTCCCATTGAATCCCATGTCATAAGTGGAGACGCGTTGCTCGGGGATGTTTTTCTCTCAACTGTAATGATGAGTACTGCAGCTACTAGTTCACGGTGGGGGGGGGAACACTTAAGAGGTCTGCTTTAGAAACTGACAAGGCATTTTCTTAAGTGGCAGCAGTTACTTTTGGAGACAAGCGACTGCAGATGCTTATCACCTTCCAACCTTCCGTTTGAATAGATGCATATACTGTACTTCTAAATGCCTATCGAATCTACGTAAAAGTTTAATATAACTCATAACAAATAACAATGGTCATTTAAGTTTATAATTTGCTGACCCTGTTTCAGATATGGGGAACTCTTGGGAGGGAATAAAACTGCTAAATAGCAAAATGAACCTTGCACGCTTAAAATATAACATATGATCTGTGCAAAGACAAAATTTGTTTCTTTCATATTTTGTGTTTGTTTATTTATTTAATTCCTCCCCCCATCCCTACATAAATTGCACAAGAGTGAATTTTATTTTGTGTCTCAGAATTTGAGTAGTGATTTGTGAACTGCATGAGGGTGAATTTCTGTAACCTGAATGGCTGTAAGCGCCTGTACTATGTTCAGAAACCTCTGCATATATGGCTATCATATCTCCACTGATTTTCATGCTTGACCATCTGATATGATCTTACACTATGGGATTAAAAACAGTTTTGTGTAGCCAGTGACACTTACTTTGCAGTTAATTACTAGAACAGTGGAACAGCAGTTACTGCTGCTGCCTCACAGCTCAAGGAACCTGGGTTTGATCCTGACCTTGGCTGCCATCTGTGTGGAGTTTGCAAATTGGTTATGTTTCTTTTCATGACTGTTGCTTTTCTCTGGGTGCTCTGGTTTCTTCCTGTATCCCAAAGACATGTTGCTAGGTTAATTGACTACTGTAAATTACACCTTGGTATAGTTTTACTTTGTATAGGTAAGAGGCAAAAAAAATGGGGAATTGATGGACATGTCAGAGAGAATAAGTTGCAGGGCTACGGAGAAGTAAGGAGGGGAGAATGGGATTGCTTTCTGATGATGAGACTTTATTTAACAGGTCGATTTCTCTCAGGAAATTGTTTACCTTTCTCTTATCCTATTAATTTAGTTAACCTAAAATGAAAGTGTGTTTTTGACCTATCTGTGGGTTGTAGCAGTGTTTGAGAAGTGTTGACTGAGTACAAGTTGAAAGAAAAGAATTGAGATTGTGTTTTATTTGGTGACAGGCAGCCAGTAGAATGGAGACTTTAATTGCGTGGTTTGGAGGCAAAAGATTTTGAAACCCTATTTAGCTGTGCATTGAAATCTCATCGAAATGATAACATTTTATCCCAGCAATTTGATATTGTGATTAATTGTCAAAAATTTAACTTTCAAACAGCTCCCTTACTGACATTTTATGATCCAATTTTCTGTGACATTCTTTCATCATCACAGCCCATTAAAACAAATTCATCCACTGTTCTAGGTCCTACAAAATGTTCTCTGACTTACAGTTGGCTGATGACTTTGGCCTTGTGAGAGTACTGTCTTCTATTTAGCTGCTTGAAGTTGCTTGACAGCAGCCCAGATTAATTTATTTAATGAATTTTCAAATAGAAAATTCTTTAAAGTTAGTATTCAGACTATTTTAGATTAAAGTGGTCATTTCAAGAATCCTTTCCAAATTCAATTCCTGTTTTCCTTTTAAAAGAAAATTTGATGATAACGATCTTTACCCCACAGATGATTTGCATGAATTGAGGTGGATATTCTTTAAAAAAATGGTTAGGAAGTGTATTGTACCATTTAAGGTGATGCTATCTGTGCTGCTTAGTGTTTCTACAGAAACCAAATTAATCTTTGCTTGGCTTAAAAAAAACATAAGACCACCGGAAGGTCACAGGCAGTGTTTAAGCTGCTGTTACCACTTGTAAAGTTTTATTATTAACTAAGGGAAAGTGACCTGTGTGATTTGTTTTGGTTTCCAGAGCATAATATCATTCAGGTTGCATAGTTAAATGTAGCTGTGGGGACTGTTTCACATACATTGTGCCAAGTTCAAGGGCAAGGAAATATTCCCAGTGCAAATGCCTCATTAGCACAAGTTTTGAAAGCAAGCAGCATGTATAATATGATCCACTAATAAAATAACGTACCAGAATATTAACTGTCTGAGTTAAAGTCTTAAAAGATAATTAAAAGAAATAGAGAGGAATATCTTCATTGCATTTCTAATTCTCGCAATAAAAGTGATTCTGAGTGTTGGATGGGATCTTCAAGAATGCTTCCAGAGATTTTTAATTATATTGTTTCAACATTTGATAGAGCAATTGTATAAATCTAAATAACATAGCAATCAGTAGATTTTCAGTCTTCATAAAAGTTTATAAAACTATTTTGAAAATGATTGTTTTATCACCTGTGTAGTGGACTGTAGCAAATTTAACATGTAGAAATAGTCTTTATCTGACAGTTCTCCAATATAATCATTTTTTAAGTTTTCATTTTTCTCTCCATCCAGTTTAGCGCGTGCAGATATTAATTTATGCTTAGTTTGATGACTTTTTTTAAACCAAAGTTCTGTTTGATTTGGTAATGGGAAGCACAGGGAAATTATCAGTCTAAGACAATGCTAAGCATTGATGTTCTCCTTGGGGATCTACTTTAGTACATTCGTTTTATGAAACCCCAAAGTTAAGGAATGACTTTTAGAGGGGCCTGGAGCAAATTATACAGATGGGTTTAAGATGTACTTTAATGTGGATAAGTACAAGCTAATAGATCTACCCACCATCAACTGTACATAAATGTATGAAAGATAGAAGCTGTAAAGGGTTTGCACATGATCATTGATTCTAGTTTAAAAGCACCAGGGTGAGACAATTATTTATCTGACATCAGAAGGTATATGCATGGATTGGACAGAGAAAACAAACTAGAATGATTCTAGAAAAAGAGGCTCACAAAACTAAACATAACTTCTTATAAATGCTATTGATGCCTCATGTCTTATAGACGTTGATCTAAAGGTTGACCAGGTTGAGACCCTAAAAGTTAGTAGTTTACACATTGCCAGTCCATGGTTTGTGGAGTTACAAACGGCTCTTGTTTGATATGCTTGAGTATCAGTCAGAAGTAGGCGTACTTCTGGGGAACAAGATTGGAATTGAGGTATACGTTTCTGCAGGCCGAACGGCCTGTTTCCTTGCTGCATGATTCTATGACCCTTCATTTCAACTAATGCAAATGTTTCTGCCCTCTGGCGAAGTGGTAAGGAGAGAGGATGAATGTACTATTTCCCTGGATCCCATTTGTTGAGCCAACAAGACTTCACTGGTGAGCATAACCCTGGGCATTTTAGGCCAAGGATAATTTCTTTTTAAGTGTTTGGCCTGTATGGTGAGGCTTGGACCAAGGCTGTAGACATCTGGTTTGAGTCAGATTAGAGATTTTAACATGACTATGGTTTTGATTACCAAAATGTATGCATGTTTCATTTCCTTCAGATTTACTTGTGCCCTTTTTCCCTTCTGGCAGGTATTTGAAGCAGTGATCTCTTGGATAAAGTATGACAAAGAAGCTCGCCTGGAGCACATGGCAAAATTAATGGAAAATGTACGACTTCCTCTGCTTCCACGGGACTATCTTGTACAGGTTAGCAATAGTGCTTCTTTCTGGGGTAAAAGTGTGTGTTCAGACTGAGTCTATCAAGACTATTTACAGTGTAGTCACTAAAGTGTTTCATTTCCAGCTTTAAATAAGAATAATCATGCAGAATGGTTGTCATCATTTAAAGGGTATGGAAATATAATCAAAAAACTATTAATTTTGGAAAAGAACAGAGCTTTATTTGGGTATAATACATATAAGATAAAAACTCTAATCTTTCAAAAAAAAATCCTTTCAAAATAACTCAAAAAAACAATTTATGTAATATAGTATCAACTTGTATGCCAATACTTAAAGTAATTATCATGAATTCAAGAATATTGAAGAGATGATATTTTTGTTTTGAATAAGTAATATTTATAGCAGAAGGTGCTAATGGAGTTTACTCTCCATAAGGATAGAGCTTAATTTTCTTGAGTAAGAATTCTTTCCAACTGGAAGAATATGAATGATCTTGTGTGTAGTAATTTTAGCATTGTTAAAATATTGTCTAAAGCTAATCTTTTAATTGATAGTCGCTTTGAGAGTGGAAGTTCATGAAATATCCTTTTATATCCAATAGCATATTAAAAAGTCAAAAATTTGCGCAAATCCTGCAGATAGGATGGGATGCAAGGTATGGCAAAGATGACAAGATAGATGCAAGATCAGCGAAAATGCACTACTAAAACAAAGTTGCATGACTTGTCAATATCAAGATTTTGTTTTGGAATATCTTGACTATCTTGTTGGGGGGGGTGGAGAAGAAGGTGGGTGATCAGGAAGAATGTGGGCCTCCCATTATAAATGAAAATAAGCAAATGGGAGGACATGCTGAATAGTTTATTTGCATTAATATTTGCAGAATAGGAAGATAGTGTGAAAACAAATATAGAATCAGAGATGGGGCTTTGCCATAATTATGAAAGGCAAAAAATGGTACTAAACACTGACAAATCTCTGTAACTTGGCATTTTAAGGAGGTGAGAAAGTTGCATGTGCCCAAACTATAATGTTTTTCAAAGTTCTCTCTGGGAATCTTTTAAATTGGATAACTGTACATGTTGCTCTGCTTTTCACATAGTTGAAAGCAGTAAACTAGTGAATTATAGATCAGATAGTCCCAATTCTGTTGGGAAATAAATAGAATATATAAGAACAGTGTGTCTGAACATCTTCAAAAAGTTCAGTTAATCAGAGAGACTGTAAGTTTTTAAAAAGGGAATGCCAGACCTGAGTAACATTCTGGATTTCTAAATTTCTAAAGATACTGTTCTTTGGATTTCCAAGCCCTTTGACTAAAAGTGAGGCTCAAGGAATTGACCACAATTTTTTTTGAACTGGCTAGGAAATTGAATGACCAATTGAACTGAGATAAGGATGCTGGCAGAAACACAGATTGGCAGGATATAACAGTACTGTCCCATGAGATTCTGTCTTGGAGCCACAACTACATACTATAATGATGAGAGAGAACATTTGATCATGGAAGGATCAGTGGCATTGTAACCAATGTAAAAGGACATATTAAATTATAGAGCACTGTTACTAGATTGTGAATGCGCAAAACTGGCTAATGGGAGCCACTGTCGGTAAATATGAGTCTGCTTTGGGTCTGTAAAGGATAGAACAGGGTACTTTAGGTGGTTAAAAAGCTGGAAACAGTGAAGTTGCATAAGAGATGTGGGGGAGGGGGGGATCCATCTACGTAGATCATGCACGTTATCATTGAGCGGTACTGAAGATAATTAAAAAAGGTTAGTAGAGCACTAGGAAAGATGTATTATTCTTGGAAGGAGTGCATGGTTGATTTATTAGAATGAAAGCTGGATTCTAGATTTTGAGTTGAGATTGCAGAAATTGTGGTTGTAGTTCTGCCACATAGATGGTTAAAGGGTGATTTGATTAATTTTCAAGGTACTAAGTAAAATCAATAAGGTATGTGAAAAGAATTTGATTGGGAAATTTTGGAGGGGTGGGGGGGAACAGTCAAAAAGTTAGTTAGAATTCAGGAGTGAATTTAGCAGATGCCTACGCAGGTAGAGATTTGTAACACTCTACAGATGGTAATTTATCTTGGGTTACTTGTTAATTTTAAATTTGAGATTGAAAAATTTTTGATGACTAAAAAGTATGAGTTGAGCAGAAAAGGTAGATATTTGGAGTTTGGTCATAGATCACTGTGAACTTAATGGCGGAACAGGCTAGAGGGGCTAACTAGTTTACTGCTGTATTGTATTGTAAATACTGCAGTCAGTTGTGAGAATCAGTTTCATCCATCTTTGTTTTGGAACCAAGTTGAAAGTATCTCAAACTTTTCTTTGCATGTTTTAGCATATTTAATGTGATTTCCACCCCCCCCCCCCCCCCAAACACATTTGGAAGATAATGTGATGTTTGCACAAAAATGTGTTTTGCTTTTGCATTGAGTTTTAGAGAGCCGTTTAGAAATGGAGAAGTTGTGCTATAGGTATTTTTATTTCTATATCTGGATGGTTATAATTTATTTTAAAAGAGGCATGGTATCCTTACAAAGCAGCATTTGCAGTATTTAAATGTTAAATCATATTTATTGATGTATATTGTTGATGTGACTCACATGTCTGTATCCCTGCTGTGTGCAGACAGTAGAAGAAGAGGCTTTGATAAAGAATAATAATACTTGCAAAGATTTCCTAATAGAAGCCATGAAATACCATTTGCTTCCTCTTGATCAACGAGCAGCAATAAAGACTGTACGCACAAGACCAAGGACCCCAATCTGCCTACCCAAGGTAGGAAAGCCTAGGGCATTTTTAAGTTAGAAATAAAAACAAATGTCTCCATTTTTTTTTATTTTCTGACCAGTAGTTTTGCTAATGTGCCCTCTACAGGTATGAGTGCAGACTGATCAGGCTGCTAACATATTCTAAAACTAACACCCGATGCTGAACTAAGAATGGTCAGAAGTAGCTACGGAATATTTTCTGCTGGCACATCTTTGACACGGAGCCACAGCCATTGGGAGCACTAACCGTGAAATTTTGGGTTGCATATTTATAGTTTCTTGATGTGCACACCCATCAGGCAAGACTCCACGCAGGAATGTGTGAATGCAAAAGTTACCTTTCCAGTTCAAGCAGAAAGAGATAAACAGTGCTTTACTGTACACGAGGGTGGTGGGAAAAACTGCTGTCAGCTAAAGATGCTGGAGACACTGCCGGTTATTACAGTACTGATGTACTGTTTACATTTGTTTTGTGAGTGATGCTAACAAGTCTTCTGATTATACCTTGGTGCAATAAGAGGGTGATGGTAGGCCTTCTTGAACTGCTATCCTCAAGTGTTTATGGAACTCCTACAATGGTGTTGTGGGAACCTTACAATGGAAAAGTAGTGTTTGCCCAGGTCATTTGGGGTGAAGGGGTGATGTTGGGGAATGGTGGGGGAGGATGAGCCAGCAAGTGTTGATTGTCTGTGTTGCTGTTTTTTCACATTTTGTGGAGGTAGGGGTTATGGTGCTCAGGATTCCTGCTGAGATAAACCTGAAGCTGTCATACCTGTTCTCAGTTGGCAGACTGAATGCTAAGAAGGCATGATGGAAATGTTTCTCTGTAGGTACTTCTGCATCATATGGCAGTGACAGTGGTGTGTACAGTAAAGCACTGACAGTGATGTTGGCGGTCTTGCATACATGTTAACCTACAAAACATGGAAAGCTTGACCCAGTCCCCAAAAAAGGCCTACAGTACAGGGAATAAAAACTAAAAACTGCTTTTCAAGGACACAACTTCGATTTGACTGAATTAGATAAATTCCTGATACTGAATTTCAAGATTTTTGGTAGTATTTTGGAATATCGCCACAATTCACCAAGGAAAGGAAGTATGTTATGGTACCTAGACATACTCGGCACTTTTTCTAGCCTGCATTCATACAGGACACTCATGAACTGAACTCAGATGAGATAACTTATAATTCATTCTGTATATGCACAGGAAAGATGTATAATACATTTAGAATGAAGCCCTGCATGAACAGATGGCTGAAACACCCACCATCTGCATAATACAAAGATGGTTAGCAACTCCAGTGTTGTGTTTTATTCTGCATATGACTGTTAAAGTGATGCCCCAGTAATAGTTGACACTTGCAGATGAAAAGGTACGAAATTAGACGAAAAATGAAAGGAGTACGAAATAAATGGAATGGCCCAGATCTTGCATTTGGGAGAATGTAACCATTGCACCATGAAACTGACAGCAAATTTTAGAGTACATCCAGGCACAGTTATGAATGGGTCTCCCCTAAGTTTCTGTCAGTAATTCTAAAATGCTACATTTTTGTTGTGTCATCTTGTAGCCTTTTCTGGCTTGATTTCAGAAATCATAATCTGACCAGAAGTTATGAAGCTAGAATTCTATCACTTTGTGCACTATGGGTGTGCAGAATGCAATTTAATTTCAATATTATAGGAGGATTGCATTTACCAATCATTTCAGACAATGAAATTGAGCGCAGGGTTATATCTGCACGCTCATGCCTCAACTGCTCTGCCTAAACAGATCATCGTTACTGCCACCCTGAACCTCCCCAGCCTCCGGATCCCTCTGGATGGCACTCTCTGATCTATGCCTTATTTACCAATTTTCTTCTCAGTATGGCAATAGGGATATTATTGATGCTCAAGGAAAAGGGACTTTTATCATATTTGGCATATACCATTAAGCCAAGTGAGCACACAGATTTGTAATGTTTGTGTGCTTCCTGTAAGTTCAGGGAGTGCTAGACTGCACTTCTGACACTTCAGGCTCTGTGGGAACACCAATCACCACATGAATTGCTATTCACTTCCTTAACACACAAATATCATGCTACCATGGGAAAAGATTTCTCCTGGTCAGTGCCATATATGTGAGAAGATCACAAGACTCATTACTTCTTACCAGTTTGCCATCTCTACCATGATATCTACTGTGATGCTACACTAAGACCTGGCTCTTGGGGAACAAAGAGCCACCCTCCTTATGTCTTCCTGTTCGTGCAGTGACTGCAGAAGCAGAGTGTTGTCATAATGAAAGCGACAGGACAAGGGAGAGCCCAGTGAAGAGTGTTATCTATATCCTTGAGGTGTTTTGATATCTGCATTGCTCCAGGGGTGATATATATCCAGAGAGTTATATATTGTCAATGATGGCTGCATGATACATAACATTCTGATTTAAAAGAGCTCTGCCTTTACTGAAGCTCTTCATGAGGAGGAAAGGGAGAAGACAGAGATGTAGGTGGTGGTGGAGTAGCCACAGGCACACAAGCGCAGAGGAAGAACATTCAGTCAGATAGTAATGATGTGAAGCATTGTTTGGGCACCCAATATTGCCTGTAGGTTTTCTGGTGATCCCATTCCACAAGCTCCACACTAGCCAGAAGGTGATAATTGGGGAAGTGAATGATAGTGAATATGGCATCAGCCTTTGGCATTCATCAGCAGGATTTATTGACTGAAGGCTACTATGTGTGTAATATTCACAGTGGTCAGGGTCAGGTACCATGTCGAGGCTGCACCAGTTTGAATAGCTGTTGCAGACAGCATTACTTTTTCAATGCTAAAGAAATTCCAGTGAGATATTTTCAAACCCTTTTCGCTGTGTAAATCTATCATGCATTACATTTTGAGGATGTGTTTTTAATGATGTGCTAAACTGTAATTACATTTCAACGATCTCACCAGCCCTTGTATGCTAATTTTCTGCGTGTAGTTTGTAATTCTTTTAGGTAAATAGTTGCAAATGGGACAGGCTTGTGAGGTGTGGTGGGGTGGCCTACTCTTGCTTTCTATTATACTTTCATGTTATTAAAATACAATGGATTTTAATGTTATTGATTAAAATGTTATTCTGAATATTTGAACTGCTATATTGGTCTCACGTATGGTCCTTTTTTGTACTTTTTTTTTAAAAAAGAAGGGTTAAAATTGTGGATGTTCTACAGTCAAACTGGGTGAATTGATTCAGTATTTTTAGATGTTGCAGTGATTTTTATTCCTGATTATTTTTCAAAAAATAGAAACAGCTGAATTCTGTGTTATCCAGTGCAATTTTTATAGAGTCATAGAGCAGTACAGCACAGAAACAGGCTCTTTGGCCTAACTCATCCATGCCGACCAAGATGCCCATCTAAACTAGTCCCATTTGCCTGCATTTGGCCCATATCCCTCTAAACCTTCCCTATCCATGTACCGAATATCTTTTAAATGTTATTGTACCCGCCTTAACCACTTTCTCTGGCAGCTTATTCCATATACGCACCACCCTGTGCTTGAAGAAGTTGCCCCTTGGGTCCCTTTTTAAATCTTTATCCTCTTACCTTAAACCTATGCCCTCCAGTTTTTGATTTCCTTTACCTGGGAGAAATACTGTGTGCATACAGCCTACCTATGCCCCTCATGATTTTATACACCTCTATAAGATTACCCCTCAGTCTCCTACGCTCCAAGGAATAAAGTCCTAGCCTGTCCAACCTCCCCCTATAAACTCAGGCCCTCGAGTGCTGGCAACCTTCTCATAAATCTTTGCATTCTTTCCAGCTTTAATGAAGCCTTTCCTATAACAGGGTAATCAAAACCATACACAATATTCAAGGTGTGGCCTCACCAATGTCTTATACAACTGCAATGTAACGTCCCAACTCCTATACTCAATGTGTGATTGTTGAATACCAGCCAGTCTAGCTTCTTCACCACCCTGTCTAGCTGTGACACCACTTTTGGGAAACCATGTACTTGCACTCCTAGGTTCCTATGTTCTACAACACTCCCCAAGGAGCCTACTGTTCCTTGTGAAAGTCCTACCTTGGCTTGACTTCCTAAAATGCAACACCTCGCACTTACCTGGATTGAACGCCATTTGCCATTTCTCAGCCTACTTGCCTGGCTGATAAAGATCTGTAATTTTTGATAACCAAAAATATTGTGGATATTAAGCTGGGCCTGATTAGTTTGTGATTTGAGCCAGGAAGGATTTTAAAATTATTCTCTGTAAGCATGACACTTTGTTGGGGAAGCATGCGAGGGTTTTCGTTCTGAATTCCAGTTTTAACTCTGGGTGGGTACATATCTGAGTGAATGGTGCCAGAAAAGTTAACCTTTGTTGCACCCTCCCCACAGCTCGCATTAGAATCTCATAGGTTTCCCACCTAATTTTTTGTACAACAAGAAACTTGTGCATTTTGTCTGGCAGGTCAGCCATAGACATAATTAAAGTGGGAATGCATCTCTTAAAGTAAGATCACTTCCTCCTGTGACTTTTTTTTGCCAGTGGTGTGTTGAAAGAAGATTGGGTTTGGCATATGCCAAATCCAGGCTCCTGGTGAACTTACTCAAAGTGATCAGGATGAGGAAGGAACTCTCTTAAGCTATTTAAGGAAGGATATTCAAAAATAAATTGAGTTCATCATGCATAAAGAGAAATGTCAATACTTTTGGATCCAGAAGCACTGCCCCCAAGACCTGGTTATGTTGCAAGAAGCACTTTAATGACTTCATAGAAGTTTCAAGGTTGAATAAGGCTTTTTATCTTGTATCATTTTCTGTAACAATTCTTCTTATCTCTTCCCTAGAATTTTTAATCATTCCCTTTTCTCCATCCCATCCATTATTATCCAGTCCAAGGGCTGTCAGACCTCTCATTATTTTTGCAGATACCATACAACAGCATTTAACATCATTCTCATCTCATTCATGCAACTCTTAACACAACTTACATTGCAAAATTCCCCATTCCTTCTATCAGTTTATGCAAAGGTCCCATTAGTTCTATGTAAGTACACTCTATGTAGGACTTACTCATTAATTCTTGGCACCTCTGTCAGCAGAACAAAATACCACAGCAAAAGAGGAGTAAGAATAGGGCAAAAGCTAGAAAACAATAGATCCTCCAGCGATACGGTACTCTGAGCTATGGAATTCTCTGAACTGGATGTTTATTACTTACACCCTTCACAAACCTCAAGAAAACTTGTATTCATTCAGCTCCTTGACCTCCAAGCCTTCCCAGCTTCTAAGAAAGCACTGTCATGTGGTCTGTCATTTCCAAGCATCAGCACTGAGATGGGAAAGACAAAGTTTTACTGAGTGGGTTTGTCACCTGATTCACTACATTAAAATTACTTTGGGATGGGAATGATGTTGTGGAACCCTGACTTAAGTTGACACACAAGGGAGCTGCCTGCTTTTGGCAAGTGTTTTTAGAACCTGCATCAGGTCAAACGGTAAGTCAGTTTTCATCTAGAACTTTTATGAAATATCTATTGAGTGAAGCACAATGTCACAAAACTTTGAAATCTTTTTCAGGTGAACTCTCTTTAAATTCTGATATACTTAAGTGGGATATGGTGCAGACACCAAGGAAATGAAATGGCACCCTTGTGATTCCAAGAACATATGAGCAAAACGTTCGCTCACTAGGGACTAATGTTGCAGAGCACTAAATCTCATCTAATAAAAACAAAAAATGCTGGTAACACTCAGCAGATCAGGCAGACCCTGTGGAAAGAGAAACAGACTCAAGTCAAAGACCCTTCATCAGAACTGGGAAAGAGAAAATAAGTTAGTTGTAAGATGCAGGGAGGGTGATGGATGGATGGGACAAAGACAATATTACTAAGGTGAGGCCAGGATTGACTTGGGAATAAGTACAAACAAAATAATGTGGTCAGTTGGGGAGAGAGAATCTGCAAAATGAGGACTTTGAGAGTGAGAACACGAACATAAAAGTTGAGAAATGCAGAGCTGCAGAATGTGCCTGACAGGTCAGGCTGTGTTGGAGAGAGAAAAACTGAACCAGTGTCACACTTGGGCTGGACACTTCTGGTATAGACAGAGAAAGTGAATTGCCTGAAGTTGTAGAATTTGATATTGAGTCCAGAAACTGAAACATGTCCAGATGGAAGATGAGGTGTGGATCCTCAAGCTTGTGCTAGGTGCAGGAGGCCACAGAAAGGTCAGAGTGGGATGGAGAAATAAAGTGACAGGCAACTGGAAGCTCAGGATATCCCTGTGGACACTAAATTGGTTATTTAGAGTCGCTGAACTTTCCCTAGGTCTTCCTTAAAATTGAATCAGAATGCCAAGTAATGCACTAGGAGTATCAAAAATGAAATCCATGCCCCAGAACCCCACTTCCCTTCCGAGAAGGAAATTTTAGTCTTTTTTAAAAAAAACACTTTTATGCAGATTGTTTTTCACTCTAATTAAATCAGTGGAATCTTGGGTATATCTGCAATTTAAGTAATAATTATGTGTCCCACTGTAACTACCTTCTGCATTCCCTTCATGAGGCAATTGAATTGTAGAATCCGAGAATTCTTATGACACGGGGGAGGCCATTGAACCCACGCCAGATTTCAGGAGATTAATATATTCAGTCTGTTCTCCTTCTCTTTCCACAAATTATTTTGCATGGCTCTCAATTTCCTTAGAAAACCCTGACTGACTCTTCCATAACCCTTGTAGGCAGTGAGTTCCAGATTGCTCCCACTTCCATCCTCCCTGTATTTTTGGCCCTTTGCTTTAAATCTCTGTCCCCTGTTCATTGAACAATAAGCTAGTGGTAATATCTTCTCCCTATTTATCTTATTTAAACCTGTCATGGATGTTGGAACTGAGTTAAAAGAACCATTGAAATCTATTGGGGGGGAAACAGTGAAAGGAATTTAACTTGGTCATTTTTTGTAAAGCAGAAATATTGGCTACTGATCTTTTAATAATGATTATTTTGCATACAAATAGTTTGTGTGTTTGTGGAACAGTTAATCAGCATTTCTGAGTTTGGAAGATTGGCATTTATGATGGAATATTGATGGAGAAATGCTTCTCGGATCTCTGCTGGTTTAAGAAAGACTAGGTGGCCATGGGTTACATGTGTGACAACTTAACCCATGAAATGTTAGTATTGCAGTAAATACTGTATCAGATTTTGTCATAAATCGCAGAGTTATTCTGTCCTCAAAAAAAAATCAGTGCTTTATAGAATTCTGTATTGTATCACAGATCTTCTGTTCTTGGTTGCAGGTTATGATCGTAGTTGGTGGTCAGGCACCTAAAGCTATACGAAGTGTGGAGTGCTACGATTTCAAAGAAGATCGTTGGAATCAAGTAGCAGAGCTGCCTTCCAGAAGATGCAGAGCAGGTAAGTACGTATACTATCAATATACCTAGAATTCTGTTCAGTCAAATATTATGACCACATCAGTAATTTTATTAAATGTCATGAGGTACATTTACCTGTTTGGTTAAATAGCTGTTCCTATGCTGTAAGAATTTCATTATATTTCATAAACTAAGCCTGGTTTAGCTGGGCAATCATTTATCTCTATACTTGCAAGGTTCTTGTACTGCATGTAGTGACTGTATTTTAAAGGGATTTGTTGCAAGTGATACAGTGTAAATAACTCTGAAATGAAATGAAGTTGAATGTGAGAGCAAGTATTTTTCTTTCTCTTCATTTGTGCACTTGTATAATGCTTTAATTTGCTGTAATTCTAAATCTGTGTAAAGAGAGTATGTTTACTAATAAAGTTCATTGAACAAAATAGCTTGCATTATGTACCAATATAGCATGAGTCTGGGAAAACACTGGATGCATTATTCTCAATTAAAAAAAAAGTTTGGAATCAGAACAAACAGGAAAAATTGGAGATCCTAAGATAAATTACAATATCTTGAAAATGCTTAGACTGCGGTATTTTATACTCGGCACTTAGTTTACTCCATGTTTTATTTTTTGCCTCCCCAGGTGTTGTATACATGAGTGGTCGTGTTTATGCTGTAGGAGGATTCAATGGGTCTTTGAGAGTTCGGACTGTGGATGTCTATGATGCAGTTAAAGATCAGTGGACATCCATTGCCAGTATGCAGGAGAGACGCAGTACTCTTGGAGCAGCAGTGTTGAATGATTTACTCTATGCTGTGGGTGGATTTGATGGGAGTACAGGTAAAGCTGGTTATTCTTGAAATATCATCACAGATTTTGTTATTCCTCCATTTAGTCCATTCTCATATTACAATTCTGTTAAAATTACATATCTTTATAATAACAGACATAAAGAATGAGTTTCCGAAGTTCATCTCATAGTATTTAATTAATTAAGAAATCTGCATAATTCCTGCTTAACAATAGTTACCTTCTGCCATCTGCTCTTGCCTCTTAATCAGAAGCTTGAGAGTTCAGGTCCCTCTCTGGAATTACAAGTATGAAAATCTAAGCTGACCATAAGGTGCAATACTGAAGGAGTGCAACAGTCTTTTGCCTGAAATGTGAAATTGAGGGCCTATCTGCACTTCTAAGAAAACGAAGCATTTTGAAAAACCATTGTGATGTGGGGGGTGGGGGGGGCTGTGGAGTGCTGTTTATTCCTAGTACACTGGCCAATATTTATTCCAGACATCAATGTGATGAATTATTTGGTCATTATCATATTGCTGTTTGCAGGAATTTACTGTGCTTCCTACATCCTGTGTTTCTTATAATCATGGCTGCACTTCAGAAATTTCTTTTTGACTATAGGGTACTTGCAAGTTCTGACAGACCGCATGATGACACTGGAGCTATACATGGATTCTCTTTGGAGCATCAGTGATGCTGTGGATAGCACGTTTAGTGAGTTGGTCACACTGCAGTTTAAAGGCCTAGGGAAAGGTGGGGAATGGCTGAACAACAAGCAGGGCAGTAGCAGGAAGGTAGTGCAGGAGTTCCCTGCGGTCATCTCCCTCCAAAACAGATATACCGCTTTGGATACTGTTGGGGGAGATGGCTCATCAGGGAAAGGCAGCTGTAGCCAGGATCATGGCACTGTGAGTCTCCCTGCTGCACAGGAGGGCAGGAAAAAGTGTAGCAGAGCTCTAGTGGTAGGGGATTCCATGGTAAGGGGAATAAACAGGAGCTTCTGTGGCCGCAAATGGGACTCTTGGTGTGTTGCCTCCCAAGTGCAAGGGTCAGGGATGTCTCAGAGCAGCTGCAAGACATTCTGGAAGGGAAGGGTGAACAACCAGTTGTCGTGGTGCACGTAGGTACCAATGATATAGGAAAAAAGTGGGATGAGGGCCTACAAGCTGACTTTAGGGAGCTAGAAGATAGATTTAAAAAATAGGACCTCAAAGGTAATAATCTCAGGATTACTGCCTGTGCCACATATTAGTCAGAGTAGAAATAGCAGCATAGTTAGGATGAATATGTGGTTTGAGCAGTGGTGCAGGAGGGAGGGTTTCAGGTTTCTGGGGCATTGGAACCATTTCTGGGGGAGGTGGGATGGTCTACACCTGGGCAGGACTGGGATCAGTAAGCAAAGCAGAGACCAGAGCAAAAGTTAGAAAACAGAAACGTAAGAGTACAGAAAAGTCAAACACAAAGGTTACTAGATTGTAAAAGGATAATGAGTGTCAGGGCACTTTATCTGAATGCCTGTAGTATTCAAAACAAGGTCAGTGAACTTGTGGCACAAATCAATACAAAGGGGTATAATTTAGTGGCCATTACAGAAACATGATTGCAGGGCGGAGATGATTGGGAATTAAATATCCAAGGGTATCAGGTAATACGGAAGGATAGGCAGAAAGGTAAGGGAGGTGGGGTAGTGCTCTTAATTAAGAATGAGATCAGGGTGATAGTGAGAGATGATATAAGATCTAAGGAGCAGAATGTTAAACCCATCTGGGTAGAGATTAGGAACAGTAAAGGGAAAAAAAATCACTGGTGGGGACTGTTTATAGGCCACCAAATAATAACATTACAGTGGCGCAGGCAATAAACCAAGAAATATGTGATGAATGTAAGAATGGAATGGCAGTTGTCACGGGGGACTTTAACTTCCACATAGATTGGGTGAATGAAGTTGGTCGAGGCAGTCTTGAGGAGGACTTCATAGAATGCATCCGTGATGGCTTTCTTGAACAGCATATTAGTGAATCTACAAGAGAGAATGCTATCTTAGATCTGGTCCTGTGCAATGAGACAGGTAGGGAATCTTGTAGTTAGGGATCCTCTTGGAAAGAGTGATCACAGTATGATTATTGAATTTCTCATACAAATGGAGGGTGCAGTGGTTTGATCTAAAACCAGTGTATTATGCCTAAACAAGGGAGACTACAATGGGATGAGGGTAGCTAGTGTAGACTGGGAACACAGGCTTTATGGTGGGACAGTTGAGGAACGGTGGAAGACTTTCAAATAGATTTTTCCCAGTGCTCAACAAAAGCATATTCCAGTTAAAAGCAAGGACAGTAAGGGTGGGAAGAGCCAGCCTTGGATAACTGAGGAAATAAAAGAAGGCATCAAGCTAAAAGCTCATGCATACAATGTTGCCAAGAGCAGTGGGAAACTGGAAGAATGGGAAAACTTTAAAAAGCAACAAAGAACCACTAAGCAAGGAATAAGGAAAGGGAAGATAGATTAGTAAACTAGCACAAAATATAAAAACAGGTTTTATAATTGTATTAAGTGGAAAAGGGTGGCTAAAGTGAACACGTGTCCCTTGGAAGATGAGAAGGGGGAATTAATATTGGGTAATGTGGAAATGGCTGAGGCCTTGAACGACTTCATGTGCCAAAGAGAGATGTTATGGATGCGATGGGAGGTGAGGACCTCTGTACAATCGCTGTCACTAAAGAGGTAGTGATGAGCAAACTAGTGGGCCTAAAGGTAGACAAGTCCCCTGGTCCTGATGGAATGCATCCCTGGGTACTGAAAGAAATGGGGGAAGTTATAGCAGAGGCACTTGTGATAATTTATCAAAATTCTCTGGACTTTGGGCGCAATGAAAAAGTTACTTGCAGCAGCATCATATAAGCAGCATTCACAAGAAGAACATAAATTAAACATAAATGATACACAATTTTTACAAAAAAGAAAACAATTAGAACCAAAAACAAAACCACAAAGTCCATTTTAGTGCAAAGTGATCAAAGTGGTCATAGTGATGTAGTGATTAGGGCTGTGTCAGTTGGTTCAAGAACTGAATGGTTGAAGGCAAGTAGCTCTTATTGAACCTGGTGGTGTGGGAGTTCAGGCTTCAAAACATGAGGTTATGAAAAATGTTATATAAATGCAGGTTATATTCATTGAAGTAAGACCGATGTGAATGTCTGTCAGTGTTGTTATAACCTTGGAGGTAATCTTGTTTCCTGTATTTCTGCAGCTCCCACTTACAAATTTTTCTTCTTCTCTCCATTTTTTCATACTAATCAACCAAACTTCAAACAAAAAGGCTTTTGCTTTTGCAAAATGCAGCATTTTCTGGCCAGGTTAGGACAGTGGTAGAACCAGAATCAGAAGGGCACAATCATGTTTTGTTTTTCAGTGAAAGTGTATAAAAGAACGTCTGTAATTTGCTCCTAATATGTAATCTAACATTAATTTGCATGAACCTTCTCAGTTATCTGGTCCAAAAGCCTATTCCAATGGTTGTGCATTCTAGAAGTTCTGTTACGGACTTTTTTTTCACTGGTTTGTTCTATATTCCCTGTTCTAATATATTTGTTTATCTTGAAGTCGTGCTCCAGATGAAGCTTTGTTTATGGCAGTTAATATGTTGTGAGGTTTCATTAGATGCCTGCTCGTGAGGTTAATTTTTTAGTATGTGTTTTATGAAGATCCCTCAGTCACCAGTCTACAAGATTTATGGGTTAGATGCTTTCATATCACCAATAATTTTGTGGTCATTACTATCAGCATTAGCAGAGCAATGCACTATATCCAGTATTTTCTCAAAACTCAGTCCTTTGATACCAGAGGTCAAATCTGCCTTTTATCTGCTGTCTCAATAATGTGTATGTTTCCATTTAAGTTATGTCATGCCTCAAAGTGGGTAAAATGTTTGCAGATAAGGTTAAAATACCATGTATTAAATTTAACCTGCCACTATTTAGTGCATATGGTATTCCTGAGCTCTTTAATGTCAGTGATTTGACTGCTTTTCCCTTTGCTCTGTTGTCTTGTCTCTCTTGTATCATACGTGCACAAATTAACTTCTGGAAAAATGTAAATAATTTCTTAATAAACATTTTGAAGGAAAATAGAGGTGAAGGCCTTTGACGCAATAGCAACCTACTTGATACAGCTTTGCCACACTCCTGGTTGGCAAGAGTCAAAAAAGTCGAATGCCAACTAAAAAACGGGTGTCAAGAGTGGATATTATCCCTGATGCTGTCCTGAAACATGGCAGTAGGGAACTTCAGTCACGTTCGCATTCTCAGGATATCTAGAGGATATACTGAGGGAACTCGGGGATGCTGTAATCATGTGTGTCTTCAAAGAAGGAGACTGACTACAGAACCTACAGAGAGGCCTCTCTGCTGCTTGAAACAGGGAAAGTCATCTCCAGGGTGCTCTTCAACCACTGTGCTAGTAGTTGAAGAGCTGCTCCACAAAATCAAACTCAGCATTGGCAAATCATAGGTCCTCTGCCAGTTTGTTCCAGTTGTATAATACCATCCTCCGATAATGAAGGTTCAGGGCAAGACCTTGGAAAACCTGGACCTTTTGCCACACCTCAGGAGCCGGCTTTTAGTGATTGGAGACATCAGTGAATCTACTGGATCATGGCTGGAACACCTTCATGGAGCAAACACAAGATGGAGATGAATTTCTGCAGGCAACCACTTACGAGCCAGTACAGCTATTGGCCAGCTGAGGGAAAGGGTGTTAGAAGATCACTCATCAAACCCAACACAAAGTTCATGATATACTCAGCAACAGTAATCCCTACCCTCCCATATGCTTCTGAAACTTCACTGCTGAGAGAACAAAAATGCTGAAATAAAAAGGAGCATGCTGTAAACAGCAGGTCGGGTGAATATCTGTGGAGAGGGAAAAACAGCAAATGGTACAGGTGGATTATTAATGAATTACTGGCCAATTCTGACACCATCAGGAAAGCCTGGTTATCTGAAGTTGTTGAATTTGGTATTGTGCCTAGATGGAAGATGGGTGCTGTGCCTTGTAATGCACTTGACTGGAAAAGTGCAGGAGGCCAAAGATGAAGGAGTTAGAGTGGGACAGAGAATTCAGGCAACTGAAAGGCCAGGACACACTTTGAACTGAACAGAAGTATTCTGCGAAGTGGTCACCAAAGCTGTTGCGATACAGTGTGCTCCTTTCACCAATTACCATCATGGTGCTTCTGCAAAATCCTCCAAATCCACTGGCAGGATAAGCAAAAAAAATGTAAGTGTTCTCTACCAGGTCAATTTCCCCAATATTGGGGACTAATTCGACTCAGTTGGCTCTGTTGAGTAGGCCATACCATTTGCATGCCTTATTCCAAACACACAGAAGTCTGAACTCTCTTACAGAAAAAGATTTCCAAGTGGATGGAGAAAAAGATTTGAGGATGTTCTCTAAACATTCTTGAAAAAATGTGACCTGGAAATTCCTGACTCAAAACTACTCAAAATGGAGAAGTAGCTATCAGGATGGCACTCAGATCCTGAAATCTATGCATTGGAAGCACACAGCCCTAGTGTTACCAATGGAATGTGCGCATGACTTTGCAAGCAACTCATCTGCCCTTCCCATCAGGCACCTCTTGCCTCTTTGATATAGACTATAGGTCTCACTTTGGCCTCATTAATCACCACCTCGGATCCAGTATGGAAACAAGTCATCTTCAACCCTCAAGGACTGCTAAAATATATAAAAGAGTCAGCTGAATTGAAAGCTCAAGATACAGCACCCAGCCTTCAATTAAACACGTTGTCTGTCTGGGTTCAGTATTTCCAGGACACCTTGTTTATCCACTTATGAATCAAAAGAAAGAGTTTGAATACATTCCTTTAAAGTGACTCTGTACATGAGTCATATGTGATTTCCACTTCATCTAATGTCACAGGTTTGATCTTATTTCACTAAGTAGCATTCTTAGTCCTGATATATTCTTATTCATCGATGTCCAGTGTGTTTAGAAATAAAGATGGCCTACCTTTTATGCTTGTGTTACTGTTAGTTCTGAAAATAATGTACCATTTTCTCCTCATTAAATAGGGTTATCATCAGTGGAGGCTTATAATTACAAAATAAATGAATGGTTTTTTGTGGCACCCATGAACACAAGAAGAAGTAGTGTCGGGGTTGGAGTCGTGGAAGGTAAGAAAAATTGATTTTGTTTTATAGGTTTTTTGATTTTTAAACGGAATGCTGGCCCCAGCTGTTACCCACCAATTAAAATAATGAATAACACAAGGTGCGTTTATTGACTAGATCTTTGAGTCCCAAACTCAGTGTTTTGTAGTTTGAGAAAAGAATAATTTGTACAATTAACTGATCTAATCTTTTTGGAAAGTTTAATCCTTCTGATGCAAGTTCAGGCATTTGTAGTGATTTCTTTGGTGGAAAAGAAATTGGTTTATTTACATGAAAAAAATTAATTGAATGCATTTGTTGCATGCATACCAAGAAGATGGGTTTATTTAAATGTTATTCTCTTCACAGTTTTTTGTTAAGGGCCCTGTTCTCCTGATGGCTGTAAGTTATTGTGTGGCCTTTTCCCTTTTCACATTCCTGTTGCATGCTAAGTATGTGCTTTTCTTTAATGAAGATATTTCTGGGTATCCTTTCACTGGCATGCACATGCAGAAACTTCAACCTGTACAGTAATGGAACGTACACCATGCACTGCACCTGAGCATGCTTTGTTGAAGAAAACCAGGTGCAACTTGCTTTCACAAGCATTAATCTTATGTTTGAGGATGTCCAATAGTATATTCATCTGGAAGCATATCTTGATTGTGTAATTTTGTGTTTGATAGTCCTTTCTCTAAAAACATCTGATACCTTCTGCATTCTTAATAGATCAACTTCCATGTGTTCTCTAATGTCTTTCACCTTTTAGCTGGAGAACAGACTACAGGAAACCATTCTCTCCCACGTTAAGGACGTTTTCTTTTAGGTATTAGATGTATTTGCGGGGGTGCATAAAAGCTTCATTGTTAATGTGAATTAATATTGTCCATGTATAAGAGTTTAGTTGGAAGTGGTTGTAATAAAAACCGTAATTGCATAATGTACATGTCAAAAGCTGCATCAATTTATCTTGTCCAAAATAGAAATAACTTCTTTAGTTGCAGAATTATCACAATAAAAGCTCATACTAATGATGTGTCGGGCTGTAAATCTTCACAAGAGACATAACCAGCCTGTTACCAAATAATTTAAACAGTGTGATGAGACAATACTGAGAGCCTCATTATCCAGAAATCCTCTTTTTTTTTGCAACTGTTCTGTCCTTGGTGCTATTCAAAGCCAGGAACATATTTAAAAAACAAAGTTCATGGCTTCATGAATGTGTTTGATGTAATTATCTCTGTCGACTTTAAAGTTTTGCTATTGGGCGGGGAAGGAGGTAATTGAATTTGTACTCATTTAAAACTGGATTCAGCGGACAAACATCCATACATATTAAATGTCTTGATCTCTGTTTATTACTCTCTATTTAACTCCCTTTTCTTTTTATTTTTTATCCCCCCTCTCTCCACCACCTTCTTAATCCTTTCCTCCTCTTTTGGACTACCAGAATTAAATGAGAAAAAAGCATAATATTTAACACTTTATGTTGCATGTTTTGATTGTTAATGCACCCTGTCTCCCCAGGCAGATTGTATGCAGTAGGTGGCTATGATGGAGCATCACGCCAGTGTCTTAGTACTGTTGAAGCGTATAATCCAGTCAGCAATGAATGGACGTATGTTTCAGATATGAGTACACGTCGCAGTGGTGCAGGTTTGAATGTTTCTTTTCAAAAAGATTATTAGTTGACAATATTTTATAACTTCCTGTTTGTATTTTGAAACGGATCAGACTTGATCTTTTAAAATACTAGACTGAAAATTTTGTTTTTTGAACTACATTGATCTTGTTTAATAGGGAGAAACATTGTTAAACATTTGTTGGGAATTAATAAAGCCCAATTTTCTAACTATTCCTGATCAATTCAAAGAACAGTTATAGAAATTGTTTGAAAATAATATGTTGCATGTTTTATATTTAGTGCTTTCCATGCCACGTGCCTTATTATTTTGAGTCTCTTCCAAGGCGAATGTATAAACATCTAGTTTACAGTTGTTCTGTGACACTTAGTGTATATTTTAGTCTTGGTTCTTTTCCTGGCTTCATTGATTTTTCTACATTCTGTTCTTCTCTTCGCACTCGTTCAGTGTGTTTGTCAGAATCATTGCTAACTTTCCATCTCATCAAGTCTGTCTTATCTTTCCCAGAAACTTTCTGATTAAGATTCTGCTTATAGCTCAGGACTGAAACAGTTCTTTTCAAAGTTACAAATGACATCTAATATGATGGTGATTATCAAAAACAATCCATTTTTGACTGGTCTTTGACATTGTTGATCTTACCATTCTCCCCAACACCTCTTCATCCAGGTGCATGCACAAACCATTTTCAAACTTAATTATCTAATTGTAGCCTGAATTTTAACAACAACTCTTTCTGTTTCTGGACTGTTACTCCTGGTGGTTTGCCAGAGATCAGTCCTTGGACTTCATGCACTGCCCCCCCACCCCCTTCCCATTTCGTGTTTACATGCAGTTCTTTTCAGTGATATCATCCAAAAAGACATCAGTGGTCAGGCAGCATTTGTGGAGAGAGAAATTGTTAACGTTTCACATTGAAACACTTAGAACTGGAAGTACTTAGCAGGTCACATAGTGTCTATGGAGACAGAGTTAATGTTTCAGGTTGAAGACCTTTCGTCAGAACTGGGAAGAAGAGGTTTATTAAAAAAGTTATCTTATGGAGTCCCAATTCATGAACTCCGTTCAGTTCATGGAGTGACCCTGATCTTCCAGCTGCTTGCCACTGTAATTCCTCATCTTGCTCAAACCTCTCTGTCTTTGGCCTCCAGTTACAACGAGGCCTAACACAAGCTTAAGGAACAGCATCTCATCCTCTGTTTGGGCACATTTCAGCTTTGTTATCGAATTCTCCAACTATAGGTAAATCACTCTTCCTCTCCATCTGGATTGGAACTGGTCACATCTGCTGTAAGTCACCCATCTATGACATTGGCTCAGTTTTATCTCTCTCTTAGATTTCTCCAATTTTTCCACGGTAGTGTGGGCAGGCACGGTAGTGTAGCAGTTAGCATATAACACTTTACAGCACCAGCGACCTGGTTTCAAATCTGGCCATTGTCTGTAAGGAGCTTGTACATTCTCCCTGTGTCTGTGTGGGTTTCCTCCGGGTGTTCCAGTTTCCTCCCACATTCCAAAGACGTATAGGTTAGGAAGTTGTGGGCATGCTATGTTGGCGCCTGAAGCATGGTGACGCTTGTGGGCTGCCCCCAGAACACTATGCAAAAAGATGTATTTCATTGTTTGTTTCTATGTACATATGACTAATAAAGATACCTTACCTTATACAAAATTGGCTTGGTGGAAGGAGCCAGAGGGTGGTAGTGGAAGGTTGTTTTTCAGATTGGAGGCCTGTGACCAGTGGTGTGCCGTAGGGATTGGTGTGGGTCCCTTGCTGTTTGTCATATTTGTTAACAATTTGGATGAAAATGTAGGTGGCATGATTATTAAGTTTGAGGATGACACCAAAATTGGTGGTTGATGGACGGTGAAGAAGGTTGCTTATGGTTTCAACAGGATTCAAATCAACTGGGAAAGTGGGCAAAGGAATGGCAGGTGGAATTTAGCTCAGACAGTTGCAAAGTGATGCATTTTGGGAATTGCACAGTAAATGACAGAGCCGTGGGGAGTTTTGTAGAACAGAGTGACCTAAGGGTACAAGTACATAGTATCCTGAAAACGTGAACACGGGTAGACAAAGTGGTGAAGAAGGCATATGGCATGCTTGCCTTCATTGAATGGGGCTTTGAGTACAAGAGTTGAAACGTCATGTAACAGCTGTATAGGATGTTGGTAAGATCGCACCTGGAATATTGTCTGCAGTTCTGGCCGTCATGATATAGGAAGGATGTGATTAAGCTAGAGAGGTTGCAGAAAAGATTCACGAGGATGTTGCTGGGACTGGAAGGCTTGAAATATAAGGAGAGACTGGATGGGCTGGGACTGTTTTCCCTGGAGCGAAGGAAGCTGATGGGTGACCTTAGAGGTTTATAAAATCACGAGGGGCATAGATAGGGTGCTTAATCAGTCTTTTTCCCAGGGTAGGGATGCCTAAGACTAGAGGGCATAGATTTAAGGTGAGAGGGGAAAGATTTAATGGGGACCCGAGGAGCAAAGTTTTCACACACAGGGTGGTGGCTATATGGAACGAGCTGCCAGAGGAAGTGGTAGTTGCAGGTAGAATTAAAATGTTTTAAAAAATTTGGACAGATTCATAGATAGGAAAGGTTTAAAGGTGTATGGGCCAAGTGAGGCTACATCAGGAAGGCCCCTTAATCAGCATGGACGAGTTGGACCGAAGGGTCTGTTTCAGTTCTGTATGACTCTATGTACATTTGAGAAGAGTTAGCTGTGCCTTGCTGGTAACTATCCCGATTGCTCCACTATTTCCTCCTTGGACTGGGTGTCCAAAATCCAATGCTGGATGATCAGAAATTTCCTCCAGACTGAAGCCATCTATTTACTTATAACGGCACAGAAGGTGGTCATTTGGCCCATCAGGTCCATGCTGGCTTACTGCAGACAAATCCCATTAGTCCCATTCCCCTTTTACTCCACTCTCACATGTCCATCAATTGTCCTTTGGTTCTTTTGCAACTTACCTACACTTCGATGGCAATTTACAATCACTAGTTAATCTCTCACCTGATGTAGGGGGAAATTGGAGCATCTAGTGGAAACCCACTTGTTCACAGAAGATCAGCTCCCAAGGTCAGATTTGAATCCAGGGCTGTGAGGCAGCAGCTCCAACTACTGTGCCACAGTGCTGCTATTATTCAATCGACCATAAACTCCAGTCCCTAGCCACTAAATTCTTCTCTCTTTCTTCTGTCAAATATCTGAGGCTGAAGCAGATCATTTGTAACTTTAGTGCTGTATTTGATGTGAGATGAGTTTCCAACCATATATCTGCAGTATATTCATGGCATTGTTGCACTATAGGTGGAAGTAGAAAAATACAAAGCTTTTAGTAAATTAAACAAATGATAAAACTATGGCAAAAGGATTTAAGTGTTGGTTGAATAATTTTTAAAAAATGCTGGTCTTTTAAATTGATGACTAGAATACAAAGGATAAAGCTATAGTGCAGTTATATAAAGGCTGTTTGGACTTACTCGTGAGTAGTCTTGAAGAGAGCACCAAGTAGCTTTACCAGAATAACACATGAACAACTGGAGTAAAATCACAAGTAGTGATTGAGGAAACCTTGAATTCTCTGGAATTTAGATGTGAGAATATAGTTTGATTGAAATTAAAGAGGACTAATGAGGGTATATAGGGCAAAACCAGTTTGCCTGGTTGAGGATTCCAGGATTCAGGGAGATAGAATAAAAATTTGAGTCAGGGGAGAGAGAATTTAACTTAGCACTTCTACATATAAAAGGTGGTAGAAATTTGTAAGTTCCTGCTGTGTATGCTTGGTCAATTGGTAATTTTATATCTAAGGTAAACCTCACTGACTGGCAGTACAAACTTAAGAGGCTAAATGGCCTACTTGTGTTTCTGACTGTCATCAGTTTTCACCTCTATAATTGCTTGACTCAGCCACAACTCTGCTCATCCAGGCTTTTGTTTCTCTAGAAGCTTGGGTCAGACCTAGCCCACTGACCAAACTCACCATCTGCAGTGTCTGGTCACTGGTGCAGAGGATGGGACAAATAACACCCAAAGGTTCCACTGAGGCAGAATGGACCAAGTAATGACCAGGCCTTGGGTGACGTACTGCTCTGACACCTCACTGCTGTCAATGGCTTTTGGACTCTTCTTTTGTATGTCTCTAGGCCTAGAAATTAGATTAATTAGTACCTTTTTTTCTGCATACATCATGCAGAGATGGATTTGGCCTGGTGTAGATCACACTAGTGATAAATTTTGGTTAAAATTGCACCCATCTCAAAATTAGATTGAGCACCTCAGTGCACGGTAATGTATGCCTGACCCTTTGCTGACATCAAATCTGTACTGAATCCTATTCACACAATGACTATTTCTTCCCTTTCCAATGTAAATTAGAGCTCGAAGATGCAACCTACGACCATTGTGGAACACTCCCCATACAATGAGGAGCATATCATGCTACTCTGCTCTTTATGTCACTATTTGAAGGGATACTATGTGGACACTGGGTCCACTTTGACCTGTGATCAGCTTTGAACTTGTTACAGACTGCTTAACGTCCAGAAGGAGTTTGTGCAACAAACAATGAGTACTTTCTCCAGCACTCCGCTGCAAACACACTCTTCCAATGGACACCCAAGGGTGATGGTGCTGGCAGTACTCCATTGCTGGGAGCATCATTACAGCAATGATTGGCCATTCAGGATGGGTCAGAATCTCTGAGCAGGAGGCAGATTAATGCCCACCAGCAAAAAGCTTACTCCCACATTCTTTGGAAAAGCCACATCCTCTCTGGACCTCTCCATTGAACAGGGTTTCCAAGGTTGTCATATTCCGTGGGATCTTTTGGCCACCCTGTCGTACCTGGTCTGTTGTCTCCTTGGAGGTCAAGATCACATTGACTCTCAACTTCCTTGGCACAGGATCTTTCCAAATAGTTGCACAGATTTCTGCCATATCTCCCAGTCTAGGGATTTACCAGCATGTTCAGGTGGTTGTGGATCATGAGAAGAATTTCCTCCATGGTCACTGCCACATTTCAAGGGAGCATATGTGACTGTTTCTTTCTCACTGGGGCTAACCTGCTAAATGTTTTCAGTACCCAAGCACTGCCCGGAGGGGGACACAGTTTACTCTCTACTTCCCTAGCTTTTTGCATCAATTCTAAGTCCTTTTAGAGTGGCTGAGTGCTGATAGAGCAAGACCATGCAAGTTCCAGGATAGTTGTAGAAAATATGTTGGTCTTCCCAAAATGGGATTGCTTTTCCTGCATCAGTCTGAAAGGCAACTTACAGTACACACCAACCAAGTGTGCAGACTTCTTCATACTGTACAACCCACACAAATGAAGATGGGAGCCAGTGCTGGAGGAAGAGCAGCAAGGAAACCCACATCCTGAGGGCCATGTGGCAGAATCTGAAGACAGTAAGAGCTGAAAGAAGGTACCAGGGAGATGTCCCTGCTCAGAATTCATTCATCTCCCGACTTAGGGGAGGAGGCAGGCATTGTTGTGCAAGTTATAAAGAACTCTGAGAAAGAAGCTTTTTGCAAGGAGGCTGCAAAATCATAATGCCCAAAGCAAATGCTTTGAGCCATTCCACACTCCAATTGTTTCAACAATGCAATGCACCACTGATCAAGTGGGACAGTCCACAGAACACACTGTTGCTCATGTTGCTTTACATTTCCAGCTGCATTGATTGAAAGTTATCAGTGAATGAGTTCATGATCCAGTTACAGTAACCGTGTTCAATGGTCTGCAGCACACCCTGAATAGTCACTGAGTTGTACAGCACAGAAACGGCCCCTTCACCACAACTCACCCATGCCTATCGATGCTCATTCCATTTGCCTGCATAGGCCCATATCCATCCTCTCCATTCCTATCCAAGTACCTGTCCAAATGCCTTTTAAACTCTGTAATTGTATCTGCCTCTATCACTTCCTCTGGCAGCTTATTCTATATAACCACCACCCTTTGGGTGGGGCAAAGCTTGCTCATCAGATCGCCTATAAATTTTTCCTCTCTCACCTTAAACCTATGTCCTCTAGTTTTAGACTCCCCCACCCTGCTAGTATTTGACGTCCCAAAATGCATGACCTCACACTAGTCTGGATTAAGTTCTATCTGCCACCTTTCTGCCTAACTTTCTGCCTAACTTTCCAACTGACCTATGTCCCTCTGTATTCTCTCACAACCTTCTTTTCTATCTTATACCTCACTGATTTTTGTGGTGTCAGTAAACTTGCTAATCGGTCCACCTGCATTCTTATCCAAGTCAGTTATATATGTAACATGTATGACAAACAATAATGTCCCAGCACTGATCCCTGCAGTACACTGCTGACCCTGGGGACTTATCAACCTTAATGTGTGCTAATATCTAACACTTCCTCCTTATTGACACAGACGTGTTACGGAATATCAGCGTACCCCTCCCCTAACTCTTCATCCTCTGCATCCTTCTCCCTGGTGAATACCAATGAGGATCCCACTTATGTCCCCTGGCTCCATACATAGGTGTCCCTATGGGGACCTTCTCAGATAATAATCTTAAAAGATATTGGAGTTCCTCTTAATTCTGCTTGCCAAGGCTGTTTCATATTCTTGTTTAACCCTCATTTTTTTCTTGTTCTTTTTTACATCCCCTATAAACCTCACTCTAAACCAAATGCCTGATGTGCTGCTGTCTTATTTCTGATCAAATCTTCAATTTCCTTTGTAAACCAAGGTTCCCGATTCTTATTATATTTGCTTCTTACCCTTACAGGGAGATGCTGACTCTGGGCTCTTACTATCTTGTCTTTAAGTGCCCCCACTTACTGGATGTTGTTTTTCTTTCTAGCAGTTGCTCCCAAGATACTTCTGCCAGGTCCTGCCTTAACTGTTGAAATCAGCCCTCCCCCAGTTTAAGACCTTGACTCTAGGACTAACCTTATCTTCTTTCATGACTACCTTGAAACTTACAGAACTATGGTTGCTGTTTCCAAAGAGTTCCTTCACAGGCCTGATGTGGGACACTCCTGTTGTGGATAACTTGGTTTCACACTTCCACCACTTGCCTATCCTCATTCCGTAAGAAAAGGTCCAGTGCAGCCATTTCCCTAATAGGACTCTCTACATACTGCTTTAAGAACCCACAAATGCATTTTACGAATTCCAGCCCCATCTAAGTCCCTTACACCAAAGCAATCCCAGTCAATATAGGGAAAGTTAAAATCCCCCACTACTACAACCCTAGTGCTTTTATACCCTAGTGCTGTTTGCCTCCTTATCTGCTCTTCTAATTCCTGCTGATTATTGGGAGGCCCATCAAGGTGACCACCCTTTTCTTATTCCTAACTTTTAACCACATGGTCTCATTGGCCGATCTCTCCAGGATATCCACCCTGAATATTGCCATAATGCTTTCTCCAATCAGCATTTTAACACGCCCTTCCCTTTGTCTCCCTCTCTGTCACGCCTGGAACTCCAATATGCCGGGACATTGAGCTGCCAGGCCTGTCCTCCTCTCAACCACATTGCAATACTATCATAATTCCATATGCTGATCCACTCTCTCAGCTCATCAGTAAAGCCTAGGTAGTTAAGCCTACCAGTCTTCTCGTGTTTCCCCACCTGCCTCTTCTGCCCTGCCCACTGGACTTTACTGTTGTATTTTCTACATACAAAAATGACTCCCCACCTACTGCCTCAATAGTTTAAATCCTCCCGAACAGCACTAGCAAATCTCCCTGCTAGGATATCGGTCCCGCTCCAGTTTAGGTGCAACTTGTATCGGCCATCCCTGCCCTGGAAGAGATCCCAATGACCCAAATATCTGAAGCTCTTCCTCCTGCACTAGCTACTTAGCCATGCATTCAGCTGTCCTGATGTTTTTTTTGTGAACAAGTTAAAATTTATTCGTGCAATATTTTGTTGGGTAAGTTCATTTAATGGTGTGAAACCAAGTTATCCACAGCAGGAGTGTCGCAGGTAAACTGTACAGCTGTAGTCATGACAGGTTTTGAAGTTGGCCTCTGTTTGCTAGGCTGGAGAAAGGAAAAACTGATCTCCGAGATCTCTGGTTAGGAGCAATGCTGCAAAAGAAATGTCACTGAAATTGGCTTACTGTAACTTATCATGCTCACGTGAGAAGTGATCACTTGGGTGGGGAATAAGAGGCTACTAATATATATGGAAATGCAGCCCAGTAGGAGAGTATGGGAAGGAATACTGGAGAAAGGAGAAGACAGCCTGGGCTCAAAAACAATGAAATCTTTTGTACCTGTCAAAATGAGAGGAAGCAGTGCTTGTTAACTTCATACAAAGGATATCTTCAGACAAGTTAATAGTTTACTGCCAGGTTTGAGCATGGTATATTTTGTAGAGAAATGAGTGAATATTTTAATGATTCTTTGCGTTTAATGCAGGGGTCGGTGTTCTAAATGGTCAGTTATATGCAACAGGAGGTCATGATGGACCTTTGGTGAGGAAAAGTGTTGAGGTGTATGATCCATCCACAAACACTTGGAGGCAAGTGGCAGACATGAATATGTGTCGGAGGAATGCAGGTACGTATCTATATTTGTATTTTATCTTGAACTTAAAAGTAAAGTATGTTTTAAGCTAATTAATTTTTTTAATCTTACAGGTGTCTGTGCTGTAAATGGATTTTTGTATGTGATTGGAGGGGATGATGGCTCTTGTAATCTAGCATCTGTGGAATTCTATAACTCTGTTACAGACAAATGGACATTATTACCAACCAATATGAGCACTGGAAGAAGCTATGCAGGTAAAATTGTTGCAGATTATTCTGGCTAGATTGGTGTATTATCACTGTGATGTACAAGCTAAGGAGTTGCAAATATTTGCATCATTTCAGTGTTAAGAGTTGCTGTTAATTAACAAGAGGACTTAAAAGTATATAATCTTGAATCAGAAGAATGTTTTAAATATCTATGATCTAAAGACTATACGGCATCTGAAAAGATATGTGTCCACTTTGTGCAAGAATCCGACAGTAAAATTCTGCATACACTGAGCCAAAGGTATTGTATATGATGGAAGAAGCCTTGACATTGTGGAGCTCAGAAAATAGATGGGTAGTGAATTGAAAGGGAGAATGAGGAGGGTCTGGTGTTAGTTTGAAAGCTTATTTGGGTTGAGAGAAGATGTGGTTGAAGGAAGTTGGAGAGGAAAGGCAGTCAGTGAGGGAGGAGGTTCTGCCTGATGAATAGGCCAAGTGGAGTAGGTGGAAGCCAGCACTAGAAAACCATTTGAAGTTTGATCTATCTGCAAAAACAATTGATGCTTTGGATTCTATGGTAGTTTTCATTCTGCATCTTCAAAATAATTTACAAAACAAACATCCTCAACCTTTTATTGTCTAACAGTGACAGTTTTTTAAATCTGTTTTCATTTAGTATTCCCATTTGATTTTACTGTTTTGATGCTTAACCTATTTGAATATAATTCATTTTAATTCTATTGTAATTTTATTTTATGTAAAAAGAAAAAAAAACATTAAGAGTAATTTAACTTGTATTGTCTGGGGAACATAATAAAAAAAATTCAGATGAGATGTAAAATGTGCTGCCAATAAAAGTTAAACTTTCCAGATTGTGCTTAAATGATTAAGAAACATTGTTCAGGTTACTTATTGATACTAACTTGTTCAGAACCTTATGAGCCTTATTCATTGAATTGTTTCTCTTCCTTTTAGGTGTTGCTGTAATTGATAAGCCACTATGACTTTACTCTTGAGCAACAGTTGGATTCAAGTCTTAAATGAAAACTGCTAGCATTCTGCTAAAGACTGACCTAGGTTTTTTTTTAAAACTATTTATAATACTTGGATGCATGGTATACTGTGTGAGTATAAGCTCAGTCACCCTGTCAAAAAGATACCAGATCTGCAATATGCATTTTTAAAAGAAAAATTAAGCACTAATCGAAGGGCCTTTTAAGCTAAAGGAACATGTTACTTCCACTACTAGCACTTCAAATGAAACAAAGAAAATGCAAGTTAACTGGCATGAGTTATCAGATTACTCTTGCTGGGTAATCTGTGTTGATGTCCAGTGTTGATGAGTGTCAGCCTTCAACAAAGCCCTGTTGACTGGAGAATGTGAAGCTTCTACTGTTACATGCCAGTTGCTGAAGATCAAGCTGCTCCCTTTTAAAGCACACATTTTTGGATCTGAAGTAAACAGTGCACTGAGCACTGTTAAAATATCAGCTATTTTATAAAAGGGAGAAAAAAATCCAACATTCTGTTTTTGAGTGAACAGAAAGATACTTGTAATAATGGTTTGTTTATGTTGAGATGAGCTGCTACTGATATTTCATAATTAGCAACCCCACTCTTGGATTTAGAATTAGGATTCCCTACTTTAATAAATGAATGAATACAGGATATGAAGTCCCTGTTGAAAGTAATCCTGATGTTAAGCAGAAATCTTTATTACACCCATTCAATTCTTGCATGAGTGCTGTTGTAAAGAAAATGTTTGGAACCTGGAACTTCTTTTGCACAGATGCCATGCCTCATAGTACAGAGTCCAAACCAAAGCTGACGTGAATTTCAGCACCCTCCTTCACCCAATTGTTAAGAGTAATGATATTCATTAATTAACAATTTAGCAATACTTTGGAGTTTTGAAACATCCTTCTCTTCCTTGGTAATGTGGAGAGTCGAAAGCAAATAGGCTGAATCATCTGTTCCTTCAGTTGATCTGGGGAATGTAGGTGGATTAATGTTGCAGAGAGAAGATAAGTGTAAAAGGAAACAGTTTTAAAGTTATCCTGCGTTAGGATTATTAAAAATAAACATATCTTTAACTTCATTTCCATTGCCTTCCCAAGTTTGTAGATACTAATATGGCTATTTTTAGTAGATAGTGCCACCTAGTGAAAATTCTGAAGAATACTATTTTTAAAAGAGAAGATAAATTATAATATTTTATTATCAAATGTATTCAAATTCCTTCTGACTACAAGTTGTTTTTTTTATATATCTGTTAATACTTAGTGCAGAATCAAACAGAGGGTCTGAGGCTGCACTTGCATTCCTACTCTGAGTAAATTTGTTGCCTGAGAGGTACTTTATAATAAAACTCGATGTATGGTTAATAGATACTCAATAAGCAGGTGTGGCCTCAGCAATTTTGGACAAACAGTTCCTCTTGTGACAAATCACTCATTTTCAGCATAATTTGTTTTTGTTGCTTCATTAATATTTTTCTTGCTTTGTGTTTGCTATTTAACCCTTTTCTTTATGTGTATTTTCTTTTCCTGTTGTTTTTGTCTCGTCCCGATCTTGTTACTGCCTGCTTCTGGATTTTAACAATTTTTCATGGGCATCAAAAATGTATAAAATTTTGATTTAATTCTGCAGCCATATGCAGGTTATTTTTGAGGCTTTTTGTACAGTGGTTGACACTTGGAGATTTTAATTCACTTGCTTGTCAATGCTTCTCACTTCCACTCTTGCAGCATTTTCCTCATATCTTTAAGTTTGCTTTCCATCCTTTGTTTTTTGTCTCATTTACTGTTTTTTTTCATTTAAATGTATTTTTTCCTCTACGGTTTGTTTCTTGAACTGAAACTTATAGGTTGATAGTGCTCCAGTACACAGTACCTTGTTAATTGTTGCTCATAGTCTGCCTAAATTTGTGGATTCCCACAGCCTGAGATGGTAACCAGGGAAAAATACAACACAGTAAGGAATTTATAACACCTCTGTGAGGCCATGGATCTGCAGTCACGTGTAGGACAGAATGGAGAAGGACAGCAGATTTTTTTCACTGAATGGTGTGAGTGGACCAGATAGGTTTTTACGACAATCCAGTAATTTGTTGGTCATGTTTATTGAGGCTAGCTTTTTTAAATGTAATTCCCAAGTATTTAATTAACAATTTAAATTTCACAGAAGATGTGGTGTGATTTGAGCTCGTGTCTATGAATTGTTGGTCGCAGACTTTGGATTACTAGTAAATTAAGTACTCTGCCACTGTTTCCATTATGAAATGTAATCAAACAATTCGGGGGCTTATGGGGAGCTATGATGAAGGTCTCTGAGTCAAATTAAGTCAAAAAACTATGTTCTGCCTTCCAAAAACATCTGTTTTAAATGTTTGAATTGCTAGAGATGCAGCAGTCATTATAATAGTTTATAGTTTTACAGTATTTCAGAGAGAATTTCTAATTATTGTTTGTTCATTTATGTAATTATAAGTTGATTTGAACTTTTTTGCCATCCTAATGATAAACAGAAAAATTGTTCAATTCCAATCAAAGGTTTTGGTGCCAATGTGATCTAGCCATTGATAAAAAAAAGTTAATGAACCCAATAACAGCTGCACTTCTAATGTTAGACACTTAATAATTTAATGAAGTTTAGATATGTACTTTTCCAATGTAAGCAGTGTTATAAAATAACTCTATCCACAATGGTGTCATAAAGCATAATTAAAGTGTAATTCTGTAACTGTCTTCAGTAGTATTAAATAAACTACCAAATCAGATCAAAAGGTCATGCTTGAGTGACAGAGTATGGCGTCAGGGATTTAATGTACCATTGCACTCTACTGTCATTTGGAACAGTGTTTGAAATCATGTTAGGTTTTATGTAATGATTTATTTTGAAATGTTCTGTCATATCGTGGAACACAAAACTGTGAAGCACTCCTGACTTTTTTCAAATTGTCAATAAAATGATGGAAATAATTTAAACTTATCATTTATTTAGTTTGGATGGTTACAAAACCTGTTTCTTTTGTGTAGCCCTCATTATTTTCTCCTTTCGGTAAAGCATTGGCTGCTGGAGCCAGTGTCCTTTGTACAGTATCATATTTAATTTTGACTTTTGGTGTAGCCTTGAGCTTAAATTATTAAATAAACAGGATTTATGGAAGGAAGAAGAAAGTGACAAGTACTCTGAACAAAGAACAGTCTTGAACTGTCCTGAAGAGAGAGGCTGACGTTTCTGTTACAAATGAATATACAACTGATTTTTATCTCATTTGTTTCTTACCAAGTTTAGAACTGTGTGTAATTTAATCCCAAATTGTCAAAAATGTACTTGTTTGACTTATGCTGATTGTTTTTAAAAACATCCTGCAAACAAGGAAGCTGCGTTTATATCAATGGGTAAGTTGTGATTAGAATTTCCAGTATATTTAAATTTTTTTGTTTTGTGAAATTAATTCATGCCTGTTTAATGCAAGTTAACAGTATAAAGAAGCAAAGTAGGGAGCTGGCAATATTTATTAGCAATAAAGCATAACTACAGTTTTTATCTACAATCAAGTATGTACTCAGTTTCTGATACAGGAAGTCTTCTGGTAATTGATTATGAGGTTTATGTTTAATGGAAAGATTAGCTACCACTTAGGAAGCTGGAAATATCTCATTTGCATATAGTTTTAGCTTTGTAGCTATCTCTTTGCTTTAGGAGAAAATATAACTCAGTGATAGGGTCGAGACTGAATGAGAAAATCAATGATGCTGGCTGAGAGATGGTGGTGAAACCATGTTAATCACAACAGCAGAGAGGAGATGTAATTAGTAAATGAATGAGAACAGAGATGAGGGGAAAACACCACTGGAATAGTGAACTATAACTTGGGAACATTCTACTGATATTTTAAATAACTTATTTGTTGAAACCCCAAGATATCTCTTCTATTCCAATACCTCAAGCTTATCCCTATGTTATACATAGTTATCGTCCTTGACGTTTGATCACAGCCTTGGTCTTTTCAGATCGCCTGATTACCACATCATTGGCTCCAACATGCTATTTCTTTCCACATTTTTAGACCTTCATCAATCACCAAGGAGACAGCACATCATTTGGAATTAAATTAATATTAAAATATCTGAAACATTCAGTACAACCTAAATGGGTCAGGAAATGTAGTCTGCAAAGAAGAATTTGCCAGGACATGGTCTAAAATATTTTAAAAAATCAATTCTGATGAAGTTAGATTTATCACCTATTGGGAAAAAATGTCTAAGGTGAGGGAAACTTGCGTACTTATTAGTGAATCCGCCTGTCCTTGCCCCTTCCCACTCCCGATGTTACCAGCCTGTTGTTATGACGTGTTCTCCCCATATTGGATTGCCCGCGCAGCGCAACATCAGTCCACCGGCTCGCCCAATCAGTGCTCGTCGGTCCACATGAGCCGAGGGTTTTTTTAAAATCCTTTACCTTGGCTACGCAGGGCCCGCCTTCTCTTCAATGTCATTGGTGGCAACAAGGGGATTGCCATGTCGCTCAGTGCAGTTCCGTGGCTCCTGTTGGTCGACGTTCTTGCTTAGAAAGTTAGACGCTCGCTGAATTAGGAATGACGCGATTTTCCCGCCCCTTATCCAGGTTGCGCTAATGCTACGGAATGAACATCAATAGAACAGTGTGGAAAATGGAAGGGAACAGTAGCGTTATCACTTCTGCCATTCTGGCCATAGATTACATAGATTCTTTGCTCCCACAAAACCCCTTACAAGAACCTTTTAAAAATGCTTGGAACTATATGCTGGACAATTTTACAAAATTTCAAATTGCTACTTGGGGATCTCTGCTTGTTCACGAAGGCGTTTATTTCTTATTTTGTTTACCGGGTTTTATTTTTCAGTTTATTCCAGCATTGCAGAAGTATAAGATACAGAAGGTAAGAATCGTTTGAAGTGGCATGTTATTATTCGGCAGTCCGGATTTGGCATTGTTTATAGTGGGAGTTGAGGCAATTATAATTCGATAACACTAATGGATCACTCCGGTATTATTCAGATAAAGTTATTGCGCGGTTCGCTTTAATGTCTTTGCAGAACATAATCGAGCAAACTTCGTAAAACAGTTCATGAATTTCATGTATTTATTTAGTACGTTACATTTATCCAATTGGTGTTCTTTTATTGAAACAAATTGTAACATTGGCGATAATCATTATACGTATTAGTATAGAATGACATTTTTTAAAGTGATAACGTGAAATTACATAAAAACATAATTACAATATTACATATACGACAGAGAACATTGATCTGCTGTCCAAGATCTTGCAGCATGATAGTACTCTTTTCCCCCACCCAAGTTTTAAAAGACTTAAATATTAGACATGAATTGTATATTTTAAGTCCATTCAAGTGGTGTTCAGAGTTAAATTGTGAATTATTACTTACAAATCCTATGCATCCACCTTCGTTAGATATAAACTAAGTGGAGATAGTTGTCACTGTAAATATTTGGCAAAGTTGGTCACAGTAAATGCATGGGATGTGACAGAAAGTCTTTTTTTTTGTTGAGGCATAAAATATTAGCCGAATGAGTATTTTTCGTAGCATTTTTTTAAAATTGTACCTTGAATATGTAAAGGTGCAAACCTTGCCGGAACAATTCTTCACATAAATGTTTATTTTATGGTAAACGACTAGGAATACAAATTAACATCAATAGTGCCAATCAAGGGTAGTTCAGAATTTGGAAGTTCTTGTTCAGAAGAACAATTAAAATGTTTGTTTTAAAGACGTGTCGGTGTTCCTGGTAAGTCTACAATTTATTGTTCATCAGAATGTGGTGCTGTGCAGCATTTTTGAACTGCTGCAGGACTAGGAATGCATGCACTCCCACAATGCTATTAGGAAATTCTGGGTCAGGATAGTATGTGATTTTTACATGTGGTGGTGTTCCCATGTACCTGTTGCCCTTGGCCTTTTGAGGTAGCAGGTTTGGAAAGTGCTTTTGAAGTCTGAACATGAGACTGTAGTACATTTTATAAATGGTACAAAATGGTACCATGCATGTTGTTAGTAGAGGGCATGAATATACCAGGTGGTGGGTTGTGTGCTAATAAAGGCTGTTTTGTCCTGGCCAGTGTTGGGCTGCTTTAGTTGTTGGAGCAACATTTATCCAGGTAAGATAAATTACTCCATTGCTTTCCCTGACTAGTGCCTTGTAGATGGTGGAAAAGTTTTGTGGAGTCTTTGATGTGGTCTTGTAACTATAGTATTTTTAGTAAGTCTGTTTGTTTCTGATCAGCAGTTAGCACCAGAATGTTGGCAGAGATTTGTAGCATATACCTGGGCAATTGGTAGTGTTATAGGTGTACTGGAGTAGCTTTGTTAGAAACATAGCAAGTACAGGTTACACTATAATTGGGACATTGTGGGATTCATTGCCTTTGCAAGTGCAAGCAGCCAATTTTGAGGGGTGAATGAACTGGCTGAAGACTGTCCATGGTGGCAGGAAGTTCAAGAGGCCTGGCTGAATCCTTATGGTTGATGGAATACACTGGTAAATGCTTCAGCCTTCACTTTTGTACCCACATTGCCAAGCTCTGCCACTGAGAATAGGAACACACATGAGGATCCAGCTCCTGTTGGTTATGTCCTTGTCCACCACCTTTCATTACTGTATATGGCAAGGCTTTGAATTGGTTTATGTCTAAAGCATGCTGCTTCTGCTATTAAGCATGCCTGAGTCCTATATTGTAGCTTCATGAGATTGTCACTTTATTTTTTAGCACTGGTGCGGCTTGGTATGCTTTTCAACACTGCTTCACTGATCAGGGAGGTGTCTCCAGTTGAATGGAATTGCTAAGAGTGAGAGTTATGCTGGGTCATGAGGACACAGATTATGACCACTACTGGTGGCTCAGTGTCACCTGTACTTGATAGATAGATGTCTTTTATTAGTCACATGTACATCGAAACACACAGTGAAATGCACCTTTTGCATAGAGTGTTCTATATTCTGAATAAAGCTTTTCCAGCCTTGAGGTTTTGCAACTTTTCTGAGTTTTTCCCAATTATCATGCTGGTGAAGGAGAAGTACATGGACTGATGGAGTGTGTCATTGGTGTTAAGACTGATTGACTTGTGCACAAAAATTGATCGTGATTAATCGTACCAATACCATCAGGGAAGGATGCATCTGACTCAGGTAGATTTTTCCCTTCAGGTTGGTTCACAAACCAATTGGCTTGAGATCTGTCTCGCACTCATTTACATTAAGTCACGATCAGTGGTGGGCTACCAAACTGTTTTTGGTGATGTAAATTGCATGAGTACATTTTGTGGCCTTACTACCGACAGTGCTTCTCCCATTTGGTGATCAACATGGAGGAATGATAATTAATCCTCTGAAGGAGAGGCATAGGGCGTCCAGTGTTGATACTAGGGATACTTGTGCTAGTCCTTCTCACTTGTATATAACCCTGCCTCCAACTCTGCTGGGTCTGACCTGCTGGTGGGTCAGAATATATCCAGGAATGCTGATATGATTTTGTGCATTTGTAAATCGAGGAGTTAGTGTAATTGATTTGAATTATAGAATGAGGTACCTAAATGAGAATGAGAGATCAGACCATCACCACCTGCATCTTCCCCTCTAAGATCATCATCCTGCCCTGGCAAGATATCACCATTCTTTCATCAGCACTCAGACTAAAACCTGGAACTCCCTCCCCAATTCCATGGGAGTACCATCACCAGAAAGACTCTGCAGCGGTTCAAGTAGACTGTTCATTACTACCTTATCAAAGGTAGTAAGGGATGAATAAATGCTGGCTTTGCTAACAGTGACCACATCCAGAAAAGTGAATGAAAAAAGAGTAAACCAAGCCTTGCAGTTGGGTTTGAGTGGGATAGAACTGGAAGATGGGGAAATTATTTTGAATCTTGGTTAGACTACATTACAAAACTTCAAATATTTCCATTATACATTACTGCAAAAAGAATAGCAACTGCAGAGAATTACAAAGGTGACAGCACAAGTACATAGAAATATATATCAGGAAAGGATGAACAAACAGAAGAAAGAAAGCTACAGGGTGACTTACTAAAGGTTTTTAAAATTAGGAAGTTTTGAAAAGTAGATGCAGAGAGAATGTTTCCAGTTGTGAGGAAGAGCATAAAAAGAGACCATTCGCAACCAGACAATCGATATGAAATTCATAAGAAGCATTTAAGGGGAAGCTGCACAAGCATACTGGGGGAGGGTGTGTGTGGAAGAATTGACTGTTGTACCGATGGAGTTAGATGAGAAAAGACAGGTTGAGGCTAGAGTGGAGCATAAATGCTAGCATTGAACTGGTTGGGCCAAATGGCCTTTTTATGCACCGTATATTCTATGTAACTAGGCTTCCAGTTACTGCTGGTGACTGTAAATTTCCAGATCAGCTCCCTCAATGATACTTTATTTTTCTAAATATTCTTGGGAATCCAGTGGAACAAAGGGGAAAAGACAGGATCCAGATTTCCATGCATTTTGGGAGTGTTTGATTGGACAAGTCAAGTTGGAAACTCGATTCATAAATGATGCCAAATGACATTGATAAAGGGACTCCTTATGATGAGGATTTAGGTAATAGAGGTCTAGCAGGAAGAGGGGTGGAGGGGGAAAGCATAGGGAAGGGAGGGCACGATTTACAGTTTTAATTTGGAAATTTAGTGCTTATTAGAACATTTAATGATGCTGAATTATGCTCGCTTAATTTGTTGTAATGTTATACAATTTAATCTTTTTGCTTTTTAATGCGGTACAGTCAAATAGAGAGCCTGCCCATTGATCAAATTGTGTGAAGATTTGAGCTTAGGAAACTAGTGGGATGATTCTTTGGTGAAAAAGAATGCTAAAATGAGCTCTTAATTTGTTTTGTGTATTTGCTTTACAACATTGCAAAATCTGTTAATCATTTGGAATGTAGGACAAGCCAGAACGTCTTGAGAAACAGTGGAGGTGCTTCAAAACATTATTGTTCAACCACTTCTTCATCCAGTTACCGATGATCTGTGGTACCTACTACTTCACTGAATTCTTCAATATTCCATATAGTTGGGAGAATATGCCACGATGGTAAGACTCTTGCTCCACTGGTCATAAAGCTTTTGTTTACATTTTGTCATCACAAGGTTTGAATTTTCCAAACGTTGCCAGAACTCCTGTGCTGGAGTTGATGCAAAGTCCAGCTCATACCTATCCCACTGCTGGCATGTCAAGCTGCAGAAATCCTGAATTCTGATCATTTTTTTAATACAAGTAGATCACTCTAGTTTATCTGCATTTTTACTTATCACTGCAGTTCTTTACAGCCATCATGAGAATTCATGCTCCAAATTATTAATTCCAAAATTTACATTCTACTTTGCTGAATCTTTTGTATCCTTATCATGACCTCTATTAGCTCCAAGCTTGGCTTGCACTTTCTTTTGAGTTTTTAGACATCACAGATTTTTATGCAGAAATACGCTTGTGAAATCCCTTGTATTAAAATATCTCTTTACATCTTCAAACTCTTCAACATTAACTTTCTAAATCCAGCTTTTTAATCAGATCTTGATGCAATTTAAGGAAGTGCACAAGTATAGATCACTCAATATTATTTGTTACTAAACAATAATCCTAATTGAGGGGTGGGGATGGGAAAAGCTAACTTTATTTGGAGAGCCTAGTGACTGCAGATGCTGGAACCTGGAGCAACAATCTGTTGGAGGAACTCAGTGTGTCAAGGAACATCTGTGGGGGAGGGAATTGTTGACATTTCAGGTCAAAACCCTGCATCAGTGCTGAGAGTGGAGAGGGAAGCTAGCCAATATAAAGAGCGGGGGAGCGGTGAGACAGGGCCAGTAGGTGATTGGTGAAGAATGAGCAGCAGATGGAGCGAGGTGGGGGAGGAGGAGGAGGGGTGGAGTTGGGAGGCAGGCAGACAGAAAAAGGCAAATGGAGCCAGGTGGGGGAAGGAAGTGTGAAGATGGAGACAATTGCTGGAGGTGATAAGCAGGAATAGAAAGGCCACCAGTGCTGGAAACTGATGATAAAGGAAGGCGATAATGGGAACCGTTGAGGGAGATGTGAAAGGCAGATAGAACCAGATGGAGGAGGGGGATGAAAATGGGTGATGGGGGGGGGGGGGGGGTTGGTTTATGGGGAAGGGGAAAAAGTGGGAGGGCTGGAGATGAGTTGAGAGGAGACGGGGGGGGGGGGTGTGAAACACATGAGGGAAGGGCTACCTGAAATTGTAAAATTCAATGTTTATACCATGGGTTGTTGACTACCCAGGTGGAAAATGAGGTGTTGTTCCTCTAGTTTGCTTTGGACTTCACCCTGGCAATGGAGAAGGTGGAAGACAGGCAGGTTAGTGTGGGGATTGGAATGAGTTGAAATGACATGCAACCGAGAGCTTGGGATGGCCTTTTTTTTCATTTCATGGGTTTAATAGAATATTATTTTCTAGAAGGTTATTTTTTCACTGATATACTGCTGGTGGGAGTCCCATTTCATGACATTATATATGTACAAGTTGTACTGTTGTTCAAGAAAGGCTCTAAGAATAAATTGGGAAATTATAGGCCAGTGAGCTGACGTCAGTTGTGGGTAAATTATTGGAAGGTCTTCTGAGGGACAGGATATAAATGTATTTGGATAGACGGCCTGATTAGGGATAGTCAACAGTGCTTTGTCTAACCAATCTGATAGAGTTTTCAAGGAGGTTACCAAGAAGGTCGATGAGGGAAAGGTAGTGGATGTTGTCTACATGGACTTCAGCAAGGCCTTTGACAAAATCCAGCATGGGAGGCTGGTCCAGAAGGTTAAGTCGCTTGGCATTCAGGATGAAGTAGCCAATTGGATTCAACATTGGTTTAGCGGGAGAAGCCAGAGAGTGGAAGTAGATAGTTGTCTCTCTGACAGGAGGCTTGTGTCTAGTGGTGTGCTGCAGGGATTGGTGCTGGGTTCGTTGTTGTTTGTCATCTATATTAATGATTTAGATGATAACATGGTAAACTGGATCAGCAAGTTTGTGGATGACAGCAAGATTGGACAGCGAGGAGGGCTATCATAGCTTGCAGTGTGATCTTGACCAGCTAGATAAATGGGCTGAAAAATGGCAGATAGAATTTAATCCAGACAAGTTTGAGGTATTGCACTTAGGGAGGACAAACCAGGGTAAGACTTGCACAGTGAATAGTAGGGCTCTGAGGTGTGCAGTAGACCAGGGGGACCTGGGAATACAGATCCATAGTTCCTTGAAAGTGGCATCACTGGTTGATAGGGTTGTAAAGGGAGCTTTTGGCGCTTCGGCTTTCATAAATCAGGGCACTGAGTACAGGAGTTGGGACGTTATGTTGATGTTGTACAAGACGTTGGTGAGGCTAAATTTGGAGTATTGTGTGCAATTCTGGTCACCTACCTGCAGGAAAGATATCAATAAGCTTGAAAGAGTGCAGAGAAAATTTATAAGGATGATGTCAGGACTTGAGGACCTGAGGTATAGGGAAAGGTTGAAGAGGTTAGGACTTTATAAGAGATTCCCTCATTCTCTTGCACTCCAGGGAATAGAGGTATACAAAATTATGAGGGGTATAGATAGGGTGAATGCATGCAGGCTTTTCTCGCCTAAGATTTGGTGACACTGGAACTAGATGACAAAGGTTTAGGGTGAAAGGTGAAATACTAAAGGGGAATCTGAGGGGAACCACCTTCACTCAGAGGGTGGTGCGAGTGTGGAACAAGCTGCCGGTGCAAGTGGTAGATGTGGGCTCAACTGTAGCATTTAAAAGTTTGACAGGTACTGTACATGTATATGGTGTGGGTGCAGGTAGATGGGACTAGGCAGAAGATCAGGCAGCATAGACTAGATAGAGCGAAGGGCCTGTTTCTGTGTGTAGTACTCTATTTTACGTGATGAATTTTCTGGCCATTGATTTAAAATGGTTGCAAAGTCATACAGCACAGAAACAGGCCCAAATGCTCCATTCTGACCAAGGTTCCCATTCAAGCTAGTCCCATTTGCCCACATCCCTCTAAACCTTTCCTATCTATGTACCTGTCCAAGTACCTCTTTAAATGATGTTAATGTACCTGCCTCAACTACTTCCTCTGGCTGCTTAATCCACATACTGACCACCCTCAGATTCCTATTAAATCTCTCCCCTTTCACCCTAAACCTATGGCCTCTAGTGGTTGATTTCCCAACACTGCGAAAAAAAAACTGTGCACAATCACCCTATCTATGCCCCTCATGATTCTTTTATACCTCTATAAGATCACCCCTCATTCTCCTACACTCCAGTGAATCGTCCCAACCTGCTCAACCTCTGCAAATCAGAAAGGCTCTTTGTTGATTAAATATTAACTCATTCAAGAAAAAAAGTAATAATTTTATTAATAGTGTAACATTTGAATTCTTTTTGATGCAGGCAGGTAATTGCAATGCAGTGTCTGGGTTGTGCTGTTATTGAGGACACGTGGCACTACTTTCTACACAGACTGTTGCATCATAAGAGAATCTACAAATATATTCACAAAGTTCATCATGAATTTACGGTGAGGCAATCTTTTCAGATTTTGTGGGAGGTGGTGATGGGTCATTCTCACTTTAGGTACAGAGTGAACTCCTGGCACCCACACCACTCAATTTTCCTTTCCATTCTATATTGTTCAAAGTTCTACTCGCCTGTCCCCACCCACCTAAATCAGTGGGCTGACTCAGTCTCTGCAAACTAATGAGGACGTTAGCCTAATATTCTGTCTTCCTGGGTCTGGAATGTTTATGCATGTGCTGATTTTAGGCCTCCATTTTAGGCCACTATGCAAGTTGTAGAACATTAAATAGAAAATTCTAAATTTTGTGTATTTCTTGTTGCTGGAGTTGAGAGCTTTTGAATGTAAAATATTTAAATTTGTGATCTGACCAATAAAAGCATTAAATGTAGAATTAGTTCACTTATTGAATAATTGTCATCTCTACCAACTTTTATAATTGAATTCTGCTTAATGTTTTAACAGTACAGTACAATTTCTCATAGTAAAACCAGAAGGCCAGTAAAAATGCTGAGTTCACATTCAATAAATGTTTCCGTGTGCCCAAATCACTTCTTTAAAGTATTTTCCAATTTCTCTATTGTGCAGGCTCCATTTGGTATGCAAGCTGAATATGCCCACCCAGCAGAGACAGTCATCCTTGGCATGGGCTTCTTTATTGGCATTATGATCTTCTGCAATCATGTCATCCTCCTGTGGGCTTGGGTGACCTTTCGTCTCCTAGAAACAATAGACGTACACAGGTAAAGTCACTGTTTAAAGAGAACCATTAAACACACTTCTATAGCTTCTGAGAATGAATGAGAGAGAAAACACGTCCGTTTTCTTACTGCTGAAAGTTAGTCCTGTGCATATGAGACTGTTCTTAATCATCCCAAAACAACAACATGTTTGGGTATTGGTTGACTTCACAGGTTGGTGCATGATGTTGCACTTACAACATAGTTCTTTCTTGATGAGATTTATTTAGATACCTCCACATTAAACAATCACAGAGAATGTTTAAAGGTCTCACTGAGATAGGATTAAATCTGTGATTTTAGATAGCTTTATATTATTGCTGTTTCAAGCCTCATTCTGGAAAGCCAATGTTTCCATTGCTAAATTCAATACATTCATCTCAGCAGACACACAAACCTTAGAAACAGGTCAGATCAAGAGACCTAGTGCAAGTGCAAATGCACAGGTTACATATACTGATTTTGTGGAATTTTCCAATTTAAAGATTCAGGAAAGCAAAGCAACTTCCACTATTTCATTTTTGGAATGTGGAACAAAGAATTGTAAGGAACAATTACATCCCACAGTGGCTGGGGGAATTTTTCTTATGTCCACATTATTTCCCCTAATTAATTTTGACTTTGTTATATAACAACCAACAATGAAATAAATATCTTGATGGGCAATTAATTCATGGAAGATCTCTCAAATTCCAACTCATAATATGTACCACAAAGAAAATATAAATTAATGATTTTTACATCAGAGTAAAACCTTCAGATCCATTGGGAAGTAGATTTCTGGTCAGGAATCCAATAAATTGTACAATAAATAAATGTTAGTCCACATTTTCTATTCATTGGTAAGGAGACAGCACTTCCTGCTGACCACAGAACTTTGGCAGGTTTTGTGGTGTGGATTTCCCCTTTCCCATCAGTTGCTCTTGGGTGCCTTCCAGTTCCAGGTATCAACAAACTGGCTGAGTGTCCAGGCAGAACATTTAATTCTTACACAGCAACCCAGGAAGATAAGTTCCAAATTTTATAACATTTTAAATTTCTGCAGAGAATAATATAAATATTAGATTGGAAACGTGGATTATGATCATTGAAATACAAAACAATTTAAATCCATGAGTTTTGAAATAATTGAGCGAATTTAGACCCCACACTTCAAATTAGTCTTTTGGGGCAAGGGAATTTGTTCAACAGTAATTAAGATGGCAATTTAGTTACATCTTATTCAACAAAGCATAACAGTTTCAGTGTTCTGCATCATGGGCATGTACAAAAAGTGTCAATTAATTGCTGCTACAATAATAGTTATATTGACCATAAGAAGAGCACACCCTCTGTAAAAGCAGGGTATTGCCAATAACAACTTCTGGATTTCTTGTACATGTACACACTTCAGCAAATGCTGTTAGATTCCTCTATTGTATTGGTGACTGCTGATAGCCTCACTAATAATCTTGCTGTAAATTCTTGACCATTGCCATGATAAATTCATATTGAGCCTTTATGTAATAAGATTGGCAAACTAAATTTTGAAACATTGGAAGTTAACAGTGAAACTAAAATAAGATACTTTTAAATTGTCAGAACTTGTTTGTTTAAGAAAAAAAATGTAAGGTGCTTCAGTATTCAAGAATACCATTCTGAAATGTTTTGGTAGCTGTTTATTCTCAGTATTATAGAAGTTAGGTCCTGGTGGAAGCTTCAACAGTTTTTATTGAATCCAATGTCTGTATCAACTTAATTTCACTGAAGTGTGCCATATTCTCCATTTTAATGAGGAGAACGATTGCCATGGATATAATATTGGAAAAAAATTGCATGGTTAACATGAAATTTTTCCTCCCTATTTAGAGAATATACACCATTTTTGATGTAGAGTAGGGAAAAATAAATGGGAGGAGTCTTTGTATTCCCTCTTTTTTTTGCCCTAAAATGCTAACTGCTTCCATCAAAGGGACAGTGAGGATTTAAGGGTACTGGCACCTGAAGCAGGTGTAACAGGAAATCTATGTTCTGTAATTGTCATTGCCAAGCTTGAATTACTGAGGGCAAATAGTGATTCTTATGCACCTGTCCACAAGTACTTCAACACTTACCATCATCTTGTATCATTCCATGAGACATACTTCCCAGGTTTTCCAGAAAATACTGACATTCTCCCCCCCCCCCCCACGTACATGCCAGGAATTTCACTAATTTTTGTGCAAGTGTGGGCAAAGCAGAAATCCCAAACTTCATGATTGATGATTCTGCAACTATTGCATGGAGCTAGAGTCAGGCCTCCCATCATTCTTTCAGTCTGTAACCAGCCCATTCAGCTTTGATTAATGCCCAGATTGCTGCCATTTAACCTGTGTGTAACCACCTACAAAAACCAAGGGAATGGAAAGATGGGCAATTCAATATAGTGAGTTCTGCAGTTTACTGCCCTGGTGATGTCACAGCTCATGGGAGAAGCTGTAGTGCAGCAAAAGCAGCACATTGCATTCAAGATTACAGCACACATGGTATCTTGGCACCTACCTCCTGTACCTGCCAGAGAGGCAAAGTCCCTCAGTCATGTGTTTCTAAGAAGTCCATCATACATGCACAGCCACTGGAGAACACCTCATGGAAGTGGTAACACTGGAACTTTGTCACGTTTAAAAAAAAAAGTACTACTTGGGTTTATGTGCCTCTGGTGTAAACGTTCGGGCTGTTAAAATCAAATTAGTGCTTTTGACTTTGCAACTTCATCTGCAGTGTGATTCCTTAAGAGCTACATCACCAAAAATATCCAGGTATCATTGTTCAGGTTCTCTATTCCAAGGAATAGAGAACCTGAACAATGGGGAGTTATATTGGAACAGTTTGGGAAAGATGGTGAGAGAGGAAGTAGTCAATCAGCTGAGGTACTGGATGGTCAATGACTCATGAATAGTTGCACCTGCATACTAGTGTCATTGCTCTCACTGTGGAAAGCTGTGGGCTATGATGGATTAGTGTGATATCAGTATTTCATGACCACTACCAGGAGAGTAGGGATGCACTTGATATGGTGACAGTGATTGTTTGTCAGTTGATCACTTTCTCTGTTTAAAGAGTGAAATGCAGTAACAACCATTCCAATGTCATTTCATATTTTCAGGAAAATTCATTGGAAGCTTCCAGAAGCCAGTCACGTGCTACTGCCAGGATTTTCACGTCAGAGTCCCTTGGGGGTGATTTCATTTCTTGTGTAGTACTCCTGTTGGAGCTCTACTGGGGAACTTGTATCTTGCCGATCTGGGGGTGTTTGGGAATAGTGGTCATACCAGGACTGGACTTGATTGGAATGCCTGAAGACAATCACTCATCTTCATCCTTGGGGGGGCAGATACCAACACTGTAATTGCCCTTGTATACTGCCAGTTCCTTTCTTCTCGTACTCTCCTTCCTGCCTGTTGCCCAGCTGATCACTGCTTTCAATTACCCATGCAAATTACTGCCACTACAGATTTTCTGATCCTTATGTTTTTTTCTCTCCTCTTCCCTTGTTGTACCTGTCTTTTTGCTCTAGCTCCTACCCTGACACCAGGACCTCATCTGCCTTTGAGTTTCACCCCAACCCTCTACAATTTCTAGGCATATATTCCATGATGGGTACATGAAATGCATGATAGGAGCTTGGGATTTGTTAATGGTTTTGTATTTTATATTTTCAGTGGTTACGACATTCCTTTGAATCCTCTGCACCTTATTCCATTTTATGGTGGTTCCCGTTTCCACGACTTCCATCACATGAACTTTGTTGGAAATTATTCTTCAACCTTCACCTGGTGGGACAAGCTGTTTGGAACAGATTTACAATTTCAGATTTATAATGACAAAGTGAAGAAAGAGAAGGAAGTAATTAAAAAGGACAAATAGGAGGTGCTCTAAACCAACTGCATAATGTTTCAAAACATGTTATTGCTATTATGAGGAAATCCAGAAATCAAATCAACAGTTGAAGTTTCACAAAATGATATTCATAATGAAGTTAAACAACTATGTTCTGCATTGGATAAGAAAATTTAAGACTTCTGCAACAGTTCAATTGATGGACCAGCAGTGTTAACTTTACCCTCGTACAAACAAGATGCCAATGTTTATCATGATCAATACTGAATTTTATACACAGAATACAAAGTTTTGCATTGAATACAGAAACAAACTAATCTAGCAGTTCTTTCTCATTGTAAAATTATTTGTTAAATACTGATTACTGAAACTAATTGGCCCTATTCATTGATGTTTTCATTTACAGTATTTCTACTTTGTAGAAATAATTGCAAGAGCATGTTATGTCTTAAGTGTATAGATACTAATTTTGTGTGTTGCTGTGTTGGAATAATAGTTTGAAGTAATGGTAGTGTTATTCCAGGCATTTTGAGGTTCAAGGTTTCTTACGGCAATCATTTTTGACGTGGAATTAATGCATGATAAGACACTTTGAATCAATATTGGTTACTTCTGGCTACAGTTGCATAATACCACAGATTTTATAAATATCTTATGAGGCAATAGCTGTAATTGGACACCAAATATTGCCATTTGATTCAAGATCCCAGTTTCCAGATACAGACTGCAACATTCTCAAAGATTGTGAAGTGATGCAGTTTGGTAGAAGGAATAGACAGAGGCAATATGGACAACAGCCCAGTTCTAAAGAGTGTGCCAAGATCTTTGTGTGCCAGGACATGTTGAGTAGTTACATAAGAGTATATAGGTTGTTGAGCTTCATAAATAGAGGCATTGAATACAAACTTTTATAATGCTCTAATTTAGCCATACAAGTATAAGATTATGATGTTTAAGTGAGGTAGACAAAAGCTGTTCCCATTTGCTAATGTAACAGGACCAAGGGTCACACAAGGTTTTGAGCAAAGAGGTACAGGGAAGATGCAAACTATCTTCTGCCCTACCTCCACCCTGGGCAAATGCAGCAAGTGGTAATGACATAGAACTGGTTCCCTTGGATGGTGGTGGAAGTGGAGACAGTCTAATTTCAAAAAGCAGTTAGATAGACGAGGGAAATAAACGTAGGGTTACTGGGGAAATCAGGTAATGGGACTTAAATTTGCTCTACAGCAAACTGGTGTGAAGTTAGATGAGCTGAATGACTTATTTTTGTGCCATAAAGATGCTGTGGCTCTAATAATGCTTGACAAAATATGATCCTGGTTTTGAAGCTTTTTTTAAGCAACAGTTTCTCTGGCATACTAATCACTACTTGATTACTGTATATAAATTATATTAAATTTATAAAATACTGCAGTACATTTTCAAATTTCATTCACATTAGTTTGCATTCATTTTCAGCTGGTAACTTCCAAACTACTGCGAGATAAGAGTTCTCATGCAATATTGAGATCATTGTGGGAAGTTATACAGAACTGGTGTCTACCCCTTTCATTTACAAGTAACTGGTAATTGAATTATCAGTCAGTTGTGCTGACATTCTAACAAGGGATTTGAGTTGCAAATAAAGCAGAATTCTTTATTCTGTGATGAAGTACCTTTACTGTTACCTCTTAACCTCAGTAGTCTTAATGTAACTATTGACCTTAGGATTCCCTTCCCTTTCTCTTAAATGCTCCTGCTACAAATTCAAACGTGTCTACTGAAGACTGTCCTAGTAACACCAATCGGTACAAAAAAGTGTCAATAACAAACTTTGACAAAAAGTTCTGCAGATGCTGGAATCTTGAGCAACACACGAGAAGTGCTGAAGCAATTCAGGTTAGGCAGCATCTATGGAGGGAAATAAATAGTCGACATCGTCTCAGACAGAGACCCTTCATCACCACTGGAAAGGAAGGGGGCGGGGAAGGACTTCCTTCCTTTACTTTCTGATATTAACTAGTCCACTGCACTTCCTGTGCGGTTTCCTTTCATGCTCCATTTCTACTTGACCTAGAGTAGCCAATAGATTCCAGATAGAGTCTGTCACTGCGTTAAGAAAACCTGACTCATGAACACCGCCCCCCCCCACGTATAAATGAATTCCCTGATATTAAATTCAAGTGTCCAATATATGTACATACATTCATTACTGTGAATGACAGAACTAGTTTCCTCTCTTTCTCCACTTCTTGTAGTTTTCTTTCTCAATAATCTTGTGCTTTTGATGCTGTTCACTATATGGTAACCATACCTTGACAGTATTGTAGTAATTTTTGTGTATTTTCTAACTGATGGACAAAATCTGTTCATTATCTGAGGATGGCCTGTATTTGTTGAGGATAACTAAGTAACATGCTAAAGGCTAAAGCATTCACAACTACATTCAACCAGCAGTTTGGTCAGACCATGTGATATCAAGAAATGGCAAAGAGCACTGGAACCAGACAACATCTCAGCTACAGTACTGAAGACCTACACTCCAGAACTTGCTATGTCCCGAGCCAAGCCATTCTAGTACAGTAACAAGACACTGATCTACCCAATAATGTAGAATGTTACCTCAGTATGTCCCATAAGCAAAAGCAGGACAAATATGATCTAGCTAATTACTGCTCAATTAGCCAAGTGATGGAAAGTACAGTCAACAATGGCTTCAAGTGGCACTTACTCACCTTCAGTTTGTGTTCCACTGCTCCAGACCTCACCAGTCTCTGTTCAAACTTGGACAAAGAGCTGAATCCTGGAGGGGAGGTGAAAGTGATTGCCCTTTGCATCATGGCAGTGGCTGAGTGTGGCAGAAAGGCACCCTAGTAAAGCTGATCAATGGGCATCAAAAGCGAAAACACTCCAAAGGGTGGGGAAAATCACACCCTGCACTAAGGAGGATGGTTGTGGTTATCCCAGCCCCCAGATGACATTGCAGGAGTTCATTAGGGCAGTGCCTGAGACTCAGACATTTTCAGCTGCTTCATTAATGTCTTGTCTTCCTTCATAAGATCAGAAGTGGGAATGTTTCCTGATGATTGTAAAATGTTCATTTCCATTTGCAACTCCTCAGCAAATGCAGCAGCCCACACCTGCATCTAGCAAGATCTGGATAAGACTCCAGCATAGGCTAATAAGAGGCAAGTTACATTCATTCCACTGAAGTGCCAGGTGATCTCTATCTCCAACAAGAGAGAATCTAACCATCAACATTGAATGGGATTATCACCACTGACTCCCCCCCCCCCCCCCCCCCCCCCCCCCGCCTCCCATTCAACAATATCCTGGGGCTCACTATAAATATTGTGGCCTCGAGAACAGGTTAGAGCCTTGGTATCCCGTGGCCAGTGACTCACTTAACACCCCAATGCTTTTCCACCATCTACAAAGGCAGAAAGGAATACTTTGCCTTGTCTGGATGAGTGCAGCATTAACATCCCTCAAGAAGCTTGACACCATCCAAGACAAATCAGCCCTCTAGCCACCACCCTAAATATTCATTCTGTCTACCAATGGTACACAGTGGCTGCAGTGTGTACCACTGAAATGCCCAAAGGTACTAATGACAGCACTTCTCATACCTGCACCATGTACTACAAAGGACAAGGGCAGCAGGAGCACCACCACCTGCAAGTTCCCTTCAAAGTCACACGACATCCTGACTTGGTATTGGTTTATGATTGTCACTTGTACCGAGGTACAGTGAAAAGCTTGTCTTACAAACGGATCGTAAAGGTCAATTCGTTACACAGTGCAGTTACATTGAGTTAGTATGAGAGCATTGATTTAATACAGGTTAAAAACAATAACAGTAGAGTAAAGTGTCACAGCTACAGAGAAAGTGCAGTGCAATAAGGTGCAAGGTCACAACAAGGTAGATTGTGAGGTCATAGTCCATCTCATTGTATAAGGGAACCATTCAATAGTCTTATCACAGTGGGGTAGAAGCTGTCCTTAAGTCTGGTGGTACGTGCCCTCAGGCTCCTGTATCTTCTACCTGATGGAAGAGGAGAGAAGAGAGAATGACTTGGGTGGGTGGGGTCTTTGATTATGCTGGCTGCTTCACCAAGACAATGAGAGGTAAAAGACTCCTTGGACTCTGAGGGGAGGCTGGTGTCTGTGATGCACTGGGCTGCGTCCACAACTCTCTGCAGCTTCTTGCGGTCTTGGGCAGAGCAGTTGCCGTACCAAGCCGTGATACATCCAGATAGGATGCTTTCTATGGTACATCTGTAAAAGTTGGTGAGAGTCAAAGGGAATAAACCAAATTTCTTTAGCCTCCTGAGGAAGTAGAGGCGCTGGTGAGCTTTCTCAGCTGTGGCATCTACGTGATTTGACCAAGACGGGCTGTTGGTGATGTTCACTCCCAGGAACTTGAAGCTCTCAACCCTCTCGACCTCAGCACCATTGATGTAGACAGGTTCATGTACACTGCCCCCTTTCCTGAAGGGAATGACCAGCTCTTTTGTTGACATTGAGGGAAAGGTTGTTGTCATGACACCATTCCACTAAGCTCTCTATCTCCTTCCTGTACTCCGACTCATCACTGTTTGAGATACGGCCTACAATGGTGGTATCATCTGCAAACTTGTAGATGGAGTTAGAGCAGAATCTGGCCACACAGTCATGAGTGTATAGGGAGTAGAGGGCTGAGGATGCAGCCTTGTGGGGCACCAGCATTGAGAATAATTGTGCCGGAGGTATTGCTGTCTGTTTGTTAGAAAGTCAAGGATCCAGTGTTGAGTCCTAGGTCTCAGAGTCTGGTGACAAGTTTGCTTGGAATTATTGTATTGAAGGCAGAGCTGTAGTCAATAAACAATAGTCTAATGTATTGGGTCTTTACTGTCCAGATGCTCCAGAGCTGAGTATAGGGCCAGGGAGATGGCATCCGCTGTAGACCTGTTTCGCTGATAGGTGAATTGCAATTGGTCCAGGTTGTCTGGTAGGCTGGAGTTGATGCGAGCCATGACCAACCTCTCAAAGCACTTCATGATGGTGGATGTCAGAGCTACTGGTCAGTAGTCATTGAGGCATGTTACCTTGCTTTTCTTTGGCACCGGGATGGTAGTGGTCTTCTTAAAACAGGAGGGAACCTGAGATTGAAGCAGGGAGAGGTTGAATATATCCGCAACTACTTCTGCCAGCTGATCAGCACAAGATCTGAGCACGCGGCCCGGGACACCATCTGGGCCAGGTGCTTTCCTCGTGTTCACTCTGGAAGACTGATCTTACGTCCTCCACTGTGATCACAGGTTCAGCTGCATTGGTGGCTGTCAGGGTGGATGGTGATAATCCACTTCCCTTTTGTTCAAAACATGCATGGAATGTGTTAAGTTCATCCGGAAGGGATGCACTGTTGTTAGCTATGCAGCCCGACTTCGTCTTGTAGCCTGTTATGGCATGTAAGCCCTGCCATAACTGGTGGCTGGTCAGGGACTCTATTTTGAGTTGGTATTGTCTCTTGGCATCCCTGATAGCTTTTCAAAGGTCATACCTTGATTTCTTGTACAGATCAGGATCACCAGATGTGTGTGCAGCAGTCCTCTCCTTCAGTAGGGAGCGGATCTCCCGGTTCATCCATGGTTTCCTGTTTGGGAACACCCGTATTGTCGTCTTTGGTACACAGTCCTCCACACACTTGCTGATAAAGTCTGTGATGGTGGTGACATACGCATCAAGGCTGGCAGCTGAGTCTGAACATTGACCAGTCCACTGTCTCAAAGCAGTCATGTAGGAGCTCATCTGCTTCCTCAGACCAGCACTGCATGACTCTCCGTACCGGATCCTCCTGTTTCAGTTTCTGTTTGTATGCAGGGAGAAGGAGCACAGCCTGGTGGTCTGATTTCCCAAAGTGAGGGCGAGGGGTGGCTCGGAAGGCACCTTTGATGGTTGTATAGCAGTGGTCAAGGGTGTTGGTGCCCCTGGTGGAGCAGGAGATGTGCTGATAGTATTTTGGTAACACACTCGAGGTTGGCCTGATTGAAGTCCCTGCGATGATGAAGAGGGCCTCAGGGTATCCTGTCTCAAGGTTGTTGACCACGGAGCATAGCTCATTGAGTGCAGGCTTCATGTCTGTCTGTGGTGGGATGCAGACTGCCATCAGGATAGCTGAAGCAAACTCCCTTGGCAGGTAGAATGGTTGACACTTCACAGTTAGATATTCCAGGCTGGAAATACCACCCATCCTTTAATGTTGCTGGGTTAAATCCTGAAACTCCTGTCCAGCAGAACTGTAGTAGTACCTTCACCAGAAGGACTACAGCAGTGCAATTTGGCCCAATGCCACCTTCTCAAAGGCATTTAGGGATGGGCAATAAATGCTGACCTTGCCAGTGACATCCAGATCCCAAAATAAATTTAACTTAGTCCCAAATGGAAACTAGATGATTCGGCACTTAAAATTGTCAAAATACTTGATCTGAAGCTATGGGGAACTGATGTGCGCGTATTTTAACATATATTTGAACAAGCATCAAGAAGTGTCCAACAAGAGCCTAAGGGATATGTTTTAAAATAAATGTATTAAATCTATATTGACACCATTAGAATTTAAACAGCAATTCAGGAGTGGGCAGGAAATAGTTTTCTCGGTTTACCCATGGGCCAGTAGAAGCAGGAAGGCTGCTCTGAATTGCATAAGAAAGTCCCTGCTCTGTCTTTGCCATAGCCTTGGGTGTTTATAAACCGAAGTCAAATTCATTCTGCGAGCCTTATGACTAAGCTAAAGAAATCTCTACCAACTAAGTGTTAATTCTTCCTGATTTTATAAGCATTAATGATTGCACAGGCCACTGTTTATAAATATGGGATCACCCATTTAAGAGCAAGTCAAGCAAACATTTTTCTTTCAGTGGGTTGCAAGTGTTTGGAACTCCTTCCTCAGAGGGTGGTGGAAGCAGAATCTTTGAATATTTTTAAGGCAAAGGAAGATAGAGTCTTGGCAAGCAAGGATATGAAAGATTACCAGGGTAGATAGGAACGCAGAAGAGGTTACAATCTGATCAGTCAATCTATTGAATGGCAGAACAAACTAGAGGGGTTGAATGGCCTTCTGTTGCCCATAATTCAAATGCATACTGACTGGAGCTAAATTCCTTCATTACACAGTTCTTAACATTCCATCTGTGTTCCAGATTTGACCAACTGATTTCAGCCACTATCTCATGTTCCACTAGACTCTTGTCAGCTTCAGTATTTTGTTTTTAGCTTCAGTATTTTGTTTTTAACTTCAGTGATTTCCCATTCCATTTTTGCAACATCTGCATTTGTCACCACCTTCAGTCATGTACAATTGGAACACTTACACACTCCTTTTGCACCTTCAAATTCCACTATTTTAATACTGATCGGAATAGTATCCCATAATCCAGCCTCCCTTGCCTCTTGTACACAATTCCTTCCCTCTGTTCCACCATGTCCTTAACCAACTGGCTGCTGCTGGAGTTCCCCCAATATTTCTCATTTTCTACATGCCTCACTGGCCAAAGTTTAAGACCCTTATAATGTCTCTCTATCCATGATTTTGGATGTACTGCCCAATATCTATTTGTCTGATTATATGTCTGTGAAACCTCTAGAGATGCATTTGTTAATGAGCTATATAATTGCAAGTTATTGCTGTCAATTAATGTAGAAATACAAATGCCATCACCAACTCATCCCTGTTGCAATAGAAAGGTTTTCCCACTTGGTGGCAGAGCGCACCATTCTTTACATACTTTTTGAAATCCCTTCAAAAAATAACCCTAATCACATCTTGTTTCTCCCCCCACATTGCACTGACAGTGATGATGATTGGTTGCTAACAACAGCACAATTTTCTTCCTGCATTGAAAGGAGCAGAGACCCATCAGTTACCAAGAACTGAATGGAAGTACATTTATGATTTCTGTGGAGCATTAGTAAAACCTATTTTGTTTGGCATCCTCTCACTATACATGCATTTTTGTCCCTCATCTTGTGTTACCTTGCCAACACTGAATATACTACATCTGACATATTATTCTAGAACAAGAGATCTAGTAATTAAATTGCTTTCAACACTTTCCAAATGTAATTTTTCCACTGGTTGCAAGTAGTTTCACAAGTTCACAATTTTTACCCACTTACCATCTCTGGGATAGTCTGCTGCAGGAGCTGAGATGGAGAAATAATCAGGTGGTAAGATCACAGAAAGCTTCTTATTTGCTGTGCCCTGACCATGCAATTGCATACAAAATGGACATGCAAGATACTTTCGTTATTCTTGATAGTCTAAGTCATCTCTTTGAGTGAATAAAAGGGACTTCAACCTCACAGCTAAATTTAAAAACTAACACTTGTATTTACAGTATCAATTATAATTCAACTCCCTTTGTAATTTGTTTCCATTTCTGAAGGCAAGAACCCAGGAGGGTAGTAACCAAAGTATACTGTATCCAGGACTAGTTTACAATAGTAGAATGTTTAAGGCATAGTTTACAGAAGTAGAGTGTTTAAGAACCTTCATAGATACTGCTTAGCCTCAGCTGGAATCTTGAGTCTAATTCTGGTTGTCACCCTTTAGGAAAGACATGAAGGTCATAAAGAGAGTTCAGAAAATATTTAATAGCTGGATGCAGGGATGAGGAATTTCAGTTACAAAAGTTAAACTGGAGAAGCTGGAGTTGCTCTTTGGAAGAAAGTTGAGAGGTGTACAAGATCATGAAGATTTAGATGGGGGTAGATAAAGAGAAACATTTTCCATTAGTTAGTGGTTCAAGGACCAGGCAACAAATTTAAGGTGGTGGGCAAAGAATACTGCGGAAATGAGCAGAGTTATGATCTTGAACTCATTCCTTACAAGGGTGATAGAATCAAAAGGGAATTGGATAAAAATGAGGGTAAATAATTTGCAGGACAATGAGGAAATAGCAGGGAAATGTGACTGACTGGATTGAGCTACAGAAAACTGGCAGACATAATGGGCCAAATGGCTTCATTCTGTGCCATGGTGATTCCATGATTCTGTTCCATGTGCACAGATTAAAATTCACACTAAATTAAGAAGATGAACTGTTTTCAGTGTAATCATTTGCTCCCGTTTCCTGCTTTGAGAACTTCTGAGCCATGTTTCTGAGACAAAATTTGGCTCCTGATGCAAATACAGAATGCACAAGTTGCAAAGCATTTTACACCTGGGAAATCTGAATACTTAGCCCTTGGAAGAAATATGGCTCAGAAGTTCTCAAAGCAGGAAATAGGAGCAAATGATTATACTGAAAAAGAGTTCATCTTCTTAAATTAGTGTAAATTTAAGTAGTGGGTTTCCAAGATGATTTGTGGTTAAATGGCAAAACTGTACATTCTTTTAGAACAGATTTTGATTGAGCCTCCAGATGCTACTTAAAGTAGGAACTTAACTCTTAAGGGGAGATTGTATTTCCTTTGTTTAATTGAGTGAAAAATGTCTGTACAGAAGAACAAGAGTGAGTGGCACCGAAGCCCCATTTCTCAAAGCAAAGAAACAAAACTGGACTGGATAACAAGTAATGAATGCCTAATTGGAGTGCTCAAGGTAGACAAAAGTCATAAACAAGTCATCTACGTGCCAGTGATCCCTTGGAAATCCACTGAGACTATCGCACAGATTGCTTTGATGCTGGGTAAATATTCCCCTGGGTCTTATTTAAGGCAGCATCTGATAAACAGAATTTTTGCTCTCTGGCCCTACACAAATATAATTGTAGGCTTATAGTTCAACCACCCCGACCCATGATTAATGCCAATGCTTTTATTACTGTCTTTCACTATGACTTCACAGGAAAAGCACAGCAAGCTGTTGAGAAGCTACACCAGGCAGTTTACACATCAGTTCTTCAAAATTTCAGTCCAAGGCATGCAGCAACAATGACATTTAATGGAGAATATCGACTTGTAAGAGACAAAGAGGAGGACTCACTAGGCACAGAAATCAGGATGTGCAGATTATGAAAAAGACACAAGATGATTTCCAATTTGTCAAGAGGCTAGAATCTTGGGAAATTTCAAAGCAATATCCAAGTGTGCACATCATTAGAAGTTGGTGCATAGATTTCAAAAGGTTAATCAGAAAGGCTATAGGAATGTCAGCCTTTATCTCAGATGCGAGGAGGGGGTTATGGTTCAGCTATGCAGGGTTTTCATTAGTAATCCTATCTCAATTTGTATATAACATAGGAGAATTCCATTCAATCCATCAAGTCCCTGCCAGTTCTTAGAACAGTCCACTTACTTCCCAGTCATCTATTTTCTCACACATGCCCATTAACAATCTTAACCACAAGAGGTGGTGGAGGGAGAGAAGAGAGAATAAAAGGCAAGGTCTGTGATAGAGAACAGACCAGGAGAAATTGAATGCCAACAGTCATGATGGAGCTTGTTGACAGAAGGTGGTACTGGACAGAGCTACTGGTTTTAATACAACAGAAAAGTATTTAAGTTGTTGCTGCTTTGCACTTTGATTATAACGAGCATTGTTCTAAAAGTGCAATTCAGTAGTTGAAAACTATAAAATAATAGTGCATTATGTTACGAACTAGCAACAAAAGAAACACACCGAGTCATTAATAAAATAGTTCTAACACTTATACATAACTACTTATGATAATAAGAAAAATAAAAGTAAAAATGTTAGAATGTTAGAAGTAAAAATGTTAGATCTTAAACATTAACCCCAAAAACTAAACTCGTAGTGTGCGTGTGGTAAATTCCCAAACTCCAAGTCCAGGAATAGTGCTCAAAGTTCAGTAAGCTGTAAGGTGAAACATGAGCAAAGGCTTCTTCAAAACCACCGTTGACTGAAGACAAAACGTAGATAGAAAATAGAGAGTAATTACGAAATCCAAATGTTCCACAATGGAACCCATATGACACCTCAGTGTCTACTCAGCAGTGACTACTCCACTGCTTTCTTCCGAAGCATCTGCCACCCCAAAAGGCACTCGAATCGTGGCCGTCCACACAAATACCTGTTTCCCACTACAGGTTAACGACAAAGTGGACTGCACTGGATTATTCCAGAAATCCATACATGGATTGTAGGGACAGACACAGTTACTGTTTTTCATCCATCAATAGAGACTAGCAGGCTGGTGTCTCTCTCTCTCCTCCTCTAACTGACTCCGACTGTCTGCTCCAAAAACATCATTACGTCCTTATCTTCTGTTGTCGTCATCACAACACACACACTACTCTATCTTAAAGGGACATTCACCAATAGTAACCTAGTCTGTAACAATTATTACCCAAATTTGCAAGCACATCACCATAATTGTTTAAAAACTTTAAAAGTTAAGTTGACTGTAATGTTTTTCACCATTACCATTTGGTCAGGATAATAAAATAAAAACTTTTAGGCTTGGGTACTTTTTCTTCACCTTATTACATTATTCGAGCATCTCAGATTAACACCATTGGAGCAACTGAATTGTAACTAGCTCTGCAGCTGCATAAGTGATTTAACAAAGCTGCTTCAGTATGTCACCTTGGGTACTGTCAATCTCAAATAAGAACATAAAGTCACCTGCTTACAGAAGCTGCAGACATGACCACATCAGAGCAAATTTTATGTGCAATTCACTTACTGGAACATTTAATGAGTGCCATTTAATCAGCACAATCAGAATTTGTTTGGAGCTTTCTCTCCCCATCACTGTAAATTTGAAATGGTTTTTGCCAAGTTGTGACATCAGAACAGGAGGAATTTTGTGAAAGTGCTGATGCTGTTCTCAGGCCTCCAATACATTTCCCAGTTTTCAGGCCCACAATAACATGCAGCCAAACTCGAGATGTGTAGAATCATTTGTGTGAGGCAGGTACGAAACATTACAGATCAACAGAACATATCTAATATGCTCAAATGCTATCAGGTATAACCTGTTGGAAAGTTCAATTCCAATGGTGTCAACATTCTCAAAAGGGGTTGGAGCAACATGAGGAAGCATCACAATCTTCCGACATCTCTACAGAATAGTTCCTGACTGGAATGTCCCTAAAGTCATTTTGAATACATATCCGTTAGGTAGAGTTTGGTACCAGTTGTAAAACTTACAGCCCATGTGATAGGTACTTTCGTTACTATAATATTTATTCACTCATTTTTTTGTACTTTTGTAATAGTTTTGCATGACTTTCAATTTGGATCTTATGTCCAGACATGCAAGTCCGCTACCACAGTCCATCAGATCCTGGAGCAGGAAGACCTCAGGATGTAGGCATTTACATCTCAGGCACTGACACAGAAAATGGATTTCTCCATTCTCTACTCCAGATAATCCCATCCACTTGCTAAACTCTCAAATGCTCCAACAAAAAGAGAGTTTCCAATTTCAAACTCTGTTTGTGGGCAGCCTTTGGCCACTGATGGCCATAACCCTGTGTTCTAAATCTAACTAAACGATCAAACTTAGACTTAGGCAGTTGTGAAATGCTGCCATTGAAATACAGCAAGACCACAGAATCGGTCTATTATTTCTTTGTTCATCTCAATTGATTTGTTCCACCTCTTAATATTATTTTAATGGATTATCAACATATTACTTTTATGCTTGTCAATATGTATCATTTGCTTCAATAACAAGAACCATGTATAAACCATAAGAAAAACACCTCTAAAATAAAACTGAAATTTGACATGCCCGAGGTGCATTATTCATTTGTAGATTTTCTTTGCTGCTAAGAACCAGGCAACAATTTGGACCTAGGATATTCAGATTTCTACTTTTATCTTTGCACAACCTAGTCACCTCACACTTAGAGTTTACATGACCATCATTCTCATAGAATAGATACATTCCATGAATAGTTAACTAAAAAAGTTAGATTGTATCAAACCCAAAGGCAGGAAGTTGTATAAAAACAGTTGGCAGGTCAGAAAATTGGAACAAATATAAAAAAAGCAAAGGATGTTTAGAAAAATTAATTGGGTAGGAAACAGAGCATGAGATAAAACTAACCAGAAATGTAAATATAGATATTGTCCTTTCATGAGTGGCCAAAGAAATTAGATCTATATTCTTTGGAGTTCAGAAGAATGAGGGCTGATCTTATTGAAACATACAAAAGATTCTGAGGAGGCATGACAGGGTAGATGTCAAGAGGTTTTCACTACTGGGAGAATCTGGAACAAGGGGATATAGTTACAAGATTAGGGGGTGGTCATTTAAAACTGAGGTGTCTAGGAACAACTTCTAAGCAGAGTGTGGTGAATCTCTGTAATTCTCTATCCCAGAGAATTGTAGACAGTACATCACTAAGGGTATTTAAAAGAGGAAATAGATATATTTTGGAAGATCAGGGAACTAAGAGCTATGGGGAACTGGCACAGAAAAGGAGATGAGGCTTGGGACAGTTCAGCCATGATTATATTGAATGATGGGGCAGCTCAAGGAGCCAAATGGCCTACTCCTGCTCCTATTTTCTTATGTTCTATGTAATTAGAGTTTCTATTGACATTTTAAAAAGAGTTAACAAAACAAGCAATAGATCTAAACAAACTGATTCTCAGGAATAACAACAGAAAATAGGAAGATGGAAGACAAATTAAACAAGTATTTTGATTCAGTTTTCACTACAGAGGGTACAACATCCCAGAACTGGCTACAAATCAGGAAATTTACCACCACCAAGTGCAGGCTAACAAGTTTCTGGTCCTGATGGACTTCATCCTACAGTTCTAGCAGATGTGGCTAGAGACTAGTGTCAATTTTCTAAAATTCCATAGATCCTGGTAAGGTTGCATTAGATTGGAAATGACCAGCTAAGGTTTTTATTTAGAGGACAAGTGAGGCACAAAGCAGGAAAATACATGGCACTTAGCTTAGTGTTTGTCATTAGCAAAATTTTAGAAGCCAATTTCAAAGAGGTTTTAGCAGGGCACTTAGTCAAAAAGTCAAGGTAATCAGGCAGAGCCAACATAGTTATGTGAAAGGGAAGTCATGTTTGACCAATTTATTAGAATTCTTTGAAGTAACACACTGTGGATAAAGTAGAAATCAGTGGATGTACTACATTTTGATTTTCAGAAGGCATTTAATAAGGTGCCACATCATAGGTTATTGAAGGAAACGAAAGCTCATGCTGTAGGAAGTAATATAGCTGGCCAATCTTCTACCCACAACAAAAACAGGAAATAGTGGGGTTTTTCTGTTGGTAAGATGTAATGAATTGTGCTGAAGTAACAAATTTATGTAAACGATTTGGATGAAGGCACTGGAAGTATGTTTGATAAATTTGCTGATGACATGAAATTTGGTGGGAAAGCAAGTTGTGAAGAGGACATGAAGAGGCTCAAAGGCATATGGATAGTTTAAGTGAGTGGAAAAAGATATGGCAAATGAAGTGTAATGTGGGAAAGTTGCCCATTTTGGCAGGAAAAACAAAATAAAGTTACCTAAATGGTACGAGATGTGGAGCTCTGAGAGGCAGAGGGTGTCTTATTGCATGATTCACGAAAGACTGGTATATAGGTACAGCACATAACCAGGAAAGTTAATGGAATGTTATCATTTATTGGGAGGAGAATTGAATACAAAAGTAGGGAGTTTAGCTGCAGTTGTGAGACTGTAAAATATTGGTCTTCTTAAAGGTTGACTGATACCTGGAATGGGTGGGTTGTCTTATGAGGAAAGGTTGGACAGCCTAGGCTTGTATCCACTGGAGTTTAGAAAAGTGAGAGGCAACTTAATTGTGACACAAAAGGTCCTAGGGGATCTTGACAGGACAGATGTGGAAAAGGGATGTTTTAGTTGGAGAACCTAGAACTTGCTGAGCAATGGGTGTTTTCCAACTTAAGACAGAAGACAGTGATTTTTTTTTGTCAAAGGGTCAGCCTTTGAAAATCTCTTCCTTAAAAGGGTGGTGGAAGCAGTGTATTTGAATATATCTTAGAGAATTAGATAGATTCTTGATAAACAAGGGATGAAATGTTAATGCCAGTGCCTAGGATTGTAGAGCTAAGGTTACAATCAGATTAGTCATGATCTTATTGAATAACAGAGCACACTCAATGGGGTGCTGGTCTACTCCTGCTCTCTATTGGTAGGTTTATACGTATGCATCAGATTATGAAGTTAACATCAAACTCTTATAAAGTTAACCTTTCATTTTAACAACTCAACGCAATTCAGAAGAAGCTTTCAAGAGGGAAAAGTCTGATCAATTGTTTCAAACTGCTGGGAACCACCTATATTGTTAATGAATAAGATTTAATGCACTTTAAATATTGGGTTCCAAGTGAAGTTTATAATTAAGTGGCACTGTACTCTAATAGACAGATTAAGTAAACAAAAAAAACACCTTGTTTGTGCCTGGTGCAGAATACACAACACTTGTGACTCTAAACTTATTTTCTTATGCATGTTAGGCATGTGTCTTTAACTGCCAGATGAAGTGCATGGGAAACCCTCAAATGAAACTTGCTCCATCACCCCGATTCTCATCTGACATCTAGGGTTTGAGATAGAGTTCTTTTATTGCACTGCTGACATTCAATGCTGTGCTGCTACATAGACAGCAGAGCGCACCAAAGATTAAACAATTTAAATTAGACTGATACACAGACATAAATACCTGTCAACTATAGGCTTGCATGCAATATTTCTGTAGGCAAGTCTTTTAATAGTGTATTGCAAAGGATGATTCTATTGGAATTTTCTCTCGTTCCTCAGAAGCACTTACCTCAAGAAAGCCCAAGAGAAAATCTAGAACAGTAAGATTTGCTAAATAATTCAGATAAACTGGAGTGATCTGGGTGAGGACAACTTCCCCATGGAATTATATGGGAACCAATATTACATTTTTATGAATGATGTTAGGAAATTGAACATGTTCTGAATCTACGTGCTATTATCAGGTCTGTACTACACATTCTACAAATCCACATGTTGGAATCATCTCTCAACTTAACATGTTCCAGACCTATATGTTATAATCATATCTGAAATAAACATTCAGAATCTACACATTATAATTATGTTGGAATTCAACATACTTAGAAGGTACATGTATTCATATTCAAACTGAAAACATGTTCTGAACCACATAGTCATGCCTGAACTTATCCTCAAATGCACATATTACAATGATCTAAACTTAACATAATCCAACTTTACATGTTACAGTCACTACTCTGCATATTTAGTTCAGGTACAAGGATAATAATATGTTCACTTCAGTTATGATTAAAACATGTAGATTTGATGCACACTCCATTCAAACATGATTTTAATGTGTAGAGTTGGAGCATGCTCTTGGTGCCATTGATAAAAATATTATATTGGTTCCCAGGTAGTGCCATGTTGAAATTGTCCTCACCCAGATTACTCAAATTTCTGAATTAGTTAGCAAGTCTTACACTTCTGGATTCTGTTACAGGACACATCAAGGTAAGTGCCTCTCTGAGATGGGATTACATTGTAATGGAATCATCCTTTGCAATGCATTATTTGAAACTGGATTCGATGCTGCCAATTGATCAGGGATGCTGAAAAAGTGAAATTCACAATATTACTACTGCTACCCTGTTGGTGCTGCATTTATCTAATAGAGCAGGTTTGTCTGGCCCACCAAAAGAAAAAGTTACTGCAAACTACAGACACCTTCCTCCATTTCAGGTCAGAGAGACCTGGAGCAGCTGAATCCATCACTGATCATCATCTGTGATCTTCTGACCACCCACTTTTCAGCAAGGAAGATCCCTCGCCACAGCACTTTGCAGAGACACACCACTATTTTCCAATGTTCCTGACACAGCTAATTCTCTTTACCAGAGCAGGACACTCAGCACCAAGGTTTACATAGCTCATTGGACAGGTCACCCTCACTGTATCAAGTCTCAGAGTAATATATTGGTTGTGTAAACAAAGTCAAGCACTCTTATCAGTTGTTAATTACTTTATCATGGTGATTGCAAAGTATCATTTCCGAGCAAATTTACCCTTTCAACTTTGAAAAGGCTCATTTTCCTTTCTTCTTTCAGTTCCTGTTTTTGTGTCTGGGGTTGTGCCAAAATCCTCAGAAAGGATACAATGTTTCACTGAGCAAATACCAATGCACAAGATATATGGATCCATTGGTGTATCTCAAATTTCATTACAAAGTCCCACCACGGCAAATTATTACCAATTTTCTCAAATATCAGTTTCTGGGCAAGTTGTTTCAGATTATTTCAATTCCTTCATTTATGTCCTAAAGGCCCTCTTGCACAGATGGATCTTACCCTGAGATTTATCAAATCCTTCTTTACAGTGTTCTTTACCTGTTGATCAATATGTATACTTAATGAAACCCTCACACAAATCTGTATAGTAGTTACACAGGCAAAACAAAAATTTAGCAGGGTGTCAAGTTGTGCCGTTGGTATGCTTTGTGAATAGTACTAATGCAATATTCTCCTCTATTTCCATATGCTGCTTATACTAGAGTATGCCAGCCTGGAGTTACTGTCATGATACAATTCTGTTCTGCCTTATCCCAACCTAGCTCCATCCTATAGGCAGACAAAGGGAACCCATGTCTGAGTGCATCCAGTCAGATCAGGAGCCACCCTGACATTCCCAATGTTCTTCTAATGTATCATATTCTTTCCTTAAAGGATCCCAATATTTTCTACCTTAAATATGGGATTTGGTTTATCCTCATTAATCAAGACTAATCTGCTGATTGATAGTTTTACATCAAATACACATTCATATACATCTTTACCAATTCCTGATCTGTCACACAGTTCAATTAGATGGCATATCAAAAAGATGATGGTCCAGTATCTGTGTGGGAATGTTCTTACTTGAAAGAGATCAAAACATGCTTGTTGCAACAACCATGACCAACATAAAATGCACAAATCATTTTTGGTTGCTTCGTTAGAAGCATTTCTTTCCTGCTCAATCAGTTGATGGTTTTGCAATAATATCCTTCTGCTGTAATTTAACTTTCTGATAATTGCTCCAGTTTGCTCTCATTAGATTATTTCCAAATACCCCACAACTGATTCCCTCTGGGACACGGTCATGAGGTGCAGACATATTCCTACCCATTGAGTGGGAATATATCTGCAGCCAATGACCTTGTCCCACCCCAACACATGGCATAGTACAGCACAGGGCTTTTCCTGGTGACAAGAATGATTCTAATGTTCACTGCCACTCAGGATCTATCAAAACATTTAAACTAACAATTAAATACTGAATAAAAAACATTAGTTATCTATCCCCAGGAAGCCCATTTCTCCCATTGATTTCAATAAGCTTGCTGTACTCCCAGTGATCACTTGCAATTGCCCATTTCTCATCTTTAAACAACCTCAACTTCTTTGTAAGTTCTCTCCCCTCTTCCCCCCACCCCACCGATGTCCACTGCTGTCTCACCTATTGAATGTTGTACTTGCCTCACTGAAGTCCAAGGTAAATGAAATGGGCATCGTTAGGCTAACTACCTGCATCTTGCTTCCCTTATCCTGATATTGTCCACTCAATCCCTTGTTATCACCAGTATCTTTGTTTTCCCCCACAGCCAATCCTCCCTTCACACTGCTGAAAATAAAAACAACTGCAAATACTACAAACTTGAAATAAAAGCAAACTGTTACAAGTATTTAGCAGGTCAGGCAGCATCTTTGGAGAGACATGTATCAATGCTTCAGATCAACAAAAGTTTCAAAACTGATGAAGGGTCACTGACCTGAAATGGTTCTTCCTCTACACTTGCTGCCTGACCTGCTGGGTACTTTTGGCACGTACTGTTTTTATTGTCCACTGAGAATATGAAAATCCTTCCTCAAGTCTCCCACTACAGTGTGTGCTGCTATCCTATTTGATCTCAAGACACCTCTTCCTCATTCATTCCAATTCGTTAACATACAGTACATGTCCACCGAGTATTCGCGAGCCTAAGAGACCCAAAGGTTGGGATACCTGCAAATATAACACCCTTTCCATTATTCTCCTAACCACCGATGGTCACTGATCCTCATCTACATCTGCCGTACATTTTCCTAAACATTTTTGCTCTTTTCTCACCACCACCACCCCGTGTTCCACTGCTCTGCGTTAATCTAAAAGTGGCTTTTAAGTCTTCATTTGCCCTTTCGGTCTCAACCCATACAGATCATGCGTCGCGCCGGGCAGAAGATAACGTTAGTTCTGGGCATGCACACACCCCTCACTGTGCCCACGGTGCAGCCAATGACTCCATCTCACGCCTCTCCTTCACTTACCCAGTCATCACTCCATCCTTCTCTCTTACTACCCTCTTCAAACGCCCAATCTTTTCCCCTCGCTCTGACGTTTCGATTTTATGACCCGAGCAGACAGCTGCTTCACTCAGGTGTACAGGTGGACCCCCCACACCCAGGAATCTGCTGCTCGCACCATGTCCCAGCCCCCGCCTAATCCAATTTTGGCCAATCCTTCTCTTGGGGAAAGTTTCCTCACACGGTATTCCCCGACCCATTCCACCACACTCTCCCCACGACGGGCTCCCCATTCATCGGCGGCCAGATCTGTACATTGGGTCGTGAAGTGATCACTTCCCATATCTCAATGGGTACCGCACGTCCCGCATGGCTTTGAACAGAGAATACATAGCTGAGTCCCTGTCAGAGGTTTTTTTCAACGAAATATCCATTCATTGACTCCAAACAATCCGTTTCAACAGTATTTTTGCAACAGATTTACACTCACCACGCAACTAATTGGTAGCCGTATCAATAGAGGGAAGTGGCTCGTTGATTCATACCGATTATCAGGCCATCCAGCAGATTCTACTGGAAGCGCCCCAACACTCCCAATCTATTTACTATTTGCTCGAAGTTACGGGACTTCAGTGATGGATGATTAAGTTGCATCAAGGGGCTTCACGCCTCTACAACGTGATTGATCCGGAGACCTATCCTTATAGTCCTTGAGATGTACTCAGATACCATCTGGTTGCCTTTCCAGGGCTCAGTCCGCTTCAACCATGGAGAGCCGACCGTCGGGTCATTCATCAGTGAGCAGCTTTATCCCAAAATGCACCAACACCAGCGCAGCTATTCAACATTTTCCCATATTAATGGACAATTAATTCCAGCAATTAAACATTTGAGTGTTTCCATTTTTGTTGTCCTCATTCCCCAAACGAATTATTGCAAATAATGAAAATGTTCTGGTTTGTTAGTGCCGTGTTATATCGTAAAATTCAAGTCAGAATTATATTTGGACATTGCTTTTACATTTAGAAGTATGTTTATCAAATGTCACATTCATTTTATTATATGACAATCATAAGCAATATAATTGAGCATTTGCCAGCCTGGAAGAATCAAACAGACCACAGGAGAGATGAAGAATTGTAATAGCATCAACAAAGGTTTAGAGAAATGCCTTTGGACTTTATAGAACAGACATGAAAAATGATAGATTGAAGTTAATAATTAAATTTAATAGAGATGACAGCTAGCCAAAGGCAGCAAAAGAACAGACTATCAAAGATAGACTGGTCCTTTTGTAGGTTTTTTTATAAAGTCGAAATTAAAATCTATTCAAAATGACACCATTGTTTGATATTCCTACACTAAATTCATCCAGAATTTTATTTAATCAAATTTATTGCAATAATTGATTTCTATCTTCCCATTTCTAAGTCAAAGAGTCTGGTCAAACTTGAGTTATTTAAATTGATTCATATGAATATCAGATCAATGAAAGAAACCACAAGCTTTCTTTTTTAACCCTTGGAAAGCCAGCAGGGAGAGAGAATTCCACTTTCCTCCTGCTGGCTTGTGTTTTTATAACTTTTCAGAGACAAACTATAGTTCATACTAAACAACAGCAAAACCCATTATTATTCAGGTTTGGAACAAAAAGAACAATTCATCATTGTACATATTTAAGAATAACAGCAGTTTCATAATTTTGCAGTCCATTCTTTATAGCCAATTTAAGTATCTGGAAATAATGAAGGTTTTTTATGGACTGTCATTAAACATATTTCAAGTTATTCATCCATCCCACAGTTTTGATGCATGCAGATATAAGACAGATAAATACAATCATTTGAGACTCTTGCTTATAAATTTATCACCCATTTGGTTGTATTGATTGCACTATAGTAGCAACAGTTCTATTGTGACTCAATAATTCTTTCAAATCATTTCAATGGAATAAATTTCAGAAGCAGAATATCCTCAAAGTACTGACATTACTACATAGCACATTTAGTGTAATTGACCGGGAACACATTTTAGGCATCTATGTGTGTATCTGAATTCAAATGCAATTTTTAAACTTTTGATCAATGAAGAACACTATTACTTTTTATGATTCAAAGTACAATAGATTAGATCTCAGACTTTAAACACATGCGGGAGATCGGTTCATCTTGACAATGATACTTAATTCAATTGCATGGTATTTCGGTTTAGCATGTTTTAATTCTATATGGGACTTTTAATTAGGACTCCACAACAACATAATTTATGGAAAACATTGATCTGCAAATTATAGCAGATTGTGAGATGCAATGAATCCTGCTAAAACCAATCTCCCATACCTTAAAGGTCTTTCTGTATAAAAGTACTTTTTTTCCTTTATATAAAAAGATCTAATAAACAGATACTGAGAAATGGGTAAGTAATTGGAGACTGGAATTGAGCAGTTAGATTTTAGGTATTATAGTTTACAAAGCCTAATTTTATAACATTTGCTTCCAAGCTGTGGATTGTAATAAAATTTAAAATGTCATTCAGTTAATTACTTATACAGATATAAACCATAACTACTAGCAGCAGCTTCTTCACACACATTTGAATATAGAAATCTAGAAGTTAGTATCTCTGCTCTCCCATAGACTGCAATGTGCTAGTCTCTTCTCGTGGAATTAGTGAACCGGCAGGAATTTTAACTTCTCACAAACTATTTTCACTGGAGACACAATGTCTGAAATGATATGCCTTGTTGTGTATTATGTAACTTGAGTCATAACTTTTGGTTAACAAATCTCCCTGGGTTCTAAAAGCATATTTTCTATATTTTTTAAAGTGATGAAAGTCAATATGTTTATAAAGCCTTTTAAACAGTAAAAATTAATGTGCACTTTACTTTTAAAAGTTTGTTTATATTTTCTCTTTTGCCTTAAATCTCATATGTATCCTCCAATTATTTTGCTCTCAGTAAAATGTTTAATATGTTAATTTGAAAATCACATTGTTTACTTCCTGATTTGTTGTCTGTTAGAATACTTCAATGTCATTACATTTTCTATCAATTTAAAAACATTTCTGTTTCTTGATGTCAGGGATTCCCTGGAATGAACAGCAACTGATATTGGGGAAAGTAATTCCAGACTGCAGAGATAGACCTTTGTGGGCAGGCCTCCCTGACGTCACATCATCCTGTTTACAAAATCCCAGTCAATATATCTGAGAAAGAATGCTCAGGAGGAGTAGCATTTAGGATGTTTAGGCCTGAAACAAAAATCCTCCTTTTAGCAGCTGTTCCTGCACCTTATATAGTGAGCTTTTACTTTCACTCACTGTTTCAAGCCTACAACTCATATAATCAGTTGTCTGCATTACTTCTAGTTGTATCCAAGTTTACGATACCTAGCCAACCTCAACTGATTTTAAATACAAGCCCCAATCATCTAAATAAAGGCATATAATCTGGCTCTTCTAAAGTCACACTTATTGACCTTCTCAATTCAGTTTTATTGAAATACAATTCACATGAGACAATGTATTGTAAACCTAATTATAGGTTCTGTCTCCAGAAATTTGCATTCAAAACTCAATAAAATTACAGATCTAGCAACTTTTTCCCATGTAAATATCGGAACCAACACATTTTATTCAGAATCAGATTCTTCGATAAATTAATATATTTGGATGCAAATCTTTCTTGATGGATTTCCTGTAATATCATTTATGCTGAGTTGTAAAGTATTCTCAGCTCCAAGCAGAGTTAGAGACATTTCCCATGTTCCAAAGGGGTTTCACCTTTACTTGCCCTCTCAAAGTTCTCTATCCGAATGTCTCTTTTGCCTTTGGCCACTTATTCTTCTCCCCACCACCTCCTGCACAACAGACTCCTGCTCATTACTCTGGACTTTCATTTGCAAATAGATCTCTGCACTAAAAATTTTGTCATGTCTGCTTAATTTCTTTACCTGAAACAAATATGACTAATGATAAATTCTATAATTGATTATTTGTGGATAAAAGCCATGCAGGTGACCCCTGTGATATGGGGGGGGGGGGGGAGGGCTGCATCTGAGAAAACAGTCTGTAGCACAATTTTCCCTAACACAAAGCCACTTCATCTGCCTCTACCACTTCCTCTGGCAAATAAAAAAAATATGCAGGTACAATAACAACATGTAAAAGACACTTAGACAGGTACATGGACAGGATAGATTTAGAGAGATATGGGCCAAACGTGGGCAAATGGGACTAGCTTAGATGGACATCTGAGTTGGCATGGATGAATTGGCTCGAAGGGTCTGTTTCCATGCTGTATTGCTCCATGGGTCTATGGGTCTCACCCTAAAAGTGTCCTTGTCTCTACCCTTCATAATCCGTACCCTTAATTGTTGTAGAAGTCAGGTTAGCACATATTCAGACTGTCTGTACCAAAATAGTTATTAAAATTGTCCCAAATGTAGTGCATCCATTTTTACTTGAACTAAAAATTGTACATTTTATTGTACAGTACAATATAAATGCAATTCTTGCTATGTGACAAGATGTTCCAATCAAATGACAGTTGCATATATCTGCACTTTCTTCCTGTGCACTCTTTACTCTCTAGTGCTTGGAGCAACTTTTTTGATTTGCATTTTCCCCTCACCATCTTTCCCTCGGTGCCAATTTCTATTGCTCTGCATTTTCTATGCTAAATATGTTCACCCTTTCCTTCTTTCTGCAGCTGATGCAATATTGCCTCTGATTGGTGCCTGTTTCTATCACTCTTTTCTGCAGTTTCTGCCAACTGATCTCTCTTCAGTCTGGCTTTCTGTTTATTCCCTTATGTCAATTATCTTGTTATCTTCTGTTCAGCTGCTGTCTCTCTGTATCTGTTCAGCCTTTGCCTGTCTCTTAATTTTACTCATCTCTACCACCACTGAGTGAATTGAAGTTAAAAGCGAAATAGGAAGTCATCTCAATTGCTCTAAATTTCTTGACTACGTTCAGTATAGTATTATTTACAATTACTTGATGGTATTTTTTCCCTCGCTATCAAAACAGAGAAGCTGATGTTTCCACACATTTCTACCTCCATGCTGAAACATAAACTCTCTTTCATAGATTTGCCCCTTTGTGTAATCTGCTTAACATGCATCAAGTCTATTATGAACTTGCAATATTTGCTAAATTGGTCCAGTAGTTCTGAAGCATCCAACTTCCTGAATTTACAACCTCAAAGTGGTCTTGGGATTGGGAAATAAAAGAACAACTTACCAAAATCAACAAGAGCAGGTAAAAATGAGAAATGTTTGTACCTGGTGATGCTGAAGGAATGGGAACTGCCTCTGTGAATGACTTTTTGGAGTAATTCTGGATGCCTATGACCAAGAGGAAGTTCTGTTGTTCCCCACCCACACACTGGACCATCTATGGTTATTCTGATGGAGGGGCAAGAAAATAACCAGGAGCACAAGCTGGCCATTTGACCCTACAAGTCTGCTCTGAAAGCCATTAAGATCATTGCTGCTCCTCTACCTCAATGTTATTTTCCTGCAATATCACCACATCTCTTGACTCCCTTAACATTCTGAATTATATCGATATCTTTTTTCAATGAACTCAAAACTGAACAGTCATTGCCCTTTGGGTAGAGAATTGTAAAGATTTACCACCCTCTGCTTGAAGAAGTTTCTTCTCATCTCAGTCTAACTGGCCTTACTCTGATACTGCAACCTCCTTAGCCAAGTGAATCAAGCCTGTCAAGCCCTGTAAAAACTCTTAAGTTTTATTCAGATCTTTTCTCATTCTGCTGACCTTGAGAATGAAAGCCCGGTCTACTCAATCTCTTTCATTCAGCAGACCCATCATTCTTGCAACCAATCTAGTGAATCCTCCTGCAGCAGCGCCCCCCCCCACCCCCGGCAGTATATCCTATCTCAGGTGAAGAGATCAATATTGTATGTAATACTCCAGCTGCAGTTTCACCAAAGCTCTATACAATTCCTGTAAGACATCTTTACTCTTGTAGTCAAATCCTCTTTCAACAATGGCCATCATACCCCTTGCCTTCCTGATCACTTTTGATTCTGAAGGATGGGGATACAGCAGACTCAAAGGATCTTTGTCAGATGCATATTAGAAAGGTTTGCTTCATCTTTGAGGCAATTAAAGAAGTTCTGTGCCCCACCTGAATGAGGTCATGCAGCCATCATAATCCACTGACAATTTTCTTTCCACAGTGTAGCTCTGAAGGTGACTAAATTCAGCCAAGGGATTTGTCTAAAATATCAAGCAGCATGTAGTATGCACATGCGTTCTTCAAGCTACTGACACATTTACAGAAGAACAGAGGAAATCGATTCAGTTTGACATAAGGAGAGATTGAGCCATCTGTTTTAAAAGGGTATCTGGCTTTCTCAATGAATGGCAGCTCATTGCTTTCTGAGCCTGACAGCCAATCACTCACTTTCCTCGACAAAAAGGACTTCCACCCGCTGAACGTACAGAGGATGGTGCACATTAACACAAACTATGCTGAATGGTATCGTGATGCTTTCATGTTTTGGGAACTGAACATATTGGAAAGTAGGAGTAGGTGCCACCATTCACTAAAATCATGGCTGATCTTTTACCTCAGCTCTACCTTTCTGTACTAACCCCACATCCCTTGATTCTCTTAACTTCTAAAATCAAGTTCTTTCTTGAGTATACCATATGTCTGAGTCTCCACAGATATAATGGGTACAGAATTTCAAAAGTTCACTAAGTTCTGGGTGAAGAAATTACTTCTCTATTCAGCCTTAAATAGCTGACCCCTTATTTGGAGACTGTAACCCATTTTTCTTGAAAACTCAGCCAACATCCCAATCACCTATGATTGCATTTATGCAAGAATTTACGTGTTTCAATAAGATGACCTGTTGTTCTTCTAAACTGCAGAGAGTATATTCCCACTGCTTAATCTAAAGAAAATCAAGCCAATGGATGTTTTGTGGATAACAACATCTATCCCCCAGGAGAATCATAACTACACTCACACTAACCCAAACAACAGAATAAGGGACTAAGAGAAGGTGCATGCTTCTCTGTAATGTAATCAAAAGGGCTATTGGATAGTTAAATGTGCTTTCACTGTTCCAGTAAATCAAACTATGAACATCCACAGAACAGAAACATATAAAATTTAAAAAGATTGTGTTTGGGTTAAACAAGATAAGCCCTTGTTAGTTATTACAGCTTATTTTAAAATTAACACCAGTAATTTTTTTGTGTAAAAATGCATACAAGGGATTTTGTTAAAAACAGCTTATACATTGCAATAGAAGAAATAAGTTTTTTGAATGCTAGTTTACATATATTTGCAAAAATGAAGAACTATTGTTAATTTATACAATGCATTTATTCATTTGTGCCTATTATATTTAAGAACTGTTTCACTTAGGAAGCACTTTATATAACAAGATGTTGTAGAACTATCTATATTATGTTAATGTGCTGAAATTCATTTCTACAAATATTAATGATAGATTCCTTTAGGAAAGTCAGGTCTTTTAACATTCATTAAATCCAAATTTCGTTCAGAACTATCCATTGGAGTTTAGGGTACAATTATTTATTTCTACTATAATGCCACTTACAGAACAAGCAAGATCTATTATACCTCTTGACTATAATATTCCATCTGTATGCATATGAAATAAACAATTTCATCATAAAATACCATAACCTAATAGGAAAATTTATACTGGAACAAAGAAACAAATCTGAAAGCCCAGATATCCATTTTAACCTTTATATAATCAGATCTAATCTAATAAAAATCCACTGCAAGTTAAAATCTAGCTTGTTTGAAATATATATTAATTCAACCAAAACATTTAATAAGATTAAAAAGTTTTCAAATGATTATGATAATTTCTGCAAATGGTTAATCAAATATCTACATTATGCAAACCATTTGCTATTAACTATATTCTACTGTAATTAAAATATTGCATGGACTGCACAAAACCATTATCGTTTCGACTTTGCTGTCACTTGCCACTATTCCTCCAATGGGAAATACTTTCCTCACAATACTAACCACTCGGGGCGGCAATGCAGCACAGAAGACTGGAGCATAATAAAAGTTAAGAGTTAGCTCAGACTGTCCTTCTGCAATCTCAAATAGCTATTTTCCCAAGGCCAAAAACCAGCTTATCTTACCAAGTAGTTTATCAGCAAGAGCATGTTTGGAGGGGTAGATAAGTGCACCAAAGAAATATATAGATTATGAACTGGTGAAACATTTATATATCTGGCTATCAATGTTTAATCGCTTAATATACTGAAAACAACACAGGATCAAGTAGTGTTCGAGTATTCTCATTCACAACCTTTCTGTGTGAATCTTGGAATTGATTAGCTGTGGTGCAGTTTACACATTAGCAACTGAAAATGTTAAAAAATCTTCGTGCAGAATCTGAAATAATAATAAAAAAGCAACCGCTGGCACTGATGTGTGATTTTAAACAGCTAAGTGTTGCTAGGGTTTGAAAAAGAAACATTATTTCAGAGAGCCTGTAGCGTCTGTTTTGCTGCAAGCTTAGTGGCTTCTCTCATATACTTGCTCTGCTTCCTAAAAGGAAGCAATAACAAATCCTACATAAATCCCTAAGAGTTTTTCATTAGATTTATTTTGCTTGAGAGCTTATACGTTTCCTGGATGATTCCCTTTGAATACTCATGTAAGCTCATAGTTTAAATCCATGATAACCAACTTCCATAAACTAATAACTCTGCTATACTCAGTTTACAAATCAGCAATCAGCAAGAGACTCCAAACATCTGTCCATTTAATTATTGGCTAGACACTCTTATGACAGTCCCTTTTAATGTCACTGATTACAACAGCAATTGATTATCAAATATCTTACTGATCATCCCCAGCAATTATTGCCTGTGACATGCAGAAGATCAGGTGCAAAGCATTATGAATGTAATTAAGTTCAGAATTTTCTACTGCCTTTTGTAGGAATGGTACGTTCATCCTTAGTATTCTGCTGAATGAGCTCCCTAATGTTGTGCATGCTAGAGATATAATTTCTATTCTTTTGGATTTACATTTCCTCCTTTTCTTATTTTGCTCATCTGCCAAGAACTAGAGGGCAACTTTACAGAAGTAGGAACTACTCAAGCAAAGGTCATTAGTGGTTCAGAAGAGCCAATGCAATTTAGAAACTATTGGCTCAATTGTTAATAATACTCAAACTTCTCCAACAGGACCATTGTAATTATGAAAGTGCTCCTGCTTAAATGCAGATATACCACCTTAGTGAGTGATCACTCAGTCTTCTGCATTAATATCTCTGGTGTTTTCTTTGAGAACCACTCAACCACATTTAAAACAAAAGAGGAAAAAAAAACAAACATTTCAAAATACAATGACCTATTGTGCATATTGGGTGCCTAAAAATACGAGTATTGCCTAGCAAAAATTCTGAATAATAACATTAAAAATTACAATTGCACTAAACATAATTAATCAATGTATATTCTGACGTACTTTGATAGATTCTGCTATATTATCTAAGGTGCCAAATTGCATGGCTGTTTGGATCCTTTGCTCACCAATTAATTGTGCTTTTATTGTTAATTGAGTGTGATAATTTTAAAGACAAAATGGATCAATTTAAGAATTAGCTGTGACAATAAAATCCATACAGCCACAACCTAATAAAATAACTGGACATTGTTCAGTTTATAAACAGATTGCATGCAGAAGTATTTTCAAATATACTACCTTAATTTTACATCGGCATAACTAACAGGTCAATGGAATACAAAATTGCGAAAGATACACAAAGTATGTAGCCACGCAGAGTACACACCCACTGCGATTTACTGTAACAAATCAATCTTCCTGTCACAACTGCAGAGGACAGATAGCCCTGCTAGTGTTAAATTCTTCACATCTGATTTTCTTGGTAGTTTTATTTGAGTGGACCACAGCACAAGATCATCATTTTAATACTTTTTCCACAGCACAAAATCATTGTAGACTCAAGTTAGCTCTCTAACAAGCAAGATTTGGATAGAAAAGATGTCCTTGACTGAAGCAGAGAATAAAAGAGTTTCCCCTTCATTCCCGTATGGTACGAAAGGAGAGCTCCTGTTAAAGCACACCTGGCTCCTAAACACTCAGTTTATCCACTTTTGATTATAATTGCCAAATAAATTAGAATATTCCTCATCGGTAATAACACAGGAGGAAAATGTAAGCAAAAATAATTTTGACAAAGAAGATAAGGTTTTGAGGCGAGTTCCTTGAGTGTGTGCATGGTGTGTTGGGGAAGGGGCTAGTGGGGGTGGCGGAAGGGGTTGGTGGGAGATGGGGTTGGTGAGGGGAAGGAGTTGGTTGGGGGTGGGAGAAGGGGTTGGTGGGGGTGGGGGGGAGGGGAAGGGGTTGGTGGGGGTGGGGGGGGAGGGGAAGGGGTTGGTAGGGGTGGGGGAAGGGTGGGGGGAGGGGAAGGGGTTGGTGGGGGTGGGGCTTATTTGTGAGGATGGAACACGCAGTGGGAGCACCTGCAGACACTCAGAGATTTGCTTGGCCGCTTAGGCCACGGTCAGACCGTGTGACTGTTGGAGATACATCAGGTGGAAAGTCTGCTGCCCGAGGTAGTGGAAAAACATGACCATTGGCGGAGAGCCGGTAAGAGGGAACGAGAGGGTTTGAGCTTGGGGAGAAGTTTGGGGGGGGGGGGTGAGGTGGTGATTAGATGGGGAGTTTGGTGATGGCGGCATGGAGGGAGCAGTTTGGGGCTTTGGGTAGGCGGTAAATCAGTTACAGACACTGATACTTCTCGTAGCCCAACACGGTAAAGGCACATACCGCCTGGATTCAACCTTTCTTACTTGCTTTCCTTCACTGGCTTCCCCAAGGCCGAGGAGACACGGCCTCCGGTTGTTAAAAACAAACTCAACGGTGAACTGAAGGCGCGAAGTTACACTGTGTTTCATTGCTAAACGTACCTCCTGCGAGTGAATTATCCGCCCGCTCCTCGACTGCCTCCATCAAAGCCATAAGTGTGTGGTTCCGAGGCAGGCGCACAGTTAGAACGGAGACCCGTACAGTACAGACCCTTCGGCTCATAATGTCTGTGCTGACCATCTCCCTACCCATGGTCTATATCCGTCTGTTCAAGCGTCTGACTAAATGCTTCTTAAATGTTGCCTTTGTATCTGCTTCAACCACTTCCCCTGGCAGTGTGTTCCAGGTACCTATCATCTGTGTGAAAAGAAAACTTGCCTCGCACATATCCTTTTTAATTTTCTACTTCTCACCTTAAATCTATGTCCTGTAGTATTTGATATTTCCACCCTGGGGGAAAAAGACTGACAACACGCATATTTTATAGATTTTTATTAGGTCTCCTCTGGGCCTCGATTGCTTCAGAGAAAACAATCCAAGTTTGTCCAATCTCATATAACTGGTTATTCCAACAGTACCCAGTAGAAACAAACGTGGAGGCCTGCATTTTCACCGCACCTCACAACAGGCTCTCCATTCATCCTTCCCAACACAGATCTCACCTACAGACTTTATCTCCAAATAGAGATTGTGTGTGGATTTTTAGGAAGTTCTGTCCAGTTTTTTTTTTCTCTTCATCCTGTTAAATGTGTAAATTTTCTTTCTACCTGTGCTTGTGTGGCCTGATAGATCTGCCACAAGTAGATTGGTAAGGATGAGGTTGGGTAGGTTCATTCGTCATCTTGGTTTATTCACTACCTACTGTGGACTCAGTCCAGTACCTCTATCATTCAAGAATCAGATATCTTGGTCGGTGCACAGTGAACAACACACAAAAAGTGCTGGAGGAACTCAGCAGGTCAGGCAGCATCTATGGAGGGAAATAAACAGTCGATGTTTCAGGCTGAGACCCTTCATCAGGACTGGAAAGGAAGAGGGCAGAAGCCAGAATAAGAAGGTTGGGGAAGTGGCACATGCAGGCAGGTGACAGGCGAGTCCAGGTGAGAGGGGGAAGGTAGGTAGGTGGGTGGGAGAGGGGGGAAGATGTAAGAAGCTGAGAAGTGTTACGTAGAAGGGCCAAAGGGCTGAAGAAGAAGGAATCCAATAGGAGAGGGCAGTGGACCATGGAATAAAGGATGGAGGAGGGGAGATGGGCAGGTCATCAAGGCGGGGGAAGGGAGCCATAGGAATAAGGAAGACAAAGGGGTTGGGGGGGGGAGAAAAAGGGAGGGATTACCAGAAGTTAGAGAAATCGATGTTGAGGCCATCAGGTTGGAGATTCCCAAGGTGGAATACGAGGTGTTGTTCCACCAACCTGTGTCTGGCCTCAACGTGCCAGTAGAGGAGGCCATGGATAGATATTTCAGTATGGGAGTGGGATGTGGAATTGAAGTGGGATGTCCTGGCTGTAGCGGCGGATGGAGTGAAGGCGCTTGACGAAGCGGTCACCCAATCTGCGCCAAGTCTCACTGATGGACAGGAGGCCACACTGAATGCAATAAATGACACCCTTGGACTACAGGTGAAGCGCTGCCTCACCTGGAAGGATTGTCTGGGGCCCTGAGTGGTGGTGAGGGAGGAGGTCTAGGGACAAGTGTAACACTTGGTGCAGTTGCAGACATATATGCCGGGGGTTATCAGTGCGGAGGGATGAGTGGACAAGGGAGTCGTGGAGAGAGCAGTCCCTGCAGAAAGCAGAGAGAGGGGGTGAGGGGAAGATGTGCCTGGTAGTAGGATCCCATTGGAGCTGGCGAAAGTTGTAGAGAATGATGTATTGGCTCCCTTTCCCCACTTTGACCTGCCCATCGCTCCTCCCCTCCTCCATCCTTTATTCCACTGCCCTCTCCTACCGGATTCCTTCTCCTTCAGCCCTTTACTTCTTCTACCTATCACCTCTCAGCTTAATACATCTCCCCCCCCTCCCCCACCCACCTACCTACCTACCTACCTTCCCCCTCTCACCTGGACTCACTTATTACCTGCCTACGTGTGCTCCTCCCCCTCCCCCCACCACCTTATTCCGGCTTCTGCCCTCTTCCTTTCCAGTCCTGATGAAGGGTCTTGGCCTGAACATCGACTGTTTATTTCCCTCCATAGATGCTGCCTGACCTGCTGAGTTCCTCCAGCACTTTTTGTGTATTGCTTCAGATTCCAGCATCTGCTGAATTTCTTGTGTCTCCAGTGCTCATTGAAGTTCCCCACTCAGAATACATTTTGTGTGCTTGCTTCTTCTAAGTGTTATTCAACAGGGAGGAACACTCACCAGCTGAGAGAAGATGTTAGATGGTAATCAGGAGGAAGTTTCTTTGCCAATGGATTATTAAATGAATTTGAATTCTACAGATACTATTTTGAGATTTGTACAGGCTGCTGGATTATTAGTCCAATAAGTTAAGCAACTGTGGCACCAGTATACGCTTGTTGAGCTTCCTTCTATTCTAAGGTCAGATGCTTGCATGGGGTTCAATTCCACTTGCAACTCTTAAGCAAATATAGTCCTTGCTTGCATGCAGCAAAACACAGTCTCCTTTCAGGAATGAGTTGATAAGTGGCAAGTAACATTCACACCTCTGAAGTGCCAGGCAATGACATCCAATAAGAGAGAGCTTAACCATCTACTTGATGTTCAATGGCATTGAAAGTCAACTGGACCAGCCACACAAATACTGTGGCTACAAGAGCAAGTCAGAATCTGGGTATCCTGTGTCTCGCCTCCTGACATCCTAAAACTTTTCCAGTATCTACAAGGTGTGGGTCAAGTGTGTGATAGAATACTCAACTTGCCTGGATGAATGCAGCTCCAGCAACAGTCAAGAAACTCAAGGTCATGCAGGACTAAGTAGCCTGCTTGATTGGTACCCCATATATGCTGTACGCTTTCATTTCCCTCATCACTGGTACACTGCAGCCACTGTGAACCAACTGTAAAATGCACAGCAGTTACTGGGCTACCTGGACTACTCTAACAGCATCTCCCAAACCAGCAACCTCCACCATCAAGATGAATTAGCACTTTATTTACATGGGACCACCACCTGCATGTTGCCTTCAAGTTGCACGTCATTCTGATTTGGAAATGCAATGTTGTCCTTTCATGGTCGCTGGGTCTAAATCCTGGAACATTCTTTGCAATAGCAATGTGGGAATATCTTCACTATAAGGGCTGTAGTGAATTAGAAAGGTGGTCTGTCACCATCTTCTCTTGTGAATGGATAATAAATGCAGGTCTTACCAGCAATGCCTAGATCCAAAAAAAACCGAATCAATAAAATGTTCCTGTGAATTAAAATAATTTTCCATATCCATCATGTTATATTTATCTCTATATAACACAGAGTACTGAATGAGGTCTGAATCTGAATTATTGAAAAGCACATGAATAATATTCAGTAATAAAACATTATACTTCAAGTTACACTGTGTTAATGCCATATCAATATTTAGAAGTACCCATGCAAAGGTCTTCTGTTTAATTTTGTGGCTTACAATTTAACAATATATATTAAACCTTTATGTAATTAATTAAACAATGCAATATTATGGCCTTAATGTTGGGGGAGATTTTCTGATGCCCTGAATTTGCTGGCTTTTGAGCCTTGGACCGTGCTGTTTCAGTGTGGTCCAGGATGCAACCTTGAGCTGAAAGCACATCAACAAGGTGCAGTATAGTGTGGGGTCTCTTCTGATGCAAGTGGTAATGCAAAAGGTTCACAATCTGTCAAGCCCTGTCAAAAGTTTAAAAAAAGTAAATACTTAAAATTACTAAAACAAATTTTATAGTTAAAGCAATAAGGCACACGTGGTTAAAACAATTAAAATATTAAACTATCATAATTATATCAAGTAAAAATATTTGTTTTCTCTTTCTGGACAGCCCATTTCTCGCATTGATTTGTGGGTATAGAAGTTCACCCTGCTGAGTGGAAGACTTCACAAACCTCCCCGCTTGGGAGTTGCCCATTTTTTTGTGCATATCTGCTGGCGGATCCATTGTGGATCTTGCAGTAGATTTGCTGAATTCATTAGAAGCAAGATGTAAATTGAGATGCTAAGCTCCTTCACCCTGTCGAAGCCATTAATATCTTTCTCACTCAGGCAAAAATTTAGAGCAGGATTCCTGTGATGTAGCTTGGACCCAAAGTCATTTAATGGGCTACCAGGTAGACTCCTGCCTTGGCTTCTGCACTCTGTAAAAGTTACTGGATCATTGGTACAACCAGTGGCATGCTACACCTTTGCGAAGCCTGCAGTCATCACAAAGTTGTTTGATCTATCTGTTACACTCTGCAAGGAGGTGTGAAGTTACTTGGAACACAGAGCTTTAATGACTTCCTTTATGCAGTAGTGCATGGCAAACTGCAAGAAGTTGTATACATGTCCAGTTCCATTCCGAAAGATTATAATGGATAAAAGGCCATGGGCACTGTGATTTTGACAGCCACTGCCAATGCAGTTGTCCACTGCTCTGAGTTGCTATTGTATCCTTGATGTATCCTGCCAAATAAATCCAGGGTTTTGTCTGCAAACTGACCTGTAAATGAACCTAACATTTATTTCAGAAAGCAGCACTATTATACATTTTAACCTTAAAGAGGAACAAACTGTAGATTTAGGATTCAAAGAGAGGTTTGCTCAGGGAAAAGATATCCAACACTGCAAGGTAAAGTAATAAATCAAAGTGATAAGATAAAGCAAGTGATTCACTTTGAATACAGAATCACACGGTAACATTCACTGCATTTCCCTTCATAAACATTCAGCTGGTCAACTGTCTCTTATATGCTCTGTCTGAGTTGGTACTTTAGTTTTGAACACAATACTAGCTAAAATATTTTAAGTTTAGCTGATTGCAGATACACCAAAATATACAGGAGTATATATGCTGATTTTTTTTTCCTTGCTTTTCTTGGCCACAATTGTCTCTATACAAAATCACTTCATAACTTAATTTTCTAAGCATTTACATTTCATTATTTTCCATAGAATATTGTGTACAAGCTAATTTATCTAGAACAGGGTAGCATGTAGGCAGAGTTTCAATTATTAGGTTTTCAAGTTTGGTTCAATTTTGTTATTGTTTTGCAAATTGGTTAATTTTGGTTATTAAAAGACACAAGTTGACATGTTTCTTTCAGTATCTTTTAGTCTCAATAAGTGCAATGAAATTTGAAATAGCAACATTTGCATAATCACTTTAACATTGGTACTAAAATTTATTTAATTCAATCAATGCTCACTTTGTATCTGTCCAACTTATTGTTTGCTTTGTAAACCGCTAACACTTTTTAAGATGAGTCCATATTCTCAAGAATATGAAGATCCTGTGCTCCTCATACCCCAATCCTACGTGAGATGCTTCACTCTAATGGGTCTCATTCATTACTACTTTCCTGTTCAGCTGTTTGTCATGTTATGATGCACAAAACCTCAAAATTCTATCAGTGATCTGTATTTGTTTACAAATATGGATGAGAGCATCGAAGCACCTTGACGCCTATGTTTGTCAAAATTGCTCATAGAGAGGTTGGCTGACGATCCTGGCACCAGCTGTCTCTCAGCCTGAGATGAGTGCCATTCTGAACAAGTAATGCACAAGAAATGGAGCAAATGTGTGATGTATTTTCTGAGCAAAGGCGCCTAACCTAATTTCTCATATAGTGTTATTAATTTGTTAAACAGTGTGATGACAACCAACCTTCCAGATGAAGGGGCTTGACCTGAAACTTCAACTGTCCATTTCCCTCCATAGATGCTGCCTGACTTGCTGAGTTCCTCCAGCGCTTTGTGTGTTGCTCCACTTTGCAAGAGATTGATTTCATTTACATAACTCTGAAAAAGACAACAACAGAAGAAAGAATTCCTAGGCAAAGTCCCTTACCATTGCAGGGGCCTTGTTTCACAGTTCTGCAGTGTGGCATTTTTTACTTGGGTTCTGTTTTACAGACTCTTTTGGGTTTGAGTTGTAGCAGCTGGAAGTGTTTACATGAGTTCTCATCAGCTAAAACTCAAACCTTCAGTGATGTGCGGGGCTTGGCCATGCTTGTTTGGTGTGAGGCTTTGTTTGGGCCATCATGTTCATGTTGGTCCTCTGGCAGAGCAAATCTCTAGTTCTGCCTCCTGGCCTGTCTTCCGCAGCCTTGAAAAGTTTTCCTTACAATATATATTTATACGGCTCCATCTTGAATGTCACAATGGAATCAGTCTTCACCATATTTCCAGACAGTGCTTTCCAAATTCCAACCAGATGCTGTGTAAAAAGCTTTTCCTCGTTGCCTCTAATTCTCTTTTTTTGTTATTTTATGCCTGTGACTTCTAGTCCTCAACTGCTGTACCAAAGAAAATGGCCTGCAACTATCCACTTTGTGCTGACCCCTCACCATTTTAATACTCCTGTCAAATCTACCCTCTGCCTTCTCCAAACAAAAACTGTCCCAGTCTCTTTAATCTTTCCTTGTAACTGCAGTCCCTCATTCCCAGGAACCATTATTGTAATTTTTCTCTGAACCCTTTTTAATTCCTTTACAACCTTCCCATGACGCAGGGACCAGAAATGAATACACTACTTCATTTAAGGCTGAACCAGTGCTTTATAAAGATTCAGCATCACTTTCTGTAAGTAAATCAAACAAAATGCAGATGCTGGAAATCATAAATAAAAACAGAAGATATTGGGAATGCCCAGCAGTTCAAGCAGCAGCTGTGGATAGAGGAAACTGAGTTAATGTTTCAGGTTGAAGACCCTTTGATCTCAGCATCACTTGCTTGCTTTTGTATTCTATATCTCCATTGATAAATCACAGAATTTGTATGTCTTATTAACTGCTTTCTCAACCTGTTCTGCCACTTTCAATGAGTTGCACACGCATTCACCAGGCCCCTCTACTCCTGCATCCATCTTAGAACTGTATCCTTCATTCTTCCTGTCAAAATGCATTAACTCACATTTCTCCACATTAAACATCATGGGTCTGCCTAATCCACCAGCCTATTTATATCCTGCTGTAATCTATTTCTGTTCTCTTCAGGGTTTTGTCATCTGCCAATTTAGAAATGTGGCTTGAACCCCCAAGTCCAAGTCATTAATGTAGCTTTTTTAAAAAAAAAGCAATGGCCCAATCCTGATATCTGGGGAATGTGTCTTTTCACCTTCCTCCAGTCTAAGTAAAAAGCCATCTACCATGACTCTCTTCTGTTACTTAACCAACATTGTGTCCATGAAGTCAGCATGCCTTCAGATTTGCTGATAAGCCTGTTATCATAGAACAATACAGGCCCTTCGGCCCACCATGTTGTGCCGCCCTTCAAACCACACCTAAGACTATCTAACCCCTTCCTCCCACATATCCCTCCAACTTAAATTCCTCCATATGCTTATCTAACAATCTCTCGAGCTCGTCCAATGCATCAGCCTCCACCACCACCCATCATACCTGCCTCAGCCACTTCCTCTGGCAGCTCGTTCCACATACGGACCACCCTCTGGGTAAAAAAAGTTGCCCCTGAGGTTCCCATCAATCCCCTCTCACCTTAAACCTATGTCCTCTAGTTCTTGATTCCCCAACCCTGGAAAAAAAAAACTGTGCATTTACCCTATCTATGCCCCTCTTGATTTTATACAACTCTATGAGATCACCCCTCAGTCTCCTACACTCCAAGGAGAAAAGTCTATGTGTAACCTAATCAAGAACCTCTGAAATTTCTTTACACCACATCAACTGCTTTACCCTTGTCCATCTGGTATCTCATCAAAAAACTCTATCAACTTGGTTAAACGCGATCTGTTCTTAACACGTCCTTGCTGGCTTATTGTAATTAATCAGTTTTCCTCCAGTTGACAATTGATCCTACATTAAACATTACTTCTAAAGGCTTTCCACCACCAAGATTAAATTGACAGGCCAGTGGTTGCTGGGCCTATCCTTACAATGGAGTATCATACTATCCCCACATCCAAAGTGCTAGCAGATCACCATCTCTGCCTCTGCAGTTTCCTCCCATACTTCCCTCAAAATCCGAGGCCATATTCTATCTGGTCCTGTGACTTAACCACCTTAAGTTCAGCCAACTTTTCTAAAACCTCTGTGCTATCAATTTTTAATGTATCTACTGTGTCAACTATCTGAACTATTACTTTGGAAGCACCCTCTTCCCTGGTAAAGACAGGTGTAAAGAACTCACTTAGAAGCCTATGAATGGCCTCATCATCTATGTGTAAGTTCCCTTGCCTTTCCTTAATGTATTACCTTTTTTATGCCTGCAGAACAGTTTTGGATTCCCATTTATGTTGGCTACTCTTTGTCTTTCTTATTTTCATTTTCACTTTCCTGCTGATTTTTCTGTAAGTAGCTTGGCTCTTGGTGGTATTTGCGTCCATACACTTATCATGTATAGCCTTTTTTTTTGCTTTAATATCTCTGCATCTCCTTCACCATCCAGGGAGTTCTGGATTTGTTTGTTTTTTCTTTGTCCCTAGTCGAAATGTGATTCACCCATACCTGAACCACCTCTTCCTGCAGGCAGTCTATTGTTTTCTTACAGTTCTGCCTGTCAATATTTGTTTCCATTTACCTGGTTCAGATCCACTTTCACCCCATTGAAATTGGCCTTCCTCCAATTAATTATTATTTCTTTGGATTGCTGTTTTTTTTAAGCTAAGCTAAATCTTATGTTATTATCACTACCTTCTATATGTTTCCCTACTGAAAAATAATAGGGGTTTGTCTGAGGAGATGACCTGAGAACGAGTTATAAGGACGCCTACAAGAAGGAGTTTGCGGAAAGATCTGAGAAGTCATGTCTGGGTTGGTTGCATTGGAGGTTAGTTCGGCATCTGGTAAAGATGAAAAGTTAAAGAAGTAACCTGCAGTGATACTGCAGATAGTGCAGCTGCCTCACAGCTCCAGTGATGCAGTTTCAATTCTGACCTCCAATGGCATTAGTGTGGAATTTTGACATTTTCCTTGTGATAGAGTGGGTTTTGCCTGGGTGCTCCAGTTTCATCCCACATTCCAGAGATGTGCTGGATTTTAGGTTAATTAGCTACTGTAAATTTCCCTGAGTGTAGCTGGCAGGTGAGGGAATCAGAGGGTGTTAATGGACATGTGTGAGAGGTAGCAGAGAAATAAGTGGGCAGGTGGGTTTGATTTTGAGAACTGACATAGACTCATGGGCTGTATAACTTTCTTCTATGTTGTACAGAAATATGAAAAGACATGAAACATGAAAAAAACTTTGTGAGGACACTGGATGCCTTAGACTCTTCAGCAGCCCAGGCAGGATCAGGCTCTCTAATGCTGAAGCAGGGTATGACCCATTGATGAAGATATGCTTCAGTGTTTGAGGTCCATGTTGTTGGCAGGCCGTGTATGCACAGTTGAATCTGAACCATCTATATAGTATTTACTGTCACTGTGCATGCCCAGTGGCCTCAGTGTGTATGTGGAGAATCTGGATCAAATAGGCAGAGGTGTGCTGGCTGTGTACAAACTTGGGTTTTTAATCAAATTCTTTTATATTTTTAGGATAAAATTCCTAGAATTTTTATGTAATTATATTTTAATTCATCATTGTTTCAAAAGTACTTTTCTAGGAGTAGCTGTTAGTTTCTATAACTTAATTCTCTGTACTCTTACTGTTTTACAATTTCCCCAAGATTTCAGAGAGTCTGGTATTTATTAAGAGTAATATTGTAATTATATGGGTATAATTAGAAATGTAAGGCACTATATTCTATTTTTCCAGCTTTATTGCTGGCTTATGTGTGTTTTGGATTGGCAAAGATATGGTTGAATGGTTAATGTTTTGAAATGTATGAAATATGCAAATATAATTTGGAACACAGCAGGATTGCTGGAAGTGCCCATTAGGTCATGCAGCATTAGTGTGGAGAGAAACAGGCAACATTCCAGGTCAAGTCATCAGAACTGGAAAAGCACAAAGTCAAACATGTTTTAAGTTGCGGAGGGGTAGGTGGAGAGAACAGAGGAAATATAATGTGCAGTTTGTTGGCTGCTATCACTTGTTCACACAGAGTCCCTTGTAGGAGTGACTACCTCTCATTGATGCATTGTTAGCTTTTATGCATTTTCTGTAGAATCTGTGGTTTCTGGATTACAGATAATAATTTATTTCACCTTTGGGCACAAAATAATTTTCTGCAGACAATTTGTTGTATAAATTGGTGGTGCTTGATACCGATGGACATATCAAAATTGGCTTTCAGCCTTCCTGCCTTATGCTTTGATAATCAGTTCCACCAGCATAGCATTTATTTGCAGTTCTATTTAGTGTTTCAATTATTTTATTGTCTGATATAGTTAAGTTTGTCATTCATTACCCGTTTCTTCCTCCTTTTGCTTCATGGGTTGCCTGAAAAGTGATTAAGGGAGAGTCAGCATCTGAGAGTTCCTTCCCTGGCAGCTGCTGCATATTAAAATCATGCTTTTGGAGTTTTAAATTTGTGTTCTGTTGCCTTGGTTCTGCTGCATCTTGTATGAGATATCCTAAACTTGTTTATGGTACTCATTTTAACCCTATAACAATATATATGTGGAATTCTGTTGCCTATTCACAATAGTCAATATCTTTATTTCACTCCATTTCATTTCTTTTTTATTTCACTAAGTATGAGTCAAGCCTCTGGTTTAGCTTTGGTGGATTGCACCACCTAATTCATTTTGTAGTGCATCAATTTCACAATGTCTTTGTTTCCAGTGTCAAAATAATGTAACGCTATAACCTAATGCTGGCCCAAGAGATTTTGTGATTGATTGCTCCATGGCTTTAAAATCTATCAATGACAATGTCCAATTTGAAAAGTCTACCCTTTCTCATCATTCAGGTTTGTTCTGGTACAGGTTTGAAAGCTGTGAATTGTAATGTAAATCTACATTTGTCTCAGACTTTGCCTTAGTCTTTGGGATTTCTTATTTAGAATCCCTTTGGACTTTTTAGCACATGGCTTGAGATAATCACTGATGTAGTGATCATCTGCAACCTGTGCTTGGTCTTTATTGATCCTTAAGTTTGTTCCTCTCCTCATGTATCTGTAGGAGTATCCTGATGTATTTTGGGTGCATCTTGCACAGCTTCCTTGAGCATGGCTGGGACTTAATGGACCTTTCACTGGAATATTTCATTCACTAATAAGATTCCAAATACTAAGTAGTTAGGTTACCACTATCCATCTCAAGAGCTGTTTGCTGTATCTCAGTTTTGCATTAGAATGAAAGGACTTGTGTGTCAGCAAGCTTATGTGTAATACCTTCAGTTTCTTTGTGATACTTCATTAAAAATATTAGGATTAATGAAACTTTACAGGCGTTCTTGTCAATCACTGCCATTAGCTAGCCCATGAGTCTGGATGATTACCTTCTTGATTACACCCATTTTGCGTACATACTTCATTTCTTGATGTGCCAAGTCCCACTAGAGGCACTTGTATAGTTGACTGTTAATAGTATTTCTGTGTCTTCATCCATTGCCAGAAAACTGTATCAGATGGCTGGCCTGTGTTTTATTCCTGCTCTTGTTTTTATTTTGCTATGTAAAACAGAGAGCTCCTAATTCAGCTCTATGCTGAATCAAGGAATTTTTCCTCTTGGTAAGGACCATTTTCTAGATATGACATGTTTTTAATCTGTTTAAAAAAAAATCATGTGTCAGTAAGTTTACTTGTAATATGGAATACTGACTTTTGCCACACTTCTCTACTGTTTTGCATTTATGGGCTGACCCAGTTCCCCTGTGGTGTAGTTAATCCAGATCTGTTGAAATTGCATCTCTTTTGGCCTTGAAACACAAATGGATTTTGTGTGAAGTTGCAATGATGAACAACACACCTGGCATAACTTGTCAGCTGATGGATAGGGATGGTCGGATCAGATTAATAGGTGGAGGAGTAGGATTGGCGCCTATTGCACGTGGACTCTTCCACCCCCCTGCATGCTGGTATGTTAAATGCAGAAGGAAAATAGTGGACTTTGTGCATCTTTCCGAATGTTAGAGGTTATTTTTAGATTGTATTTTTTCAGTGAAATTGTATCCATATTTTATGTGATGTTATGTGATCCATTTCTAGGCATTGATGTCCTTGATTTAATGAATATTTGAATCCACAACATGGAACATTGAGTTCAAATGAGTTTAATCCACAGCTCAAGTTAGTTGGCATTAAAACAATACAACTGAAAACAAACTAATGTTGAATCACCATATTTTAATTTGAAGTTTGATTTTTCAATATTACTGGAACTGAACTTTATTCCCAGAAAGCAAGTGTTGATCATTTTGCCTCAAAATAGCATAGATCATGGAGTGGTGTGTCCAGTGATATGAAAGAATGTGACATGGCTGCATTATACAGATACAGTTTTCCAGCCCTATCCCTGTTCAAGAATTGCCTAAATCCACATGGGCTTGGTGACCACTAGCTTCATTGGCTTTAATAATGATATTATGTTGCAGTTGTACAAGACATTGGTGAGGCCACATTTGGAATATTGTGTTCAGTTTTGGTATCCTGCTATAGGAAAGATACCATTCAGCTAGAAAGTGTGCAGAGGAATTTTACGAGGAAGTTGCTGGGACTTGAGGGACTGAGCTATGGAGAGAGGTTGAGCTGGTTGGGACTTTATTCATTGGAGTGTAAGGATATGAGGGATGATCTGATAGAGGTATATAAAATCATGAGGCGCAGAGACAGGGTCAATGTGAACAGTCTTTTTCCCCAGTGTTAGGGAATCGAGAACTAGGGGGAATAGGTTTAAGGTGAGAGGGGAGAGAGTTAATAGGAATCTGAGGGGCAACTTTTTCTCCCAGAGGGTGGTCAGTATATGGAAGGAGCTGCCAGAGGAAGTGGTTGAGGCAGGTACATTAACAACATTTAAAAGATACTTGGATAGGTACATAGATAGGAAAGGTTTAGAGAGATATGGGCCAAACACGGGTAAATGGGACTAGCTTAGAGGGGAATCTTGGTCGGCATGGACCAGTTGGGCTGAAGGGCCCATTTCCATGCTGTATAACTCTGACTCTTTATTTTTGATGGGTTTATCACATAAAATAATCTAGCAATAATTCAGTGTTTCGTTTGTGGTAAGAAATAAAAACCTTATACAATTCATTAATATAGTGTTAACACCAATGGATTAATTTCATATGGATTAAATAAAGGAAAAGTCAATACTGGATTGTGTCTGTTTTCCAGGAAGAAAATATGGGCATAAATGTCTTTTCTGGGGATACATTTCCACAGTTCATGTGATGTGCATATGCAGATATCAGCTTAGAGCAAGTTTTAGGCCCCTTGACATTGCTAATTATGGGCCTAATGTTTATTTTAGGACCCAATCAGAAAATTTGTTTTTGCCTGACAGAACATTATGAAGCACTTGCAATGAAACTCGCTTATGTTTGTCAAACACTTAACAAACTAATTAATCAGTGTGCCCGACAAAGATTTTATTAGTCCACCTATACATTGCTTATAATTTTAGAGTCAGGACATGATATTAAATTTGAAAGGTGTAGTTCAATGATTTGCCAAACTAACAGTTTGGTTAACTCCAGGACACTGCTGCTCATCGCAGTGTACAATGTCCAGCTATTTTCAGCTGCTTCATCAATTTATCAATAATGTTCCCTCCATTCTAAGTGGAAGTGGCACTGTTTGTTGATGACTGTAGTGTTGAGCTATGAAACAATAAAGCAGTTCCTGTAACAAACTTGAGTAACTTCCATGTTTGGACTGATAAATTGCAAGTTACACTTGTGCCACAGAAAGGATAGGTGTCCATCTCTGACAGGACAGAGCCCGACTATCCTGCCTTACCAATGGCAATACTATGACCAAATATGCTACTATCAGTTTCTGTGATAACCACTGATTAGAAATACAAATGAACCAGCTACTAAATAGAATGCCTGATACAACAGGTGAGGAGTTTTTATTTTGTAGAAAATGGCTCACCTCCTGACTCTTAAAATTTCTCCTATAGGACACAGGTTAGGGGTGTGATGGAACACTTCTTGATTGCCTAGACTGGTTCATTTGCGATAATACTCAAAAACTTTTACACCATTTGATCTGCTTGATTGGCACTTCACCTATCATCTTAAACATCAGTTCCTTCCGTCACTGTAATGTGCCTAAGGGATTATGGTACTTAGCTGCTGGGGCAAACCTACTATTTTCTTCTGTGTACTTGTCAGTACACTAGAGTACTCACAAATATGGATGAAGGTAGTATAATTATAGCCTTGATGAAATTAAACAAAGTTAGTGCTATGGATTGTTGATTATCCCCTTTAACTGTTAGGTGCCAGTGTGATTTCAGCTAAGCCATGAACCAATCTTTCATCTTGTTGAGACTACCTCTGGAATTGTATTGTGATGCTAACTATTGCATAGAAGCATGATGGCTTACTGAAGAAAGACCTTGAATAACCAGAGTAAAGTTGGTGAAATAAATACATTTGTTGCACATAATGCACAGCAAAAGACTCCCAAGCTTGCCGCTTTATTCATCAAAATCTTGCAGATCATTCACACTGTACAGCATCTGTGATTGTGATTAAAAACCAAAAATGGTGGTGATACTCAGGAGATCAGGCAATGTCTTATAGAGTGGAGAGAGAAAAACAAATGATTATTTCCAGTTGATGGAATAATTGCTGCTTTATTCCTCTTTTCCCACTTTCCTAACCTTCTACTTGAGTTACAAACTGGAATTCAATAGGAAGGAATGAATGTGCATAGAGTAAAGACTGGGAAATATGATCACTTGAATAAACCACTACATCACTTCAGAAAGAAGATGATCACAAACATTTGAGGGAACTGTTGTGCTAATTGTTAGTGCTTATGCACACTTATAGGAGAAGGGATTCTTCTCCCTTGGTTCACCTTTCCTATCCCTTCCCTTATGTGGCTCCACCTATCACCCACTAGCCTCTGTCTCTACCCTCCTCCCACTCCTTCCCTCTCCTGCCCCACCTGGTTCAGTGTAAGCATACTGATATAAATCAAGAAAAGAGATTGAATTTATACAGCAACTATTGAATGCTTCCTGTCACACATTGCACAGCTCCCTGACTGGTTCAATGTAAAAAATGAAGCTCTGAAGCCAATGCTTCTCTATTGGTTAAATAATGGTTATGTGTGTTTGATATAGTATAATAGCAGAATAACTATATTTAGATGCCCTCATCTTGAAGTAATAATGCATTTATGAGAGGCTAACATAAAGTCAACAGAGTATCTATTTTTCCTCTACCAGAAAGGTCAACAAAGTAGAGACTTGGTAGAAGGATTAGAGGGGAGTTTGTTACTCAAAAAATGGTTGGGGTTGGAACTCACTGTCTGAAAGTGTGTTAGTAGAAGAAACTTTTCTTGCATATTCAGTTTTAGAGGGATATAGGCCAAATGTGGGCAAATGGGACTAGCTTGGTGGATACCATGGTCTGCATTGATGAGTTGGGCCGAAGCGCCTGTTTCCATGCTATATATTATTCTATGACCCTCTGACTTTAAGAGGTAACTGGATGAGAATTTAATGAGACATTTCTTGGTTACGGACCACAATTATGAGATTAAGCCAATTTATTATTTTTGGCAGTCTTAGACATGATGAGATGAATAGACAACTTCTGTGTTGTAAATTCCAATGATTCTATGCTTCTACATCCTTAACATTCCAATTTTCTTCCTGATTCTTTTCCTCCAAGCAGAACACATACAACGGAATTCAGAATGAAACACATTTTTCTAAATTAGATGGCAAGGTCAGGGAGCTTTGTATAAGAACTGAGCCAAATGTATTTCAAGAAACTTTTCAGTACTTAACTGCTAAAAAGTTTTTTTTGATACCATCTAAGTGGTGTGTGAATCATCTGTGGATTTCAGGAAAGGCCCAGTGGTTGAGCAACTCAATTTACGTGGGGCATTAATAGAATTTGACTTATGACCAGGAAAAGGAAAGGAAACTGTTGCAGAGATCAGAAAAACATAGCTCTAAATCTTTCAGATGTAATCTATATTTCAACATCTGCTTGAGGCAGAAAGCTTGGAAATTCCATGGTGCCAGTAAAAAAAAACATTTTAATGAGGTCAGGGAATATTTTGTTCAAAGATCTATGGCTACCATATTTCAGTAACAACTGAGGCTTGGTGTGATGTGACACTGAACAGGCTTGGAGGGCTTTTCCTTTGTACACTTTACTGTTGGAGAAAGCAACAGTAAAGTTAACCTGGCTCCAAGTTGAGGAAGGTGGGGTTAGGGGTAGTTGCTGAGGAGAGAGGCCTAGAGTGAGGAGGTGATTGGGGAACACTTATGGTGGGGGATGGGATATAGACAATGGCTGGGCTTCGGTATTAAAGAGGGGGTAATGGGTGTTTAGGATGGATAGGTTTGGTGACTGGAAATTGGTAAGTGATTTAGGGTTGGGAGACTGGTAAGTGGAATTAGATGAGAGTCAGCTGCTGGAGATTGTGGGTTAGTCAGGCCAGCAGTTGTGCTTGGGTCTGAATAGAGTAATGGATGGGTAGGGCAGTGGAGACCAAGTGAAGCGCTGTGACAGAAGAGTTTATTAGTAATGAGTACCTAATTTGGGTTGGTCCACAACATTCTACTTCATGGCCTGTGATTTACAGGCAAATCCCCTTTATTTAATGCTAAAGTAGGCATCTTGGTTGTTAGAATGACTGGCTTTTATGCAAGTGGTCTTTGCTGTTCATGCCCATGGATGCATAATCCAAAATCCCAAAAGCATGTCTGGGTTTCACGGTACTCTAGCACATGCTACATAGGAAAGTCTGGAAGGAAAACTGTGGAAAATGCAATTCACTGGAAGTCTCTGCTTTTCCTTTGTTGGTGATTTTTTTTTGTCATTGGAATTGAATTCTTAGAATCTCAAAAGGGTAGAATTGTGCAATCCAGTTGCCTGGTAAATGCTTCTAATCCAACCTGGCTTGCAATTGTAAGAAGAGTTTTGAGTGCCACCATGAGAAGACTGAGCACCTTTCTCCTTAATGTCAGAAATGGGCAAAACAATGCATTCATAGAACATAGATCAGCACAGTATGGGCCATTTGGACCACTATGCTGTGCTGAATTATATAAACCAATTCCACGATCAATCTCACCCTTCCCTCCTATACAGCCCATAGCCCTCCGTTTTTCTTACATCCATGTCCCTATCTAAGAGTCTTTTAAATGTTCCTTTTGTATCAGCCTCTACCACCACCCCTGTCAGTGCATTCCAGGCACCACCACTCTGTGTAAAAAGAAAAACTACCTCTGACATCACCCCTAAACTTTCCTCCACTCACCTTTAATGGATGTCCTCTGGTATTGGCCATTGCTGCCCTGGGATAAAGATGCTGGCTTTCCACTCTATCTATGCCTCTCATAATCTTGTACAGCTCTATCAAGTCATTTCTCATCCTCCTACGCTCCAAAGAGAAAAGCCCTAGCTTGTTCAACCTTTCCTCGTAAGACATGTTCTCTAATCCAGGCAGCATCCTGGTAAATCTCCTCTGCACCCTCTCTGGTGCAAGCTTCCACATCCTTCCTATAATGAGGTGACCATAACTGAACACAATACTCTAAGTGTGGTCTAACCAGAGTTTTATGGAGCTGCAACATTACCTTGCGGCTCTTGAACTCAGTCCTCCGACTAATGAAGGCCAGCACACCATATGCCGCCTTAACCACCCTATCAACTTGTACAGCAACTTTGAGGGATCTATGGACTTGGACCCCAAGATCCCTCTGTTCCTCCACACTGCTAAGAATCCTGCCATTAACCTTGTACTCCACCTTCAAGTTCGATCTTCCAAAGTGTATCACTTCACACTTTTCTGGATTGAACTCCATCTGCCACTTCTCCGCCCTGCTCTGCATCCTGTCTATAACCTATGACAACTTTCTACACTATCCACAATGCCACCAACCTTCGTGTCATCTCAGATTTACTAAGCCACCCTTCCACTTCATCCAAGTCATTTATAAAAATCACTTAGAGTAGGAGTCCCAGAACAGATCCCTGCAGAACACCACTAGTCACCGACCTCCAGGCAGAATACTCTCCATCTACTGCCATCCTCTGCCTTCTGTGGGCAAGCCAATTCCAAATCCATGCAGCCACGTTTCTATGGATCCCATGCCTCATTACTTTCTGGATGAGCCTACCATGGGGAACTTTGTCAAATGCCTTCCTAAAGTCCATATACACCACATCCATCGCTCTTACCTTCAATTTGTTTTGTCACCTCCTCAAAAAACTCAATTAGGTTCGTGAGGCATGACCTGCCCCTCAAAGCCGTGCTGACTATCCCTAATAACAATATACTTCTCCAATGCTTGTAAATCCTGTCCCTAAGAATCCTCTCCAATAGTTTGCCAACCGCTGATGTAAGACTCACTGGTCTATAATTCCCAGGATTATCCCTATTACCTTTCTTGAACAATGGAACATTTGCCATCTTCTAATCCTCTGGCACCACTCCTGTGGCCAGGGAGGACACAAAGATCATTGTCAATATCCCAGCAATCTCTTCCCTTGCTTCCCATAGTAACCCGGGTATATCCTATTTGGCCCCAGGGACTTAGCTATCTTAATGTTTTTCAGAAGCTCCAACACTGCCTCTTTCTTAACCTCGACATGCTCCAGCACATTAGCCTGTTTTACGCTGACCTCACATTCATCTAAGTCCCTCTCCCCAGTGAACACTGAAGCAAAGTATTTGTTAAGGACCCACTCTATTCCCTCTGCCTCCAGGCACATGTTTCCCCCTTTATCCCTGAGCAGTCCTACCCTCATCCTCCTGTTCTTCATGTATGTGTATAACACCTTGAGGTTTTCCTTATTCCTACTCACCAAGGCCTTCTCATGTCCCCTCTAGCTCTCCTAGATCCATTCTTAAGCTCCTTCCCTGCTACCTTATAACTCTCAAGAGCCTTTTCTGATTTTTGCTTCCTAAACCTTAAGTATGTTTCCTACTTCCTCTTGACTAAATGTTCCACCTCTCTTGTCAACCATTGTTCCTTTACCCTACTATCCTTTCCCTGTCTCAGTGGGACAAACCTATCCAGAACCCCCATGCAAGTGGTCTCTAAACAAATTCCACGTTTCTGCTGTGCATTTCCCTGAGAACATCTGTTCCCAATTTATGTTCCAAAGTTCCTGCCTAATACCATCGTAATTAGCCCTCCCTCAATTAAATACTTTCCCATATTGTCTGCCCTTATCTTTGTCCATGACTATGCTAAAGAGGGCATTCTTCAGAGGAGTGTTGTCCAAGTTATGCAAGAGATTGAAAAAGAGTACAATATTTCTAAAAAGCCATTTAATTGATGTTGGGTTAGATAATTTTTACATTTCAGGAAGTTACAGGAAGATATCCAGTAGGAGAACAAGACATGCAAGAGTTTCATTAGGAGATTTGCAACTAAATCATTGTCATCACTGTTGTCCTCCAGTGTGTCATAGATACAAGGCAGAAAAGGAGGCTCTTCAGCCTCTCGAGCCAGTTTGGTGATTTAGATCATGGCTGATTTTTGTGTGTGTGTGTATAATATGAATTCCTTCTACACTTGGTTCTGTGACCTCTACCAAACAAAAATCTATTAATTGACTTTTATACCAATCTTATTATGGTGCTTTCTTAAGTAAATAGTTTCCCTCAAACTGTACATAAATCCTCTTTAATACCTGGATTAGGTAACTAGTTCCTCCTTTTGTGAGTGTCACTGGCATAGGCAGCATTTACATCCCATCCCTAAATGCCCTCAAAGGTGCTGGAGAACCTGACCACTATAGTTCTGGTAATGGTACTCCACAGAGCTGTTGGAATGGGTTCCAGGAGTTTGATACAGTGATGATGAATGAATGGCAGTACTTTTCCTAAGTCAGGATAGTATTCAACTTGGAGGACTGGTGGTGGTGTTTCCATGCACCTGAAGCCCATAGAAGGCATGAGTTTGGGAGATGCAATTGGTGTTGCCTAGGTGAGTAATGCAGAGTATTTTTGTAGCTGGTACACTCTGTAGCCACTGTATGCCCGTAGTGGAGGGGATGAGTGATCAGCAGGGGAATCTGCAGGTGGTGATGTTCTCCTGTGGCTGCTGGCCTTTTCATAACACAACACAATGCAAGAAAGAGAAGCAGCAGTGACCCATTCAGCCCCTCAAGCTTTCTCTGTCATTCAGGAAGATCATGGCTGATTATTTACCTCGGCGCCACCTTCCTGTACTGACCCTATATCCCTTGATTCATGGAAGGTATTATATAAATGCAAGCATTCATTTTATTTTAAATTACTTCAATATAACTTATTGTAATTAAATGCAAATTATTATTTACAGACTAAAACAAATAAAACTTGAAAACTAAATCTTTAATTTTGCAGTCTGCTGCAGAAAATCATCATGTTGCAAGAGCAACCTCTCCAATAAATGTTCAGGCAATCCTCCCAACCTTCAGATTCAGAACGGAGAACAGTGGTCAAAAGAAAGAATTCACAAGGGTAAGCATAGTCAGAGCAGTGTAGTGGAGACTGCAGTCAGTCTTTTGCCTTTGTGGAGAGATCTCAGTGCATCGAGATTAAAAATTACTTTGAATTGCACTTCAGCGACTTGCAAATGAGCCATCAATATGCTATAAGTAATAAATTCAGAAATAAAAAAAATATCCTTCCACACCCCTCTTGGTAATTTACTGAGCAGCTGATATGATTTAATATGTTACTTATGATGTCAGCTTGCAGTGAGTGTGTTACCATCATAGGTTTTGTGTTGTATTGCTTTGCCTTTTATCCCTGTAAAAAAAAAAATACATCAGACATACTCTGCAAGTTGAACCAGGCAGTGCTGATTTGTGACCAGAAGCTATTCTTTTGCAGCATTATGTAAGGCCACAATGAGCATTGGAATGGATCACACAAGGGGGCTGCAGCTGTGTTGCTGTAGTATTTCACCGCACACACTTTACACACAATTATTCATAAATGGAGCAACTAATAGCTGCTGCGGGTACCTGGAACGCCTCTTTGGGATGTAAGTAAGGAAAGCCATGACCTTCATTAGCACTAGCAATGTTGACTACTTGATTGACTACTCCTAGAGGTTTTTGCAGAAGAAATAAATCTGTAAGATGCTTTAAGAATGTTATATTAACAGACTTTGTTGTAAGAGTTGTGCAAAAAGCGTATGGACATCCTAAAGATTTTCTTCATACGATGACTATAATTACTTAATTTATCCTATTAGGGCCAGTAGAATGTTTCCAGAGAATCTGTTTTGAGATAGTTAATAATTTTGTGCGAGACAGTTTTTGCTTATTTACATCTTCAGTAAAGCTTAATTTATTCAAGTATTTGATTAGCAGCCCACATGAAAGTAAATGGAGCTTGAGAAAAAGGGAACCAGATGATTTGGAAAGAGGAGCTTAAAGGTTTGAATTTTTTTTGTTTGGCTGGTAAAACAATCCAAGGGATATGATTTATCTTCAAATAATAAAAGCTATCATTGTGTAAGCTTTGCATTTAATTTGCTCTGAAATTATGGAACTGATGTAAAAAAAAATGAAGCGCTCAAGCAAGAATAGGGATTTAAAAAAGATTTAATTCCACAAGTTACGGGTACATAGGACAGACTCCAGTTAAACTAATCCTATTGCATTTTTTTCCATTGACTCGCATGGCAGGCACAAATAGTAAAAGTGCACAAATACATTTCTGAACGATAAAGGATGACCAAAAGTTGCCCTGTATTGTCAGTGTACATAACCTTGTGTTCCACTGGTTTGATATCTGAGATCCTTGGAAATATGACTCTGCAAGATTTTTTGCATTGCTTCTTGAAGCGTGAATATGCACAAGATGCTGTGAAAGAAAAATGATTGTGTGAGTGACCAGCAATTGTAGACTCTGTAACATGGTAGCTTGAGTTACTTAACATATCTGGTACCTTTGGTAATCTTTGTTAGCCAGATTTGTTAAAGTGTGATGTTCCATTCCATATTTGTTTTCAGGTCCTCCAGGTTTATATTACTACTTTCAGACTGGTCATCACCTATTACTAGACATTGGCACTGCTGATCTCTGGAAGGATGTCTATTGTTCCCAGTAATCGTAATCATCATCATAATATCCATCTCTTATAAAAGCTTTAGGCCTGAAGTATTTATCCTTTCTCTCTCTCTTAAGATGCTGTCTGGTTTGATGAGCACCTCCAGCATAGCCTAGATGTAACCAATAGCTTCATGGGTGGTGTGTCTGTGCATGCACGGTTCCTCCACCAGCTGTTTGTATGACCTTTGTTCCTTTGGGCGTGTGATTAGAAGGGAGGTCAGCACAGTCTCCTGCCTAGGTGCCTCGGTTACCAGGCCTACGTTTTGATCCTTGTATATATTAATGCAGAATGGGAAATTCCTAGTGGAAAGGCCAGAGCAATCCTTTAACTTTCTAAATGTGTTTGGTGGGGTGGTGGTCCTGAAGTCTTGACATAGAAAAATGCAGGTTGCTGCAAAACCTCATGTCAGGGAAGCAGCAATAAATTAGTGAGATCATTTCTAGTTACACTGAGAAATCATGGTACTGATGGAGTTCTGGTGTTCCATGGAACCTGTAGCATGATTTCTAGGTGCTACTGATGAGGGTGAACAAACTAGTGTAAACCCAGGAAATTGGATAGAGCTGTCATGATTTTTGTAGTGTTGTGGAACAGAGTGAAATCCCAAGTAATGATAACATAGGAGGAAAGCTGGAATAACTTACGTTTGCCACGATTTCTTCAGATTTTTCTGCTGGAAAATATCCAGACACTGCCATTATTCTATATTCATGCATTTCCATAAATTTCCTAGCCATGAATTTTTATCTTATGATTATCATACAATTGTAATATCTTTGAATTGTGCTGATCTATCGAATTGTGCTGGGCTGAAGAGTTTTACTAGTACCTTATCCACTGATGTGATGAACCAACTGCTCTGCCCAGGATTGCAAGAAACTGCAGAGAGCTGTGGACACAGCCCAGCGCATCACGGACACCAGCCTCCCCTCCTTGGACTCTGTCTTTACCCCTCATTGTCTTAGTGAAGCAGCCAGCATAATCAAAGACCCCACCCACCCGGATCATTCTCTCTCCTCTCCTCTTCCATCGGGTAGAAGATACAGGAGCCTGAGGGCACATATCACCAGACTTAAGGACAGCTTCTACCCCACTGTGATAAGGCTATTGAACGGTTCCCTTATACAACGAGATGGACTATGACCTCACGATCTACCTTGTTGTGACCTTGCACCTTATTTCACTGCACTTTTTCTGTAGCTGTGACACTTTACTCTGTACTGTTATTGTTTTTACCTGTACTACATTAATGCACTCTGTACTAACTCAATGTAACTGCACTGTGTAATGAATTGACCTGTATGATCGGTATGCAAGACAAGTTTTTCACTGTTCCTCTGTACAAGTGACAATATTAAACCAATACCAATAACAATACCAATTTTTCTTTTGATTAAAATGAATGGATAGCAAACAGTTGTACATGCAGTTCCACTATATGCTCTGCTCTACCTGCAGCTGAGGTCCAAAATGGGATCACTTATCAGAAATGTTTAACTCCAGATCAGAAATTTTAAACGCACACAAGTAAGACAGATATGCTCTTGTCCATAATAGTCATTATGGGCTGGAAAAAAGCTGTGCAAACTCCTGCTTCAATTGGCTTGTTGCCCAGTGTAGACACTTTAGGAAGAGCTAATGTCTTGGAGATGCTGCCTTTTCGATGAGACATTAAATCGGTGCCACATCTTGTGTGCCAGTGGGTTTAAAAGAAAAGATCTTGCATGACAGTTTTAGGGGTAGGGAATTCATTCCCCATGCCCTTAGCTAATATTATCATTAAATCAACATCCCCCATTGCTGCCTGTGTGAGCTTTCTTTGTACAAACTGGCTGTCACATTTCCTGCATTACCACAGTGACTACACTTCATATTTTGAACAGAGGCTGCGTAAATGCCAGGCAAATGCAAGTCTTCCTTTTTTTTCTAAGATAGGTTCAATATTCCTTCTTCATTTCAGCTTGTACAGTTGAATCATGTTAGGACAACAGATTTTTCTCAGTAAAGAAACATCTTAATTCTTGGCTCACGGGTTTACCTTTTTCTAAGCAGTATTGGCCCAATGCCTGGGAACACGTTCTTTACCAAATGCGGAATGCAACCTGCAGAATATACAGGATTAAAACAAAAGAATTCAAAAATGTAATATTTATCCTCTTTCTCAAAAATAATTGAGAAATATTTATAATTTGATAGTATTAACAACAGTTTAACTCACAGCACAGATTCTTTGTCTTGAATTATCTCAAAATACATTGCTGGGACTGACAGAAGCACTCCTGCTCCTCATAGCTCCACAGAAATGAAAATATTAAAAGGAATTTACTTTTCAGAACAGTTGGTTTGGGCACTGCGGACCTGTTAATAGCAAATTTAAGGGCCCTTGATCTACAGCTTGGACCCTGATTTAGATTTGGGTTGCTTGATACCTGTGTCTGGCTAGGGAGGGACCTGAACAGGTTGAAGTTGCTAGCTTTCATTTTGGTGGCAGTCAGATTTACATGATAGACTGAGGGTGTGAGATTATAATCCAAAATCCTTCATCTCCAACTGCCCTATTTTCTCCAAAATTTGGCTTGTTCAAGATCCATTTCCGTCAATTGACTCTTAATCTCACTTCACCAGATATCATCTCGTGTTATTTTTGTACTTAAATTAGAACATAGAACCGTACAGCATCTTGGGGTCCAAATCCATAGTTCACTGAAAATGGCTACACAAGTGGATAAGATGGTAAAGAAGGCATATGGCATGCTTGCCTTCATTGTTAGGGGTGTTGAGTGTAAGAGTAAGGAAGTCATGCTGCAGCTGTATAAAACTTTAGTTAGACTGCAGTTGGAATAATGTGTGCTGTTCTGGTCACCCCATTATAGGAAGGATGTGGAGACGGTGGATAGGGTGCAGAAGAAGTTTACCAGGATGCTACCTGGATCAGAGGGTATGAGCTATAAGCACAGGTTGGACGAACCTGGGTTATTCTCCCTAGAGCTTCAGAGGCTGAGGGGAGACTTAATAGAGGTTTTAAAAATTATGAGGGTCATAGATAGGGTAGACAGTCAGAATCTCTTCCCCAGGACAAATGTCAAATACTAGAGGTCCTGCTTATCAGGTTGGAGGGGGGAAGTTTAAAGGTAAAGTGAGGGGCAAATTTTTTACGCAGAGAGTGATAGGTGCCTGGAATGGGTTACCCGGGGTAATGGTGGAATCAGGCCATTTGGTGGAGTTTAAGAGGCTTTTAGATACACGAATATGAAGGGAATGGAGGGATATGGATGATACACAGGAAGAGGATATTTAGTATAAATTGGCATCAAGATCAGGACAACATCATGGGCTGAATGGCCTGTCCAGTGCTGTACTGTTCTATGAACAGACACTTTGGCCCATGCTGTCTGCGCTGAACATGATGGCAAATTAGACTAAATTTCTCCTGCCTGTACGTGATCCACATTCCTCCATTCCCCGCATACTCATGCGTCTATCTAAAAGCTTCTTAAACACCACTATTGTATCTGCTTCCACCACTACCCCTGGCACCCCATTCCAGGCACTTCTGTGTAAAACAAAAACTTACCCCATACATCTCCATTGAACTTTCCCCCTCTCACTTTAAATGCATGTCCTCTAGTACTTAAGATTTCTACCCTGGGAAAAATATTTTGACTGTCTACCCTATCTATGCCTTTCATAATTTTATAAACTTCTACAGGTCTTTCCTCAGCCTCCAATGCTCCAGAGAAAACAACCCAAGTTTGTCCACCTCTCCTTATAGCTCATACCCTCTAATCTAGGCAGCATCCTGGTAAACCTCTTCTGCACCCTTTCCTAAGCCTCCACATCCTTTCTGAGATTGGGTGACCAGAATTGCACACAATACTCCTGGTGCGGCCCAACCAATGTTTTCCTGACTCTTATATTAAATGCCCCAGCAAATGAAGGCAAGTATGCCACATGCCGTTTTTACCATCATATCTACTTGTTGTGGCCACTTTCATGGAGCTATGGACTTGGATTCCTCTGTTTTTCAATGCTGTTAAGGGTCTTGGCATTAACTTACATTTCCCCAAACATTTGACCTCCCAAAGTGCAGCACCTCACACTTGCTGAGATTAAACTCTATCTGCCATTTCTCTGACAATATCTGTAACAGATCTATATTCTGCTGTATCCTTTGACAGCCCTCTACGCTGTCCACAACTCCACCAATCATGTCGTCTGCAAACTTACTAACCTACCCATTTATGTATATCACAAACAACAGAGGCCCCAGCACTGATCCCTGCCAAACACCACTGGTCATGAACCTCCAGTCAGAATAACACCCTTCCACCACTACCCTGTCTTCTATGGGCAAGCCAATTCTGAATCCAAACTATCAAGTCAGCATGGATCCCATGCATCTTAATCTTCTGGAACAGCCTACCCTGGAGGAACTTGGCAAGTGCCTTACTAAAGTCACCTTTGTCACCTCCTCAAAAATCTCAATCAAGTTTGTAAGATATGGCCATGCTGACTATCCCTAATCAGGCCATGTTTTTCTAAATGTGTATAAATCCTATCCCTAAGAATGCTCTCCAATAGCTTTCCTACCACTGATATGCAGCTAACTGGCCTCTAATCTTCTGGATTATCCCTATTTCCCTTCTGAACAAAGGAACAACATTGGATACTTTCCAGTCCTCTGGGACCTCTCCTGTTGCTAGTGAGGATACAAAGATCTTCGTCAAGGCCCCAGCAATCTCCTTCCTTGCCTCTTTCTGTAACCTGGGATATATTCCATCAGGCTCTCCTTGATTTCAATATGCCCTAACACATTAGCTTGCCCCACACTAATCTCACTATCCTCCGTGTCCTTCTCCTTGGTACATGCTGATGCAAAGTACTTGGTTAGTATCTCGCCCACGTCCTCTGACTTCAAGCATAAATTCCCTCCTTTATACTTGAGTGGTCCTACCCTCTCCTTAATTACCCTCTTGTTTTTAATGCAAGTATAAAATGCCATGGGATTCTCCTTAATCCTACTTGCCAATGGCATTTCATGACCCCTTTTGGCCTTCCTAATCCCCTGCTTGAGCTCTTTTCTGTTAACCTTATATTCCTCAAGGGCTCTGTCCGATTTTAGCTTACTAAACCTTACTTATGCTTCCTTTCACTTTTTGACTAAATTCATAACCTCTCCCGTCATCCAAGGTTCCCCTACCTTGCCATTCTTGTTCTTCCTCCTTACTGGAACATGCCATTCTTGGATTCTGATCAGCTGGTCTTTAAGCAACTCCTACATATCGGATGTGGACTTGCCCGATAACAGCTGCACCCAACGAACCCTCCCTAGCTCCTGTCTAATAATGTTGTAATTTGCCCTCCCTTGATTTAGTACTTTCCCGCAAGGTCTAGACTTATCCTTATTCATAACTATCCTAAGACTTAAGGAGTTGTAATCAGTGCTCTCAAGATGCTCTCCCACTGAAAGGCAGTCACCTAGCTAAGCTCATTTCCCAGTAATTAGCTGTGCAGTTATGGTCCTATTTTCCTCTATCTCATATAGACTCGCACCTTTCAAGTAATATGACCTCAGTTACCGCTACCAACATGTGTAATCTTGCATTTACCTGTGTTGAACTTTATTTGCCAATTTTTTGCCTGTTTTGCAAGTTTACTAATGTCTTCCTTTAATAGGTTAGAACAGTCTTCAGTATTGTTGCTCCCCACAGGTCTGTTCACAATTTGGTATAATCTGCAAATTTAGAAATTAATGGTTAATGTAAATTGTGAACAGCGGTATGTCTAGCACACCTCATGGAATACCAGCACTCTTCCATTACAAATAGCTACCCTTTACCCCCCCACTCTGCTTTCTGCCCTGAAGCTAGCTAGCAATTCATTCTTCTATATCCCTTGACTCCACATTCTCTAACCTCTTATTCATTAGTTTATTATGGATACCTTATTGAAGGCCATTTGAAAATCTAGAGAAATTGCATCCATTGCATAGGCATTGACTATTCTCTGTGTTACCTCCTCAAAAATTCAATAAGGTTTGACAAGTAAGATTTACCTTTTGAAATGCATGCTCAGAATTGATTATTCTTTTCACCTCTATATGTGCTTCTATTCTCTCTTTTTGTAGGGATTCTATTATTTAACAGATTTTAGACTGACTCGCCTTTATTTGTTCTGGATATGTTCTTTCTCCTTCTTAAGCTTAGGTATAACATTAGTTATCTATCAGCCCTCTAGACTATACCTTTCTCTAGCATTGTTAAATATGTATAACAACACCTCTGCTGTCTTTTCCCTTAATTCTTTTACAATGTGTGGATACAATCCTTCTGGACCGGTGGTCTTGTCCTCAGGAATTTGATTTAATATTTTGCCTTTTCAATTTTAAATGCGTTCACTTCATTACTCATCTGATCATCCACTGTCACTTCCAGCTGTTCTATCTTACAGGTAGGTGCTGAAGTAAAATAACGAAAAAAAATTCTGCCACCTCTGATACTTGTGGTATTGTCTTGGCTATTTCATTATGGACTGTTTCCATTTCACCTATTTTTATTGCTACAGATGTGAAATATTTTGTTCAGTAATTTAATTGCATGTTATTCTTTGCTTTCCTAATTATATTTTAGACTTTTTTTCCAAATTTCTTTATATTCTGTTTTATCATGCAATTATCTGCCATCTCTGTACCTTATGTATACTTTTCCTTATGACTAATTGTTCCCTTGTGTCTTCATTCATCCATGAAGTCTTGGGAGCGTATAATTTGTTCTTTTAGCAGAATATATTTTCTGCACTGTAAGCGATGTGTCCCACTGATGCACCATAACATTGTTTACCAATATCTTTTCCCCATTTTATCTTCCCATGCTCTATTCTAAGTCTCTCAAAATCAGATTTTCTCCAACCTTTTAACATTGGTATTGGTTTATTATTGTCACTTGTACCGAGGTACAGTGAAAAGTTTGTCTTACAAACTGATCGTACAGGTCAATTCATTACACAGTGCAGTTACATTGAGTTAGTACAGAGTGCATTGATGTAGTACAGGTAAAAGCAATAACAGTACAGAGTAAAGTGTCACAGCTACAGAGAAAGTGCAGTGCAATAAGGTGCAAGGTCACAACAAGGTAGATTGTGAGGTCATAGTCCATCTCATTGTATAAGGGAACCGTTCAATAGTCTTATCACAGTAGGGTAGAAGTTATCCTTAAGTCTGGTGGTATGTGCTCTTAGGCTCCTGTATCTTCTACCCAATGGAAGAAGAGAGAATGATCCGGGTGGGTGGGGTCTTTGATTATGCTGGCTGCTTCACCAAGACAACGAGAGGTAAAGACAGAATCCAAGGTGAGGAGGCTGGTGTCTGTGATGCGCTGGGCTGTGTCCACAACTCTCTGCAGTTTTTTTGCGATCCTGGGCAGAGCAGTTGCCGTACCAAGCCATGATACATCCAGATAGGATGCTTTCTATGGTGCATTGGTAAAAGTTGGTGAGAGTCAAAGGGGAAAAACCAAATTTCTTTAGCCTCCTGAGGAAGTAGAGGCACTGGTGAACTTTCTTGGCCATGGCATCTACGTGATTTGACCAGGACAGGCTGCTGGTGATATTCACTCCCAGGAACTTGAAGCTGTCAACCCTCTCGACCTCAGCACCATTGATGTAGAGAGGTGCATGTACACCACCCCCTTTCCTGAAGTCAATGACCAGCTCCTTTGTTTTGTTGACATTGAGGGAAAGGTTGTTGTCATGACACCATTCCACTAAGCTCTCTATCTTTTTCCTGTGCTCCGACTCATCACTGTTTGAGATGCGGCCCACAACGGTGGTATCATCTGCAAACTTGTAGAAGGAGTTAGAGCAGAATCTGGCCACGGAGTCATGAGTGTGTAGGGAGTAGAGTAGAGGGCTGAGGACGCAGCCTTGTGGGGCACCAGTGTTGAGAATAATCATGCCGGAGGTATTTCTGTCTATCCTCACTGATTGCGGTGTTTGTTAGAAAGTCAAGGATCCAGTTACAGAGGGGGGTGTTGAGTCCTAGGTCTCGGAGTTTGGTGACAAGCTTGCTTGGGATTATTGTATTGAAGGCAGAGCTGTAGTCAATAAACAATAGTCTCACATAAGTGTCTTTACTGTCCAGATGCTCCAGAGCTGAATATAGGGCCAGGGAGATGGCATCCGCTGTAGACCTGTTTCGGCAATAGGCGAATTGCAATGGGTCCAGATTGTCTGGGAGGCTGGAATTGATGCGTGCCATGACCAAACTCTCAAAGCACTTCATGATGTTGGATGTCAGAGCCACTGGTCGGCAGTCATTGAGACATGTTATCTTGCTTTTCTTTGGTACCGGGATGATAGTGGTCTTCTTAAAACAGGAGGGAACCTGAGATTGAAGCAGGGAGAGGTTGAATATGTCCACAAATACTTCTGCCAGCTGATCAGCACAAGATCTGAGCTCACGGCCTGGGACACCATCTGGGCCAGGTGCTTTCCTCATGTTCACTCTCCGGAAGACTGATCTTATGTCCTCCACTGTGATCACAGGTTCAGCTGTGTTGGTGGCTGTCAGGGTGGATGGTGACAATCCACTTCCCTTTTGTTCAAAACGTGCATAGGATGTGTTAAGTTCATCAGGAAGGGATGCGCTGTTGTTAGCTATGCAGCCCGACTTCGTCTTGTAGCCTGTTATGGCATGTAAGCCCTGCCATAACTAGCGGCTGGTCAGGGACTCTATTTTGAGTCGGTATTGCCTCTTGGCATCCCTGATAGCTTTCCGAAGGTCATACCTCGATTTCTTGTACAGATCAGGATCACCAGATTTGTGTGCAGCAGTCCTCTCCTTCAGTAGGGAGTGGATCTCCTGGTTCATCCATGGTTTCCTGTTTGGGAAATTTTCCTTCATACGAAATAGGTTTCCTCATATTTATGTCCTTCTTTATGATTTTCATCTTTAAGTGCATCATTATGGTCAGCATTGCCTGGATGTCACCACATCTACTTGTCTTATCTGTTCTGGTTCATTTTCCATTTCTAATTTCAATCTTCCTTCAAGCTTTTTAGACATTGAGTTATTAAGGGAGGATATCCATTCCTTATAGCCTTTACTTGCTTCTTTGCTCAGCTTGTATTGGGGTAGTTGAAATCTCTCCTGATTATACTCACTGATATTTTTATTACTCACTTCCCTAGTTTTCTACCTATTACTCTGTCCATCTCTCTTCATTGTAGCGTGGTCTACAAACTACGCCTATTTAGTATGATTGATCCTTCATTATCTTTTATTTCAATCTATTTTCGTATTCAGTAAAAATGTTTCCTTTTTTTCGACTGCCATTATATTGTCTTTAATAGGTTCTGCCAAACAACCCTTTTTTGTATAGAAAAGATAGAGGAAATGTTACATCCTGCAATGCTTAATTCCCAATTCTGACTTTTCTGTAACTACATCTCAATAATCCTTACTATGCCTAGTTTCTTTCCTTTTCATAGGATTTCCTACGATGTTGGATTTTCTCCAATTGCACTCTTTTGTTATGGACATTGAGTACATTTTGTACAGATGGTTTAACTCACTTTTAATAGGATTTCCTCCCACTTATTGTTAAGTTTTATTGATCTCCTGTTTCATAACCCTGTTTGCTATTAATCCTCCTGTACTTTATACTTTGCTGCAAGTCTCTTTTCCTGTGTAAGATGCACCTCTTGCCTTTTGGATGTGAAATGCTCAAGAACTGCATACTGGCCAAATACTGCAGGGAGAGGAAGATGATGATGATGGAAACACAGTGATATCTGATTTCACATCTGCAGCCACCCAGCAAAATAGTGATTCTGCATTTGGTGCAAACTTTGGATCAGCATGTGGTGTGGTACTGTTCGAGAATACCATGCGGGCAGGGAGAAGAGAGAATAGACAATGCCAGTGCAATGGATGTAACTTACCTAGATTTTCAGAAGGCTTTCAATAAGTTATCCATGATAAACTAATGAATAAAAGCTCAAAGAATAGTTGGTCAGAATATTTTATGCTGCACTCAATTTCTGCAAAGAAATTTGAGTATTGTAATAAGACAACCTACAAGAGAAGTGAATTGGATTTGCACAATAAAGTATGTAAGAAAGCTTGTGTTCACATCAAGGAATATGGACGTGCCTGTCACTGACTTGGAACCGGGCATTGCATTAAACTTGGAGCCCATCCTATCCATTGTGGAAGTGAGGGCCATTTGCAGACAAATGATGAGTGATGTCACAAATTCCAATGCAGCAGCTAACCAATGTCTGAATGCTGCATTTGAAGCTTAATGTGCTACCATAGTGGTTTAGGATCATTGTGTGTAATTGGTTACAGAGTATCACAGGAATCCAGCAATCAATTAACCAGCAGGTTGCAATGATTGCTGGCTGAGCCACCCTCTTAGGGCAGTTCGAGTGTCTCTCAGGAGGACAGCGTTTGTTCTTTTATCCCTGTCACTCCCTCAGCTCCCTTGATATTGTCCACCAGTCAGCCAGCACTGGTGCAGTAGAAAGCAATGAGGGGAGATACCTGGGTTTTGCAGGTGACCTGTCATTTGATTCCCCAAGGCATTGCCTATGTAGATCTAACAATTTCTGTTGATGAGAACTTCCTCTTTGAGCACCTACTGCCATTCACTGTCCATTGAAATGGATTACTTAGGATCCAGCAGTTGTGTTCTCAGTGAGCTGTCTGGACATGCAATAGTATTAAATAATTCTCTTTGACAGCATAAGAGGAAAGAGAAAGCAAGTTTTGAATTAACGTATTAAAAATTTCACAGAGCACTAGATCAAAATTAGAGCAGACATATTAGAAGCTGAAATATCATAATTTTTAAATATAAAATTATTCCATTATATTTTGAATTATTTACTTTGGGTAATTAAACCCCATTAATGTATAGGCTGGGGAGTTTGCTAACCAGTATTTAGGTACTGAGAAAATCATTTAGAGCTCATACAACAAAATGTGACGTTTTTAGGATATTTTACTGCAGGGTTGTTTCAAAGACGCTTAGTTATTTCAGTTGTTTTTCCATGATTTTGAAGGGGAAGAACACAAGGCAGTGCAGCCAGTGTAGGAAGGCATTATTACTAATGACTTTGGGATTACTTGTTTAAACCACACATGTATAAATCCCAATATTGCTGTAACAAGCACACTGTAATGATCATGAACACGAATATTTTCATCATGATTGCAGAATTCAGGCCAATGAGACAAGTGTAAAAAAAAAACACCTGTTCAGTGAGGGTCTGAATGGTTACAGAAAAACAGCACAAAGGAAGGAATGCATGGAAAATCTAGTGAAAAGGAAAGGATATTGTGGTTTGGGAATGTGGTGATATGGTTTGAGGATGTAGGCTGTCTGTGGGACATCCCACAGCCCAATTTACATGTTCTATTCCTTCACTACTACACTTTAAAATGAAATTTGCTTTCTGTTATCTCATAGACAGCCCTCCCAGTTGATGTAATCAGAGGATCCACACAGTGGTTCTGGTAAACTATAACAAAAGACCATGAGAGGGAAAAATATTACTTTACCATTTCCCATTTTAAAAAAAACAACAAAATCAAATGATCAGATTCAATTAATTTTGAAGATTTTTGTAACTTTTCTTAGAATCTTAGAGTTTAAAGTACGCTTGTATTTCATTAGTAGTAATGAAAGTGTGATGCATCAAATAAAAGGGTGTTTAATTTGCCTTGCGCAGTTAGGGAGCCACTTAACCGATATAAATGTCAAGAAGTTTGTCAATTCAGATGCAGATTGTAAATATTTTTGGTAAATTGCTCAATGAAAGTGGAGATAATCTCAATTTGCCCACAGGCCTAGCAGATGCTCTGATCCCTGGTGTCTGTACTGGCTCTTCTTTTGACAGCCAATCTCTTGAGCTAGGACGTGACATTATGTCTGAAGTTTGATTTTTATTAATGAAAGCACTTCTTTCTCTCCTATTTAAGCAAACGGTTTGACTTATCTGAAGTTTGGTGTGCACAATCTTGTATATTACTAAAATTTGTGCTGTTCTTTAGGTCATTATTTGGGAAAACATTTTCCTTGATATCTGTGTAAAAATGCTCAGAATTAGTTCCCAGATAAGTAAATGGAAGCTGCTGCTTCTTCATCCATTGTTTCCAAAACAATCCTAAATTAAAGAGGGAAATCATATTAAAGTTTTCCAGGTGATTAAACTGAAAAAATAGTAAAGATATTTAGTTATAGAAAAATAATAAAATGAACTGTATCATGAGATATGTCCAAAGACCCCATATTTAAATTGGTCAAACTTTATAACTTAGTATCCGATGGTATTGCTGTGGTGGGTAGTCAGTATTTGGGAGAGTTAGTTTTGGGGGCATTTAAGGGGCAGATTTATTGCTCAGTGGATGGGTGAACTGTTTGAAAAAAAAATACTTAATAAGCAAGGCTGAGGCCTGCTTCGTTGACCTGGTTAACCTGGTTAACCTACTTGTTTCCCCTTTCAGTTTGAAGATAGCTAAGACACCAAAGATTTGGTGGTCAATGAATTCATGAATGGCTGGATCAAGCAAATTTATGCTTTGAGCTCAGTGGCCACCAAGTTAGAGATGCCTTGAGGTTGCATGATTAATGTGTTACTCAATGCGTGTTGGCTTTGTGCCCTTTTGGGTTGCTTTAGTTATAAGCTAGAGGGGTGGAAAATGGTGAACTTGATGAATCTGGAAACAGTGCGTTGAGATGAAGAGATGATGAGTCCTTGAGTGTGAGTCAAATTTGTATTTGTGCTGATGTTGCACTAGAACAATGTAACATTCATCATCAGAGGAAGTTGTACACAGATTTCCTGGAACAAATTAATTTAGTTAGTTCTAAATCCATTCTAGTGCAAGTGCTGGAAATGTGTTTACTCCACCACCACCCTAAGCCTCTGAAAACATCGTTGGGTAAGCAGTTTAGCACACTGTCTGGTAGTATGATAAGCTGGCAGCAGGGTATGCAGTTTTATTGACAATCTTCACCAAAGCATGCGATACGTATGGTATCTTTGAAAGGCAGTTTTGAACGCATTGGAAGAACTTTCCACAATTGCTATCATAAGGTATTTGCAAAACTAATGTGACTAAAGGCAGACAAATCACCAGGTCTCAAGGGCCTGCACCTGCAGATTTTAGAGGAAACAGCTGTAAAGATAGTGGAGCCATTGGTTGAGGTTTATTAAAAGTCACTGAGTTCTGCGAAGGTATCAGTGGATTGGAAAACCACAAATGAATCTGTTATTCCAGAAGGGAGGAAGACAAAAAAGCAGATAACGGTAGGCCTATTATCTTAACATCTATTTTTGGTGAGATGTTAGTCTCTAAAATCAAGGAAGAAATATTTAGTCATTACGAGAAGTTTAATGCAATCAAACCAAGCCAGATGGATTTATGAAAGGTAAATCCTGTTTGACAAATCGCTAGAGTTTTTTGAGGATGTAACAAGCAGAGCTGATAGAGAGGAATCTGTAGATGTGGTCTACTTGAATTTTCAGAAGGCATTTGGCAAGATACCACATAAAAGGCTGGTGCACAAAATAATAGCACGTGGTATTAGGGGAAGTGTGTTAGCATGGATCGAAAATTACATGGAAGACAGAGTATTACAATAACCTAGTTGTCTTCAGGCTACAAGGATATAACCAGTGGAGTGCACCAAGGATCAGTTCTTGGATCAATTATTAATAATTTATATTAATGACCCAGAGGAGGGGGCAGACTGTAGGTATTCCAAGTTTGCTGATGATACAAAAATAGGAAGGAGTGGGTGTCATGTTCCAATGAGGATATTAGCGCTCTGAAATTGGATAAAGATAAGTTGAGTGAGTGGGTGAAAACTTGACAAATGGAGTTTAATGTGAGAACATGTGAGGAATCGAAATGAAGAAAGATTGCAAATGAGCAAAGTACAGATGGATCTAGAGTTTCTTGGGCATAAATTGCAAAAATGTAAGCAGGCAGGTGCAACAAGTGGTCAGGAAGAGGGTTGAAGTTTAGAAATAGAAAAGTATTTTTACAACTGTCCAGGTTACTAGTGAGGCCATACCTGGAGTACTGTGCACAACTTTTGTTCCCTTATTTAAGGAAGGATATCCTGACAATGGAAGCTGTCCAAAAGAGATCCACTATGCTAACTCCGAGGATGAGAGGGCTTTTCTGTCATGTCTGGCTAAAGAAATTTAGATCTAGTGGAACTCTAAGGAGCTTAGTGGAATAAGGGGTGATCTTACATAAGATCCTTAAGGGGCATGGGTAACTGTTAAGATGTTTCCACTATTAGGAGAATCTCTAACAAAAAGACATGGTTATAGAGTAAGATTTAAACAACCCTGGAAGATTGCGGAGGCTAGATCTTTGGGGGTATTTAAAGAAAAAGTAAATAAATGCTTAAAAGATCAGAGAATTGAGAGAAAATGAAGAGAAGATGAGACCTAGACAGATCAGCCATGATCACCTTGAATGGTGAGGCAGGCTTGAGGTGCTAAGTCACCTACTCCTGCTCCTATTTTCTTATGTTCTTGTGCTTTCAGCCATGGTGATTGTACAGATTTGACGGCACCAAGCCCATATATGTATATGAACTTGTATAGCACCTTCACAAGGCAGCAGGTCTAAGAAACCACTGATAAATGAAAAATACTTGCACTTCTATAGCATATTTCAGGATATATTCATCTCAAATAACCAATGAAATATTTTCTGAATTATTGCCACAGTTGTAATATAGGAAATACATTTGATTGAGTTTTTTGAGGAGGTAACTAAGAAGATTGATGAAGGCAGAGGGTTAGATGTATATGGACTTCAATAAGGAATTTGATTCACCAGGATGTTGCCTGGAATGGAGAGCTTTCAAGGACATATTGGATAGGCTGGGATTGTCGTCACTGGAGTGCAGGAGGCAAATGTAGGAGGAAAGATTAGTAAGTTTCCAGATGGCATGAAAATCGATGGTGTTGTGGATGGCAAGGAAGGTTCTCAAAGACCACAGCAGGATATAGATCAGATGGAAAGTTGGGCAGAGTATTGGCAGATGGAAATTAATCTTGACCAGTGTGAGGTGATGCATTTTGCAGAGACAAATAGGGGTAGGACGTATACAGTAAATGGTAGGGAACACTGCAATGTTGATGAACAGAGAGACCTTGGGGTTCAAATTCATTGTTGCCTGGAAGTGGCAACAGAGGAAGGAAGGGTGGTGAAGAAGGTGTATGCTTGCCTTCATAGGTTGGGGTATAGAATATAAAATTGGGGGTGGCACGGTAGCGTAGCGGTTAGCACAACGTTATTACAGCGCCAGTGATCGGGGTTCGATTCCCGTTGCTGTCTGTAAGGAGTTTGTATGTTCTCCCGTGTCTGTGTGGGTTTCCTCCGGGTGCTCCGGTTTCCGCCCACATTCTAAAGACATATGGGTAGGTTAATATGGGTTTAAAATGGGCGGCGCGGACTCGTTGGGCCGGAAGGGCCTGTTACCACGCCGTAAATAAAATTTTTAAAAAAAATTAAAAGTTGGAATATTATGTTGTAACTTTACAAAACACTGCTCAAACCACACTTGAAGTTTTGTGTGCCATTCTGGTGGCCACACTATAGGAACGATGTGGTTCCACTAAAGAGAATGCAGAGGAGATTTACCAGGACGTTGCCCGAATTGGACTACCTTAGTTATGGGGAGAGATTGGATAGGCCCCGCCTGTTTTCCCTGGATGGAAGGAAGCTGAGAAGTGACCAGATAGAGGTACATGTAATCATTCTTCCTCTCCAGAACTGCATACAATACTCCAAGGGTGGTTTAACCGGCATTTGGTAAAGTTGCAACATAACGTTCCAACTTTTATATTCTATACCCCTACCCCAACCATACCCCATCATCTAAGTCAGTGAAAATAGATCTGATTCTGATTCAGGTTAAATGAAGGGAAGCATGCTAGATGCTGCCTCCATCACCCTATCTACCTCTGATGAACTGTGGAGGTATATAAATTTATAAGAGGCATAGATAGGATGGGTAGTCAGAATCTTTTCCCTGTGGTAGGGGTATCAAAAGTAAGAGGGCATAGGGTTATGGTAAGTGGAAAGAGATTTGAGGGGAATGTTTTATATACAGAGAGTATTTGATAGCTGAATGTGTTTCTAAAGGAGGTGGTGGAATCAAATGCTGTGTAACTATGTTTAAGAGAAATTTTAATAGGCACTTGAATAGGCAATGCATAGAAGGATTCAGACCTAATTTGGGTAAATGGGATTGGTGTTGATGGGCAAAAAGGATGGCATGGATGTGGTTGGCCATAGGGCCTGTTTCTGGAACTTATGACTCTATGAAGTAGGAACAGTTTAACAAAGTAAGCCACTGCAATCAGCAGTGTGATGTTGTTTAAGGGATAAATTTTGGTACTGGGACAATTCTGCCATTTATCTTCAGAATAATAACATGACATTTCTAATGTCCACTTGAGGGATCAGAGTTGGTCTCAACATCTTACTTTAAACTCTCTCAGTACTCTATTGGATTTTTGTGCTGAAGTCCTTTGACTGGAACTTTATTTCCTGCTCTTCTGACAGATTCTAGCCTGCTATCAACAGAGTCATGACAGACACAAAAATGTTTTGTTTCATGTTTGCTTTTTCTGAACATTGTATACATTGATGAGGTTTCTGGCAAGCTGAAATAGGCTGAAACGAATCTGCTTTGAAGTCACTCGGTAGACTGGATAGAAGCAAGTATAGCTTTAGTGACAGAATCATGCAGAATCTTCCCTGCTGTGTGTTTCCTTGGTGCTAAGTGAAGGCCTGGCTTGGCTTGCACTGAGAAAGGATAATCAGAGGATAAAGCTTCTTTCTGTGCAGAACTAGCTGCTTGGTTGGTGTCTTCATCGCCTTGTGCCCTCTGTTTTTGGTACCTATAGAAATTGCTAAAGTGGATGAATTTGGTTGTCCAGTAAAAGAGCATTGGTCACCCATCATCCTGAGAACACTCTGCTTAATGAAGTACAGACCTAATTCATCACCCAAAACGTGTCCTGCTCAGAGTATAGCACATCCTTCTGCTGTGGTTTAAAGAGGGGTGGAATAAATTGAAGGGAGGGACGCAAAGGAGCTCTAAAAGTACTGATGTAGTAAAAAGAAAGTAGCAATCTAAAAAACTGAAAAGGATTGAAAATCCAAGTTAAAGGAGGTTAGACAATTTCCTCAAAGGCATGTAGTCAGGCCCCAACTCCACATTTAAGAAGGATCAAGAAAATTTGTATTTCATGTGTTACTGGCATCTGAGTACCATTACATCAGCAAAACAAAGAAAAATTCTTATCTTCTTCAGACAATGTATGCAAGCACAAAAGACGTCCTAGAAATTCAGTCTGAATATGTGCCTGAGTATTATGAAATGTAACACTTAAAATGATGCAACCTTTCAAGCAAATTGAATTAATATAAATACATATCTTGCATGTACATATGGAATTTAAAGTTTAATATATTATACAGAAGGCAATGAACATATGGACTGGAGTCTTCAGGGAGGTAGTGGAGGCAAATAGTGTGGGAGCATTTAATAGAGATTGGACAGATGTTAGAAAGAATTGCCAATTAGTAGGTTTGAGTTTTTGGGACCAAGCAGATGGACTAAGAAGCCGTTTTGCTCCTGTACTTTTGCATGTTCTCATGCTTTATGATTTGCTATAGGTTTAATGAGCCAGACAACTATAGCTCAATGGACCATATTGGGTTCTGCAATATATTTCAAAGGTTATTTTTAATAGAAGGTCAGGATGATATAATTAGTTCAACAACACACTTCTTTTGGATGCACGTGCCACATATAGAAGCTTATGAATCACTTAAGTACCAATGCTGGCTGTGACTTAGTCTGTGACCTTTGAGGAGGCAGTCCTAATTGTTGGCCATCATGTTTGCAGAAAAAGCCATGGAAACCCCAGAGAAACAGGAAGCTTGGCTATTTTTACCTTCTCTGCAGATCCCCCACCAAAGCTATAGCAGGCAATCAGGAGAACTTCTAAAGAAATTCAATTTACATTTCTCAGAAACAAAATAGTATCTGTGAAATGTCAAGTTATTAATTTTGGCTGCATATTTTTTTTGCTCTCAGCTTTTGGGGAAATTTCTCATTAGCATCAAAACTAAAATATATTTTCAAAAAAAGATAACAGCTTTGCACTGAAAAATGGAGAATTGACCAATCTTCTTAATTTACTGTAGAAATACTATGATTATTTGACTGCTTATTTGCCATCACTTTCCAACATCAAGCTTCTGATTTTTTGACACGGTAGTCTGAGAGATTGTACAGTGTTTCCTTAAGGTTCTTGCATGATATTAGTGCTGCATTTCAGGGCTATCTGCACACTCTTTGGAATGTCAGCAATCTAGTCTGAATAATTTGTTTTTATTTTTGCTATAAATAAAGGTTAAAAAAATCTGTTAGTTAACTTTATCACTTTCTGTGGCTTTGGGCAGTCTGTTGTTACAGATGGAATTGACTTGTTAATTAAACCACCTTCTCTCAAAGTGATGCACAAAGCTTTACAGCATTGTTCAGGGGTTTACAAATATTAGGTAATAAAATTCTAACAGTCATGACTTCTTGAGGGAATCAATGTCTGAAGAGTGCAGCAAAAACTAACTTTATGTGAATAAAAGTACTAATTGAAGATAGATAAAAAATGCTGAAAGTATTTTGCAGGTCAGGCAGCATCTGTGGAAAATGAAGCAGAGTTAAAGTTTCAGGCTGAAGACCCTTCATCACAAACTGAGGTTGACCCACTGAGTGTTTCCACCATTTTCTATTTTTATTTCAGATTTCCAACATATTACAGTTTTTGGATTTTCATGTACTATTGAAGAGGTGTGTTCTCAATTCCTATTTGAGGCACGCAAGACTAACAAGCTTTCAAAAACCTATAAATCCTTTCCTTTATTTATATGTAATTGATACAAATCACTGGTGTATGACATATTTCCTATCACCATTTTTATGCTGCATTACATTTAATTATTCTGCCTAGAAAATCAATCATTTTTTTTCAACTGATTGAAAATGAGCTTTGTTTCTGGATTGAAACCTAATAATGAATAAATCCAGCCTGGTTTGCTCAACACTGCAAACTTTACAGGGCACTTCCACTGATATATTACCCCTTTTGTGCCATCTGTGCAGAGTTCTTTCTGGGGCATTGTCGGGGCACCTGGACCACATTATCCTGAGAGCATGAATCATCAAGAGAACAAGATCTTCCCAGGGCAGTACCAAACTCGGATGACTGCCAACTAAATGAAATTCTTGCTTCACACATTGCCACCATTTCCACCCCACAAACTGCACTGACCCCACATCACTACCAATCTTGCCCCCGCCCCACCCCAACACACGCCTCACCACTATTGTTCATGTGTCTTCCTATGTCCTTTCCCCACCCCCTCCCTGCCACACCTTGGGTCTGAATCCATCTTCAGAAAGAAGTACCGGGTGGTCAAATTCAAAAGTGTACGATGCCACGTCAAGGCCTTGGGTGTAATTGTATTTGGGTGGGGCCAAGGATTGAACTGGTCTTTGGTGCACTCTTGCTGTGCCCATCAAACACATCCATTAAGCTGCACTAAGATATAAATTTTGTTCATCAGAGCAAAGATTTGCTCTGTTACTGATTTAATTTTTCTTTTTATGTTTGTAGATGCAATTGATGCCGATTTGAACAGGTGAAGACTGAGTTTAATCTGGAGCAGAGCACAAAGACAAGAATAATTTATTTCAGTGCACAACAGCTGAAAAGCTCTAGGCTCCACATTTGCTGCTTGAGATGCATTGGAGGAAGCAGGTAAGTGAACAGAGGAATTACAGAGGATAATAAACTCAATCCCAAAAGGCTTTAACTTTCTAAGTAATATTTTTACCTTCCCTCAAACAGAATTTTAGGTAGCTTTGAAGGTCAAATCTAATATGACTATTGCCTGGGTGACAACTATGCTCAACCTTTGTGTCGTTTCTTGTTCTAAGTGCTTTTTGGCTGTTCATTGACATAATCAGAGTTGTGTTAGAATCAATCACCTGGCGGTCCAGAACTCCACAAAACTGGCAGAAAATGAGATGGCCTTTTACAATGGAAACATCATTCTAAACGTGCAGTTCTGGGCAACATGCCTCTTTCTTGGGACTTAGGCATGAAATTCTCATTTTACTGCCTGAGGCCAGCAAGAATCTTCTTTAAATGTGACCTGAAACCTTAAACCAATGTGACCCTGACGTAAGCAGGAAAGGGGATCCGAGAAGTGGTGGCCACTTAAGGTAAAGTCTGTGTTCTGATGTTCTGCTCATTTTGACTGCAGAGTAGGTTCATTAAGAAATGTAGCTCCACTGTTCTATGTTCTTTATCCAGATTCTGTGTGTAGGACCCTGATGACACTCGCTCGATGAACGAGCTGATGCTGTTCATCACTTAAACAGTGAGGCCTTTGAAGGTGTATTTTCAAAACAAAATCCAGGAGGAATGTCATTCCTCCTTGCTTCCAGGGGAAAATTCTGTGTCTGTGCTGCTCAGGGTTTCTGCTGCTCCATAGGTGTGAGATCCCCGGGTGAAGTTTTTGTTTCTGTCAGGTTTGGTTCGGGAATTTCACTTTGTGCTTGAAATTGAAGAGCTATCAGTAAGTAGAGTTTTTATTCCTGTCTGTTTCAAAAATTATTAGCAATCAGAAGAAAACAAGTTAGAAAACTAAAATGTGAGACATAAAGAGGAAAATTATTTGCAGCCCCATTCATTCACATTGAACACCAACACTGTGGCTGAAAAGACCCTCATCTGATGTTGTGAATATCACGGGGGATTTAAACTTCAATGGAACTCTCTGCTAAGCCACCGAAGCCGAGATGTAATGGATCTGCTTCACTCAGCCTGGTTAATGATTTACTGCTAGCTCCCGGCAGCTACTCCTTTTGTGGATCAACTCTGCTATGCACCGTGGCTGGGCATTTCTGATCCTGCAGTATCAGTAATATTTCACCTGTAACATAACTGCAACCTTCTCCAAGAGATGAGGGGCAAATTGGTGTGTGAGCATGGGAAAGGAGTGGAGGAGAGAGAATGAATGCTGCTGATGTTGTAACTTTGTTTAAAAAGGGAGAAAGAGATGAATCAAATAGTTAAGGGCTGGTGTATTATAGAGTCATATAGCATGGAAGCAGGCTAAACAACCCATCATGTCCACACTGTCCCTTGGGCAACTATTCAAATTAATCCCACCTTCCAGCACTTAGCCAGTAGTGTTCAGTGTCCAGGCAATTTAAGCCCTCATCTTCTTATATGCTGTTAGTGACTTTTCTTCCACCACTCTCTCTGGCAGTGCATTCCAGGTACTCACCACTCTCTGGGTGAAAAATGACCCCTCAAATCCCCTGTAAATCTCTTGCTCATTGCCCTAAATCTATGTCCTCTAGTTTTATTTACCTTTGATAAACGAAAAAGATTCCTGCAGTCTACCCTCATAATTTTATATAACTCAATCATGTGCCCTCTTAACCTCTTCAACTTTGGGGAAAACAGACCCAACCTTTCCAGTCTCTCTAAAACATTCCATCTCAGGCAACATCCTGGTGCATCTCCTCTATATCCTCCCAGAACTATCACATCCTTCCAAAAGTTGTAGCATAACCTTCTTGCTCTCAATGCCGTGACTAACGAAGGACAGCGTCCCATATGCTGCCTTAACCACGTTATCTACCTGCACTGTCACCTTCAAGGATCTTTGCACTTGCACACCAGGGTTTCTTTGTTCCTTGATGCTCCCAAGGACCTTGCCATTCATGGTATATGTCCCAGCCTCATCAGTACTCCCAAAAATGCATCACCTTGCACTTATCTGGATTAAACTCAATCTGCCATTTCTCAGCCCATTTCACCAACACACTGATGTCACCCCGTCGCCTAAGACTACCCTCCATACTGTCAACATCACCACCAACGATTGTGTCATTTGTGAACTTACTGATAATGTGTCCTCTAGTTTTATATTCCCCGACTCTGGGGGGAGGGGGGGGGGAAAGGCTGTGACCATCCACCTCCTCTCTGCCCCTCATGATTTTATAAACCTCTTATAAGGTCACCCTCAGCCTCATGCTCCAGGGAAAAAAAATCCTAGTTTATCCAACCTCTCTTTATAATTCAAGCCCTCCAGTCACCATGCCTTAAGCAAAAAAAAAAAAAATTCTTTGGAATGAATGTGGTTTAGCTTTGCCAGAATTAAAACCGGGTCTTCAAGTTGTTAAGTAATATTATGACACCTTCACTCTTGCTTTCTTTTTGTATTTAAATAGTTGAGGATAGATTAGATTCTAATTATGTGCATAAAAGGAGAGAGGGAAAGATTTAAAGGGAACCAGAGGGGCAAGTTTTTCATACAGAGTGTGGTGGGTATCTGAAACGAGCTGCCAAAGGAAGTGGTAGAGGCAGGTACAATTACAGCCTTTAAAAGACATTTAGACAGGTACATGGATAGGAAAGGTTTAGAGGGATATGGGATGATCAGGAAGACATCTAGGTTGACATGGGTGAGTTAGGCCAAAGGGTCTGTTTCCATGCTGTATAACTCTGACCCTTTTGAGGAGCTCCCATATAGCAGGCTGGTCATAGAAAACTAAAAGTCTATTGTCTCCAAAGGATGGGAAATAAAAACAGGAAATGTGGCCAGTACTCACTAGATCAAGCAGCAGCTGTGGAGAGAGAAACAGAGTTAACACATTAGACCAACCTTGATGTTTTGATGAAGGTGATTGACCCAGAATGTTAATTCTGTATCTCTCTCTGTGATGCTGCTTGGCCTGTGTTTTCAGTATTTTCACTATTTATTTCAGATCTCAAGCATTTTCATTTGTTTGCTTTTTGATTAATTTTTTTTAATGAATGTTGTTAATGGCATGGTTCTACAAGTCTCAGTACCTGGTTCAAAGTCAAAGGTAAAGTCGAGTTTATTGTCATATACACAAGTACATGTATGTGCAGGTGCAATGAAAAACAAACTTGCTTTTAGTAACACACTTAAGAGTTTAGTCCTGCATGGGGGTCTGATAATGAAGATTGCAGATGACAAACATTGGCTGTTTGAGAAAGCTTTAGATTATGGGAAGATATAGATGGGCAGAAGAGTGACAAATGGAATTTAATCCAAAAAAATGTGGGGGAATGGATTTGGGGAGGCGCCACAAGATTGTTGTATATACTGTACAATAAATGGGATGTTGAAGGAACAAAGGGACCTCAGATTTGATCTTCACAGATCCTGAGACATAGCATGAACAGTCAATAACGTTGCTTAAAAGCCAGAGAGTGGAAGTGGGTTGAACTCTACTGCCTTTTCAAGCAATGAGTTACAAATCCTCATCACTACTTAGTAATTGACTATAAGTTGCAAAATTAAAAACCTAGTGCTGGGAGATGGGATTGAGCTGAGTTGCTCTTTTTTAATAGGCACAGACACTGTATGGTGAATTTTCTTTGAGTATATAGGAGGATGAAAAGGCAGGTGTGTGAAGGAATTCAAATGTTTCTGTTGTTGATACTGCACATTTAGAAAAAAAATTCTCATTCTGAAAAACACTACTCACATAGTATACATTATGCCCACAATGTGCTTAATTTTTACCCTTTGGTGGGGAAGCATGTTGGAGACCCAACTTGAACTTGAATTTCCAGCATGAAATGGGGAGTGGAGGGGGAGAAAAGTGCCTTCATATCACTGTATTAATAATAATAATAAATAACCACCGAACAAATCAACAAAGCACCAAATAAGTTTTTGGAATGTTCCCAATTCCTTCTCAAGAAAAATTTATAAATCAGTCTCATAATTTTGCAGTAGCCTTGCTTGTAATTCAAGTGATTAACTCACTGTGACAATGTCATTAACCAAGTGGTATCATCCAACTAAGTGTTAACAATGTGAAATGGATAACCAGAAGCCAGATATAATGACTGTATAACATTCTTTCACTTGAAATAGACAGGGCAAACCCAAGTGCTCACTCATCTGGATTTGCATATAAAGATGGACACTGGTATAAATTGCAAAATGCATGGAGATTATCCCTTGGGCCATTGTCTCTTCACTGTAGTTAGCTTGTGGTGCCATGTAAAATAACTCCAAACCTTAGCCAGCAATTGAAGTAAATGTACAGAGTTGATTTGCTCTGCAGTGCTAGTTTGTATGGATTACTTGACCATAATTGACATTCTGGTAGGTGTGGTTGTGATAGTGGTGTGAGTGGGGGGGATGGTAAAATTGAGAGAACAGTCCTATGGGGAGGGGAAAATGTGTCTAATGGTTCAATCTCATTGAGGTGGCAGAAAATATGGAAAATGAAATGTTGAATGTGGAGGCTGGTGAGGTGGAATGTGAAGATAATGGGAACCCTATCCTTGTCTTGACTGGGAGGAGGGGATGGGTAAGAGAAGTAGTGCAGGAAATAGAGGAGAACTGATTGAGGGCCAACTGTGATAGAGGGAAGTCGTGGTTAAGGAAATAGGAAGACACCTCAGAGGTACCAGTGTGCAGTCTTGTCATTGGACAGATAAAGTGGTGCCAAACCTAGAGAATGGAATGAAGCCTCACAAGAAATGGGGATTTGAATGTAGTCGATGTAGCTGTTGCCCCTTCCACTTGCACCAGCTGGTCCTCTTCTCTCGACACTTTCCTACACAATTGCAGGAGAAGCAACACCTCTCCTTTTTCCTTTGTTTCCCTTCCCACCATCCAGGGACCCAAACAGTCCTTCAAAGTGAACCAGCGATTCATTTGCACTTCTGTATGCTGTCCTCTGCATTGGATAAACTGACTGTTTGTTCAGTCTGCAAGGATGACTCTGAGCTTCCAGTCACCTGTCCCTTTAATCCTCCATCCCACTCCCCCTCTGACCTTTTTGTCTTTGACCACCTACCTGTTATGACAAAGCCCGATGTAATTTCAAAGAATAGTGCCTCATCTGCTTTGGCACATTATGGGCTTTGGGAGTCAGCACTGAATTAAACAGTTTCGAAAAACCTGTCCGTACTGACAGAAGGTCATCCACTTGTAACATTAACTCAATTTTTCTCTCTCCACAGATGCTGCCTGATCTGCTGGTTACTTCTAGCATTTTTTTTTGTTTCACAATTCTAGCCACTGCTGTGTTATACATCTTACACTTCCAGCAGGTTCACTTGCCTTTTTTTTTCCTACAGCTGTCTTGGTTCATGTATTAACTGGATAACACTGAAAGTATTGTGTCACGTGACTGGAAGCTCACAGTCACCCTTGCAGACTGAACAGCGGAGCTCTATAAACGGTTACCCAATTAGTGTTTGGTTTCTCGTGTCACGTGGATGACTTTGGTCTCCATCCTAGGAGCACATTTATTTTGTTCTTTCCACGCCTTGCTGCAAGTTAAAATATACTGTTCTCTTACCTTTCCAGTTCTTTGACCTGAACGATTAGCTTTCCTCTCTCCAGAGATGCTGTGCAATTATTTTAAGCTTTTTTTGTATTTCCAGCACTTTTTGTTTTTATTATAGAATCCTAGAGTAATACAGCATGGAAACAGGCCCTTCAGCCTAGCTTATCCATGCCGACCAAGGTGCCCACCTGAGCTCGTCCTGTTTGCTCATGTTTGGCCCATATCCCTCTGAACCCCTCCTATCCATGTACCTACCCCAATGTCTTGTAAATGTTGTTATTGTACCTGCCTCGACTACTTTCTTTAGCAGCTCGCTGCATATGCACACACCCTCTGCGTGAAGAAGTTGCCCTTCAGGTCCGTTCCCCTCTCACCTTAATCCCATGCCCTCTAGTTTTTGGTTCCCATTCCCTGGGAAAAAGACTGTGTGCATTAACCCTATCTACACCTTTCATTATTTTATACACCTCTGTAAGGTCACCCCTCAGTCTCCTATGTTACAAGGAGTAAACACCTAGCCTGCCCAACCTTGCCCGATAACTCAGGCCATCAAGTTCTGGCAACATCCTCATAAATCTTCTTTGCACTCTTTCAGGCTTAATGATGTCTTTCCTATAACAGGGTGACCAAAACTGTACACAGTGCTCCATGTATGGCCTCACTAATGTCTTATACAATTGCAACATTATGTCCCAACTATTCTCAATGCCCTGACTGACGAAGGCCATTGTGCCAAAAGTTTCTTCACCTTGTCTACCTGCGATGCTGCTTTCGGTGAACTATGTACTTGTACTTCCAGGTCCCCCTGTTCCACAACACTCACCAGGGCCCGACCATTCACTGTGTAAGTCCCACCCAGGTTTGACTTCCCAAAATGTAACACCTTGCACTTGTCTTAATTGAAATCCATTTGACAATCCTCGGCCCACTTATCTAGCTGATCAAAATCCCCCTGTAATTTCTGATAACTTTCTTCACTATCTACGATACCACCTATTTTAGTATCATCCACAAACTTACTAGTCGTGCCTTGTACATTCTCATCCAAATTGTTTATATAAATAATGAACAAAAAAGGTCCCAGGACTGATCCCTGTGGCACACCACTAGTCACGTGCCTCCAGTCTGAGAAACAACCTTCTACCATCAACCTCTGCTTTATACCATTGAGCCAATTATAAATCCAGTTAGTTAAGTCTCCCTGAATCTCATGTGATCTAACCTTCCAGACTAGCCTACCATGCAGGACCTTGTCAAAGGCCTTGCTAAAGTCCACATAGACAATATCCACCACTCTGCCCTCATCTATCCTTTTGGTTACCTCTTCAGAAAGCTCTGAGAGATTTGTCAGACATGATTTCCCATGCACAAAACCATGCTGACTATCCCCATTCAGACCTTGTCTATCCAAATGCTGGTAGATCCTGTCCCTCAGAATCCCCTCCAGTAACTTACCCACCACTGATGTCAGGCCGACCGGCCTGTAGTTCTCTGGCTTGTTTTGCTTCCCTTCTTAAATAATGGTACAACATCAGCCACCCTCCAGTCTTCTGGAACTTCACCTGTGGCTAAATATGAAGGAAATATCTCTGCACGGACCTCCCCAATTTCTTCCCAAGCTTCCCACAAGGTCTGAGGATGCACTTGGTCAGGCCCTGAGCATTTATCTACCTTCATGTGCTTTAAAGTTGCCAATACCTTTTCCTTGGTGATTCATATGTGGTCCAAGACATCACAACTCATTTGCCTCAATTTCGTAGCATCCATGAACTTCTCCACAGTAAAAACTGATGAGAAATTCTCATTGAAAATCTCACCTATCTCCTGTGGCTCCACCCATAGATGGCCATGTTGATCTTTAAGGGGACATATTGTCTCCGTAGCCACCCTTTTACTCTTAATATACCTGGTGAATCTCTTGGGATTTTCTTTAACTTTGCCTGCCAGATCCATTTTATGTCCTCTTTTTGATCTTCTGATTTTCCTCTAAAGGGTATTCTTACACTTCTTATACACATTGAGGGATTTGCTTGTTCCCAATTGCTTAAACCCAATGTATGCGTCCTTTTTCCTGACCAGAGCCTCAATATCTCTTGTTAGCCAGGGTTCCCTGAACTTGCCAAGACTTGCCCTTCACCCTAACAGGAACATGTTGCACCTGGACTTTTGATATTACACTTTTAAATGCCTCCCATTTGCTAGTTGTCCCTTTATTTGCACCCAATCGACCAATGCAAGATCCCACCTAATGCCTCCAAAATTGGCCTTGCCCCAGTTTAGGACCTTAACCTGTGGACCTGTCCTATATTTCTCCATAACTATTTTAAAAATAACAGAATTACAGTCACTGGTCTCTAAGTGCTCCCTAACTGATAGTTCAGTCACTTGCCCTACCTTGTTCCCTAAGAGGAAGTCAAGTGTTGTGCTCTCTCTGGTGGGCCCCTCGAAATATTGATTGAGAAAACTTTCTTGGACACATTTAACAACAATTCCACCCTATCCGAGCCCTTTGCACTATGGGTGGCCCAGTCAACATTAGGGAAGTTAAAATCTCCCTTGAACACTATTATTCTTACAACTATCTACTACACATCTGCACCTCTAATTCCTGCTGACTACTGGGGGGCTTATAATACACTCCCATCAAAGTGATCATCCCCTTCTTGTTTCTAAGTTCTACCCATATAGCCTCACTGGACGATCCCCCAAGAATATCCTCTGCAAGGACAGTCCTCCCTCATCAAAAAGGCAAGTTTCCCCTCCTCTCTCACCTGTACCTCTGTCAAGCCTGTAGTATCTGTATTCTGGAAAATTGAACTGCCAGTCCTGCCCTTCTTTCAGCCATGTTTCTGTTATGGCTATAATATCCCAGTCCCCTGAGCCAATCCATTGCCCTGAGTTCATCCGCCTTACATGTTTAAGCCTCGTGCATTGAAGTATCTAGCCATACTTTTTCACTAACACTAGATGGTGCCAGTATTAACTGATCAGATATTTGGAAGAAGCTCTCCACCTATTGGAATCAGCTTGACGATTGATGAAGTACTCAAATTTTAAGCACTATTCTGGCATTAATTTTTTTTTATTCCTGTGATTACATAGGATAGAACAGCACAGGAACTGGCCCTTCAGCCCACGATGTCTGTGCCAGCCATGATATCTAAGTAAACTAATCCCATCTGCCTGCAAATAATCCATTTCCGTTCATCCCTGCATATTCATGCGCCTGTCTAAATGCCTCTTAATTGTCACTATCGTATCTGCTTCCAACACCACCCCCCACCTCCGACAGCAGCACATTCCAGACACCTACCAATCTTTGTGTAAAAGAAAACTTGCCTCGTACATCTCTTTTAAACTTTCCCCCTCACCTTAAAGCTATGCCCTCTTGTATTTGACATTTTCATCCTTGCACACTGGGAAAAAGTCTCTGACTATCTATCCTATCTATGCCTCTCATCATTTTATAAACTTCTATCAGGTCTCCCCTCAGCTTCTGACTCTCCTGAGAAAACAATTCAAGTTTGTCCAACCTCTCCTTATAACCAATACTGACTAATCCAGGCAACGTCCTGATGAACCTCTTCTGCACCTTCTCCAAAGTGTCCACATCCTTCCTGTAATGTAGCGACCAGAACTGCAAATGATACTCCAAATGTGGCCTAACCAAACTGCTGCAATGTGATTTCCCGATTTCTACACTCAGTGCCCAACCGATGAAGTCAAGCATGCCGTATGCCATTTTTACCACTCTTTCTTCTTGTGTTGCCACTTTCAGTGAGCTATGACCTTGCATCCCAAGATCCTTTTGTGCATCAATGCTCCTAAGGGCCCTGTCATTTACTGAATACTTTCCCCTTACATTTGACCTCATAAATTGCAACACCTCACACTTGCCTAGATTAAACTCCATCTGCCATTTCTCCGTCCATATCTCCAACTGACCTGTATTCTGCGGTATCCCTTCACAACCTCCTTCACTATCCACAACTCCACCAATTTTTGTGCCGTATAAATCTTTACAAATGCTCCTCTTAGATACAACAATCTCTTTTACACGTCATAAAACACTTGTGTATTTCATCAAATTGGTGTAGATAATGAAAAAGGTCAGCATGGACATGGTGGCTGAAGGGCCCATTTCTGTCCTGTACAATTCTATGACATCAACTTTCAGCGCACAGAATAAGATTTTTGAACCAGTAACCAGCAATGGTTATTTCTTAAAATGTATTCTCGTTAGAACACTGTGTAGTTTGGTCATGACTTCCTTAGACTTGTGTTCTTCAGGTTTGGTTTTATGGTTTGTTAAGCTATATTTATCAATAATTGAATGGTCTCGTATTGGATTACACACAGAGACTACTAGGTCTCTCTATACTCCATCCCAGCTTCCGTCACTTATTAATTTTATGGGCTAGATCAATTGCTGTACCTATCAAGTCTGGATCGAAAGTGACTTGGAAAGTGTCATGTTACAGTTCAGCCATTGCCAAGTTATTGCAGGAACTATTATAGGAATTCACAGTTTCATAAATGTAAGCTTTTGTAAATAGTTTTGACAATTCTAACCAGACCTCTAGGATCTAGCAACCTTCCAAAAGCATATTATTCTTGCTTAAATCATCTGCTGACAAATGAGTTACAAATGTTTATCTTTTTAAAAAAAAAGTCTTTTCTGTGCCTTTGCAGCCGTTTGTTTAGTTCTTCAATAAACCACTTGTCTTGGTCATCTTCCTGTTGGTGTTTTTGTGACAGTGATTTCATAGCTGCTGCTGTGAAGCTGTCATGAACTAGATATAGTTTCCATTCGGTTTTGTCCTCAGTTATTCAAAACAGCTTAGAGGCCAGGCATGCACTCAACGTTGGCTTACTGCTATTCTAGAGATGGAAATACACTTAGCACCATATAAAGGGCTGCAGCCAGCAAAGCAGTGGTACTTATCCTGCAGAGGTTTGTATTGAAAATGGACTGGCTGGTATGGAAGGATTAGTCACTCCCACTTGACCTTATTTAATTACAGCATACAGCAAACTAGTATTTTGGTAGAGAAATGTAGATGTGGTTATTAAGCAGTGATAGTCAAGCAAGTGTATTTTACTCTTATTATAAAGATGTGCGATTATTCAAAGAAAATTTCAGACTGGTGTGCCATCTAATTACCAGTTCTATTTTATGTAATCCTGACAGAAGATATAAAACATATATTTGATAAGAAGTATCAGTTCTCTGCTCATGAAGGGAGGTACAAAATGAACTCAGCAGCTTGCATTGTAATCAAATTTATCTTTGGTCATAATCTGCTCTCATTTTATGTAATATTTTATTTTTCAAAAATCACTGTTAACACATTAATAAGCTTAAATTATTCCTTGATGTAATATATTCAGTTATTTGCTGTGAACATAATGTTTTTGAGGATAATAACTCTGTGTAAATGTCAAAGGAATTCAATGTTTTTTTGCATTTGGAAGTAGATTTCAAGGCTGCTGTAAATTTGACAGCTGAATGAAGTGCCTGGTGAAATGTTAATGTAAATTTGGTATCCCAGAGGGTCCAATCAAAAGCTGATGGGCTGTTAGTTCTGAGATGTGCAGGGATGTTAGTATCCTCCTGCAGCAAGGTTTAAGAAAAATGCTGTAGGTTAAATCTACAGTATTGACTAATTTGGTTCATTCAGATTTAAAAAAAGAGCAACAGAAATACTTGCATTAGCAAATCATCAATTAAAATGACAATAAATTGTAGTTTTATTATCGGTAAAATAGGTTAATTATCGAAAAGATTAAAGAAAAATCAAGAATTAACTTTTGTCTCTATGGGCTATTTAGTTAAAACTTGGTCATATCCATATTAATCAAATATAATAAACATTGCTTACATTGGAGAAAAATGCTTTCTTTGGACGTTCATTTAGAACAATTTCCAACTAGTAAACACTTAAACAGAAATATGTAATGATGCCAGAGTCTAATTGGTACTTGTTATGTAATATTGAGGTTTTGTTTGCTTTTGCAATGTAACCAGACATTTACCTCTCACTAATCCGTATTTGCACCTATCATTCAGATTTCTATCCTTTCAGTTCAACTTACTAAGACGTTATCTTGTGTGACTACATTGTGGCTACTGTCTGTCCACAGACTTCAGTGATATTGACAACTTTATCCTTTTTAAACACCTTTCATCCAAAGTTCCCATTATTGGTAGCGTTCACCTCTAGTTCCATCTTTTAGGTTGACCCAGCATCAATTTGGATAGCTTTTCATTTGGTCATACAGTCATTCTAGTATACCAGGGGTCTCGTTTCTTGGACTTGTAATATTTAGCTCCTCAGAAGCATTACCTGAACAAGAGGTTCAGCCTTTGCACGGATATTTGACTGCAGGGATCACACTTTGTCTGTCACACCACTCAGACTGCCTACCAACCAGCTTGGACAAGCCATCATTTGCTCCAGTTTAATGTCTGCAAAACCAAAATCATCCTTGGTTCTAACAAATTATTATTCCCTTCTAGTCTTGAACCAATGACCTCCTTCACCACGAACTTGAGGTAAATTGGATCTATAGAATATTGGCACACTGCTTGACCCAGAGCTCAGCTTCCTTCTTCATATGTGCTTTCAGAGGACTTTGATACGTTGCCAGCATCTGGGTAAAACCCTCTGTCACATCCTTATCATCTTCAATTCCTAGCCTCTGCTTGCTGATTTCTCTGCCTTAGATGAAGTGTAAGATCTTGTCCTCATTCATACCAAGGTCTTTACAGCCCAAGCTTTGCTGGATGGTCAGATTAACTCTGTGATCTTAAGAATGAAGTTCAAGCTCCTTGTCGATTTTAAATCTCCTCTACAGCTAGGAAAAAAGCTATATTTATAATCTTTTCCTGCTGGCTGCTCTTGTGTGCAGTTATGTTTTTCCAACATTAGCTCATTACTGATTCCTCACTCTGCTGCACCGTCTATGGTCTTTGCTGCAGTTACTCTGCATTGACTCTTTGCATTCTCTCAGTAAATCAACTTGTTACTTTTATCAATGTCTTTTGGAACCATTTTGCTCCTTCCTATTCCCTTGTTCCTAATTATATATTCACTATCTTACAATGCACAGTCTTTGCAATTGGTGCACTACACGCTATGGCCCATCCCATCGGAAGTTTTGTATGGAAGAAACAAGGAGTTTCTGTGGCAAAACAGAAATATTGAGAGAGTGCATGTCATCTGATAGTGGAGACAATGAGTGGTTACTGTCATGACACTTGGATGGTTTTAAATGTGCTCTCAGAGGACTCTGATACATTGACAGCATCTGGCTTAAACCCTCTGTCACATCCTATCACTTTCATATCCCCAGACTCCTCCTCCTTCCCCCCCTCCCCCACTTCGTCTTCTCCTTTCTTCTATTCTTTTTTCATCCTCCTCATCCTGTCCTTCCTCATCAGCTATACAGCTAATGACAAGGCTGTACAAAGATGAGGAGATCACCACAAATTTTGTTACACATCCTGTAAAGTTTTCCAGAGTAGATGAAGCAATGGACACATTGGTGGTAGCGGTCAATCTTTATCATTTTTCATGTGCTAGCATGGGTTTTATGCTGTATGCTCATGCATGAATTGTGCATAGGATCATAAGCCTTGCTGTTCACTGGTGGCTCAGATGTAGCTGGTACAATAGACTGCCACAAAATGAAGGTGTCAAGAAAATAGCTATTGGCTTAGATGAATCTCTGCCCATGGTCATGCACTAACTGGATGATGAGGATTAGCATCCTTGGTGCTGGTACAAAGACTATATGGCCCTTGGAAAGCAATATTGCATTCCCTGAGTGGCAGTCTACATCCCTCTCTCCACTTTCTGGTTTATGGTGTGAGAGAATGACATGCATTCTGTTGTCTTTGAGTAGGATGTGGCAAGGATCTCTCTTATGCAAAATAGTTACTGGTAAACACTGAAATGTTTAACCCTACTAAGGTCCAGATGCCAAACCTTCATTCTCATGATCACCTTGACAACCGGGGCAATGTATTCCTTGCCCTTTCCGAGGTTGCAATTGTAGGTTTTGGCAAAGCTTGGCAGGTTTTGGTGAGGATGTATTCATGGAAACACAATCATGTTGTTTATGTGGGGGAAAGAATCTCTTGCCAAGCATCTGAGCTAAAAATACCTGCCTGTCTTGTGTTCTCCTTCCATCTCCCTCTTCCTTCTGTGTAGCCTGCACTGAAGGGCCACTGCTAATTCTCTCAACCACTAATGCACTCATTTCTGCAAGGAATCCTCAAGTCCACAGAAAATCCTTCAACACTCTCTGTAACTATAGTGAGAAAAGGAAAATCAAACTAGCCTGTAGGTAATGGTATATATCTGCAAATAATCCTTTAAGCTCTAGAAATGGTAACAGTGAGGTCAAAATCGGACTTGCACCTAATCGATGCACAGTGGCTTGGAATTTCCTGACGAAGCAGGGCAGTTCATGCAACACCCTAGGTCTGTAGTGGGCCTGGCAACATTCTGAAAACTGTTTCTCAATGTGGTCAGCTAGGTTCTGTGGAGAGCAGGACCTTCCATTTGCAAATAACACCATGTGATATGATCTGAACAAGACCACCCATAGAAATGCTTTGGCAGTTTGCTTGATATGCACAAGCATTCAGAAATATACAAAACCTAAAAATTAATTGTGCATTAAAACTAAGTGTTTTAATTTCATCTTTTAAAAAATAAATTGCTAGAAAATAAAAATAATTAAATACATTTTTGTGAACTCAATTAAAATTTAAATGACCTGTTTTTATGTTTATCCATATAGGAACACAATTAGGAAATTATCAGTGAGCACCTTTTTAGAAATTTTTGGATTTCCATTTTGGAGCATGCTTATTCAGGACTATTTCTCACAAAAAAACCACCTCAAATCTTGGACATACTCCTGTCATTTTTAGTAGGGGAAGAATGCAATACTGGACTCTCCTTGGACATTTCTTTGAGAAAGCCGTTGTACTAATCATTGACTGACAGTCTTTTAATTCTGTGGAAAGGACTTGAGACAAATTATTTCAGTGATTGGTACTGTGTGGTTTAGTAATCAATGAACACCTATAGGTTTGTTAATATTCTCACACTTTAGTACATTGGGAAAAGAACACTCTATTAATAATCCCGAAAAGCTACCATAAGCAGGACTGTACTACCAAACCCATGACTGTTCTGCCAACTCAAGCTCCAACCATATCATCAAGTTTGCTGATGATACAACAGTGGTGGGTCTCATCATCAGGAATGATGAAAAAGCTTACAGAGAGGAGGTGGCGAGGCTGGTGGATTGGTGCTCAGTCAACAATCTCTCCTTGAATGTGGACAAAACAAGAGAGATGATTGTGGATTTTAGAAAGGCTCAGGCTGACCACTTACCTCTGTGCATCAATGGCATCATTGTACAGAGAGTCAGCTGTTACAAGTTCTTGGGAATACATATAGCAGACGACCTGTCCTGGTCAACTAACATCTCCTCCCTCGCCAAGAAGGCACAGCAGTGTCTCCACTTTTTACGGTGGCTGAACAGAGCAAACCTGCCCTCCCCCACCCTCACCACATTCTACAGGGGTACCATTGAGAGTGTCCTGACCAGCTGCATCTCTGCCTGCTACAGTAACTGTAACATCTCTGACCGTAAGTCTTTGCAGAGAATTGCGAGTACAGCGAGAAAGATCATTGGAGTACCTCTTCCCTCCATCTTGGATATTTACAATACATGATGCACACGTAAGGTTTACAGAATCATAGGCGACCCTTCTCATCCCTCCCACGACCTATTTGTCCCACTACCGTCTGGCAAGCAGTACCGGAGCATCTGGGCCAGAACTACTAGATTACACAACAGCTTTCTCCCCCAGGCTGTCAGGCTCCTGAATACCCTGGTGGACAAATGCCACATCAAAAGTCCTGGTTTGCACAACGGTGTATAAGAACTTTGGCTGCTGATGAACATGTTTATATAATTAGTACAACACACTGAGCTTTGTATTTCTCTTCCTCCAACTCGGTTTTGCACTAACTCTGCACTAAATTTGTATTTTGTATATACCGTTTTTTTTGCACTATTTGTACTTGCACAATTTTTTTTGTGTTTTTTTGGTTTGTGTTTATTGTATGTCTTCTGTTCTATGTATGTCCTCTGTTGTGAGAGTCTGGGGGAAATGACATTTCGTTCCGTCATGTGTTTCTATAGCATGGATGAATGACAATAAAGTAACTTGAATTTGAATTTCTCTGACTTTAAATTCACATGCAGTTTTACAAAAATTGTGACTGAAGCAGTAGACTCACCTCATGCACATTTCAGCTTTGCTGTTAAGTCAAAGTGTGTTGTCTTTGGAACTTAAGGCAAATAAATTAATCACAATAAAGATCTTGGGAACTTGCACTTATAAAATGGAGCAAAAAAAAACCAAACTAGTAGAGGAGCTCAGCGGGTCAGGCAACATCTATGGAGGCAGAGGGATAGCTGACTTTTTGGGTCAAGACTGCATCAGGACTGAGAGTGTAGTGGGAAGATATCCAGTATTCTCGCATCTGTAGTCTCTTGTGTCTGTACTTAAGACTAATTCTTGATTCCATTGCATAGAGTTTTCTCAGTTTGCTTTGCCTTGAGTCTCATTCATTTTCCTGCCTGATCTTCGTATCAACTAATCCCATTGCTTTCTAAGAAAAAAATCTGGTGATCTCAGTTTAACTTTAGTCAGTAAAGGAGCATTGACAGCCCCCTAAGCTAGACAATTAATGCATATCCTGTTATATTACATCAGTAGTTTGATGATATTGAACAAAGAATGAATTGTTAGGTAGAAACAAAATGATGGCAGTCGTACTTCATGCCCTGAACAGTAAGCTTTTTTTTCTGGAAAATGAATTTCAGAAGTGTTACTCTGAAATGAGTGAAAGAAATTACATTACATAGTTTTTTTGAATAGTTCATTTTACAACAGTTTTTTGATAGTCTAGTATTTGAAAATATATGCAAACATAGTAGATCTAAAATGTTGAAAAATTTGCTTTAGTTGGAAAATTTCTAAAATTTATTTGATTCTCATATTATATGATAAAGAGTTTAAATTGAAATGAGTAATTTTGTTTTTTTTTAATAAAGTCCTTGTAAGATTATGGATAATTGTATGGAAGACTGGAGCATTTTCCATACAATGCATTGATTAAATAATGATTAAATAATACTAAATTATTATTTGGACTCTTATACCCACCACATATTGAACACTGATTACTGAAGCATTAGTTTAACCTCTTCCTTGCATAACAAGATAAAGATCAAATCCATTGTTTGGTGTTAGATGCTGATATATGATTGAAGCTGAAAGCCTTCCATTATATTGTTGTTGCTATCCGAAGAACAGGTACATACTGTGCCTCACAGATTTATGGAAAGGTTATCATAGCGACTTGGAGGAATAGCTTATTTTGTTTTGTGTCTTAAAGGGATCAATACCTTCTTTACAAACTAGTTACAGAGTTGGTAATAAACTTTAATAAGCTGCAATTTTTAAAGAAAAAGCAATTGATATGTCATAGAAATTATGTGGAGGAACCTCAGCTCAACAAACGTGATTGAAATTGCCTGTGTTCTGTCTGCAGGTTCAAACTTATTTATTGCTGTAGATTTAACATAGTTGATTGTAATTTGCTCTCTGACCATCTGATCATTAATTATCTGATAATGATATTGTTTTATTTGCCAGTTTAAATACCTGGATGAAGTGATCTGCTTGTGCATCTGTTTTCCAGTAGATTCAATTACATCTTTCTTTAGAGTCTTTGACATTGGCCTTATTTTAATTAGGACTTCAGGAGATTAACATTATAAATTGGCATCCAGCATTGACACTGGTGTTCATAGGTTTACTTCTGGAAGGCGGTTTCAGCAATGTAAAGCTGGAGAGAAGGCCTTTGGCACCAGCTTCCTAAGGCTGAATTAAAATGAGGACAATCTAAAATTAGATTTTATTTTAGCACAACTGTCATATCCAATGTCTTCCTGATCATTGTCTCCTTCTCTGGTTGTTCCATTATTTCTGTTCCTCCTGTTGGTCATTAGTTGCTGAATAGCTAGTTATGCAGAGCAGATTTGCCTAAATATACAACATCATTTGAAGTGAAGCCTTTTTGGGTAGATTGTTATTAGATAATATGTTAGACAATATGTTTCAAATTTGATTATCAAACCAAGTGTTTCTATAAGTTCTGAACTAATGTCTGGAAATGGGTACGCAGATGTTTTTCAACATAGTCCGACAGGAAGCCTTTGACGATCTTAAAGTATTTTTTAATATCTAAAAATGTATGAGGTAGATTGAGCCCTTGGTAGCAAGATTAGTTAACTTGGTGAAGTATTGGTGAAATAGCATTTAAATGTCAATCAGTGATGGATTTACTAATGCCCTAGGCATGCATTAGCAACCCCAAGTCATCAGAAAGCAATTTTTCATTGAAAGCATGTTGTCAGTTGATGATTCTGCCTGACAGACTTGCACATGCAGGAGAAGCAGCCTGTCACCAGTATAGATATGATGTGAAGCTTTGCCACTGTGAATTTCTGCAGACTTTTTAACTTTTATGAGTTTGTTAATCCCTGATAAGGGTTTGTGAATTTTTTGTGCTAATTAGCAGGCAACATTTATGAACTTTTTTTTAGATTTTGTGAACTTAAAAAAAATGATTATATTACACATGAAACATCCTCATGCTTCACAGTAAAATTTATATTCATATAGCAATGTTATGAATGGCTGAATTTTGTGACCTTGGTTTAGAGAATTCTCTGCTTCTCTTTGAGCAGTGCAATATAGAATTCAGGATTTCCTGTAAAAAGTTGAAGGCATTTTAGGTTAATGTCATACTTGAAGGGCAGTTCTAACAATGTTGCATTCTCTTCAGTCTGCAATCATGTATCATAATCAGGTTTATTATCACTGACTTATGTCGTGAAATTTGTTGTTTTGCGGCAGCAGTACGGTGAAAGACATAAAAATTACTATAAGTTACAAAAATAAATAAATAGTGCAAAAGTAGTGTTCATGGGTTCATGAACCATTCAGAAATCTGATGGCAGAGGGGAAGAAGTTGCTTCTGAAATATTGAGTGTGGGTCTTCAGGCTCCTGTACCTCCAGAATGAAGTACCACTGTAAAGTTCCTTGCTGGGGGGATTGGGATTGTAAGGGTAGGTTTGGACCAGACAATAGAAGATCAGCAGAAGCCCTGCACAAACTTGAAAATTGAGTTTCTGCCAAAATTAGTCTGTTCTGAGGAAATCCTTGGCAAAATTTTTCAAGTCCTGGCAAAGGATTGACCCACTGCCCAAAATTGAAACACAAGGTTAATCTGTTGCAGTGATTTGGGTTTACTTAAGTAAGTTCTTATTTCAAATGTCCAATGCAACAAGCATCTTGCAGTCTTCTATGCTGACGACATTAGAAAGGTCATTCACAGAATAGAATACTTCAGTAAATATGATCAGTCAGTAATATACTTAAAGTAGTTATATACCGCCAATAGAAATCTTTTAAATCTATGAAATGTTAGCAATTAAAGCCATATTTCTAGATTAAGCAATTAATTAAATTTATTATGAGTCACCTTGAAGTGCATCTGCTTAAAATTTTTAATTCACAAATGAACTATGGGGGGAGGGGTGGGGATATGGGATTGAGGCTTTGCAGCATTGTTTGTAGACCAGGAGAAACTGTATCTCCCTGGATTCTCCTTGATTTCTAGATAAAACTGCAGCAAATGTTATTTTTGCATAATTCAATGGTGATATTAATTGCTGTTCATGGAAATATACATCTAACCAATCATAACATCTAACATGCATGTTTATTTAGAATGGAGGTAAATGTTGAGCGTTGTCATGTATAATAGGAATGCCATTATGATGCACAATCACTTTTAATGTGTTCCACGTAAAATAGTTTCACTTTCTAGTCTGAGCAGTTGTGTCACATAGAATTTCTGCTGATAACATAAAGCTAGGTGGCAGTGTGGGCAATGAAAACGATGCAAAGAGGCTTCAGTTGGATATAGACATGCTAAGTAAAAGGGCAAGGACATGGCAGATGGAATACAATGTGGAAAAATATGAAGTAAACCACTTTGGTAGGAAAAAAAGAGGAATTTTTTTTTAAGGGTGAGGGATTGAAAGGTGAGGGCCCTGGGTGCATCTGTACATGAATCACTGAAAGTTAACATGCAGGTTCAATAAGCAATTTGGAAGGCAAATGATATTTTGGCCTTTGTTGCAAAAGTATTTGAGTACAACAGTAGCGATATCCTGCTGCAGACATGTACTGCTGGTACTATACGTGGAATATGGTGAAAAAGTCTTGGTCTCCCTGCCTATGGAAGAAAATAATTATGATAGAGGGAATGCAGTGAAGATTCACCAGATTGATTTGTGGGATGGCGGGTCCAACATATGAGGGGAGATTAGTAGACAGGTCCAATACCTTCTGCAGTTTAGAAGAATGAGAGGTGATTTAATTGAAGCATATAAAATTCCTAAGGAGCCTGATTGGTGGATGCAAAGTCTCTTGGTTGTGTGTTTAGAACTAAGGGTCACAACCTCAAAATAGGGGTTCAAGATTGAGAAGAAATTTCTGCACACAGAAGATAATGAATCTTTGGAATTGTGGAACCTCAATCACTGAGTATGTGCCAGGCAGAAGTCACAAGGATATCTCCCATCCTTTGTTCTAAGGAAAACAGCCCCTATGAACCCCTAGTGAGTATCTCTTCATAATAATAATTCTCCAGCCCTGCCATCATCCTTGAACTTCTCTCAACCCTTTCTCTGGTGTTGTCATATCCTTCCAGTGGTATGGTGATCAGAACTGCATGTAATAGACTAGCTGTGGTCCAGGTATTGTTTACATAGTTCTAGTGTGACTTCCTTGTTTTTGTATATTGTGTCTTTACTAACGAGTATTCCACATTTCATGTTCTCACAAGATGTATTAGGGTGATCTGCACACAATTGTTTATATCTGCAGAGTGAAAATAATCACTGGAAAATGTATTTTCCGTGGAGGCCTCAGTTCCTTAAGTGAGGTAGCATGCATCAGGAAGTGCAGAGATGTAACAAATCACATAAGAAATTGGAGCTGGGGTTCATTTATTTATGTGTTATAATCAGTGCAGTTGAACCTGCAGAGTAAGATGTGAGGGATTTTTATATGTGTCTGAGTTTCCTCTCATGATTATTGGTTGTAACAATTGAAATGAGGAGAAGATCACTTGACTTGCATTGAGAATGGTGAGTTGGCAGGCTCCTTGGGAGAAGCATCTGTCTATCACAGAATCTCTTATAGCACATGCCAACAAAGCTTCCCTCTTCTGCTTGGCTGGGAGGTACGGCTTTGAATGCTAAGCAGGGACATTCTGAGTAGCTGCTGCTTCTCTCCTGGACTTCTTGCTTCTGCTGCTCTTCAGGTTTTGGGTCACTTTGCTCTTCCTCTGGAACTGATTTCTATCTTTCATTTGCAAGATTGTGCTGCATGCAGCATGTGACTATGATGTCTTTATTACTGCTGGTGTGGACTGATGCAGGGAATAAGATCTTGTTATTCCACTACTTGTTTCCACTACTGTGACTCATTGTATTAGTGGTGGTGCTGGAAAGCACGGGAGTGTGAGCAACTGCAGAACTAGAAAGCAACACTTAATCCCTCCAGCCAGCTCTGGCCACTGAAAATGTCCAGTATCTGAACTCTCTTGGGTGAAGAGCCCTGTGTTCTTCCTGAAAACACACAGGAAACTCTTTCTTTAATCTACAATAAGTTGGGAATCTGTATGGTCTTGACCTCTCATTGAAGCAAGCAGTCTAGGCATGAGATGGTAGCCAAAGGTATTCTAACTTGGATATTGGAAAGCCTGGGCCAGCGAATACATTGTTTGTCATAGAGAACCAGGTAGGATGTGATATCCCTGACGAGACTAGAGGAGTGGACTTTTTGTTGATGAGCATGTCGTTGAATACTGCCCTGAGATTTCTGACTCACCCACAAGTACCCATAATGATGTCTCCAGAAATGAGTTACCACTAGGAAACCACTGAATAGCTATCTCAGCAGCTAAAGGCTAGAGGAAAGCTTAAGCAGATCCTGTGGATTTGTGAAATTGTTTGAGTGGTCTGCAATGAGTTCTGAAACTACCAGCCATTCCAGAAGGCATTCAGTAGGATGCTACATAAAAGGTTATTGCCAAATAGAAGAACACGTGGGTTGGGTGTACTATAGTCTCTTGGATAAATGATCGGCTCATCACCAGGAAATAGAATTAGGGTGAATGGATCACTTTGGGAATGACCATCAGAAACTAGTGTTGTGCCACAGGCATTGGTGCTGGGCCTCAACTATTTGCAGTTTGTATTGCTGACTCAGATGAAGGGAACAAGTGTATGGCAGCTAGACTTGCAGATGATATATAAGATAGATATCACAAAGAACCTGTAAAAGGGTATTGATGGACTGGAAGTTGGCAGATAGAATATAATGTGGAAAAATGTAAGATTATTAACCATGGAAAATTGAAGAAGGAAATGGTTATTTTAAGAGTAAGACCACAGAACTTTTGCCACACAAAGGATCTGGGGATCACGGTGCATGAAACACAAAAGGTTGGCATGCAGGTACAGCAAGTAATCAGGGATGTTAATGGGATGGCAGTCTTTTTTGCAAAGGGTATGGAATAAAAAAAAAGGAAGCCTTAATGCAACTTTACAGGGTGCTGATGAGACTGCATCTTGAGTATTCTTTTAAGATATTGCCTCCATTTTTAAAGTAGAATTTACTTGCATCGGAAGCAGTGCAGATTGATTCATTAGGTTGATACCTGGGATGAAGGGGTAGATCTGTGATGAGAGGTTAAGAAGGTTGGACCTATACATATTTGGAGAAAATCTGATTGAAGTACAGAAGATTTTGAAGGAGAATTCAGAATCAGGTGTATTATCACTGACATATATCGTGAGATTTCTTGTTTAGCGGCTGCAAAACATAAGACGTAAAAATTACTATAAGTTACAAAAATAAATAAATAGTGTCAAAGAGGAATGAAAAGAGGAATTGAGAGCATGTTTCCTCCAGTGGGGACTTTTATAACTAGAATATGATTTGCCCATTTGAGATGGAATTGAAAAGGAATTTCTTAGCGGGTTTTTAGAGAGCTGTGGAGGTGGAGTCATTGAATATATTCAAGATGGACTCGAAACAAAATGCTGGAAACACTCAGGTCAGATTGCAGCTTTGGAAAGAGAAGCAGAGTTGACATTTGTCTTTGACCTGAAATATTAACAGCTTCTTTCTCCACAGATGCCGCCCATTCTGCTAAATGTTTCCAGGATTTTTCTGTTTTTATTTTCATGTTCAAGGTGGAGATTGACAGGTTTTTGAACTATATGGGAGGTGAAGAGAATAGGGAAAGAGCAAAAAAGTTGTGTTGAAGCCAAGATTGGATTGGTCAGATTTTTTTTACTGAGTGGTCGATCAAGCTTCAGGGGCTAATTGGCCTATGTTGCCAGGGTCTTGTGCCTTGGTGGCAACAGAGTTTCCCTTTAAATAGCAGGAAAGCAAAACATTGGTGCTTTGCTTATAACGCGGATATTTGAGCTCCAATTTATGTTGGTATGAATGGAAATGGGTATTACATGAATAACAATGTAAATCAGTGTGCACCTGCTGTCAGCAAAAATCAGGCATGTTAATGGGGATTGTACATGGATGTGTCTGATCCAATTTCATGATTGGCACGATTTCCTCTGATAATGTTTGCTAGCATTATCTACTTTTGGTAAAATCAAATTTGCAAGATTATGCTGCATGCAGCATGTGACTATGACATCTTTATCACTGCTGGTGTGGACTGATGCAGGGAATAAGATCTTGTCTTGAGGAGATTGCAAAAATTAGCAGCAAAAATGGGTGTTCTGTTTTCCATTTTCTGAGCACATCATTTGCCTGTAGGACAACGCTTCCGTCACTTTTAGAATATCCTGTTTTTGGCCATGAATGTATGTGGTGTCGGTATCATAAATGAGAAGTTTATCATTTGAAAGTGCAATATTTTTACCAAATTTATTCTGAACATGCATTTTCACATCTATGTGTTCCTTCTTGTTACTTGCATATATTTATTGAGAGAGGTGAATGATGAGCTGGAAAAGACTACAAACTAACTAGCAAAACACCTTGCCCTTTGTTTAATCATAGTCCATCTCTGGTTAATAATATTCTTTTAAAAGATTTTATTGCAGATGAGGTTTTAAATGCTGTTAACTGTTTTTAAAAGGACACTGCTGTTGGCCTGGGTAGAATTTGCAAAATGGACATTGACATCTTGACTAGAATGTATTCTTCTTGGGTATGATGTGGCAAAATTAGTGCTGGTGTCAAGAACAATCACTGGCAGCCCTACAGCAGCCAGCAAATCCATCTGGCCAGTCTCCCAAATGCTCATTCATAGGTACCGGCTGTACATAAGTCAGGTGTTTGTAAGCCTGGGAGGGCCTGTATAGCTATGATCTAACTGAAAACATCTAATGCTCACATAATTGATTTTAACAAAATAAACTAAGGAAATCATAGTCAGAAAGAGATAATGACATAGTATGATTTATTTGAGACAATCAATAAAACAACAAAAACCTGTTAATTTACTAGTTACATGGTGTACCAGTTAAGGCACACACTTTCCTTTTGTACTGAATACAGAATAATGAGGTCTGCCCAATATCTAGGACATGCAAGACAAATACTAAAAAAACAGGTTTTGATATAAGTACTGAAATAGAATTTTAAAAACAGCCAGAGTTTAGGCTTGAAAATAAAGAACATGGTTGTCTTTATGGCTATAAGACACTGAGAAAATAACTGTGGCTGGTTGTGTTGCTGCTGCAGATTTACTTTGATCGTCAGCAAGATTATTAACTGTATTTTTTTTTCCTTGATATTCTCAACTGATGCCAATTCTTTGGTAAGATTGGTGATGTGGCCTACGTTATGGCCATTATCACAACAAACTTCAGTGATGCTACATGTTGGGTTAGCATAAAGTGTGCTTGTAGAGGAACCAATAGGCTTTCCCTTCCCCTTCAAGTTGGAATGTTGTTCTTTTGCAAAGCACTGCTAGCCCAGTATCAAACTAAGTCACTAAATTTAGGATTAGACCACATTATCACCAGATTGTTCTGATTAATACCATTACTTTTTAATTATATACTGTTCTGATAAAACTGCTTTATATAGAAACTTGGAACAACACGGCTGCAACACAAAGCAAAGACTTTCACCAAAATTAGTGGCATGAAATGGAAAAGAATAACTTGGATTGAGGTGATAATTTTTCTTGTCTAACATAGCCTAGACAGATTGGATTAAAACATCCATGGAGGTTCCCACTAGTAAAATGATATACTACTAGATACAACCTAAACTGTATAACTATCAAACAACCAATCTCCATAGACAACTTCAGCCTTATAACCAGAATAAATACTTAGCAACAACATCACAGAGAAATATTCAAACTTTAAAGTGGAGATTTAAAATGCAAATAATTAGAAAAGCAGCATCAGAATAAAAGCAAACTGCAAGTAAGTACTTAGTTAACATTTATCAGGTTCCTCCATTTTAAGAAGTGAAAAGTATTTATAAGTACTTTGCTGAGGCAGTGAGTGTGTGTTTAAATGTTATTATTTGGTGCTTCTGGAACTGGCACATTAATGCTTGGTAAAGAGTTCTTTAGTTCCCTTATAATCAGCCTGCTAAAAAATATCAAGATGATTGATTACAACATTAAAGTTCCTTTTTGACAGAAGCAATGTATTGATCAATTTCACACATACAGTACCTCAGAATTCAAAACTGGGTATTTACTATTTTTGAGTTATAGGACACTGCTCAGTTTGCTTGAGATTTTTCTACAATGTTCAACAAAGTAACTATTCTATAAGGAAAAGATGTTTGACACAAATTTTAAGGACAATTTGTAATCACACATGAAGAAACATCACATAACATGCCTTAAGATTTATTGTTCAATGAGCATCTTCACTGCCTTTCCTATCACAATATGGACTACAGTCTGTAAAATGACATACAAAGTAACTGAGACACAGTCTCACCAAGTTACAGAAAGGGAAGGCAATATACAATTTCTGTTTCAACTTCCAGCCCCCTAACCCTTAACTGTCACACGTGTACTAAATATTTGAATAGTGGAGCTTGCTTAAAATCATATCTAAGGCTAATTCTACATAACATTAAAAAATTTTGATGCATAAAATATTCCCATGCACAACTATGTAAAATATTATAGCTAAAGTAGCATTAACAATGAAAAAAATTATTTGTCCATTTTTATATCATGTGTACCATTCATCCATTTTAAGACCTGGGCCCATGTTTTGCTGAGTGGGATAGGCTAATGGAACTTGCTGAAATATGTTCATATTGTACACCTGCCTGGTCCTATGTTGGTGAGATTGCTCTCGAGCCCCAAGTAGTGCTAGAATATCGCCATCCATAAAATTCATATTTGTCATATCTCCTTATGACACAGAAGGTGGCTATTTGGTCCACCCTGCCTGTGTTGGCTCTCAGAGAAGTCTTATCAGTCCCATTTCCTCACTTCACTGCAAACTATTCTATCTTATAGGCTCTTCACCATTTCACTATGACTTTCCTGCCACTCACCTACACTGGAGTTTACAGTAGACAATCAGCCTACTAGCATGGGAATTGAGAGGAAACATGAGCCCCCAGAGAAATCTACATAATCACAGGGAGAACTTACAAACTCCACACACCAGCATCTGAGGTGGGGATTGAACCCAGGATGCCGAGCAGTGTGGCAGCAGTACAGACTGTTGCACTACAGCAACGCCCCCTGAAAAACGCTAATCGCCTCAGCTTTGTCTTGTCTTAAAGCTGTCAAGGTTTATTCAGTGCATTCAAATGTCACAGACGTTCATTCGTTATGAAAAACTCTTTAAAATGAGATAATTAAGAATTATTTAAACATCTTAAAAATAAATCACCTAAAATACATTTAAGTAGTGTTTGTATCAAAGTGTAACTTGCCTTATTCTTACCTTTCTTCTTTGCAGCTGTAAAATTGCCTTTGAAATTTTGAATTGCAGATCTGAAAGCAGAATTCCAAGACTCCTTGTGGAGTACAGGAACTCTGTGTGGAAATAGCCAGCAGAACTCGAGCAGTAAGTTTGAGACTTCTAGATTTGTGGGGGAGGCCAGACTTTGCTGACAGTTACATGGGTAAATGGCAGCAGTTTGGTGCACAACTTCCAGCAGAACCCTTCCCTTAACCAAGATAATTCACCAAACATTTTTCATGAAGATGGTATTGATTAACAGTCAATCCTACAAGTCCAAGCTTATTTAACATTACAAGCTTTAACCTATTAAAGACTTTTTTTGGTGATCAAATTCCTTACATTATTATCTTCGCTTGCAATGATTTATTAATCAAAACGAAAAAGTCAGTACAGCTACAAGTTGAATCTAATCTCTGACCTAAACTAGTTAAACTCAATTGCTTAGTAAATCCTGGGAATCTGCTTCTCAAGAAATACACACAAATAAAATTGTGTCAGCTGAGGAGGCTTTTCTTATCAGGAATTCTGGAGCTAAATAACTTAAGTAAAATTAGCAGAAAAAAACTCAAATGCTGGCACCACTAGAGAAGCCAGGAAGACTTGGAACTAGGGCATGAGGAGGCTGCAACGTGCTTAAGTTGAAGGGATCTGAGCCCTGGGGTGAAGCTCGGGTGTGAAATGTAAGCAAGAAATAGATGGGGTTCTGATTTTTCAGTGATTGATCCACACAGATTGGAGAATGGAAAGGTCACTTTTGGAAGACCAGGGAGGAAACTGACATATTAAGCTGCAGGGACTACATAGAAAGTGGTGGCTTTGAACAGGACCTATGTATCTTCAAGAAAGCTAATGCAGTGTCAGAAGAATTTTACTGAGTAAGCATTTTGTTTTTTTGTGTTCAACAGGGTAGACAGCTGAATCACTGAGAGATTCCTTGGAGCAAGGCTAACTTTGCTCCTCAGGATATCAGATGCCACTATGGCCCTCATCCCTGAAGCAAGATCACCTACCTTGAACTGCTGCAGAATACTGTTTACTGGAGATGGGCATTAACTTTTGGCTTTGCCAGTGATCTCCACAATCCATGAATGAAGAAAAAACGTGCAAATACATTGAAATGTCAGATTCCAGGTAAGTGCCCAAGTAAACATCACAAATACTATCTGTTACATGAATCCTGAACTCTTATGACTAAAGAAGCTTGCATTTATCCTGCCTGAGAAGACAGCACTCAATGCCAGAGAACAGCCAGTGACAACAAGATAGGTTTTATTGTCTGTAGGGTGAAAATATGGGAATATTTGTGCCATCTATGGGATGTTGAAAATCTTATTTATTATTTCACCACATTCTTCAATCCCTGTCAGTTACCATTTTAAGCATAAAAGATGCACAGAAATGATGAAGATAAAAAACTGTTCAGGCAGAACAAAATTACTAGTATTGTTTTCTCTTCTCTCAGAGGCAGGCAGCCAAGAGATAGCAGATACCATTATCACGAAGTAAAGCATTACTGTCTTCTCTATCATTTAAAGCACTGACCACCAGGCACTGCCACTTTTCCTTTTGTGCATAATGTAGATGGCATGATTTTCACAGAAGAATCTGATTTAATTAAGCCTCTCAATGATCATTGTTATTTTGCTCTTTGGAAATAATGCAGCGCTTGTGTCCTTTCATGACAAAAGTATGGAGGTGAGTGGCTGGAAGAATTGAAAAGCTATTCTGATAGTCATTGATCTGAAACATGGACTCTGTTTCTCTCTCCACAGATACTGCCTGATCAGCTGAATATCTCCACTATTTTATGTTTTTACTAATGGCTGAAGGAATGGTGAAGATGAGTGAATTTTACATTCCTGTGGAATTAGGACAGCTTTTTGAATCTTGAGTTTATACAGAGGGACACCATACATTTGCAGAAGGAATAACTAAGGAAAGATTTAAACCAGGCAGGAGAAAGGAAAAATGAAATTGATATCAAGTTAAAAATAATAAAATACCAGCAAGATCTGTGATTACGGATCTCGAGGTAAGAATTGGGTAAATGCATAAAATTCTGTTGATACTTAATATTTCGAAAAAGAATGCAGAATGCATTGAAAGAGGCCCTAAGCATTAGAATCCCTGTTAGTGCTGAGGAAGGCCAAATGCATTCATTTTCAAAACCACTTCCACTCTTGACTATTCCCTAGCAATCTCTTCCTTTTGTAATGATTTGGGGTAGATGAAAGAATTCCTGTAATGTGGCACCAGTAATGTAATTAAGAGAATATGAAATGATTTGTAGGCATCAGTTACTGTGAGGTGGATAGGAATTCCTCATCAGCTTTCACTGAAACTGAATTGAATTTCTGCTTCACCGGCAATTCTTAGCTCTGCCCATGTGAATGTTTTGAATTACTCCTTCCAAAACTGGGGGAAAAATACTTGATTTTTAATTTGCATATGCAGGAAAGTCATTTTTAACTTTAATGGCTTTAATACTGATACCAAACTCCCATTGTCATTAGAAAGCATTGCCAACATATGTCTTTGCATGTCCAAATTCAATTGATACCCATATATTAGCATAGTATGCCTACCGTATATCATGCCATCCAATCAGTATTCATGCCTTACTGTCTTGTAGCTCAAAAGTGATTCTTCCTCGAATTACAGGGTCTTAGCTAGAATGGCACATTTTAATAAGGTGAGGTTATTGGTGTGGTTTCATGTTTACCAACATAAGTGTATGCAAAGAATTTTTGCTAACTAACACAAGTATCACAGTTAAGGTAAATTAGCTTCTGTTGAGATTATATTTTTTCTCTGCCTAAGAATTGATGTTAAGAAGGCTCCATAGTTTAAGTTTAAATTATTTTTAAATAAAAACACTGCATGTTAAAGGTTAGTTAAGCTGAGTGGATTTCATTGTATTGCTCATTTCCAGGAGTCCTGCTGTAAATCTGAACAACTACTTTTCTGAACACTCTTTCTTTTGTGGAGGTACACGTCAAAATGTAATTTGCTACTGAGCATGCTCAACAGATTTACTAAATGGTCCCAGTTAGATCAATGTTTTATATTTATAAGTTATTTTTGTTTATTTTATCTCAGATGGAACATATCCTCAGTACTGTAGACAAACTGAGGTAAGTATGAACTTGAGCAGTGTGCAAATTGTTCTGGAGAGCAATACAATAAATACAACTACCAAATATAGCCAATGTCATCATCTTTGTCATCTTCACTGTCTTCATCATCTTCATTGCCTCCACCCTCTGGTACTTTCTCTTCTTTTTGAATTTCTCTTTCATCTTCTTGGTCATCAGTCAAAACATGGGGCCCGCCACTGCCAAAGTCACCAGAAGTCTCCTGATCTTCTTCTGAAAGTAAAAGAATACAGATCTGTGTGTGTGTATATGTATATGTGTGTGCGTGTATATATATATATATATGCATCAAAATGAGTTTTATATTAACTCAGATTGTTTAACAGTGATCATTTCCATAATTGTATTCGGCTGATAGAAAATATTTCCCTGAACTAACAGTGTAGGAAACATCACACAAGAATAATGAGCAAACTCATCATCTTGCCATCTCTTTGAACATCTCATCCAGGATTTATTCTCACCAATCTTGGAAGAATAATTCACCTCTGGTTTCCAACTAAGCAGGTTGTGCACTGGCCAGGTATTGAATCTCATTCCATACATATGTGCCTAGAAACTGGATGGATCAATTTTAGGGTGCTAAAGCATGGCTGCATTTAGTGCAACCTCCCTATTAGATGCCCTGCGAAAATTGCAACACTGGTCAAAATCTAGTTTGAAATGGGCATTAGGGTTATTTAGACCTAGAACTGTATGGAGTTGTTGACAGGATCATGTTGATTTCAATGCTTCTGCTGATATTTTTCTGTGCAGCTATCACAGAAGCTTGTCAGCCTTTAAAAGTCACACTTGTCATCGCAACAAGGCAGCTGCAACACTAGTTACTACTGGCAGGGAAGATGAAGAGAGCTTCATGATTCTCTGAAATATATAATGAAGTATTTTCAACTGAGACAGATGCCAGCAGTTTTGTGTGCCCAGGATGAACGTGTTGGGTTGTGGGTGAGCACACCTGTCAGAGCCATGGGAAAAACCTGTTGCGGGATGGTTCAAGTGGTCCCCTTCAGGAGTTAGAATCTCTGCAGTGTGGAGCATACTGTAACAAATTTCATGATCTCGTAAGCTGTGTCAAGATGAGCCACAGATCACTACTAAGACTGCTCTCTTATGTGAATCTGTTAATCAGACAATCAAACACCCACGCTGTTAATGACAAACTTTACCTCACCCTTGCCCCAGACAGAGATACAGCCTTCAGAGATAGGATAATGAAAAGGTTAATCAATTTTCTTTATCTCTTCTATTCAGGGTAATGCAGGGAGAAAGAGAAGGGCAGCACCTGCACAAACTCAGCTTCTCAGTGGTAGAAGACGACTATCCTCTTGGCTCAAAACTGGGAGGATTTTGAGGCCCAAACTACCTCCAGATCAGAGGGTATTAGAAATCTGCCAGGTATGCTCACTAACAACGTTTCCTTTTAACTTCCTTTAGACTTGATCTGTAGAACATTTCCTTGTTACCGTGTGCTGCTGATCATCATATGGATATTTTAGGCTCAGCTTATAAATGCATCCATCCTTTGTTTAATTTTTGTAGGGTATCAGCAGCAGCACTCTCTTCCTCCTTCAGTCTAAGCAGAAGGTCTCATAGCACAGGGAATAGGAGGGAAGGCTAGACAGGAGGGGAGAAGGATGATGATGATCAATATGCCTGATGCTCTACAGAGTCACCTCAGAGAATGACACTGTGAAAGGTGAGCAGATTAGTTCATGGAAAGGGTATCAGAGGAAGATACATCAGGCACTAATGTAGACTAGAGGTAGATACAGGGAATCTGGGGCGGTGGTTTGCTGGCACCAGTCAGTATAAAGACCAAGTAATTGATGGGTTAAGGAAAATAGAATGTGAGAGTAAACTAGTGACAAATACAGACTGTAAAAACTTCTACAGATATATAAAAGCAAAAAGATTACCTAAAGTTATTGTGGATACCTTACAGATGAGACAGGAGAATTTATATTGAAGAATAAGAAGATGGCAAAGAAATTAAAGAAATAGTTTGTCTGTCTTCAGATAAATCAGAAAACCGCCCTGAAAGAATGGAGAACAACAGGTCTAGTGTGAATGTGTAGTTGAAAGAAATTAGCATCAGTTTAAAAGGTATTGGAAGAATTAATGGGTTAGAAAGGCCTAGGACCTGATGATCCAAATTCAAAAGGGCTGGCTGTGAAGCCAACACTTGTTGTTATCTTCCACATTTCCATAGATTCCAGGTGGAATGCACATGTTGTAGATTATCAAATGTAAATTCACTTAACAAAATGAGTGTTGGGTCCTGAAGAAAGTAAGAGTGTGGAATTAATAATGAGAAACGAGGAGAAAGTAGATGAATTAAATATTTTACATCAGAGTTCCCAAGAAGATCCCAGAAATAGTTGTAATTTGGAAATTAGAAGGGAGGGAGAATATCAGGAAAATTAGAAAAACACCAGTGAAGTTGATGGAGGTGCAGTCTGACACATTTATCGGTCCTTTTAAATGAAGTAGCTAGTGACATAGTTGATCTTGTGGTTTTAATTTTCCAGAATTCCCTAGGTTCAGAAGGCGCACTAGATTGTAAAATATCAAAATGTAACTCTTTTTACACAAATTCTTTGTCAGCTGGAAAGTTGGGGACGAAAATCCGGATGAAATTTAATCTTGACAAGTGAGAGTTGATGCATTTTGGTAGATCAAATAAGAGTAGGACATCCACAGTAAATGGTGGGGTACAAGACAAAGTGGCAGCTCAGGTAGATAGGATGGGGAGGAAGGCAATATGGGATGCGTGGCATGGAATATAAGAGCAGGGAGACACAAAAAATTCTGCAGACGCTGGAATCTAGAACAATACACAAAAAGTGCTGGAGGAACTCGGCAGGTCAGGCAGCATCCATGGAGGGAAGTAAACAGTCGACGTTTTGATCTCAGACCCTTCATCAGGGCTGGAAAGGAAGAGCAGAAGCCAGAATAAAAAGGGGGGAGGAGCACAGATGAGCAGGGGATAGGTGAGTCCAGGTGAGGGGGATGGTAGGTAGGTGGGGGGGAGAGGGAGAAGATGTCATAAGCTGAGAGGTGATAGAAGAAGCAATGGACTGAAGGAGGAGGAATCCGGTAGGAGAGGGCAGTGGACCATGGAATAAAGGATGGAGGAGGGGAGGAGAGAAGATGGGCAGGTCATCAAGGTGGGGGAAGGGAGCCACAGGAATAAGGGAAGACAAAGGAGTGGGAGGCACAAGAAAAAGGGGTGGGGTTACCGGAAGTTAGAGAAATCGATGTTGAGGCCATCAGCTTGGAGACTCCCAAGGCGGAATACAAGGTGTTGTTCCTCCAACCTGCCTCTGGCCTCAACAGGCCAGCAGGGGAGGCCATGGATAGATATGTCAGTATGGGAGTGGGATGTGGAATTGAAATGGGTGGCCACTGGGAGGTCCTGGCTGTTGCAGCAGATGGAGTGAAGGTGCTCGACGAAGCAGTAACCCAATATGCATTGGGTCTCACCGATGAGGAGGAGCCTGCACTGGAAGCACCAGATGCAATAAATGACACCCTTGGACTCGCAGGTGAAGTGCTGTCTCACCTAGAAGGATTGTCTGGGACCCTGAAATGGTAGGGAGGGAGGTGGTGTAGGGACAGGTGTAGTACTTGGCGTGGTTGCAGGCATAACTGCCAGGGGGGTTAATCAGTGGGGAGGGACAAGTGGAGAAGGGAGTCGCGGAGAGAGTGGGTGAGTGGAAGAAGTGCCTGGTGGTAGGATCCTGTTGGAGGTGGCAGAAGTTGCAGAGAATGATGTGTTGGATATGGAGGCTCGTGGGGTGGTAAGTGAGGACAATGGGAACCCTATCCCTGTTATGTCGGAGGGGGTGAGGGCAGATGTGCGGGAAGTGGAGGAGATACTGGTAAGGGTAGCATTGATGGTGATGGAAGGGGAAACCCTGGTTACTGAAAAAGGAGGACATCTCATCTCTGATGTTCAAGGATGGAAAGCCTCATCGTGGGAACAGATGCAGTGGAGGCAGAGGAACTGGGAGAAGGGGATGGTGTCCTTACAAGCGACAGGATGGGAAGAGGTGTAGTCAAGGTAACTACGGGAGTCAGTGGGTTTGTAGAAGATGTCTGTGGTTAATCTGTCTCTGGAGATGGAGTCAGAGAGGTCCAGAAAGGGGAGAGAGGTACTGGAGATGGACCAAGTGAATCTGAGGGCAGGGTGGAAGTTGGAGGCAAAGTTGAAGAAGTTAACGAGCTCAGCACAGGTGCAGGAAGCAGCCCCAATGCAGTAATCAATGTAGCGGAGAAAGAGTTGGGGGGCGTTACTGGTGTAGGCTTGGAACATGGACTGTTTCATGTAGCCGACAGAGGCAGGCATAGCTGGGGCCCACGCGAGCTCCCATGGCTACACCTTTAGTTTGGAGAAAGTGGGAGGAGCCTAAAGAAAATTTGTTAAAGGTGAGTACCAGTTCTGCCAGACGGAGGAGGGTGGTGGGGAACTGGTTGGGTCTGTTATCGAGAAAGAAACGGACAGCCTTAAGGCCTTCCTAATGGGGGATGGAAATATACAGAGACTTGACATCCATGGTGAAAATGAGGCGGTCAGGGACGGGGAACTGGAAGTTTTTTAAGTGATGGAGAGCATGTGAAGCCTCATGGACGTAGGTGGGAAGGGACTGAACCAAGGGGGACAAAATGGAGTCAAGATACAAGGACACAAGTTCAGTGGGGCAGGAGCAGGCAGAAACAATGGGTCTACCAGGGCAGTTGGGTTTGTGAATCTTGGGTAGGAGGTAGAAACAGGCAGTGTGGGGTAGAGGAACTAAGAGGTTGGAGGCTGTAGAGGGGAGGTCTCCAGAGGCAATGAAGTCAGTGATAGTGCGGGAGACAATGGCCTGATGCTCCTTGGTGGGGTCCAGGTTGAGGGATAAGTAAGAGGAGGTGTCTGAGAGTTGATGTCTGGCCTCGGCAATGTAGAGGTCAGTCCGCCAGACTACAACAGCACCACCCTTGGCTGTGGGTTTGATAGTGATATTAGGATTGGTGTGGAGGGCAGTGGGTTCAGAGGGGGTGAGGTTGGAATAGGTGAGGGGAATGGTGAAGTTGAGACAGTTAATGTCCTGTGGAGCAGGGACATCATGTTACAACTTCATAAAAGATTGGTTAGGTTACACCTAGAATATTGTGTACAGTTGTTGCCACGCGATAGGAAGGTTGTGATTTCACTGAAGAGGGTGCAGAGGAAATTTACCAGGATGTTGCCTGGATTGGAGCACTTCAGTTGTAAGAAGAGATTGGATGGGCTGGATTTGTTTTCCCTGCAGTGAGGAGTCTGAGGGGTGACCTGATGGAGGTATACAAAATTATGAGGGGGATGGATAGGGTAGATAGTAAGAATAGTTTTTCCTTGATGGGGGTATCTAAAACAAGGGGGCATATGTAAGGTGAGAGGCAGGAGAATCAGAGGGGGGATTGTTTTCACACAATGAATGGTTGGAATCTGGAACACACTGCCTTAGGTGGTGCTAAGGTAGAGGTAGGTCCTCACAACATTTAAGAAGCATCCAGAGAAGCACTTGAATTGCTAAGGCATAGAAGGCAATGGACTAATTGTGGGTTAAGAGGACCAGTTGGTATGGACATGGTGGGCTGAAGGACCTGTTTCTGTGCTGTTATGACTCTGATTCTAAAAAGGGAAGGAGAGAGAAAGCAGCAAGTTAACAACGTTTGTCATTGGGGAAAATATTAGTGGTTCGAGTACTTAGAGAAAATCAAGGGTATCAGGCAAAGTAAATAACTTGATGCATCAAAGATCCTGCAGAAAGTAGAAGCTCATGATGTAAGAGGTAATGTATTGGTGTGGACACAAAATTGGCTGGTTGACAGGAAACAGTAGTCTTGTTCTGGTTGGCCAAATAACTGATGCATTGCAGGGGGCTCAACCTTTTACAATATTTACTATTTATATAATTGACTTGGCAATTGAAGGCACTGAGGTTGGGTTGCCAAATTTGCTGATGACCCAAAGTTAAGGTGGAAAGTAAATCGTGAGTAAATTAAGATGCCACAAAGTGGGCAATGATCTGGCAGAGTATAGCATTGGGAAATGGAAAACTGTCCATTTTGACAGGTAAAATTTTAAAAAGGCTTATTATCCCCATTGTGAGAGATTGCTGAGGGATCTGGGTGTCCTGCACAATTTGCAGAAAGGCTCATATACAGGTACAGCTTGTAATGATTGAAAGCCAATAGAATATTGTTGTTTATTGCCGGGGAATGGAATAAAGTACGGTGTTTACGCTTCAGTTATATCAGGCATTGGTGAAATCACATCTGGAATATTGTGTACAGTATTAGTTTCCTTAGTTAAGATAAGATATTGATGTGATGGAAGGAGTTCAGAGAAGGTTTAACAGACTAATATCTGGAATGGATGGGTTGTCTTATTAAGAAAAATTGGAAGGCCTAGGAGTTTAGAAAAGTGAAAGGATGTTTTCTCTTGTACAAACATGGGTCACTGTTTTAAAATAAGTGGTTGCCCATTTAAGACGCTATGAGAGCAATTTTTTTCTCGCATAAGGTCATGAGCCTTTGGAACTCTGCTTCTTCCTCCCTTTTGAGGAAGAGTCTTTTAATATTTTTAAGGCAGATGTAGAGAGATACTTGATAATCACGGGTATAAGAAGACCATCATTTTATTATACAGTGAAGCAGGCTTGAGGGTCTGAATGGTCTACTCCTACTTCTAGTTCAAATGCAAAATTTAAGAGAGCAGGGAGAGAGAAAACAGGTGATAATGGATCAGTTAGCGCGATGCTATTACAGCGCCAGCGATTGGGGTTCAATTCCCGTCCCTGTCTGTAAGGAGTTTGTACATTCTCCAGTGTCTGCATGGGTTTCTGCCGGGTGCTCCGGTTTCCTCCCACATTCTAAAGACGTACAGGTAGGTTAATTTGGGGTTTAAAATGGGCGGCGCGGACTCGTTGGGCTGGAAGGGCCTGTTACCACGCTGTATTTAAAATTTAAATATAAAATTTAAAAAATTTAAATTTAAAGTAGTAGTAACAGGGTATTTGGAAAATAGCAATAGGGTCAGACAAAGTCATTGTGGATTTATGAAAAGGAAATAATGTTTGATTAACAAGCTGTAGGCTTTTTTGTGAGTTGTAAGTAGCGAAATTGATAAGGGGAAGACAGTGATCTGGTATGTTTGGAGCTACAGACGGCCTTGGATAAGGTGCCACACAGCACATTATTAAACAAAGGCCTGTGGAATTGCAGTAATATACAGCTGCGGATTGAAGTTTGGTTAATGGCAGAAAACAGTATGAATAAATGGGTCATTTTCAGGCTGAGTGCCTATAACCAGTATGGTGTCAAAATGATCAGTGGTATTCACGATCTGTATCAGTAATTTGGATGAAGAGACCATGTATAATGTATCTAGATTTGGTGATGGTACAAAGCTAGGTGGCAGTGTGGGTTGCAAGGAGGGTGCAGTGGGGCTTCATGGATATTGACAATCTATGTGAGTGGATGAAGATGTGGCAATTCGAATATAATATAGAGAAACATGAGATCACCCACTTTGGTGGCAAACCAGAGTACTTTCTAAGTGATGAGACGTTGAATGGTATTAGTGTTTAGATGGACCTGGCTGTCCTTGCACATACATCATTGAAAATCAATGTGCAGGTACAGCAAGCAATTAGGAAGGTAAATGGTGTGTTGGGCTTTATTAAAAGAGGATTCAAGTACAAGAGCAGAAATGTCTGACCACAGTTATATAGGGCTGTGGTGAGACTGCACCTGGAATATTGTGTGCAGGCTGGGTATTCCTACTGAAGGGAGGATGTACAGTACTTGTTATAGAGGGAGTGCAATGAAGGTTCACCAGAATGATTAATGGGATGTTGGGTTTGCCATTATAAGATCATGTAGATTGGGTCCAGAGTTTAGAAGAATAAGAGGTTATCTCATTAAAATGTATAAAATTCTTACCCGGCATAACTAGGGAGAAATTTCCCTTAGTTGGGAGTATCTGGAACTGCGGCGGTCGTTAGGTACAATTGTAAAATGAGGTGTTAGTTATTCAGAACATAGGAATAAATTTCTGCACCCAGAGTGCAGTGAATCTTCAGAATTCTCTATCAAGGAGTAGTGATGCATGTTCAATCACTGAGAATATTCAAGACAGACAACAATAGAATTTTAGATATTCAAGGAATTGAGGAATATGAAGTTGGTGAAGGAAAGTGGCATTTACTGTATGTAAAAGGTCAGCCATGAATAATGAGGCAGGCTCAAGGGGATGAGTGGCCTATTCCTGCTTCCTTTTTTTCTGTACTTACATTAAGCTAAACAGAAAACTTCAGAACATCATGTAAATGTTGATAATGTTATTTGTAAATAACAATGCTGTTTTCAAATTTTTGGTAACCCCCTATTTTCTGAACTCAAAAATTCATGGAGGGTTGCTTAAGGTTAACAAAAATCATAGGATCAATTTTATGCAGCATTAAATCCACTCCCTTTCAAAAAGTGAATACTTTCGATAAAAATTTAGAGAAACAAATGTTAGGTATTCATCCTTTACTATCAGCAACAACAAATGAATCACTGAACAATTGCCCTGGAGCCATATGATCCATTTCAGAAGGTTGTTGTGTAGTGGGAATCTGGAAGATTAGGAAAGCTTTAGAAAGCAACAAAGAACCACTAAGCAAGCAATAAGGAAAGGGAAGATAGATTATTAAACTAGCACAAAATATAAAAACAGATAGTAAATGTTTTTAGAATTATATAAGGTGGAAAAGGGTGGCTAAAGTGAACGTAGGTCCCTTGGAAGATCAAAAGGGGGACTTAATATTGGGTAATGAAGTAATGGCTGAGGCCTTGAATGACAATTTTCTGTTGGTCTTCATGGTGGAGGACATGTCTAACATGCCAAAGAGAGATGTTATGGATGCAATGGGAGGTGAGGACTTCAGTACAATCACTGTCACTAGGGAGGTAGTGATGAGCAAACTAGTGAGCCTAAAGGTAGACAAATCCCCTGGTCCTGATGGGATACATCCCAGGGTACTGAAAGAAATGGCAGAAGTTATAGTAGAGGCACTTGTGATAATTTACCAAAATTCTCTGGACTCTCGGCAGGTCCTGGTGGATTGGAAGACAGCGAATGTCACGCCACTGTAGGCAAAAGGCAGGTAACTATAGGCCAGTTAGCTTTACGTCTGTAGTTGGGAAAATGTTTGAAGCTATCATTAAGGAAGAAATAGCAAGACATCTGGATGGAAGTGGTTCCATCAGGCAGACACAGCATGGATTCAGGAAGGCCAGGTCCTGTTTGACAAATTTACTGGAGTTCTTTGAAGATATAATGAGCACAGTGAATAGAGGGGATGTTGTATACTTAGATTTCCAGAAGGCATTCGATAAGGTGCTACATAAAAGACTTATCCATAAGATAAGGATGCATGTATAGAGGATTGGTTAACCAACAGAAGGCAGGGAGTTGGGATAAATGGGTGTTTCTCTAGTTGGCAATTAGTGGCGAGTGGGATGCCGCAGGGGTTGGTGCTGGGCCCACAAATGTTCACGATTTACATTAATGATTTGGAAGAGGGACCGAGTGTAGTGTATCTAAGTTTGCTGATGACACTAAATTGAGTGGAAAAGCAAATTGTGCAGAGGATGCGGGAGAGTCTACAGAGAGCTATAGATAGGTTAATAGGCAAGGGTCTGGCAGATAGAGTACAATGTTGGTAAATGTGAGGTCATCCACTTTGGAAGGAAAAATAGAAGATCAGATTATTATTTAAATGGTGAAAGATTACAGCACGCTGTTGTAGAGAGGGACTTAGAGTGTTTGTGCACTAATTGCAAAAGGTTGGTTTGCAGGTGCAACAGGTTATCAAGAAGGCAAATGGAATATTGCTTTCATTGCTAGAGGGATTGAATTTAAGAGGAGGGAGGCTATGCTGCAACTGTACAGGGTACTGGTGAGGCCGCACCTGGAGTACTGCGTGCAGTTCTGGTCTCCTTACCTTTATCTTTGAGGCAAGATATACGGGCTTTGCAGGTGGTGGAGAGGAGGTTCACCAGGTTGATTCCATAGATGAGGGGTTTAGCCTATGATGAGAGATTGTGTCGCCTGGGACTATACTCGCTGGAATTCAGAAGGAGAGGTGATCTTATAGAAACGTATAAAGTTATGAAAGGGATAGATAAGGCAGGAAGGTTGTTTCCATTGGTGGGTGAGACTAGAACTAGGGGACATGGCCTAAAGATTCAGGGGAGGAGATTTAGGATGGAGATACGGACTCAGAGTAGTGAATCTATGGAATTCCCTGCCAAGCGAAGCAGTAGCAGCTACCTCATTAAATATATCTATGACACAGTTAGATAAATTTTTGCATAGTAGGGGAATCAAGGGTTATGGGGAAAAGGCAGGTAGGTGCAGCTGAGTCCATGGCTAGATCAGCCATGATGTTATTGAATGGCAGAGCAGGCTCGACGGGCCAGATGGGCCTATGCCTGCTCCTATTTCTTATGTTCATATTATCGTGACATTTTACTTTTGGAGCTTCTGTGTTTCTATTGAACCTCTTAAGTTGTCTATTCAAGTTCACATCATGAGATTTGCTATGCTTTTATTGATTAATCATACTTTAGTTATTCTTTCCCTCTCATGAAATGAAATTCTTCAAAGTGTGTGACTAAAACCAGTAGATTGAGCACAGTGAGTCATTCCACCTATATCTGATCAATGAGAATTCTGACTTTGAAGGAAGGTGATAAATCCAAGCATGGTCATCAAAAGATTCATACTGCAGATTACTTAATGGTCTGTGGCTGGCACAGTATTTGAAAAATACCTTGTTACTTTGTTATTTGCTATCTCATGAAAATAGCCTAAATGAGACCTATGCTTTTACTTTGGTTGGTCTTACCACAGATCGGAGTCCCTTGTATCCGTGAGCCTACTATTTCATTTCCATATCTGTCAACACACCAGCACTGCCCTGCGCTGCTGTGGCATTGGACTGATTTGTAGTATCCATCGTCAGTGCACCTTGGTATAAAGATACCTAAATTAAACCAGAAACAACAAGAAAATAATGTTACTAATGTTTAGTTTAACATTTCTAAAAACTATTATATTATTATGTAACTATTTGTATTTATCACATTTCACACAACAAAACATTCCACACTGTCCTGCAGAGAAGGAAAGAGACTGATTGTCAGGCAAGAGAAAGTTACCAAAGGCACAATCAAAGAGGGAAGGTTTTGAATCCCACAAAAAGAAAGCATAAAAACAGTAAGCTCAGTAACCTGTGGTGGAGTGGGCAACCTGGAGGTGAGGATGTTGAGGTGGGCAAACATTCATAAGGACACTGGAAGCTGCAGAGTGAATAGTGTGAATTGGGCACGGAGCTAGAAAAGGTTGTAAATAAGATGCTGGCAGGGTGAGGATTTTCAAGTCAGCATATGTGGCAAAATAGATTGGTGTGAACAGAACCCAGCAGGTTTATTGCACGGAGTAATAGATGAATTGGGGGTTTAGGCAAGTTCAGTCACAAGGAAAGTATTAAATGCATTAAATCTGAGTGATGGGAAACATAAACAGAAAAATATGCCTTACTTGGTTAAGGATCAAATGTCAAATTAATGTTCAGTTCAGGGATAAGCAGGACAATGAAGCTGCATATCTATTGCTTCACTCTGAACACGTACAGAAAAGAAGATAAAATCAGTTTCTGACATTAAGTAGAAAAAACAATGGTAAATTGGTTTATTATTGTCACATGTACCAAGGTACAATGAAAAACTTTGTTTTGCCTGCCATCCATACAGATCATTTCATCACAGCAGTACATCGAGGTACTACACAGGAAAAGCAATAACAAAATGCAGAATAAAGTTGTAACAGAGAAAGTGTTTTGCCTGTAGCAATGAAAGAGGAAGAGCAATGGCTCTTCCAAGAGGCAGTCAAACAGCAATGACAATGGGCCTTGCTATTGGGTTAAAGCAGAGAGGTGCAAATGGGTCAAATGAAAAGGTTACACCATATTGATGTACAATATCATGGAAAGGGGTTACACATAGACAGTAGACCGGGTAACCAATGTAAGGCAGAGGATAAAATGAAAAGCATAAAGCTTAATGTTTCACAAGATGTAGCACAGAGTGAAAAGTTGAGGAATGATTGACTGCATTGGCACAGGTAGTATGGAACTAGAAGGGTGAAGTGGTCTGTGGATGAACTGTGCAGAAAAGGACCATATAAGCAGAGTCAGATAAAAGTCAATAGACTGCTATTGTCTTTGGTGAGATTGGCAAAAGAGTACTCCATATCACATGGGAGTAACCAAAAGAGATTTAAGTGGATGTAAGACTTTGAATGTGTAGGAATTGAGAAGACAGTTTTCATGACAGCAGTAATTTAACAGAGAAAATGAATATCTGAGGAAATAGATATTGCTTAATAATGAGGCAAGGAATAATAGTTGGCTGGAGGAGTTTGTTCAGAAGACTGAAGGAGCACTTGGTATTTTCAGTATTGCTGCTTTAGTTAAATGGTGATTTGTTAAGAATGAGTTCCTTTACAGTTTTCAAATCCTTTTTTTCCCTAAGGGTGGTAACTTGTGAGGGCTTCAATTGTAGGATGCTTTTACCATTATGTACATGATTCTTTGCAGCAAATGTCAATGTGCACCATAGCGAATCAAATCCTGTCCTTTATTTATTGGTAGATATGTGCATTTCAAGAAGTTAGTGATCAGATGTGGAAAACCTAATTGACTGCATCTTTTTAAACACTAGGATGCTAAGATTAAGGGCATCCCTTCTGCCGTCAAATTGTGATCAACAGAATAAAAAGTGACTGAGATTGTGACAGGACGCGCAATTGATGTATATATTAAAGCACCATTCACCGATCTGATGGGCTGTTATTATCTAACAGAAGTACTATAGCATACTTGAGCCCATTTGCAGATTTGTGTATGTGTGTAAATTGTTGATAATAAGCATATTTACCTTGGAAAGATTGAGCTAGCATTCACTTCCCATTAGGAAATTGGCTCGAGTACATTTGTGTGCAATTTACCTTAGCGTGACTGACATTTGCCCAGCATCAGTTACAGACTTAATGACATAACAGGTTGTGCAGCACTCATTCATTCACTCCTGGCATAAATCTGAGACTTTTTATGCAACCTGTGACCTTTACTGTCCTTTCACAGAAAATTTCACAGAAAACATCATGCATGGATTGGAAATGAGATGACAGTTAAAGACTGCGCACTGTGACCTCGACACCTTGTACAGAGCATCTACTAGCCACAGTTTCTAATGGTCAGCAGTATGGTAAATGTAATTCTTCCTTCACTGATTACAATATCTTAGCTTGCTGTGATCACTGGGCACTTAATCAGTCCCTACCTCAGTTGGGGTACAGGAGTCCATCAGGCCAGACAGTCCCAAGCTGTAATCCTAAACACAAAAGAGAAGCACTATGTCCCCCTTTTCTATGTTTCTCCTCACATACTTGGCAACCTTTTCTGTGGCTGTATGATAACTGCTGTAGAGGGAGTTGTTTATGCACTGAAGCAACACACAAAATGCTGGAGGAACTCACCAGGTCAGGCAGCATCTATCAACAGTCGACATTTCGAGTCAGGACCCTTCATTAGTCCTGATGAAGGGTCTCGACCCGAAACATCGACTGTTCATTTCCTTCCATAGATGCTGCCTGACCTCCTGAGTTCCTCCAGCATTTTGTGTGTTGCTCCAGATGTCCAGCATCTGCAGTCTCTCTTGTATCTCTGTCTTTATACACTGATTTGGTTCCCATCAACCACCACAGCTATGACTCAGGAGTTTCAATGCAGCTCCCACAGGGATTCACACAGGTCCCGTTTTAGCACAGGATTCTGTCTGATAAATGTCATAGTACTGCTCATAGTGAATCTTTGGGAGATCTGAGTGGGTGTCAACACTATTCAAAGAATATAGTTAGCATTTTGAAAGACAGAAATCCAATTGCTAAGCATTTAGATTGTACTAAAACATGTATTAGGATTCAGAAGATTTACCTATTAGCTTCACCTTACAGTTTGAAGAGCAACCAAGCATGCCTGTGAATGTTTCTGTAAGAGCACATTGAGGGAGAACAGCCAGTAATACCATGGAAGATATTGTGGCCTGAACCATTTGTGATTTCCAGTGCCACTGGAGGTTTTGGAAATTATGCAAAAGTGTTGCAATTTACTTTTGATAATTTGAAGAAATGTTTAGTGACATGAACAGTGTAATCATAAGATATTAATTTTCAATAACAGGGATGTTCCAGACTTTAACTTTGTTCATTTCAATCTACAGATTAATCACATGGCAGAATAAAATTACAATTTAAAATTAATGGCATACAGTATGTGCTCCACTTTGGAAAATACTTCCAGCTCATCTCTTGTAATTAACCAACACATTTTCAAAACATACATCACAGTTATCTAATCAATCATACTATATAGAATTCATCAGACTACAACGCTTACCCAAAAGATGTTTCCCTCTGTTCTGTCTTTGAATTTTATTAATTTCAGCTTGACATGGGAGACCTGAAACAGAATTGAATGGGTAGTCGGTCCCAATAGGCCAGGCTAATGCCATTAATGATTGACCCATGTATAGGCAGTACCAGATTTCATTTTACAGTTGAGACTCAGAAGGCAATACATTTTTGCACAAAACTGAAAAACATTTGATTAAAAAAGTTGGAAAAAATCTGATAAGTTTCAATACTTTCAAGTCAATGGATAAGTTACAGTGGCAGATGTTACCTCTCCTGAAAATTTGCATAAAGCCATAAATCACTGGGATTAAAGCTGTTTTATACAGTTTGAATCTGAGCATTTTAAATCAACTGTCACTAACCATTATGAGGTTGCGATTGCACAAACTGCTCTCTAATGATGGGCAATTGATCTTTCATTGTTATGATACTTGAAAGTACAATTAGATGGTACTGAGTAACATTTATCAAAAATTAACTTGTCAAACAAAAATGGAAACCATAGCAGCCAACAGTAAGCTTTGACCATCTTTAAGCACTCCTATATCTGAATCATTTCTATTTGCCGCATTACAGGCAGAATGTGGAGGCTTTGGAGAGGTTGCAGAAGAGGTTCACCAGGATGTTACCTGGATTAGAGAGTATTAGCTATAAGGAGAGATGGGACAAACTTGTTTTTTTTGTTCTCTGGAGTGTCAGAGGCTGAGGGGTACGTAAAATTATGAAAGGCATAGATAGGGTAGATAGAGTTTTTTCTCCAGGGTGGAAATGTTACATACTAGAGGGCATAGCTTTAAGGTAAGAGGACAAATGTTTAAAGGAGATTTACAAGACAAGATTTTTTTTTATTCACGGGAGTGTGGAAGGTGTCTGGAACATGCTGCTAGGGGAAATGGTGGAAGCAGATATGACAGCAACATTTGAGAGCCATTTAGACAGGCACATGAACATGCTGATAGATGGGATTAATTTGGATTGGTATCATGGTCAGTACAGACATCGTGGGCTGAAGGGTGATTCCTGTGCTGTACTGATCTATGTTCCATATTACAGCATTATCCAAAATGCCAGCCTTCATGGACCACAATCATGTGGTGTTATTCCTTACAGAATACTCCCTGTATCACTATAATCCACAAACAAAAGAACGGACCTCTTGCAGGTACTATTCTTGAGCTTTCCGTGTCCTTCTGACTCCCTAAAGGCACTCTCCCAGTTTCCTCCCGTCATTCTAGCATCCGTTCATTAGTGGGTAGAAAAGTGCTGCTTTATATCGTGATATGTCCCATTCAACTGGCTGTGAGGCTTAATGTCAAAAGCTGCAAGTACTTGTGATAAATCAACAGAGAATACTGCACTGAAACTGACACCACATGGTTTCATACAGGTAAACCGAATGGGGTTATAGTGGGAACTTTGCAATTGAAGATCACACTGCTGATGAGACTTTTAAGAACTGCTTTAGGGTGAGAAAGAATGTAGTTTTAAGAATTAGGTCCCAATTCCACTTTACACCCTCAGTATTCTCCCTCTCTTTCTCACAGCCAGAATCTCATTGCTTTAATCTCTCTCACTATTTTCATCTCTCCTTTACTGGTTGAAACCTCTGGCCTATTTTGTGTCTTTCTCTTCCTTTCCATCTCTCCAACTCCAACCCACCTCAGACTACTCTTGTGATCTCTTTCACTGCTTTAGACTCCCAGCCTATCATAGCCTAGAATAGATGGATTAAGCAAGAAGCATCAACTGCTAATGATTGATTGTTCCACAACAAGGCAGATTTTTCCCTCAATCCTAGTATCCATTAAGCTCTAATACAAAGGTAGAATGTCAGAAATAAAATAGTCTATCTAGAAATAGAATGTATTTGTTAAAGATTTTGTTAAAAACTCACCTCCCTGCCTCTGGAAACAGTAGCACCATTCATTGTTTGAAAGTTTTCCATCTCTAAATGTGTCACAGGAGTTGAAAAGTGGTTTAATACACTGCTCGTACTTATCAAGATAAATGGTGCCCAACTCTGTTTGATCCAGCAAGAGATCATAGTTCATATCCAGCTTGTTAAATATCCAGCCTAAAGAATCCTTGCAGATGGGTAGAATGCTGGTGTCAAATCCTACAAAAAAAATGACCATTTTTACTGCAGACAACCAGGTGTAAGAATTCAAAATTTTAATAGAAATCTGAACTAAATGACTCAACCATTTCACCTTGCTGCAACTGAGTAATAAACACATTGGTGTAGAAGATAAATGAGGATCCCAGCCAGTGCAAATCTTCATTACAGCTTTCCATCATAATTTAACCGAATACTTTCATGCCCTCATTACGTAGTCAAATAAGATATTAATAAAATGGATAATACCACAGCTGTCATTTTAAACAGTAATTCCATAAGGATAATAAATTGCTTAATTTAGTTAGTTTCTTGATGTCTATAAAAAGTCATCATTTTTTATCTACCAGTACTTTAACTCCTTGATTAATCAATTATTTCCCCATTAATTACGGCTAATTAAAACTAAAATAGAATAATTTTTGGAAATTGAAACTATGAATATACTTTGAGTCTGCAGTTCATTTTGATAACATACGTATGTCAGAGGGACATCCATTAAATAAAAGTCGCTTTGTGTTTAAGTGGTTTTAAGCAGGTTTGTAATATATGATTGATGTGATTCAGTCAGAACATTAAGGATTGAAAAGGACTATAACTTTACTGTTTAGCTGTTCAATAAGATCATGCCTATCTGTGTCGATACTTCAACCATTTACTTTGGTTCTCTGTCCCTTTCATACTCTTCACTAGTAAAAAAAAATAGTTAGTTTCAGATTTAGTATTACTCGATTGAATCAAATACATTTTCTGAAAAAATTTTTACAGTTCTTTCACCCTTTGAACTTCCAAGTGGTCTGACTTTGATTTTAAGTTTATGGCTCCTGTTTCAGCCTCCCCACCAGCAGATGTTCTCACTAGCTACTCTACCAATTCATTTAAATAAAGCACAATTAAATCACTATTTAGCTTCTATATTCCAGGATTGCAGTACTACTTCATGTAATCTCTACTCTTAATCTCAATTTTGGAATCTAGTAATGCTCTGGTAAACTGTGCTACACTCCTTTCCAAGGTGACTACGCCCTTTCTTACATGCTATACAATACAAGGAGTTGTCTAACTATGGTTTTGTATAGTTGCAGCAGAGCTTCCTTCCTTTGTATTCTTGGCCTAATGGCTAAAATCCATGAACATCTCTGGTTAATTTTTTTGTGCCTGACTACTACATTTTACGGAATGGTGTACAAGGATCTCTACATCTCCATTTAGTCCACAAGTGTGACTCTGACCTTCCAGCCGCCTGTCACTTTAATTTTCCATTCCACTCCCACTCTGACCTCTCTGTCTTTGGCCTCCTGCACAGTTGAAATGGAACTCAATGTAAGCTTGAAGAACAGCACCTCTCTGTCTAGGCATGTTACAACTCTTGGGACTTGATATTGAATTCAACAATTTTAGATAACAATTTTTTCCTGTTTGTGTCAGGACCGGTGAGTTCTGATGCAAGGTCATCCACCTGTAACATCAACTTAGTTTAGTTTTTATTTCTCCATGGATCTGCCTGCTCTGTTGGGTATTTCAAGCATTCAGTTTTCTTTCAGGTTTCCAGCAACTGATGTGTTCTGTGAGTCACACTTCCAGCATATTTTTTTCTTTGTTCACTTTCGCTATTTGCCCTAGATTTATCTATTAACTAGACAGCTCCAAAAGCATTGTGTGACCTGAAAACCTTGGTCTCCCTTTGTACTATATTCCCTTTGTTTAGTCCACTCTTCACACTTTCGACAACTTTAAACACACTCGTTTTCTCACTTTTCAGTTCTGAGGATCATTGACTTCCAACATTAACTCTGTTTCTCTCTCCACAGATGCTGCCTCACCTGCTAAGTATTTCCAGCATTTTCTGTTTTATTTCACATATCTGGAATCAGTAGTTTTTTCCAAGCTAGATCCCTTTGGACCTCAATCGTGCTTAGCTTTCCAATCTATCTGCTTTCAAATTGACTACTTCACATATAACTGAAATGAAATCTCACATATTTGCTCTTTGATTTAACTTGGTCTAAACTAGAATATTTGCTATGCCATTGAGCTTTGTGCCATCAGTATAATTGGATATGTTTTTATTGTGTAATGTTATCAATAAACATGAATAACTGGGGCCTCATCACAAATCCTCATAAAACATCTGTAATCACTTCCCTCCAATTCAGGATCATTTCTGCCTTCTGTCTTTCACTACCTACCCAATCTCATATTTAAGTCAGTAATTTATTATCAATTCCATGTATTTTAATTTTACTTAACAGTCTTTATATGAAGCCTTTTTGAATGACTTCTGGGAGTCAATATAAACTACGTCCATATGCTACCTTAGTCATTTGACCCAGAAATATTCTTTTCATTAAAAATGACATGCACATGGAAAATCCATGTTGACTTGCTCTAATCAGCTCAAATTTCTCTAAACTCTCAGTTGCCCTGTCCTCAATTATGGATTCTGCTAACTTCCTCGCAACAGATGTTAGACTAACAGGCCTATAATTTCCTGGCTTCTCTCTTCTCACCTTTATTAAATAATGAGGTTATATTTTCAATTTTCAGAAGTAAAGGGATAATTGCTGAATGCAAAGTCATTAAAAAGATTTTGGATAAAGCATTTGCTAAAGTTTGTAACTTTCACAGTTAGTTGATACAACCAATTTCAACACCTTTGATTAACCTCCATAAAATGTTTGGCTCAGGGAAAATTAAGATGCGTCACAATTGTATGGTACAAGGACACAATTGAGAGTTGGGATAAAATCTGGGAATGCTGGAAATATTCAGCAGGTCAGGCAACCTGAAACATTAAGTTGGTTTCTATCTCCACAGATGTTGTTTGACATGTTGAGTATTTCCAGCATTCCCTGCTTTTATTTCAGTTTTCTAGCATTTATGAATTTTAGCTTTTCTATTGCAGAGTTGGGGTGGGGTAAGGGTCTTGTTTTTGGATGAGAGAAAGAGGGGGGATTCAACTGCTGGCGATTGTTGGCAGTGGAGTCTGATCAGTAGTTAGGTGTAGGGGTTGGGTGGGCAGGGTACTGGTGAGGAGGGTGGGGTGTTGGTGGTTGGATGGGAAGGTTATTATTGAATGATTAGTGCCAAAAGAGGTAGATGGGAACTTGGGTGATCAGCGAATGGTGGGGGTTAGTGATAATTGTGATACAAGGGAAGAATTGGAGGTTAGTATTGTGGGTAATGAGAATGTTATAATTGAGAAAATGGTGCCTGGTGAAGGTGATTAGTGGATGGTGTAGATGGGTGTCAGTTGTGATATGTGGGAGCTGTTGGTCATGGGGGATGAGAGCAGGTGAGGAGTGAAAGTCCTGAAGGAGACCCAGTAATTAAGTAACTTAAAGACTTGAGTTTAGTTTTGAATGTCAGACTGTGATCTGATCAGTGAGGACCCCTGTAAATTGTACAACCACAGAGCTAGAAATGCTATGAAAACCTAGTTGTACTCATTAGGTTGAGACACCAACAATGGATATGTATTGAAGCAAGGTGACCTCATTTTATCTGTTAGAAGAGCATTGGGAATAATGTGTTGTAAGCAAGTGGTAACCTTAATATCAGTTTTTCCTGTAATAATCTTACTTAGTTCACATGTTTCTATTGCTTAGTCCTTACCTTTTTGGAATAAAAAGTTAATTGAAAAAATACTTTTGCTATTGGATAGAAGTGATAAAAGTGTCAGACAAAGAATTGAAGGCAGTAATAATAAAGTGCATTTGTCCTGCACGTGGAACATTATTTTGTGTCATTCCTATTTTTCAGTTATGGTTTAAGGCAACTTGAATCTAGTGAGGGAAGAAGGAATCTAATTCCATTCATTTTGGAGTCAGCTTGCACCTTCACAGATGACTCGTGCTTTACAAAGCCAAAAACATATTGCAGCAAAACTAAACTTGGAGTGTGCATGCACCACCAGACTCTTCTGTATTAAACTTTTCTGCTGATAATTTTATAAAAGTATGGAGTTGAAGCACAACATTTTAAAACTCAAAAATCTAATAAATATTTTAGATTGGTTATGAAAGTATGAAAGAACTCTAATTTTCTTTAGTAGCAAGTTACTCTTTAGTTCCTATAAAAAAAGAGGCTTACTTACGTTTCTGTTCTGATTGCTTGATAGGTTTAATCCTTGTATCATGGTTGGCGTCAGCATGTAAAGCTCCAAACCAGTCTTTCAGTCTGGAAGCCAGATTCCTCAGCTCTTTTTCATTGCATACTGTCAAACAACAGAAAACAGTTACAAATTATAGAACAATAAATATACAGACACTATTTTCAAACAAATTGTTTTGGTGCACTGTTATGATAAAACTCCAGGAGGATCATATAAAGATTATACCACCCTGGGTATCTCAATAGGCATTTTGACTCCTGTCAATGATCTACAAACACTAAACTTAGGTAGCTGGATGACTCCTGTGAACAAGCTAACAGCAGAATATTTTTCAATTGGCTCAGTGATTTGATCTAAGCACCAAAAAGAGACGGCTTTGTCTCTTATTTTGGTAAAAAATTTTTGAATGCCACATGGGAAAGTGCAAGATAACTGTAGAACATTTGGGGGTTACATAATCTGTTGCACTTTAGATACCAATTATTATGAGAAAGAGAATCCCCTGTGGTATTTAAATTGACAATTAGTTCATTCAAAAATCTTTCAGCTGGTTACACAATGAAGCTTCACATATTTCCTCATTCCAACAACTCAACAACTCATTCCTTTGTTATCTCACATGAAATGAGCAGCACAACAGGGAACTAAAGGCCTAAGGGATAATTTACAATTTTAAAAATAATTTTTTCAATAATTCCCTGATAGGTTTACTGCAAAGACTAACCGTTCCATATAACTGTCTTGTAGTTAAGATTGTTTCAGTTGATAAACATGAAACAACAAGGCCTCCTTTGAAATCCTTTTCAGTGCAAACTCCTATACATTATCATTTCAAAGGTTTAATGTAGCATGATTGTAGAAAACATCTGAACACTGGATCATGTAGCTGCAATTGGAGAAGCTTATACAGCCGACCCCTGCGTTATGACCGTTCAGGTTATGGAAATACACCCTTACGAAATTCACAAATCACTACCCAAAAGTCTGCGATATGGAATAAAATTCACTCTTCTGGAATTTATTTTTTGGCGGTGGGGGAGTAGAAATTAACAAACAAACAAATAAATAAATAAACAAACACAAAGAAAGAACACAGTTTGATATGCATATAAAAGTGTGTCTACACCCAGACATAAATGGAGACAAATGCTGGATGGTGGTAAGTGGAGACACAAGAGGCTGTCAGCAATCAGATTTGCGATTGAGGTACAAAAACCATAGCAATGAAAACCCGTGTCATAATCAAAATAATGTTAAGCCTTCAGATGCTTTGCTGATCTTTGTATCTGAATCTGACATGACAAATGATTGATTTGCATTAAATACAAATTATTGATGACCCGAGGACACCTCAAAGTGCTATACAGCCATTGAAGAGCAGACAGTGCTACAATGAATGGCAGGATTTTGCACCAATCTCAACACAGCTGGCAGAGCTGCATTGTTGGTTGTAGAGGAAAACTGCAGGAGCTGGGAAAATGAAACACCATGATATTGAAGATGCTAGTAAATGATAAAAAAATTGGCCCAGAAGAGCTCATAACCATCCAATAACTGCCCATGAGTTCAGATTGACCTGAAGTAACCTAGAGTTTTCTGAGGGCTTGAGAAGCAGGCTTGACTTCTTCTACTTTGTAGATAGGGAGACAAGAGAAAGGATTAGTGGGAGTGCCATCCAACTAGTTATAGTACATTCAAAAGCTTCCCACAATTCAAGAAGTTCCAGAGTAAAAAGCCAATGGAACCTGATACCAACCCAATTTACGGTCTGCCAATTTCCACTCACTTTTCCAACAAGAAAGCTGACATTTTTAACTGCACAGCAACTGGCCTCGTGATTGGCAACTCGAAACCTAGGGTGACCAACACTAAGTGGTGAGGCGCATAAAGAACGATTGCTTCTGAAACAGGATACAAACTTTTACAAGGTCTCTGCGCAAGGCACAGTCTTTTTCAAATACAACTAGCCAAAGATAATTTTAAAACTACATCAGCTTATGTAAGGTTTTATCCAAAATAAACCACAATTAAACATTACTCTGGAAAACAGGACTGAGATTTGCTGCTCCCTTTCAGAAATCCCATAGAGCTGTCGAGTGGCTCTCACCATAAACTACTTACATTTAAAGACAAGCAATACATTTTCAAGTAGTGTCAAAAAAAGTACTGAAATTAGATCTTATAAAGGTGTAAAAACAAAATGAATTGAAATAGGAGGAAGAAGAAAAATAAAATAAATACATATAATTTTGTTATTTAAAGTGTATAGGATTTAATTTTCATGGGGCTGCCCCCCCCCCACCTCTGATGAAGTTGATGAACAACTGCTACCCACATAATTTTCTGTGGTATCTGTCAAACTTGTGCCAAGCTTATGAATAACGGTTTGGAAATTCATCTTATAAAAATTTCTTTGGTTAAAACTCCAGTAATAACTCATCTGGCAGTTGCTTTTTTTTCATTTGGTGTGATGTAGTTATCACCAGCAAGGCCAACATTTATTACACATCCTTAATTGCCCCTCAGAAGGCAGCGGTGAGCTATTGCCTTGAACTGCTACAGCACTTGTTGCAAGTGCTCCCACAGCACTGTTATGTATTTTGTTCCTGCATTTTGACCCAACAATGATAGAGTGACATGTATTTCCGTGGAAGAAATATTTGCAAGACACCAAGTCAATTAAGCTCAATGGTGAGATCAAGAGGGATGGTCTCGTCTCTCTCTACGAGTTTATTGCTGCAATGTTTTGATAAAATCACTATCTAGTGGATAATGAATGTGAATACCACCATCCAGTGTATTTTGTAAGTGGGGCAATTGTATCTGGTTTGCCAGTAAAGTGTACAAGGTGGTCCTCAAGTTTTGACATTTAACCTTAGACTCCCTGGGTCTTTTAGTATGGAAGAGAATATGCAATCCACCTTGTACATTACTGTAAATCATTTTGAAGGCTTTGCTGAACAAGTATTAGTCTTATGTTCAATGACAGCATTTACTTTTGTCAATCTACAATTTCAGATATGAATCACAGACAAGATGAAAACAGGTTAACTGTCTAACTTAAACTAAGAAATTGTTTGGCAAGGTCAATGTCCTGCACCTCGGTGACTGTGTGTCAGAAGTATAAATTGTACCTGAAATCTCTGATAAGAGGAGAAAACAATGAATAAAATGTCTCAAACCAGCAAAATTTCTGAACTATTCACTATGATAGATTATTTGCACCTTTTAAATTAATAATCAACAAGAAGGGATGAAGTTTGTGTTGTGCATGATAATGTGCATCAAGAGATGAACTTTGTGATGTGGATTTTGCAGGTGGCTATTTGCAGGACAATGAAAACAAATTCGCAAAAATAAAAATCTTCCTTCTATGAGTAATACTTTTGGCCAAATGTAAAATGCTCAAAAATATTTTGCTCATGACTGAAAGTACAGATATTTGAATAATATTGATAAATGTACAATGTCAACCCACTTTATGTTCAGATCCAAGTAATGTTGTTGGTGCAAATTTGATTTTATATTTTTCAGTGCAGTCGCAGTAAAATTATCTACATATTATTGATGTTGCAGAGCAGCCGGGAGAAAGCACTGCATCAGCAGTAGTGAAGTTGGGTGGTTTACATTTGAAGTGCAATGTTATAAGAACATCCTGTATCCCAAAGTAGTTTAAAAGCCCATTGATCTTGTGTATTATAATTAACATCTGCAGTCAATTTTTATTTGATGGGTAAAATAGATTACCAAGATTCACACTAATGCAACGATATTTGGAATGGGGAAGAATTTAGTTTGTGCAGTACTGAGAATGGGATCCATTTGATAGTTTGCCTCCAAAATAATGATGTAAAAACTGAATGTAATACTCCAGATGCGGCCTAATTGAAGTTTTATAAAGCTGCAGCATAATTTCCTGAACTCAATGCCTTGACTAATGAAGGCAAGCGTGCTATATGCCTTCTTTACCACCCTATTAACCTGTGTAGCCACTTTCAGGGAGCTATGAACTTGGACCCCAAGATCCCTCTGCTCATCAGCACTGTTAAGGGTCTTGCCATTAACAGTGTACTGTCTCTTTACATTTGATCTCCCAAGGTGCAACACTTCACACTTGGGCAGGTTAAACTCCACCTGCCATTTCTCCGCCCTTATCTGTAACTGAACAATATCCGGCTATATCCTTTGCCAGTCTTCTACGGTAGCTACAACACCACCAATCTTCGTATCACCTGCAAATTTACTAATCTATCCATGTACATTTTCATCCAGGTCATTTGTATACATCACAAACAGCAGATGTCCTGGTACGGATCTCTGAGGAATGCCACTAGTGACAGACCTCCAGCTAGAATAAGTCCCATTGACCACTACCCTCTGTCTTCAAGGGGCAAGCCAGTTCTGAATCCAAACGGCCAATTCACCTTGGATCCCATCCATCTTAATCTTTTGGATGAGCCTCCCATGAGCGACCTTGTCAAACACCTTACTAAAGTCCATGTAGACAACATCCACAGCTCTACCTTCATCAATCACCCTCGTCAAAAAACTCAATCATGTCAGTAAGGCACGACTTGCCCTGCACAAAGCCATGCTAACTATCCTTAATTAGGCTATGGTTTAACCAAATGCTCATAAATCCTATCCATAAGTATCCTTTCCAGTAACTTCCCTACCACTGACATGAGACTACAGGAAAAATATTGGAATAAATATCTATCTGTTGAAGATAGAAGAGATACTTTTCAGCTTTGTTGATGTTAGTGAGGAAATCTCTACACAGTTCATGTGATTTGGAGATACCACTGTTACATTTTTAACACCTGGATATTGACCATCATTTGTGCAGCCAGTCTCAAGTCAGTAGTACAAATACCATCCACACCAATACTGTGTAAACCAGAGAAAAGAGAGGAACATTTTGATGCCAGGATGATTAGATATGTGAACATTTTCATAGTTTTCTGCATGGCATGCTACATCAATCCCTTCAGAACAAAACTTGGTATTAGACTTAAACATTACTTTGAAGAATACATTTGTGATTCCAATCTGAATAGCTGATGGAAAAAGCAATTCATCAATCTGAAGATAATCAAATTTAATAGATTTTTCATCTCAGTGCCTTCTTGGGAAATTAGATAAATCTTGATAGTTAAAGGTAATATGTTGGATTGTATCTTGCTGATTAATGTAATTCTACTGAACGCCACAGTCATCTTTGCCCCTGAACCCTTCTTTCCATTCAAAGAGTCAGAGAGTTGTACATCACAGAAACAGGACCTTCAGCTCAAACTTGTCCATGCCGACCTGATCTTCTGCCTAGTCTCACCTACCTGTACCTGGACCATATCCCTCCAAACCCCTCCCATCATGTACCTATCCAACCTTTCTTAAATGTTACAATTGAACCCACATCTTCCACTGACAGGTCATTCCACACTCGCACCACCCTCTGAGTGAAGAAGTTCCCCCTCAGATTCCCCTTATATATTTCACCTTTCACCCTAAACCTATGTCCTCTAGTTCTAGTCTCACCCAACCTGAGGGGAAAAAGCCTGCATGCATTCACCTTATCTATACCCCTCTTAATTTTGTATACCTCTATAAAATCTCCCCTCATTCACCTGTTGCTCCAGGGAATAAAGTCTAACCTATTCAACCTTTCACTATAACTTAGGTCCTCAAGTCCCAGCAACATCCTTGTAAATTTTCTCTGCACTCTTTCAATCTTTCCTGTAGGTAGGTGATCATAACTGCACACAATAATCCAAATTTGGCCTCACTAACGTCTTGTACAACTTCAACATAACATCCCAGCTCTTGTACCCAATGCCCTGATTTATGAAGGCTAAAGTGCCAAAAGCTCCCTTTATGACCCTATCTACCTGTGACGCCACTTTCAAGGAATTATGGATCTGTATTCCCAGGTCCCTTTTGTTCTACTGCACACCTCAGAGCCCTAGCTTTGACTGTATAAGTCTTCCAAAAGTGCATCACCTCACATTTGTCTGCATTAAATTCCATCTGCTATTTTTCAGCCCATTTTCCTAGCTGGGTCAAGATCACTGCAAGCTTTGATAGCCTTCCTCACTGTCCACTATACCCCCAATCTTGGTGTCATCCTCAAATTTGCTGATCCAGTTTACCACATTATTATCAAACTCATTAATATAGACAATAAACAACAATGGACCCAGCACCGATCCCTGCGGCACCCCACCAGACACAGGCCTCCAGTTAGAGAGACAACCATCTCCTACCACTCTCTGGCTTCTCCCGCTAAGCCAATGTTGAATCAACTGGCCACCTCATCCTGAATGCTAAGCGACTTAACCTTCTGGACCAGCCTCCCATGCGGGACTTTGTCAAAGGCCTTGTTAAAGTCCATGTAGACAACGTCCACCATCTTTCCCTCATTGACCTATTTGGTAACTTCCTCGAAGAACTCTATAAGATTGATTAGACATGACCTACCATGCACAAAGCCATGTTGACTATCCCTAATCAGGCCCTGTCTATCCAAATATTCATATATCCTGTCTCTTAGAATACCTTCCAATAATTTACCCAAGACTGACGTCAGGCTCACCAGCCTATAATTTCTTGGCTTATTCTTAGAGCCTTTTTTGAACAACAGAACAACATTAGCTATCCTCCAGTCCTCCAGAGCCTCACCCGTGGCTATGGACATTTTAAATATCTCTGCCAGGGCCCTTGTACTTTCTGCACTAGCCTCCCACAAGGTCCAAGGGGGACACCTTGTCTGGCCCTGGGAATTTATCCGCCTTCATTCGCTTCAAGACAACTAGCACCTTCTCTTCCGTAATCCGGATACGGTTCATGACCTCACTACTCTTTTGCCTCAGTTCTAAAGTCTCTGTCTCCAGAGTAAATATGGATGCAAAAAATTCATTTAAGATCTTCCCTATCTCTTTCGACTCCATAGTCCCATATCCCTCTAAACCTTTCCTATCCACGTACCTGTTCAAATGTATTTTAAATGTTGTAATTGTAACTGTGCCTACCACTTCCTCTGGCAGCTCATTCTGCATACTCACCACCTTCTGTGTGAAAAAATTGCCCCTCAAGTGCCCTTTAAATCTTCCCCTATCACCTTAAATCTATGTCCTCTTGTTTGAGACTCCCCTAACCTGGGGAAAAATAAGACTGTGACCAGTCACCTTATCCATGCCCCTCATGACTTTATATACCTCTTCAAGATCACCCCTCAGCCTCCTTTGCTCCAGAGAAAAAAGCCCCAGCCTATCTGGACTCTCCTTATCTGATAACTGGGGACTAGTCAGACCTGATCTGACACTCCAGTTATGGCAGCAGCATTGTAAGAAAGAAGGCAACACCTTGCCACGTGGCGTAATATTCACAGCCACTTGGTTGGATACTGATATTTTGCATGACTCCAATGTTATCTTGGAAGAAGTATCTGGACACAAATAAGTAGAAAGCAGGCTTGGGTAAAGGGTACCCAGGGTATTATCTCGCCAAAGGGCAAGGATGCACATAGGTTCTGCTGGAAAAGGCTCAGATGAGTGCCACGAAAGGCTGATAATACATGCACAATGTATCACTTGACACATTGGCTGGTTTGCCAGAAAGCCTGAGTGCAATTCCAAGAAGCAGGGGAAGTCTTGCTCTGACCTTTTGCATGGGGTTACACAGATCTTAAAGCCTTTGTTTTCTAGCATGGAAATGGTAGTCAGCTCTGTTTTAACATTGGTGATCTGACTCTGATGCTGCATCTGATATCTGCATTCAGCTACCCAACATCTCAATGCTGCAATGGAAAATCAAACAGCTGCTGTTGTGGCTTTGCACACCAGTGTTGTACAAGTCGTTATGCATATTAGTCGAGCAATCTGACCTTTAGCAGGTTACTTTTGAATGCTGAAATGGAAGCTTGAGTTGCTAATGTATCTGTCCAGGGACAGGCAGTGGCTCTGAGGACCATGAACCTGCTCTCCTCTCTCCCAATGACAGCATTCATATCCATCCACCAGTACACTTGCTGTTTCCTGTCAGATCCTGGGCCATTGTTTATGTCAACCTGCAGCCTTTCCCCTTTCAGTTCTAAAGCCATTGGACTTCCACCAGCTGCAGAGCCATTAGGAGAGCACCGCATTGAAGCAGAAGGGGAGGAAAAGCAATTTGGAAGACAGACACTGAGAGAAAACACAATGATTAGTTAATTCTGCAATAGTTGATGGTCATTGGGTTTTTTTGGATAGTGAAGGTATAAAAATGGTATGAGTAGTAGGCAGTGATATTCTAAGTTTTTGCATGTTGAGATGATGTTGATGATGTACAGAGGGAGGGTAAAATAAGATTTACAGTGGATGGACATAGAACAGTACAGCACAGGAACAGGCCCTTTGGCCCACAATGCGCCGAACATGATGCCAAATTAAGCTAAATCTCTTCTGCCTGTACATGATTCACATCCCTCTATTCATTGCATATGAATATGTCCATCTAACAGCCTCTTAAATGCTACTATCATATCTGCTTCCACTATCACCCCTGGCAGCCTGTTCCAGGCACCTATCACTCTCTGTGTATAAAAACTTGCCCTACACATCTCCTTTAAACGTTCCCCCTTTCACCTTAAATGCATGTCCTCTTGTATTTGACATTTCTACACTGGGAAAAAGATTTTGACTGTTTACACCATCTATGCTCTCATAATTTTATAAACTTCTATCAGGTCTCCCCACAGCCTTCAACGCTCCAGAGAAAACAACCCAAGTTTGTCCAACCTCTGCTTATAGCTCATACCCTCTAATCCAGGCACCATCCTGGTAAACCACTGTAAAAGTCGACCCGTGCTCTGTAATGAATCAGACAACAACAGAACCAAAGAACTTATGATTAATGCTTTACTGTTTTACGCTAGCAGGATTGAGGGGTACAGAGAAAGAGTAAACAATGTAATCCGAGCTCTGTATTAGTCTCACTCAAAGAAGTCTCGGTTACTACGTATCTTTATACTCATTTTCGTGGGAAAGCTTGGTGGGAAGCTGCACTTACTAAGGTAGTTGTTGACGTGAAACTTTTATCACAACAAGATACGTCTAACAAAGCTACATTCTCTCCCACTTGCACCTGGTCTGAGATCCAGATACAAACATTATCACCCCATGGCTGAAGTAATTCTTGACCCTGGGAAGATGCTGACAAAATGAAGCATACCATTAACCCTTACATTGCCAGTTGCTAACCCTTGCATTCCCAGCTATCTTTTACACCCCTTCTACAGCTTCTCCAAAACCTCTACATCCTTCCTGTAATGGGGTGACCAGAATTGCACACAATACTCCAAGTGCAGCCTTACCAAAGTTTTATATAGGTGCAACGTAACTTGCTTTCTCTTATACTCAAGCCTCAACCAATGAAGGCAAGCATGCTATACACCTTCTTTATCACCCTATCTACATGTGTGGCTACTTTTAGTGAGCTATGGACTTGGACCCCAAGATCCCTCTGTACATCAATGCTGTTAAGGGACTTGCCATTGACTGCAACCATTAAACTCCAACGTGCCATTTCTCTGCCCACATCCGTAACTGATCTATATTCTCCTGCATCCTTTGACAGCCCTCTAAACCATTCACAACTCCATTAATCTTTGTGTCGTCTGCAAACTTACTAACCCACCTATCGACACTTTGATCCAAGTCATTTATATATTTTACAAACAACAGAGGCCCTATATTACAACACCGATCCCTACGGAACACCACTGATCAGACTTCCAGCCAGAATAACACCCTTCCACCACTACCCTCTGTCTTTTACGGGCAAGCCAATTCTGAATCCAAACTACCAAGTTACTGTGGATCCCACACATCTTAATCTTCTATATCAGCCTACCATGAAGGACCTTGTCAAATGCCTTAATAAAATCCATGTAGACAACATCCACTGCCCTACCTCATCAATCACCTTCATCACCTCCTCAATAAACACAATCTGTGGCTTCAGGGACACTCATTACTGCAATTGTAACTGAATGGTTTCTTCCCACCTGATTTAGTGGCCATTCTTTACTGGCCTTGAGAAGGCAGTGTAAGTTCTTTGAACAACTGCTGTCCTCCTGGTGAAGGTACTCACACAATGCTGTTGGCTGTGGAGCTCCAGGATTTAGACTCAACAACGATAAAGGAACAGCAATATATTGCTAATGATATAGAGTTTTCTTACCAAAAGCTAATCAAAAAACATGTCATTTGTCACATGGTAAAGCCGGCATTATGCCAAACATTCAATTATGTCGTAAGTAATGCAACCTTCAACTTCTGTTAAGTAAATCTGGTGGTTGTGATAACTGTATGCAGTTTATGTAGATATATAATGGACATCTGGAATCCTTCAATGTGCCTGATAGCTCTCAAGAAGTTGGAATGTGAATTACCAGAGGAAAAACACATGGGACTGGCTCAAACTAATGGTTGGAGTCTGCATCCAATGCACTGGTTGACTTTTCATTAATGGACCGGGGAGCAAATAGGGAAGTTCTTGGTTGTCTATCCACTTCTATTCTTTTCACTTTGTTGTTCGGCTTCTCCTAATGGGAACTGACAGCTGTGTAATTCATATCTGGTATAGTTATTCTGATGACCTATCTCTTATTGTGCCAAGTATTCGCAACAACAGCTATCTCTAATTACCTTGTCACTGTCTTCAGCCAGGACTATAAATAACAGGAAAAGCCTGCAGATGTTAAATTGACTTTTCTAGCATTACCACCTGACTATATAGGTCATTGAAACGAGTGAAAAGGCCATCATAAACTAAAAATTATCTGACAACAGAGACAGACTGATCTGAGAGAGATTCACAATATATTAACAATTTAAATAAAGAAATCAACGTGTTAAGATATGTTGACTAAAAAAGTTAATTTTCTTTAAAAATTAAAAGTTATCTACCACGTTACGCCATTCCACAAATAATTGAAGGGTTGTTTTCCTGGAAATCTTTTAGTTCAGAGAAATTTCATAAATAGAAAAGCCTGGGTAAAATTAATTAAGGGTATTTTGGTACAACGTATTCCATGGAAAGTGGAGTGTTATTCGCTATAGTGAAAAATAGCTTTGTAAATCGAAGGCATGTATTCTAATGGTCTTTAGTAAAAACTTCAAAATCGAACATTTGCAACTCAAGGAATAAAACTTACACAAGTGAAAAGATTGCAGTTGCTTTGGTAATGTAAAATAAGTATTTTTTTATACATTGCAATTGCTATGTGAAACCATTCTTGTCCTGGACTTTAAAAGTTCTGCCGTAGGCAGTGGCTCATACCAGATGGTGGCTGAAAACCCAGCAGCAACCACAATCTGCCAGGCTAAATTGACCTTTAGTAGATGCAGTTGCTTTTCAAGTGGCAGAGTTCCAGTCACAACCAACGCTGATACTGAGTCTATGCTGTCTGGGCAAGAAAGGGCACAATTTCAGTGAAAAGCATATTGAATTGAGAGATCCAAACTTCTAACGTGTGTAAAGGAATGCTTTCTGATTTCACATGAATGGGTTAATAATTATGTCCTTACCTTAGGCTTCTGCATTAGAGGAAGTAGTTCCTATGTATCTACCCATGTCCATGAATAATCCCTGAATATTTTATATCCAAGGGAACAGAAGTCAAGTTTATGCAACCTGTTCTCATAATTCAGTCTGTTAACCCTCATTTTCATTTTGATCTGTACACCACACCAAGCCAATAGAGCCTTTCTGGTGAGGTGCAGTGATCAAAAATGCCCATCATAGTCATACAGCATTGAAACAGGCCATCCAACCCACCATGTCCATGATGACCATCCATATTAAGCCCATCTTGGGTGCCTGTGAAACAGCTTTCAGTGATTTGTGTACAATACCACATAAATACCTTTGTTTCTGGATAGTTACTAGTCTTCCATTCAGAATATATTTTTATTTATTTTCCCGGATCTAAAATCATTGACATTAGACTCCTCCACATTGAATTGTATGAAATGCCACTTTGCTTGCTTGCTCATTTAATCTATGTGACCTTACAACTTACTGTTGTCAGCTACACAAATTACTTTAACTCTCCTATTTCAGTAGCATTCACAAACATCAACGCACAAATCTCTACTCCTTCAACCATGCCATTGGGTAGCCAAGCTATGCCTTCAGCATCTTGGCAACTACTGATCCCATAATTGTAAAACACCTTCCATGTGAACCTCCATATTCCATTCAGTCAGAAGTAGAGAGCACCAAAGTATGGGCTGGAGAGCACTACTGGGACAGTAATTTTTGGACCCTAGAATAGTCCACATTAACACACAGGAAAATTCCAATTACCAAACATTTTTCACAGGTAAGCCAATAGAATAATATGAACACTAAAACTGGATTGAAGTCAAATCTGTGATAAAAATTTAATAAATAAAATTATAAGTTTGGGACAAGGTTGAAATTTCCCATGTTCTTTTGATATTCATACAAATATTAGAATTAAGAGCAGGAGTACACCACACTGCCCCTTATCCCTGCCATGCCATTCAGTGACCTGGAAGGATGTCGTTAAGCTGGAAAGGGCACAGAAAAGTTTTGCGAGGATGTTACTGGGACTGGGGAGCTTGTGTTATATGGAGAGGTTGGATAGGCTGGGACTTTTTTTCCCTGGAGCATAGGAGATTTATCAAATCATGAGGGGCATAGATAAGGTGGATGGTCACTGTCTTTCTCCCAGGGCAGGGTATCTAAAACTAGAGGGCATAGGTTTAAAATGAGAGCAGAAAGACTTAAAAGGTACCTGAGTGGCAATTTTTTCATGCAGAGGGTGGTTGTCAAATAGAATGAGCTGCCAGAGGAAGCTGTAGAGGTAGGTACAATTACAATATTTAAAAGACATCTGCACAGGTACATGGATAGAAAAGACCTAGCGGGATATGGGCCAAACGCAAGCAAAAGGGACTAGCTCAAATAAGCATCTTGGTCAGCATGGATGAGTTGCTTATCAACAATCTCGCCATCTCAGCCTTAAACATATTCAAATACTCTGCTTCTATCGTAGTTTGAGAAGTTTCAAGACACACGACTCAGAGAGAAAGAAACTCACCTCATCTCTATCATAAATGCGTGACCACTTACTTTTAAACAGTGACCCCTAATTCTAAATTCTAGCTATATCCCCTCCACATTCACCATGTCAAGACCTCTCACAACCTCGTATATTTCAATTGTTGCCTCTTGATTGACAGCTCAAATGCCATCTATAAATTTGCTGATGACAGTGCTGTTGTTGGCAGAATCTCAGATGGCGAAGAGGAGGCGTACAGGAGTGAGATAGGTCAGCTGGTTGAGTGGTGTTGCAACAACAACCTCGCACTCAATGTCAGCAAGACCAAGGAATTGATTGCGGACTTCAGGAAGGGAAAGTCGGGAGAACACACACCAGTCTTCATTGAGGGGTCAGCAATAGAAAGGGTGAGCAGCTTCAAGTTCCCAGGCATCAACATCTCAAGGGGATCCATCCTGTGCCCAACACATTGATGCAATCATGAAGAAGGCACGCCAGTGGCTCTACTTCATTAGGAGTTTGAGGAGATTTGGTATGTCACCAAAGACTCTTGAAAATTTCTACAGGTGTATGGTGGAGAACATTCTGACTGGTTGCATCACCGCCTGGTACGGAGGCTCCAATATGCAGGATCAAAAGAGGCTGCAGAGGGTTGTAGACTCAGCCAGCTCCATCACAGACACAACCCTCTCCGCCACCGAGGACATTTTCAAGAGGCAGTGCCTCAAGAAGTTGGCATCCGTTGTTAAGGACCCTCACCACCCAGGACATGCCTTCTTCACATTACTACCACTGGGGAGGAGGTACAGGAGCCTGAAGACCCACACCCAATGTTTCTGGAATAGCTTTTTCCCCTCCGCCATCAGATTTCTGAATGGTTGATGAACCCATGAATATTACCTCGTTATTCCTCTTTTGCACTATTTATTTTTGCAACTTATAGTAATTTTTAATGTCTTGCACTGTACTCTGCCGCTAAACAACAAATTTCATGATCTATATCAGCGATAATAAACCTGATTCTGATTCTTACTCCACTTAAGGCCAAAGGATACAAGCCGAGTCCACCCAACCTTTCCTCATAAGACAACCTGTCCATTACAGGTATTTGTATAATAAACTTTCTCTGAACTGCTTCCAATGCATTAACATCTTTCGTTAAATAAGGAGACTTTATTACTACACATTATTCCAGATTTGGTCTCACAATGCCCAATATAACTGAAGCATAACATTCTTTTGGATTCATTCTGCCAGCTTTCCTAATTACTTGCTGTACCTGCACACAAGCTTTTTGTGAATCAGGACACCAGTTCCTCTGCATCTCAGAGCTCTGCAGTATCACTGTGGAGATAATGTGCTTTTTTTTTTCATTTTTCGTGGCAAAATGAACAATATTACCTTTTCCCACATACATTCCATTGCGAATGTTTGTCCACTTACCTAACCTGTCCCTGTCCCTTTGTGGCCTCCTTATGTTCTCTTCTCAACCAACTTTCTACCTATCTTTTTTTTCTCAGCAAATGTAACAACCATGCTTCATGGGGCCTTCATCAAGTGTCTTATTAATCCAGAATGAATCCCTGTGGCATGCTCGTTACAACCAGAAAAAAGACCCATTTATGCCCACGATATTTCCCGTTAGCCAGCCAATCCTCTATCCAAGCCAAAATGTTACTTCCTATATTTTCTGTAATAACCTTTGATACACATCTTATTAAATGCCATAGTAAATATTGCGAAAGGAACAATTAATAAATAGGGCTCAAGTTTGCGGAACGAGGTTACAGAGTAGAATAAAATATCACAATTAATTAACATCACAGTTTTCCCTCTTTCAGAAACATGAACAATTTAAAAATAATTCAGTCCATCATGTAATGGTTGTTCCTCATCTGAGATATTTGTCCAGCTCAGATTGGCTTTGCCTTTTTATAATGATTTTGTGAGCATCAACATCTTATCTGGTGGAACTCAATATATTGCCCCAAGGAACCGCGTATAATACCACATTCCATTTTCTTTGAATCCATCTTCCCTTTCCAGTCTATTGTGTAACTGTATATTTATAAACTATATTTAAAAGTATACCGAGAAGCCAATTAAATTTTGCAACATTTAAATCAATGAAAGACTTTATTTATAAAACTTAATTCTAAAATAAGACAGCTACAGGCAGTCCCCAAGTTACGACAGGTTTCCACTCCTGAGAACTGTTTGTAACCCAAAGTGCTCGTAAGTCAAATGAACAAAAACAGTGCATGGGAGAGGATCACAGAAGCAGCTGTGATAGGAGAGCGAGCAGGTATGGGAAGGGAGGCACCAGCCGGCCTCACTGACTCAGCGAGTGAGCCTATTCAGCACCCCCAGCTCTGCTCGGTTCGACCCATTCCCCGATTGTTGTGGCTCTGGTGGGGGGAGTGGAGGGAGGAATAGGGAGAGAAGGCACACAGAAATGCCCCGCTCCCACTCGGCAGAAGATGCCTACAGCCCCGCAGCATCTGACAAATCTATCCCTATCCATCCCACTAGTCTCCCAAATGCTCATTCATGTGTACGGGCTGTCCATAAGTCGGGCATTCATAACCCAGAGAGGACGTGTATTTAAATTTTTCATTTAATAAATGCTGGATTTTTATCTTACGTTCCATCCAAAATTAGGCGTGTAGCAGTAGGATCACTGAATGAGCAGATTGGTCCACTGGCAATGCTTTCATCTCTAAAGCAGAAGATTCAGAGCTCATGCTCCACTCTAAGGAGATAAGCACGTGTTCCAGGCCGATAACCTATGATAATATTGCGATAATGCTGCATTATCGGCTGTGCCATCTTTTGTCTGAGGCAGTACATAAGATCCCAACTGCCTGCCTTGGCAAACATTAGGATCCTAGTCAAGATTATACCTCAGTCAAGATCTCCAATTTATGAACTAGTTAATCATCCTACTGCTGGTCTTGAAACTTTGTTGTGTGTAAACTGGATGTCAAATTTGTAATAATGGTAAATTATGTGAAATAATGGATATGGGCATCTCAAAGTAGAAAGATCACCAGGCCTGGGTGGATGAAATATATTCCGGGGGTCGGCAGAAGCAAGCAAATAGCAGAGGCTCTGACCATCACTGTCCATTCCTCTCTTGCTTGAGGCATGTTGTTGAAGGAATAGAAACCTGCTAATGCAGTACTAGTGTTTTAACAAGTGAGAAGGCAGCACAGCATGTGGGAAGATTACTGGAAAAATATTAATCAGTCTGATTGGTCATTAAGAAAGACACAGGTTAATCAAGGACTGTGGATCATGTGACCATGTATTTGCTATGGAAAGGTTGTATCAGGCTGAAAATGACTGAATTTTTTGAAGAGGCAACAGGGAGGGCTGATGAGGGTGGATCATGCAGATTTCAGCAAGATATCAGCAAGATAAGGTCCTGTGTGGTAGGTTGATCAGAGGGAAAGTTTAAAATTAAGTTGAAAAAGGCTGAAATGCAGATACAAAGGGTAATAGTTGACATACGTTATATCGCCCAGAAAGGTGTTTGCAGTGAGACTTTGCAGGGCTCAGTACTAAGTTCCTTGCTTTTAATGGCATATATCAATTGTTTTGACAAATGTGGGAGGCATAACTATGGAGTTTGCAGACAATACAAAAATTGGCTGTGTGGTCGATAAGAAGGAAGTAAGTTGTTGATGGCAGGAAGACATCAGTGAACATCCAGCTAAGAAAAAGCAAATGGAATTTAATCTGGAGAGGTGTGAAATAATGCATTTGTAGAAAGCAAAGAAAATGTCAGGATAGCGAGAAATGAGGAGGAACAGAAGTACCTTGAAGGTAGCATACCATATGAACAATATGGTGAAAGGATACTTTCCTTTATTGGCACAAAATGCGAGAGCAAAGAAGTCACCTGAGAGCTTTCTAAAGCTTACCACAGCTAGAGTACCCTATGTATGCAGAAAATGCTGGAGAGCAGATTGCCTAATATCCACCTTTCCATGTTCAGAGATTGCACAGTAAGGGCCTTTGAATGGGATTGCAGTTCTACCATGTGATGCTTTGGATGCCATACTCTAAAGAATGTTGGAGCCTTGCTTCTGCACAATAAATTGATGAAGTCTTCTCACACAGACTGTGAAAACATACACTGAAGTACTTCTGATGCATAGAGTTTACAGTTTCTTCAGGTTACCTCTTAAAGTTGAATGAGTTGCATCTCTCCCTTCAATTCTAGCTTTGATCCCCTCTGGAAGAAAATAAAAAAAGAAATGAATAGAAGCTGGATGTGTGAAATGAATTTTAAATAATCAAAGGTTGAATCTTCTTTGCAATACATAGCATCTTTTTTAACCAAAATGTGCGATCTATTTAATACGTAGAGAACAGCATAAAAATTCACACTACAAAACAATTAAAAGATTATATACATCTATAAAAGGTGGCATAATTTGCATTAACTTATTAAGGCAAAAAGGCATGCTTCCTGGAACATCAGTCAGAAAATTGTGCAAAACTAATAGCAGATGTGGATATTTATTGCTCCTTTATGTCGATTTTTACAGGTACTTAGAGAATTGTTTTGAAATTACCTGAGATGCTCCTCACAGCAAGTATTGTGAAATTAATTTTAAGCACAGCAATTAGCATTTAAATTATTCCCGCATTAAAACAATGTAATATCATTAACCACGACTAATTGTTACTTTCAGTACAATCCAGGAGAATGAAGTTTCCTAAAGTATTAGCTTAAGTGATAAAATATTTCTCCAATGATTGTGATGTGTAAATATTCTTCTTAATCAGAAACAATAGTTTGCAAATGCTTTTACACCTTTCTAGAAAAACTTGTAAAAGCTGACCTCAGATAATGTGAATATTTGCCAAAAACATGACAAAACTTAATTTATATTGGGGTTATGGATTTCTCATGGATTAAATGACAAGAATACTTAACCTTATACTATGCTTATTGGCAATAAACTTATACCTGGTAATCTCTTGGTTCTGAAAATGGGAGTAGTTTATGAGAAGGTCAATAAACCACCCAATAGCAGTGAAAGTCACAAACAATTTTAACTCCATTAGTTTAGCTTCAAGTAAATTTCCCAACTAAAACCAGTCAAAAGTGGGGCAGATGGTATTTAAAATTTAACAAGATGAAACACTTGGAATTGCTTTGAGCCAGAAGTACTGAGTGAATGATCCTTCTAGATGTTCTTCTGATCTTCCCACAGATGCTGAGTTCTTCCAGCAGATTGTTTGGTGCTATCTATTGACATTTACTCATCAATAACTTGCTCACTCATGCTTAGTTTGGGCTCCGTCAGGTTTGGCTCCAAATATCATTAAAACCATGGTCCAAATATGGACAAAAGAACTGAATTCTAGAGGTGAGGTGAGAGTGGTTGGATTTACATTCAAGTCAAAACAGAGGAGGTTGTTGGTGTTCATTTATTTTAGCCATTGGATTTTGTTACAGGTTACAAGGATTGAATCATCTCAGCCACAAGGCATCACATAACTAAAGAGTCAGCATTAAACTGTAGGCAGATAAGATGTACTTCATATACGCAAGGCATGGTTATCTGAGCATTTGTGTGAAAGAAATTGTTCTATTTCAATAGAGAGACTGAAGCAAACTTGAGGAGAACAAACACGAGGATGAAATTATGAACAAGGAATGTAGTGAATAAGGCTTCAGTCTTGCAAGAAAAATTGAACAGGAATGTTAAACCCTCAAATACAAGAGGAAAGAACATTTATGCACTTTGTTTGGAGCTAAATAAACCAGTGTACAGAAAGTTCACTGGTTTGAACTGCTAACTCCTTTGTTGCCTCTCGATAGATGAAGTCTGACCTGCCAAATCTTTCAAACATTTTGTGCATTTATGTCAGATTGTCAACATTTTTGCTTTCATTCTTTATTTAATGTCATAAGAGTAGGTGCAAAAGCCTTTAGAAATTTGAATTTATTAAAATTCCTGGAATCAAGCATGTTAGTTTGTGGTAGAATAGAGTTATAAAAATAAAGTTTCAAGGAGAGAGAGGAGGTAGATATAATTTCTGGTCTCCATGGCTTAATCCAGTGGACTCATGAAAAAGGTCCAGCTAGAGCCAACACTTTCCCGATAGAAGAAAGGTAAAAACAGGGCTTCTTCGATTTACAGACACTCTGTTTACTAAGTTTTGCTAACACCATTGACTCTTTGTGGTACATGTCCTTGATTTAGGAATCTATTTCTTGCTTGCCCCTCTGGTCATGGGAATGCACCACACCAGAAAGCCCACTATGCATTTTGTCCATCCCTTTCGATTTATGAAATTTTCCTATCAAAGCATTTACCATTTGTAAATCAAACAATACGTATATGAAAAGTTTCACAATGACAAAATATTAAATTGTTAAATTTATTAAGAAGTCTTTATTATTTGCAATCATTTGCTATCATAGTTTTACTCAAAATGGATTAACTGACATGGTCTGTTGCTTTTTGAGCAACATGACAGCCACAAGCTTTATAAAATGTCATTCACAACAGCATAGCAGCAAATTAATTTGACCTTTCATCTAATTGAGTGACTATATATTTCCAAAAATTAGATTATACTTCCAAACTGATATTATTAGTGTCAACTATAGTGGCGGAATGGACACAGAAGAATTAACAATCCTCAAAGATTATTGAGATAAAAATCCAGATGCAGTTCTTCCAAACTGAAGATCTTTTTCATTTCTTAGTATATAACCCATCACTATTTTTAATTTGTTTTCTTAAGATGCTCCAAAGCTGACTAATAAATAATTTCCAATGTTCCAATTATATGTCAACTTTTGTAAGTACAGTGCATATTGTCCCAGTGTTCTCAGGTCACATCAATTCTTTCTTGTCATAAGTATATTTATTGTGGCTTACTAAATGTTGGAATAATGTAACTAAAATAACGATCATTAAAATTCCTGTAATTGAATTCCATATTGCAAAGGTCTCCTTACATTGCTAGATGATATTGTAATTTCTTATGGTTGACACCAATAACCATCTCAGTATTCAGATTTACAAGTAGTACTAACCATTTAGAAAGCTAAACGTTTTTTTATGATTATTGGTACGTTTATATAGAACATAGAACATTACAGCACAGTACAGGCCCTTAGGCCCACAATGTTGTGCCGATATTTTATCCTGCTCTAAGATCTATCTAACCCTTTGGTAATGTTTACAATACCAATAAATAGGCAGCATGTACATTATTAGGCAAACGTAGTGGGCTAAATTTTGCCGTAGCAACCCTTTTTTCATCCATCTTCGCACATTTAGAACTTTAATTTTTTTTCTGTGGCATGTTACTGAGGGTGCGAACTACTAACATTGCAGTGACGTTTATCTGAGATTTTGGCAAATAGGGTAAGCATCAGGCTATCTCCTTAATCAGATTGAAAGATTGTGAGATGGATAACAGAAGGATTGAATATAAATTGGAGTGAATGAATTCCATATTAAATAATATACAAAAAAGAGAAAAAGGAAAAAAAAGACCGTAGAAAGAAGAAGAAACGCACTTTAAAATCCCCAATAATTAAACCATTAAGTATTGTGTCCATGCCCTGGTTTTCAATTTTGTTTTACTGCCAAGGCATCTGACTTGGCAATACATTTCATCGCATCATTAACAGGTCCTTAGACAAGAGCGTATAAGATTTAAAACTGATTAAATATGAAATAAACAATTACATGTAAAAAAAATCTAAATATCAGCAAATACGCTAAAAAAACTTAAAATAAAAAAAGCATTTAAAGTTCCCAAATGTTCACAAAATGGCACAGCTTTTCCTTTCTTTATCCCCTCAGCCTGCAATCCGCATTAAATTTAAGGGGTTTACACCATGTCAAACCTAGCTTGGAGGAGGATTTGAGAACCAATACCCTAGTGTAAATACGAGGAAACTACAGGACTCCATAACTGTGTATCCTGGAGACTCCAGAAGGGGATCATAATGAAAAATATGGCATCAATTAATCATAAATTTATGACTTCTGTGTTGACTATGCATACATGGAAGTCCCAAATTTGCTGGCATTTAAATGGGTAAATGCTAACTGGATGTAGGCACTTCACACTGGAATCATACAGCCACCTTTATTTTAATATATAGACGTTTTGAATGTGGTCTTATTTAATTCTGTTTGTTATGCTGGATGTGCATGGGAATAGCATAACAACAGAAAAGAACAGTTGGTGAAGAGGTGTGCAACACCCTGAAGGGGACTTTAGGAGACCTCAATTCTTCTTGTAATTCTATTCAACCACTAGAGTTGAACAATAATGTCACAAAAATTAGCTTTGACAAGAGAAACCACACTGTGGAAAGAGCTGCTGAACTTGTCTGTTGATTAACTCGACATTTGCACACACTCCATGTTGCTTTATTCAATCTTTGCATACACTGCACGGCACCATTACCGTAAAGATAAATTGGTGTGAAATTGAGAATGAACACAAAATAGCACAGGCAATTCTGCATTGTGAAGAGGGTTGACTTCCTAGAAAATGGTCCATATTGCAATTTTCTGTAACACAAAGCCACATCATCTGCGCATGTGTCATGAAACAAGAGTTGAAAAAAATTGCGTTTGTTTACTTTTATTCGCATAAATTCCATGAGAACAAATTTTATTCCATATCTCAAATTATTGGTTAGTGATTTGGGAATTCTATAGGCCCAAATTTCTGCTGCCCAAACAGCTATAGTGCAGGGGTCGCCTGTATATTTTATGAATGATTGCTTCCTATACGTATTCACCAGGGAAGATATGACTAATGCTGATTTGCCCCATAGCCATAATGCATCCAGTACTGGCAGATTCTCTGAAACACTGAACATTTAAAGAGGCAGACAGTTAAGGATAGCTTAGCAAGCCCATTTTAGAAGTCTTTTTGTTGCTTCCTGACTCTCCCTCCAACTGCTTACATTATGGATTAATCTCAACTTTGTTTTGCAGGACTAACTTCCCATTTAATTCTCTCTCTTAAAAGCCCTCTGAAGAAAATAGAAATGTAATTAACCCCTTAATCTCTCATTTGTCAGAAATATATTAAGAAAAATCAAGCATGTGACTGCAAAAGAGAGCTCTGAAAGATAGGCTACAGTTAAAGTAGAAATTTCTGAAAGTATTCAGAAATATAGTTACTGCCTATGCAAAGGAAGGTTTTAACTAGCTTTAAGCATTTATTGCATTTGAAAATGACATATAAAAAAATTATTGCTACTCACCGAGTGGAGGTTATTATCATAAAGAAAGCCAGAAAGTTTAGAAATGGCACTTGACTCTGACCTACAAATGATTTAGTGTAGTGGTTAGTGTAACGCTTTACAGCGCCAGCAACCTGGGTTCAATTCTGGCCACTGTCTGTAATGAGGTTGTACGTTCTCCCCGTGTCTGCGTGGGTTTCCTCTGGGTGCTCCGGTTTCCTCCGGGTGCTCCGGTTTCCTCCCACATTCCAAAGACGTACGGGTTAGGAAGTTGTGGACATGCTATGTTGGCGCTGCAAGCGTGGCGACACTTGCGGGCTGCCCCCAGAACACTCTACCCAAAAAAAGATGTATTTCACTGTGTTTCGATGTACATGTGACTAATAAAGATAAAGATATCTTAAAAAGAAACTTAACATTTGAGTAATGAAACTGAAAGTGAAGTGCTAAAATTTGTGCATGAATCCTGGATACCTTGACAATTGTGCAGGAGAAAGCAAAAGGCTTTCTTTGACCCTTACTAACCACCGCCTTTCAACAGTGTTTAATGATGGTCAAAGAACAAGTTATAATCCATAGAAATAGAAAGAAAGCAGCAATTGTTAAGGGGAATTGGGATGATTACTGACCAAGACAAAATGAAGAAACAAATTTTTGATAAAATAAGTACAAACATTCAAAACGTGGTGGGATCGTCAGAAACTGTTAAACTGAAACTTTAAGCTGACTGCTGAGTTGACGTATCATTTTGCAGAGTAGTTTTATTTTGAATTGTTTAACAATCATTGCTAACACAAATTAATCAGAATGTATGAACATACAGAGCAGAATAGGGGGCAGGCCATTTTGTCCCTCAAGCCTGCTCTGCCATTTAATAAGAGCATGGCAGATCTGACTGTTACCTTAATTCTGCATGCCCATCTCCCCCGGTAGTCAAATGCCCCCTTACCAAATATCCATTTACCTCTTCCTTAAAAATATTCAAAGGCTCTGCTTCCACAGCTCTTTGAGATAGAGAATTTCGAAGACTCAATACCCTCTGAAAGGAGAGCAATAATTCATCTCTGTCTTAACCTCCAGTTTTAAGAAAGAAATTCCTAGTTCCAGATTCTCCCACAGGAGGAGACATTCCCCAAACTCTTACACTATAACAATTCCTCAGGATGTTTCTATGTTCCAATCAAGTCCCCTCTCACACTTCTAAACTCCAACCGATACACACCTACCCTGTCCAACTGTTTCTCATAAGACAACTCATCCATTCTGGATATTTGTATAGTCAGCCATCTCTGAACTTCATCCAATGCATTAAATAAGGAAGCCAATACTGTACTCTCACCAATGCCCAATAAAACTGAAACAGAAGGATTCCAAGTACCATGATTGCCATGGTTCCACAAGCCATACTCCAAGTCTTTTGCAACACTGTAGTAGTCTCTCCCTGAGGATTCATTTGAGTCTAATTAACTTCTCTAAGACTTACATCTTCAGCTAGTCGCCGACTGGCCAAAAATGCCATTGTTTTGTTTGAAGAAGACACGTTCATCATGCCTTCTCTGGTGAATACTTGGAGGAAGCAATCATTCAGAACATGTGTTCATTCTTCAATTTGAGTCTCTTGAACCTTTTATGGTTTCATTGTAATCCATGACAGTGTTCTGTTTATTGTAAGAATTTTTTTTATTATTTCCATCCACATATAAACCATTCAAATTTTTTTCCAAAATGCTTCCACTGATTTTTTTTATAAAAGCTTCTAAATTCCTGATGTCTGCTGACAGTACAACTGGTTTATCAACTTGATAAACATCACTATGGTCATGAGAAAGAAAAACATTGGTTTAGATATTGTAACCAAGATAGCCTATGACTGAGAGAGGGTATGTTGAAAGAAAACTGCAGGGAGAAAGAAAAGCAGGCGCATTGATCGGAAGGAGAGATTTACAAGTGATTACATCCATTGTGCAGCAGGTAATTAGGATGAGCTGCCCAGATGTCTGGTGGAAGTGTTTAAAACCCAAATCATTTTCACAATCAAGCCTCAGCTAACAAGCCTGCGTGAGTTTTTTGATGCAGCTTCCAGACTAGAAATCTGTAGTTTCACAATGGAATCCAAAAAGGTGATCCTGGGGATAGGTCATAGCTGATCAGTATCAGAGGCACTGGCAGGAGTGGTACTATCTTTTTTTTGTAGCCTAAAAAAAAAGAAAAAAGCCCCTCATGACATATCAATGGGTGGTGTTCAAAGAAACCCTGTCCATTGATGGCTCAGTGTTTCACAGGGTCATGTTAGCTGAAAAGGCTGCTTCAAACCAACCGCTGGGCTACCCACTTCTAAACTCATCTATACGGCAGCAGTACTGGAATAGTAAATGGTTTACCAACTATTTTCATTGTACTGCTGTCCAACTCCTATTATTGAAAGAAGTAGTTATTGAAAAATTGCCTCAGTCTGCTACGGGAAGAAAGGAAGATCCTTCCTGTCTGAAAGGAGCAGAAATGAACTGAATCACAGTACCATTACATTCTCTGCACACCAGAAGTGCAGAGCATATTGGAATGTAAATTAGCATTATGTAAGCAATAGGCCAAACCCATAAACTGAGAAAGGGCAAAGATGTAATAAAGATAAATGTGACTGCTATAATGAAATGTTGTTATTTTGTAGTCTGAAATTGAAAGTTTGGACAAATACTCTGTTAAATAAAATAAATGCCACTCTAAGAGAAATGTCAATCCAAATGTTGAAGCTGAGAAAACAGAATCAAGAAATAACCCCAAAGCAATTTCCATCATGATGGAGAAAAATAAAGCTTTCTACTTATTGTCGGAATTCTAATTCCCTGTTCCACTCAAACATCTGTGAATTCTTTTCCAAATACTTGAATTAATAAAACTCAATTTTATTGCAAACATCATTTAGTTTTACCATTAATTTCAAGCTCACTTAGATCCTTAAGACTGCAGGAAGTTTGAAATTACAATCACAGATTACTGTTTTAGTAAGATGATCACTAATGTAAATGCCACTATATTCAACTGAGATGGATAAAAATATGTATATACTTTGACTATATGACAAGGTGCAGACACATATTCCTTTTAAAGCGAAAGAATAGTAACAATAATCAAGCAGCAAAAATTGGAAAATAATTTAAGCAATCTTCTGCATAGAAGCCCTGGAGTTCAGGATTCCTGTGCAAATAGCTGTGTCCAGAGCTTGCTGACTGCTCTTTGCCAGTAATTTTCCAATTGCATTTGGGCACTTATGCTGGGGAATCTGTTTGGTGAACCCTGAAAGGAACAGCTGTGAGGGAGCATGATCATTATTAGATCATTTAAATTCTTGAATTAATTGAGCTTGGTTAAATGTTTCTATTAATTCAAGTAGTTTCTTAATTATTTTTAAAGTGCTCTAGTCTTTTCATATTCCTTTTAAAAGTGTTTCCATTTATTGGTATTGGTTTATTGTTTTCACCATTCTTTCTGATCTTCCCCTCTCTAATTCCAAATGACCAGTCCTCAGTAGAGGCTTCAGCTTCATCCTCCTCTATCCTCATTTTAATGACGTACAAGCCCAACATGACACTGAACTCAACCTTGATGCACATTTCTTTGGCCGAGGGGCTTCATCCCAGACTGCAAACCCTTTCTCGCAACTTCAAATTACCAATCTAACTGGACCCCTCCGTCTGGCCTCTTCCCCCATCGAAGTCTAATTAATGATAACTACTGATGTGGTATTGACTGCCTTGATTTTTCCACTTCTCTTATTCTGACTTAACCCCTTTCTGAACTAGCAGCATTCAGTAAAAGCCAACCTGTCAACAATGGTGGTGCTGCTGTGGTCTGGCAAACAAATCTCTACCTCGCAGACCCCAAATATCAGCTCTCAGACTCCTCTTCATACTTCCCTCTGGAACAAGACTCCGCCACTGAATATCAGACTAGTGTCTCCCAGACAAAAATGGACCCTATTTCCTTGGGAGATCTTCCCTCCAAATCTTCTAGTCTTATGGCATCCCAGATCTGCACAGCCTGCCCTTCTCCTGCCCTTCAATACAATTCCACCACCAGACACATCTTCCACTCCCCTCCCTTTTTAGCATTTTCAAGACAAGACAAGACAAGGTATCTTTATTAGTCACATGTACATCGAAACACACAGTGAAATGCATCTTTTGTGTAGAGTGTTCTGGGGGCAGCCCACAAGTGTTGCCACATTTCCGGCACCAATATAGCATGCCCACGACTTCCTAACCCGTATGTCTTTGGAATGTGGGAGGAACCATCGAGCTTTCGTAATTTCTTCAGAGAGCCTCTTTAAATCGTCACCCTCAAAGGCAGGGAGGTTGGGGTGCTCTAGCTCCTGAGGTGGGAGTTCCTCTGCAGTTGCTGCATACTCACTCTTGGGTGTGAGTCTGAGTGAATAAAACCTCGTTGCAGTGAGGTTTGCAAGCGCAGAATTCACCCTCCTCACCGACTTCATTCTCAGCGCGTCGCCCACGGTCCATTTGCAACTCCCTGGTCAACTCTTCCGTCCTAAAACCATCCCCTTTGTTACAGCACTTTCCCATGCAACCAGAGGACATGCAACACCTATTCTTTCATCTCCTCATTTCCACCATCCGGGGATCCAAACAGTCCTTCCAAGTGAAGCAGAAATTCACTTGCACTTCTTCCAATCTAATGAACTGCATTTGGTGTTCACAACATGTTCTCTGCATTGGAGAAACCAAATGGAGATTGAGTGATTCCTTTGAGGAACACTGGAAGCGGTGACCCTGGGTTTCTTGTTGGGTGTCACTTTAATTCTCCATCTCACTTCTACCCTGACCTGTTTGTGGCCTCCTGCACTGTAATAACAATGTCTAATACAAGCTTGATGAATGGCAACTCATCTTCCATATGGGCAAGTTTCAGCCTTCCAGACTCAATACCGAAGTTTAAAAATCAGATAACTCACCTTTATCTGCATCAGAACTGGCCATTTTGACTGCAAGTCTTCTAACTGTGGTATTGGCTCAGTGTCTCTCTCAATAGTACAAACTCACCTGTTGGGCATGAATGGCAGCCCTGCAATTTGAAACATATTACACTCTTCTGTTGACAACATTAACACTTGATAATCATTGTGATTAGCCCATCAGCCACTACTTATCCCCTTAGCAACCCTGGATGCTTCCTATCACTCCTGTCATTCCTTTATCCTATCCACTCCTGTCCCAACTTCCTTGCATTGTTCTCTTTTCCCCAGTTCTGAACAAAGACTTTAACCTGAAATATTAACTCTGTTACTTCTTCCACAGATGCTGTCTGACCTGCTGTTTTTATTTCATATTTCCAGCAACAGCAGTTCTTTTGATTGCTATTCACAATTTTTGACAGGTTTGATGGGTGGCTAAGTCAAGGACTAGGTTAAACAAGTTGCCAACAATTTTTTTCAGCTGTATCCTTAGTGGGGCATACACTGCCCTCCCCCTGTGACCAGTGCAATGGAAGTGTGATCTGCAGGGCTTCACCATTGAGGCTCAGAATGGCATTGGAGCACAAGTTGACAATGGCAGATCCACTAAAGATGAGTTTGTATTTACACACAAGTCAGTGGTGAACATGAGCCTTTGCTGCTTTGGTCCAAGTTCACACTAAAAGCACATTCACCATATATGTGGTTACATACTCTCTATGTATTCCACAGAAAGCTGTAACATTAGTTTTTAGTGAAGCACAAACATTCAAATTTTTGATTTAAATGGCAGTGGTCCAAGTGATTTAGTGCATCTTGTTTAATTAAAATCTCACTGTGAAATACTTGCCATTTCCTGACATTTAACCTCATTACAAAAGAAGAGGTCAAGGAAAAAGAAAAATACTACTTCTCTCTTACTCCATTAAGTAAGGAGAGTAGTGGTTGGGAGATAAAGCAAATTAGGTGGCGAGAAATTATGGGGCTGCTTACTGAGAGAAAGTATTTAATATTTATGCATTTTAATACTTGCACATTTAAACTAGATTGCTACAAAAATATATGTGTATATTTGAAAACAAATTTATCAGTTCCAAGGAATAACTTACATTTAAGCTAGCACTCACTGAAGAATAGGCCATGAATAAATTCCTAATGGCAGATTTTGCAAAAGGGCTCATAGAGCAATACAGGTCCTTTGGCCCAACGAGTCCACGCTGACTACAGTGCCCACCAGCTAGTCCAAATTTCCTGCATTCGGCCCAAATCCCTCCAGGCTCCACCCCTCCAAGTGCTTCTTAAATGATATTATTGTACCTGCCTAAACCACTTCCTCTGGCAGCTTGTTCCATATACTCACCACCTCTGCGTGAAAAGGTTGCCTCTCAGGTCCCTTTTAATCTTTCTCCTCTCATCCTAAATCCTACCCTGGCAAAAAGACTGTTACTGCCCACTTTGTCTATGCATCTCACAATTTTAAACATTTCTGTAAGCTCACCCCTCATTCTCCTACGTTCCAAGGAATAAATACCTAAGTCTGGCCAACCTCTCCCTATAAACTCAAGGCCTCTAGTCCTGGCAATATCCTCGTAAATCTTTTCTGCACTCTTTCCAGTTTAACCACGTCTTTCCTATAACAGGATGGCCAACACTGTACACAGTATTCCAAGTGCAGCCTCACCAATGACTTATACAACTCCAACATAATGTTCCAATTCCTATACTCAATGCCCTGACTGATGAAGGCCAGTGTGCTAAATGCCTTCTTCACCACCCTATCTACCTGTGACACCACTTTCAACAAACTATGCACTTGTACTCCTAGGTCCTTCTGTTCCATTACACTCCCTAGTGCCCTACCATTCATAGTACAAGTCTTACTCTTGTTTGACTTTCCAAAATGCATCACCTCACACTTATTTGTATTGAATTCCATTTGCCACTCCTTGGTCCACTTCCCTAACTGATCAAGATCCCCTGTAATCTATGAGAACCTTCTTCACTATCAATAACACCTCCTAATTTACTCCTATAATCTACCACATTGTGTTTTCTGGTTATTATTTATCAATGAAGATATAAAAATAGACTGATTGCAATTTTTTATTGCTACCCAGATGTGTGAATTATGAAACCTTGCAGTCCTCAAATTCAGTAACAACTTTAAAGCAAAATGTTCCTCAATACTTATTTAGTGTTAATATATTAAAGTTTCCTACATAAGCCATGTACTATTAGTCCACATTAAACTTATTTCCAGTATCATAATTTTTGGTTCATTCAATTTGTGATCATTTGCCATTGCAAAATCTACATCAGCTTGCCAGTTTCTTATAAAAGCCACAGTACATGTCACACCTTTATTACTTCTGGACTTAACTATTCCAACAAACTCATGGCTGGCTTCACACATTCTACTCCCCATCAATTTGAGGTTGCCCAAAATCCAACAGCCTGCACCCCAACTCCAACCAAGGCACATTCATCCATGTATTCCTAATCACGAGGAAGCACAGCAGTGTAACCTGCCTATTTCATTTCTCCAAACATATTTAGGGGTTTTCAAAACAAGCTTTGTCTTGTTTTATGCCTAAGTTTTGCGGCAGTTGGGGCATCTGTATCCATTGGTAATGATTAATGCCCAAACACATCCATTAAACCTGTACCAAAGCCACTTTAGAAAAGCTTGGCAAACTGAAACTCCTTGAGTTTTTTTAGGCAGCTTTACCAAATGAGAATTTATACATTTACTTTTCTGAAATGCTGCTTAGCTTTTTCTGTACTTGTTTATTTTATATCACTGCATATTGGACATTAAAATCCTCCAAGGCTGACTGAGATGGCTAAGTATCATATCCTCAAGCCTCTTCACGAACTATGCTTCAGGATTCCTGTTGTAATTTGACAACAATATAAACATATTGAGGACTTTGGAGGCCTGCATTTATATAATGTCTTCCATGTCCTCATCAATGCATGCCATACAGCAAATAATTTGAACAGAGTAATATCCAATGACCTGATAATTTGTTTCAGTGAATATTAGTTAAAGGATAAATATGGGCTGTGACACTTGCAAGGACTCTTCCTTTTTAGAAATTGTGCTAATGAGATCCTTTAACCTATGTAAGAGAGCATGTGGTCTCCACTTAACGGTTCACCTAAATACAATGAACTTTGAAGTTGGTATAAGCTGGAAGTCAGTGACTTCCTGGTTCAGGAGTGTTGGTTAAATTTGGAAACTGTCCTGTGACAATGGAACTGTTAACTGCTCTCTGTTAGTTGAATCTGTAAAGCATTTTTTTTCCATTGTTAACAAGTTTGAAGGCATCAAAGAAACAATGACCTCTTTAAATGCTGCAACTAATTTGGAAGATAAGCAGTCATTTTTGTTGCCCAAACTCTTCCATGCATGCCTACAGCCTCATTCCTGATTGACTCGACTTTGAAAGAACTCATGACCAATACATGAAAATGCAGAACATACTATTGCATGGAGTGAAGAAAGCAAGAGTGTTAATATATTTATGAGTGATTTAGATAAGATAGCTCAGATAAAAAACAACGAAAGGATTAGAAAGATATATTGAAATGGTGAGTTGATGTAGTAAAGTAATGTGAAATAATGTGGAGCATCAGTGCTGAAATAGATCTAATAGGCTGAATGAGCAGTCACTGTGCTATGAATTCTATGCATTTCTTTATAATTTATTGCGGAAAGGATTGAAGAAACTTCAGAATTGTTTTGAACGGCTGTAGACTTTGAAAATATATTCAGCATTATGAGGAAAGCACGATTCTAATTTGCCTCTAGGTTATCACTGAAACAGCAAATATGGGAGAATTTCTCACCAATTTCTGACAGCTTTGAATGAATCTTGGCTTTGGCTTCTTTACCCAAGCTCCCTCTGAGACCATTTGTTCACAAACCTTGCATATATTGTAGAATGAAGAAGTTTCACACATAGTATCATTTGCAACATAGTATCATAGTTCAATGTGTATCATTTTGATTTAGTCTCATACCCTTAGAAAATTAAAGAATATCTTTTTAGGCTCACTTAGAATGTGATGCTGTAAAACCATGTTGAAACTCAATCAGGACAATTTCCCATTTGCCCATTAAAAATATTCTCAATGGTCTGGAGAACCTCCACAATGTTTGGACTGGTAAACAGTTATGGGTGAAGTGTTTTTCAATTGTGATTCGAATTTTATCATAACTCAACTTAGCACCATATTACTGCGAGACAACCATAGTTTACTTTTTCTCCCCCATCATTAGAAAAGATGAACAGGAGAAGGCCATCCATCCCCTTGGATCTGTCCACTCTTCAGTGAGATCTTTATGCCCAGTGCCTTCAACAAGTGAACAACTAGGGCAGCATCTCACAGACAACTTGATAACTCCTTACCAACAAGAGCCTCAGAGTGTCTTCAGCATCTGGACTGACCTGAAGTCCACTGTAATTAACACCTATGAAGAGACTGTTGACTTCTCTACTAGAAAATACGAAGACTGTTGTGATGAAAATGACCAGGAGATTCAGGAGCTAATTAACTGCAAACTAAAGGTGTCTCGAGGAAAACAATAGCTCCGTCGGTACCTGAAGGCTGAGATCTGACAGAAAACTGAAAGAACAAATGACAGTGGAAAGAAGATGCTGATAACCTTGATGTGGGTAGATTCTTCAGGCCAATCTTGGCTATATGTGGCCCAAGGTCTACCCTGTGATTAATGCAGTATATTTATCAAAGAGGCAGTCGGCATTTGCTGGGAGGAACTCTTTGAAGAATTCCTCAAATGTTATTGTCCTAACACATGGTCCTCCTGAATCCATTCCATAGCAATCTATCTGAACCGGGCTTGCAGTCACACCTGGCTGACAAGAAGTCAAGAAGACCACATGCCAGCTAAAAATCAAGCCCTCAGTAATAAATGGTATAACTGTTGGTATTCTAAAACTCAGGTCACAAATTCACAATCTCATTTCCCACATCAGGGGAGATGAGGACATGCCAGAGAATCTCACAGAAAGCATAATCATGATCATTTTCAAGAGGGGAGACAAATCTGATCATGGCAACTACAAGGGGGTATCCCTGCTCTCTGCTGCATGGATAGTCAGAGCAGGATCATCCCCAACCATCTTCTCCCAAAGGCTGAAGAGCTGCTTCCTGAATCAAAGTGTGGATTTTATCTATTGAGAAGCACAGTGGACATGATCTTCACTACATACCAACAGCATGGCAGACACAGGAAGCACACACTCCGTTCCCAGCTTCATCACAGCAAGAGGTTACCAAATGGACAGAAAAATAATCCAACAATGTTCTCCAGAGCTCCTTGAAGAAGTGTAACATCCCCACTGATTCACAGGAAGCTCTGGCCCATGATCTCCAAAATGGAGAAGAAAAATTTCAGATGGCATTTAGAATCTCAATTTTATTTGTAGGAGCAAAAATAAAGCCCAACTTATGTGGTGGAAGGATTGTATTGCTTCCCAAACTGACCTGCCTGGTCAAGTACCTATTGCTTCACCCTTGGCAGTACATACAAGTTCCACACTGATCTCATCAACCACCTCAGAACTTAAACAGAAGCAAGATATCCTTTACTCCTAGGGATTTCCTCAGAGAGAGAGATTGGACAATGTTAGGTTTTAGGAGTTTCAATGTTGAGAAATGCATGTACTGTACTATATTCGTGATGTGTATGGTTAACGTAATTCTTTACTAAAGGATGTGAGCTTTGTCACATGTGAATGTGTTGTAGAATTCATTTAATGGGTGTATTAGTAACACGAGTATATATAATAGAATTCTAGTCTACATCATGGTGTAGTAATTGAGCTGATTAGAGAAGGTAGATTTATGTTTATTTGAATTTATTGTTGCTGTTTATATATGTAGTTTGTAAATAATTTGCATAATTTTATATTTAAAGTATATTAACTGACAATAATTTGATATATGTAGCAAGATACAGTAGAATTTGTTACCTTTTTCTGCAAATATTGTGGGTGTACCATATGGTAGGATTTCTGATATGCTGTTGAATGTTGTTTGCCTTATTAATCAGCAATATAGAAAAGAAGCTAAGCATAGTACACTCTCATTTTAATAGAATCCATGACAACTAACATTTTGTAAGTATGTTGAAATGAATAAATTACGAATTATTGCTCCTGTACGAATTATTATGCAGGTTTATAATCTAAAACCAGCACAGTGCTTTCTCAGTGATGCTGGATAACCTGGATTAGGATTAACAGAAAATATTTAATGAAAGAATTTAGAGTGTACTTGAAGTAAAAGGAACTAGAAATTCTTTAACTCATGAAACTGCCCATGGTATTGTGCATCACAGAACAGGTCTTGCATGTGCAATAATGCACAAAGATTTTCCCTCTGGGGATGAGTGTGGGGTGTTGGGAAGAGGTCTGAGGAGACATGAGAACATTGGTGGGCGGGGGTGGCGTGGTGACTGAGTGGAACACAAATGAAAAGAACCAGCCTTGATGAAGATCAACATCTTGGACTCCCTGGGTTGGGCTGTTTAATGACAGCTGAATTGTCCAGTTAATATCTGACCCAGTGTTCAAGGCCAGCACTGGATGGGAATTTCATATATGCAGTAAAATTTGATGGGAGTTGTGATGCCAATTGACATCATTGATCAATCACTTTGCCCATTGTGTGTATGTGGGTCCCAAAAACTTACCAACTGCAGGAGGAGTGACTCCTGCATCTTATGGATATAGGGGTCACACAGGCAATAATCCCACTGCAACTGAACAAGTCATGATGTGAAAGTTTCTACAGGACCTTTAACATACCTCCTCTCCTGCATATCTGGATGTTACTGGGTAATCCTCCTTGCAGCACTCTGCATTCACCAGTACCTCACTCTTCCTTCTAACTCTATCATTGTAGAGGAGAAATCAATTACTTCACTGTCAAAGGAACACCACTTCATGGAGGAGGAGGAAGGTAGTCACTACATCATAGAACCTAACACCACCAAGCACCAGCTCAGATACTGGCACCCTGAGGGGTGAAGAGGATGGATCAGAGGATCACATGGAAAGGCACCTGACAGCAGTTAGGTCAAGTAAGAGAAGGAACTACCTTGCTAGTTCATGAGGGACAGATCACAATGATAGAGTCCCGCACTGATAAGGGAGCATAAATGGTAGCCTCACAGAATGTAAAAGGTGGACGGAGGAATCCATCTCCAAAATCTCACAGGACTTTTGTGAAGCCAACAGCACATTCTTTCCAGTCTGGAAGTGGTGTGCACCTCGGTGTTATATGGCACTCACAGTGCCACAGTGGAATGGCTGATAGATCAGGTTTCTGCATCCATTGAACCATGGACAGAGGCCGTTTAAAATCTTTGAGCCTAAGCAGACTCTGTCTTCCCTAAGGAAAGCTCTGCTCACTGAGGAGAGCTCAGAGCAGACTCCTCTTCTGCAAGAGTAGACACCTGATAACTGGGAACACATTGCTGCCATTGGGGAACAGACTGTCACATTTGGAAATTGGTCATCTGTGATGGTACAATTTGGAGGCCACAGCAGATACTTAACATTGTATGTCTGATCCTGGGAGAATTCCACTGATGTTGCTGAATTCCAAATTCCTGTCCTCTCTCAGCATCTATTCTCCTACCACTGTTTTTCAGGAAACGCTTTCAAGTGCCCACAAACAGCTAATCCAGCCTTCAACTCTTCAGCTGAGATGTTGCAATCACCAGCTGGCCCTTCCAAATGCAGAGCTGCTCATAACCAAACATCTTGACTGTCTGGAGTCCATCAGCTGAAAGGGAGTATTGTATAGGACAGGAAGGCAAGTTAGAGTAAATTCAAGGGAGAAAGTTTGTATTACTGTGTGGTAATGAAGCTTCTTTTGATATTTGAGACTTACGTTAAAACCTTTCTATGGAAGTAGTTTATATTTTCAGAGGCTCCTTAAAGTTTATGTGAAAGCTTATGGAATCCAAAATTAATCAGAAATTGCATCAGAATTTGCTTTGATTCAAATACAACCCAGCAGAGGGTGAAGAAACATATAGTAGAGGGATTGAGAGAGCAAGTATTAAAGATGGGGAACTCAATGCAACAGGAGAAGGGACATTGAGGCCAGCAACAATCAGGCATCACTGCAAGAAATACAGCTAAGTAGGGGAAACTGGGCGATTGTGAGGGAGTGAAGAATATTGCTGTAAAATGGGAAATGAAGCATGACAGGGGTAACCTCTGAGAGGAAATTGCAGCTTCCAGAAGGAGTGTGGCAGCATGGTGATGATGAGTGCAAGTGGAGTTGGGAACGCTTTGCTTTTGGGTTAGCAGAAAGGATTAAAAATCACTAGGTGGGTTGGAATTGGACATATGGCCAGGAGAGTGGGTGAGAAAACTGGGAGGGGAGGTGCAGCCAGTTCCCTCCTGTGCACATGAACATCCTTGGATTTTTGGGTGCTGCACAGTAGGTCGTCACTGCCATGGATGGTGATTTTTATTTTCTGGTGTGCTGAACACATCCAACACTCCTTCCAACCTGATCTCATCAATCTGAAAGCCACTCAAGGTTTGGAGAAAGCTGTATCAATAAGAACTCTCTGCCAAACATCTGCCAGAGGGAACTGAGAGACCAGCTCCACTTGCATTAAAGGGGCTTTTATTCAGATCAGGAATCACATATTTAAACAAAATGAATTATGGCTGAATCTCACCTCTATTTGCCTGGCCAATTTTTCTAGCTGGGGATTTAATTTAAATCTGTAAAAACATTAATTTAAGCACCTTATTATTATCCCCTTAGGACATTAACTGCAGCAATATGTACTCACCCAACTGTACAATTTAATACCCTAATTTCAATGAATAGTTCAGTCGCACAGAACCAGACACACCTTTCTCAACCTAGATGAGGATGCACTGGAGCTAAGTCTCATTGGGAAGTCACAAATCAATTACTTAGCAACCCGCCTATCCTCAAGTCACCCATTCCTGGGGCTTAAAATGCCTCCATAGAATTCTTAACCTTTTTTTAATCAATTGACAAGAAATTGCTGAAAAATATTATCCAACTCTTTGTGAAAACATATCCCTATGCACATTTCATGTGAACTATTGAGATGACCTAAAGCTTCATAACTTACAGCATTGCTGTTAATGGCAATCTCAAATTTGCTGCCAGATTTGTAGTGTAAATGGAGAAGTTCTATTGCCTTTGGAGCAAATGAAACCTGCCAAAACAGATGGACTTACTTCTTCACATAATGAAATAGCATTAAGCAGGAGCAAGTGCCAGTTTTGTCTGGAGCTGTTGGGAGTGATTTTCCCATGTGTGCCACGTACAAGATAAATATCTTGAATCCCAGGCCAACTGCATGAACATATATAGAAACCATGATCCTCTGGCAAAGTTATGCAAGGAGAGTGAACTTTAATGTGCGATCTCCCACCAGGGTGGATAAACCTTAAAATGACAGTTCCTGTTGGGAGCTGTTGCTCCAAGCAATGGAGCTGTGTGATGTACTGATAGATGGAAACCACTGGGCATCCACAGGCATGAAATTTGACATAGCATTTTAAATGTACATGGAAGAGCAAATTGCTTTTGGTGACTGATTTTTGGTTACTGATTTTTGGTTCCAAAAGTATTGGGACCATTTTGCCTTTTTGGATGATGGGAGCAGCTACCATGTGCCTCTGCTGGCTGATGGAATATTGTATAATTGGATGTGGACACATAAGGCAATGTTTAATGAGGTCAGCTCTTCTCCGCACCCACCCCACCCCGCCAAAAGAAAGAAGAAAGAATTGCTTGTGAGGTGGAAGACATCAATACCATTTGTGAGGATTCCGGTATTTGTTTCACTAGAAGACTCTCTGACAATGGTTCAGGAGGGAATGGGCCCTTAAATGTAACCCAGCAGGTCTTCAAGGTCTGGATAAGGCCTCCTGGTATGTTTGAGGCTTATGGTGATGTGCTACATTATTCAAGCAGCAGTGTCAATTGTACAGTGCACATCAATTGGTATCACTGCTTTGTGCCCAGTGGCCTTGTGTAAGCACATCTTATGTTTGAAAGATCTATGTTAAGATTAACATAGCATGCTATCTATACAATTTTTGGTTCAAAAATTCATTATAAAGCATCTAAAAACCTTGCACTATTCAAAGAATTCTGGCTAATGACTTACACTATTCCTCTAAAACAAATAAAGATAAAAATTGGTACAAGGTAAAATTATATCAAAAAGTAAATAAAAGGTCACTTGTTCCATCTCATCCTTAGAGAAATCTTGAAATATTTATTCAATTGCCAAGACATTGCCTATTTTGCTCATAACATCACAGCAGTTCTCAATGAGTTAATTCATTGCACAGTTTTGAATGCAGGCCTCTGTCTGCAAAATGTTCTGCCCTGGTAATTTCAACACTCTCCCTTATTTTCAAATAGAACCAGATGCTTTTGAGTTTAAAAACTTAATGTGTATATACTATATTGCACCATGGCATTAACTCTCTATCAGAAATAGCAAAGTTATAACTTCAAAGATTAATCATGAAACTAACGTCCAGTTACTTTAAAATTAGTTGCCTACATTCAAGCACCAGATGCCACTCTTCCCTCTTAGTACAATATCTGTAAGTTCAAGCCTGACCTCAGGACTTGAATCTAAAGTCTAGACTGATGCTTCAGCATGGTACTGATGGTATGCTGGCTTTTCTATTAAGTTTCAAATACCTGTTCTTGTGGATGTAAATGATGCTAAAGCCAGTTAGGAGAACAGTAGGGGAGTTCTTCCTAAGGTCCTAAACCAATATCACTTAAACATATTACGCAATCATTATGGCAGAGTTGTTTGTGAACTCTTGCTGCTGCACTTCCTATATTACAACAATTATTACATTTCAAAAATACTGAGATTGCAAAAGGTATTATAAAATTATAGATCTCTTTCATTCCTCATTTAAAAAAAACATAAACGAGAACATTGACTCAAACTGTGTCTACCCTTTAAGTGGAAATCACATATAAAAACAAATAGACTATTGTTTATTGACTACAGCTCTGCCATCAAAACCATAATTCCAAGAAAACTCATCTCCGAACACCTAGACCTGGGACTCAACACCTCCCTTTGCAACTGGATCCTCAACTTCCTGACCAACAGACCAAAATCAGTAAGGAGAGGCAGCAACCCCTCTGACATGATTATCCTCAACACTGGTGCCCCACAAGGCTGCATCCTCAGCTCCCTACTCTACTCCCTATACACTCACAACTGCATGACCAGATCCTGCTCTAACTCCATCTACAAGTTTGCAGATGACACCACCTTAGTGGGCCGAATCTCAAATAACAATGACCCGGAGTACAGGAAGGAGATGGAGATGCTAGTGACGTGCTGTCATGACAACAACCATGCCCTCAATGTCAGCAAAACAAAAAAGATGGTCATTGACTTCAGGAAGGGGGGTGGTGCACATGCTCCTGTTTATATCAATGGTGCTGAGGTTGAGAGAGTTGAAAGTTTCAAGTGCCTAGGAGTGAATATGACCAATAACCTGTCCTGGTCCAACCATGTAGAAGCCATAGCCAAGAAAGTGCACCAGCACCTCTATTTCCTCGGGAGGCTAAAGAAATTTGACATGTCCTCTTTGACCCTCACCAATTTTTATCGATTCACCATAGAAAACACCCTGTCTGGATGCATCCTGGCTTGGTATGGCAACTGCTCTGCCCGAGACCACAAGAAACTGCAGAGAGTTTTAGTCACAGCTCAGCATATCACATAAACCAGCCTCACCTCCTTGGACCTTGTCTATACTTCTCGTTACCTCGGTAAAGCAGCCAACATAATCAAAGTCCCCACCCACCCCGACATCCTCTCTTCTCCCCCCTCACATTAGGCAGAAGACATAAAAACCTGAAAGCACGTACCACCAGGCTCAAGGACAGCTTCTATCCTGCTGTTAACTGTCCCCTATTATGATAAAATGGACTCTTGACCTCATAATCTACCTTGTTATGACCATGCACCTTATTGTCTACCTGCACTGCACTTTCTCTGTAACTATAATACTTTATTCTGCATTCTGTTATTGTTTTCCCTTGTACTACCTCAGTGCACTGTTGTAATGAAATGATCTGTACGGAAGGCATGCAAAACAAAGTTTTTCATTGTACCTCGGTACATGTGACAATAATAAACCAATTTACCAATTTAAAACTGGTTTTCTCTGGGATAAGTGCATTAATAGCCAAATAGCCCACATCAGGAAATTGGCCTGGGAACTTCCATCTGTTACTCAGCCAATTTTCACCCAGCATGAGTTGTGTACCTACTGATGTTATCATGTGCACAGTAACCATTTCCATGATTACCTGACTAAATTAGTGCACAAAGAGTACAGCCCACAACCTCCATTTATCAGTCACAAAAAGACAAAGAGCAAATCCTGCAGCAGATTGGTGAAATAAAGGGTCTCTGATGTGACATTCACATTTAATCACAGCCACTGCTAGACTTGATTTTCATTGCTCTACTTCTGTGCAAAATCATCATTGTGTGTTTCCTTGATTTTATAGCAGTTCTTCATTGTGCACCTTTGCAAGATGCTGCCAAATCTGACTTATTAGCCAACACCTTGCTAAGGCCACTTGTGGCACCAATCAAATTTTGCATGATGGTGCGGGTGGTTATTCAAGCTGGAGATTTCTGCTTTCCCTCAGCTTCATACCACCCCTTTCTGTGTCTGCCATGGAGAAAGGCTCTGTAAGGTCTGATCACCTTCCCAGCTGTCAGCAAAGCAAGGACACTTCAGCTGAAAGCTCTGCCTGCAGCTCCATACTGGTCTGGATTAGCTCTTGTATTGGTGTGTAAAAAGACAGACTGCTGCTTTTACCTAACCTTGAAAATTTTTTCAGGGGATCTGGGTGAGTGTTAGTGTCATAATGCACCAAACAAGGGTGAAATACAGTGTCTAAGCAGTCGTATTTTTAACAGACAACTAGTACTTTTTATATATGCTCTTTTCAACGTGTCTCTCTCTACTGCTGCACCACAAAATAAAACCTGATATTCCCCTGATGCTTCTCACTGTCATAAAGTCATGGAGATGTACGGCATAGAAACAGGCTCTTCAGCCCATCACGTCTATGCCGTCCATTGTACTTATCTACATTAATCCCATACGTAAGCATTGTCCCCATTCAGATGAACTTCCATAATAATACTTCTGATTTCCCATGTTATAGCACAGTAATCAGGAACTCTGCTCCAGTCTGTCCTGTGATACAAGACACTTCTATTGTTAATGTGACAAGCACAATCATTTCAGGAGAGCCCAGCAAAGTTGAGGACATCAAAGTTCTAATCATCAGCAGTGGTAGTCTGAAACACAATTTTGGACTTCCTCCTTAGATATGTTTTTAGCTTCTTCTGATTTAATGAAATGTAAAAAAATCCTGCACTAATGGTGTTTGAAAATTCAATACCCTGTCACTTTTCTGATTAACAGCAGAACTACCACAAATCATGGTCCTGAGATCATCCAACATCTGCTCATTTGTAATAAATTTTAGTTTTATATAAACTGGATTCCATCCAAATCAACCATATTAATAGGATAGAAATTCAGGAGTCTCTAATACAACCCTTCGGGATTTCTTTAGGCTCTAAAATGTTTGGAGCATAATGAAGTTTTCACTTAGGGATTTTTTAGTGCTGGATCAAATCTGAAGGGAACCACTGGTGTTTAGGCATTTCTATGGAAGTAAATCCCAGACATCTGTCACAACACTCCATCAATGGACTCCAAAACGAGTCTGAAGTGGAGCCCAGAAATCCCCAGCAATGTGCTGTGTTATATCCTCTCCAATCCTACGCCAACCTGACAAAAAAATTCGAGCCCTCTTTCACTTCAGTGGTGAATCTTAGCCTGTGGCAAGGGAAGCTAAGTTAATTTTTAATTACTTTAATTTTTTTTAATGACTTCTAAGTGTGTTAATGTGTTTTAATGACCTTTATTACTTTTGTTTTTAATCCTGTTTTTATAAAAATATTCATCTCACTTTTAATAATTTTAAAATGTCAATGAAATTCAGATATTTAAAACCTTAACCAAATATAAAATAGTGAAAATAAGAACATTAAATGCTGGAAATACTCAATAGGTCAGGCATCATCTGTGAAGAGAGAAACAGAATTGGGAGCAGTTAGAAATGAACCAAGTTTTAAGTTCCATGGAAGTGGGAAAGGATCTGGAGAGAAGAACAAGGGTGGTCTTTGTGATAGGTTGGATGCAAAGAGAGACTGATCAACAGAAATGGGATCAGCTGAAAGAGAGTTTAAAAAAGGAAGAGATGAAAGAAATCTGAAATACCAGATAATACTGGAAACAAAACTGATCGACATGTGGAATGAATGATAATATGAAATTGTTGAATTCATTGTTTAGTCCTGAAAACTAATGGTCATATTAGAAAATGAAGTGCAGTTCTGAGTGTTGACATATGGTATAGTTCTGCTCATTCCCCAGAAGAGCTGTCAGCAAGGTTGGGTGGGTGGGGGTGTGAAACTTCAGCATTATGCCACCCAAGACCTACTCATCATTTGGACCTCACCCAGTGTGGAGAGTCAGCGAGTCTGGCCTTCTGCACGTGGACCAAGTAAATGTGGGCAATGATTCTGGATGGCAGGCTGACTCCAAGGAGATCCACTCCATTGTGTCACAGCATTGTGCATTTAGCCTGCATTCTTTTGTCCAGGGAACAATGAGACATGCAATTTAATCTGCTGGTTTGTGCTGAAGGATCATACTCTTCCATTGGTGCACAGCCTCAAGATTCAGGGGAGTAGATTTAGGACAGAGATGAGGAAGAACTGCTTTTCCCAGAGAGTAGTGAGTCTGTGGAATTCTCTGCCCAGGGAAGCAGTAGAGGCTACCTCATTAAATATATTTAAGACACAGTTAGCTAGATTTTTGCGGAGTAGAGAAATTAAGGGTTATGGAGAAAAGGCAGGTAGGTAGAGCTGAGTCTACGGCCAAATTAGCCCATGATCTTAATGAATGGCAGAGCAGGCTCAACGGGACAGTTGGCCTACTCCTGCTCCTATTTCTTGTGTTCTAGAAGGCAGCTGGGCTAGCTTTAACATAGAAATCAGTATCAGATATGGGCTACTTCACCTCTCAAGCCAGTAAGGTCTTTCACTGAGACCTGGCCTCAATCACGTAGCAGTCTTTGTCCCATGTCTCATAAGATCTTTGGTTAATAAAAATATATCAAACTCAGAATTCAAATTTCCAACGGACCTTGCATCAATTGCCATTTACAGAAGAGGGACTCAAAATTCTACCACAGTTTGTTTAAGTGTTTCTTATTTTCACCGTTGAAAGGTTTGGCTCTAATTTCTACATCCTGTTCCACAGTCCTAGCCTCTCCAATCTATGGAAATATTTTTTCTCAATCTATCCTATCAGTAATTTCAACCAAATCTTCCAGGGAACACAATCTTAGATAGTGTGTGAACTTTTCTAATTAAGATTAGGAGTTTTCAGTTTATCAGATGAATTATTTCTATTCCTAACTTGCAATTTGTTGTAAATATACAAGAGCCAATGTGCTCAACTTTCGCTACCAGCAACATCTGAAGAAGGTTTGTTTTCTCTCAAACTGCAAATCAACATGACGATTGTAAACAACATACTGCTTTGACTTTGGTTTAGTGCAGTTCTCAAATGATTTATGTTATAGCTTTATTAAAATCACATTAATTTATTTCAGCGATTAGTAAGAAGGCAACTTTCATGTTTAGCAGAATTTGTATTTGAAATTTGCAAAGTTTTGTTCACATAGATGATCAAGAGAAACCTTTTCAGAACAAGTTACTGGAAACTAAAACACTTTTGCAACAAGTGGTGACTGATGTTAAGTCACATTTTGCAAGCAGAAAGATGGAGAATAACTACAAGAAACACAAAGGTGTATGGGGAGGAAGCAAGAAAGTGGGACTGAGTAAAATAGGTCTCCAAGATATACCAGAATTCAGCACAGATAAGGGATACACAAAACACTACAGAAAAGGAATAATTGGCCTCCTAAGATAATTATCTTTGCCTGAAAGTTGCATGCCAGTAATTAAAAATAAGTTGATTCACTTTATTTGGCCAGTTCTGTTGCTTTTAAGTTTATGTAGCCACACAGGTCTTACAGTTACAATATAAATCTCTTTTATGTCCCTTGTAAGTTAACCACAGCCTATTTAATTTCATAATTTAAAAAACAATCTTTCTGTTTTAAATTTGCCCTCAAGCATCCAATCTTAAATAATCCCTTAGAAACTTCAGAAATCAATTTGAATCATTTATTTGACACATAAAAGTCTTACTGAATTGAAAAGAAAATTGCATTTTGAACACTCAAATACCTTGGATTACTGCAGTCACCTTCGTGACTTACCTGTCTTTTCAATTTTCAGTTTCACAGTTTCTTGGCCAGGAAGACAAGGACAGGGTCCTTTGCATCGCAGGGTGATTGGTTTATGTGAAGAACAAGCTTGGTAATCCAATTTACACTGCAATCAAAAGAAGTAAAGGGAACGTTATGCAACATGATCCATTTTGACTTTACCAATCTGACACACAGCTTAGAAATTCGAGACTGCCCAAAAACAAGGTATCAACCCCTGAGTCTAACTGGCTTTAGGTCCATTTCATAGCTTTCTTTGCTCTCATTATCCAATGAACTGTGAACACTGCGGGGAAACCCAAGGCTGCTTGCAGGAGCAAAAGATTGAAGAATCAGGCTGTTGCAATATCAGCTGCAACCTTCAGAAGCCCTTAATAGGGATAAAACAGTAAGATTTTCAAAAGGCATAGAAGTGGTTGCCTGGAAGGAGGGGGTGATGACCAGGGAATGGCCAACTGCATTCGGGACTGGTGATAATGGAATTGGACAAAATCAGAGGTGGGACCGGGTAAAATGTCTCAAAGAGAGGCCTACATTCAGCACAGATATGGGATAAATCACCTCCCAAGGATTACTATCCTTGTATGACAGTTGCATGCAAAGGTGGTTGGCAGAGGTGAGTGAGGTTTGAGTGCGGAGCTGGGAGTACTCTTTATCCTTTTCCCAGCTTCACATACAAGTAAGTATTTGTTAAACACGTTATTGGTTGTACAACTTCTTTCCAGAAAACTCGAATTTTAGAGATAAAAGCCGCACCGTGGCACAACTAGTAGAGGTGCTGCCTCACAGCTCCAACAACCCAGGTTCAATCCTGACCTCAGGTGCTGTGTGGAATTTGCATGTTCTATCTGTGACCATGTGGATTTCTACCAGGTGTTCCAGTTTCCTCCCAATTCTAAAGACATGCAAGTTGGAAGGTTACTTAATCAGTGCAAATTGTCCCTAATGTGTCGATAAGTAATAACATTTGGGGAGTGAAAAACACAGGTTAGTGTAAATGCATGCTTGATGGTCACCATGAACTCAGTGGGTCAAAAGGCCTGTTTCTGTGCTGTTTGACTCTAAGAGCCCCAATACTAGAGTAGAATAAAGGGCTTATAACAGAATGCAAGAACTTCTATAGGTTTGTGAAAAGGAAAAAATTAACTGAAGTTAATGTTGGTAGGTTACAGATTGAGGCAGGACAAATTATTCTGGGGAATAAGGAAATTGCAGAGGAATTAAACAATCATCATCTGTTTTCATAGAAAAAGATACAGAAAACATGAGGTTTAGAGGTCTAGATTAAAAGTGCTCCAAGAAAGGCGTTTAAATAAAGTGGAAATTTTCTTGAAGAAGTCAGATAATGTCTAAACCAATCTGTAATTATTATTAATACTGACATTGATTTGGTTGTGCTGTACAGAATCTTAAAGTTAATGCATCTTTGGAGAGGATCTCTTGTAATAATTGAAAATACCCAGTTTTGCGAAACACTAATAAAACCCAAGAAACTTCCAATTAAACTGAAGATAAAAAAGCCCTATTTATAGCTAATTCAGAAGATTTATTTCCTTAAGAAATAGAAAACAAATTCATGCAGGATCAATTGTGCTAATTGTGCAAGATATTATGGCCGTATGCTGCTCTCTAATCCAAAAAAAAATCAGTTCTTTCAACTAGAAAAATAGTTATATTTTAAATAAACAATATACCAGCTTTTAAGAATGACAATGTCTTTTAGATAAGGGATACCTCGGTAAATGTTTTCACTTTCTGCTATGGAATTCAATGGATCTGAGGTACACAGACACAACTATATCACATGTTTGCCACTTACAAATGAAGACACTCTTCCCCAATGTCATTAAAAATACACGCAATCTAAACACTGATTTTGCTTCACTCAGAAAGTGTATTTAAACTGCAACACTGGCAACCTACTGTTGAAGATCCATCTATATATGATGGCATTGGAAAAAGTGACCACAGCACAATCCTTGTAGAGGCACAATCCAGTTTTCACATCAAGAACATTCACCATTGTGTTGTGTGCACTACAGCTGTGTTAAAGACAAAGCTCAGAACGGATCTGGCTGCTAAATCCTGGGCATCCATGAGACACTGTGGGCAACCAGAAGGCCCAGAAATGTATTCCACCATAATCTGTAACCTCATCGCTCAGCACATCCCTCACTCCACCATTCTTATCAAGCCAGTGGATCAACCCCGTTCATCAGAAGCATGGAAGAGCATGCTGGGAGCAGCACCAGGTATATCCAAAAGTGAGAACTAACTGGTAAAGATGCAGCATGATGCTGTATGTATAGTAAACCACCAAAACAGCATGCAATAAATAGGGCCAAGCAATCCCACAACTAGCTCAATGCTCTGCAGTCCTAGAAACATCCAGTTGTGAATAATGGTGTTAAAATTGAACGGCTCACGGGTGAAGGAACATTGCTTTCTCAAATACAGGACAGCCCACCACATGCATGTCATAGACATAACCACATAAATGTATAAAAACTGGAACTAGATTCCTAGGTTATTTTCACTTTCTTCTGTTTAATGGTGCTTCTTAGGCATACATTTATGTGAAATAGCTTACATTTGTCTGCTAATTACAAATTAATTTAAAATAAAGGAAGTGATCATGAGTTTCAACTGCTGTCACGTACCAGCAACAAAAGAAACACACCGAGTCATGTATAAGTGTCAAAAACTATTTTATCAATAACTACTTATGATAATAAGAAAAATAAAAATGTTAGAATGTTAGAAGTAAAAATGTTAGATCTTAAACATTAACCCCAAAAACTAAACTCGAAGTATGTGTGTGGCAAATTCCCAAACTCCAAGTCCAGGAATAGTTCTCAAAGTTCAGCAAGCCGTAAGGTGAAACATGAGCAAAAGCTTCTGCAAAACCACCATTGACTGAAGAGGAAATGTAGAGAGAAAATAGAGAGTAATTACGAAATCCAAATGTTCCACGATGGAACCCATACGACACCTCAATCACTGATGATCTCCATTCCTTTGTTCCGAAGTATCTGCCATCCCGAAAGGCATCCAAGACGTGGCCATCCACACAAATACCTGTTTCCTTCTACAGGTTAACAACAAAGTAGACTCCTCTGGATTATTCCAAAAATCCATACGTGGATTGTAGTGACAGACACAGTCATTGTTTTTCATCCATCGATACAGAGACCAGCAGGCAGGTGTCTCTCTCCCTCTCTCTCTCTCCTCTGACTGACTGCTCCAAAACAACTTCATCACGTGCTTATCTCCTGTTGTTGTCGTCATCAGGCCACACACACTCACACACACTACTGTGCTACGTCTTAAAGGGACATTCACCAATAGTAATTTAATCCATAACACTGCTTTCCTTTCCAGAACCATGAAACAGGTACTACTGCAAGTCAAATTCTAGTGGTTTTGAAAATTTGTTTTAGAACACTTCTTTGAAACTCCTTTGATAATTATTTGCTGTAAGCCTGATTTCACACATCACAGTACTTCAATTTCAAAAAGAGTCTGAACTGTCTCTTGACGATTTCTTCTATTGAAATTGTCATGATTCATGATTTGGAGATTTTTTGATTTCAAGCCTTGTAAATAATTCTCCCTCAGTGGGTTCTTGGTCTTTCATTTGAGTTAAAAACACCACATGAAGACCATGGATTATGAACAGACAGAAAATTCAGCCTGTAGTCTTTTATTTCTTTATACACCCAGTCAGAATGCAACATTCCTAGCTTTACATAGACAACTCTTCTTTGACTGAAGCCAGTTTTCTGCACTGACTCTACCCATACCTTATTATGGATAATAAGGTAATACATAGAAAAGCGTGGAAGCTGGGATTGCTTTCACTATAATAGAGGAAGTTAAGCGATGATTTGATTGAGAAAGGGCATTTTTAATGTGAACTCCCATGATTGTAGAGACTGGAAATTGTAGAAAAAGTAAATTGGGAAGAAGACATGTGGCTGCCAAGGTTGGGGAGAAGAATGTAGTGTTGGATTGGAACAGATGTTTCTGTGGATTAAAGGTGGGTCAATGAAAGGGTCAGAAATGGGTTGGGCAGATGACAGAGTTGGAGGAGGGGAAGTCACTTCAACAATGAGCTGATGGTGAGGTGGCTGAAGATGGTGTGAAGTGAGTGGTGATAATCAGTAAGGGTGGAGGAAGATGAACACTTTGAACTGTCTGACAAAGGCCCACGTATAGTTGATGTCTAACTCAGTCAAAGCAAGATTCAGCCTTCCTTTTAAGAGTAGGCTCTCACGGGCCTGAAATGTGTAGTAGGATTTTGCGTGTGATACAAATGAATGTTTTATGTTATTTGGCATCGCCACCTTGTCCTGTGGCTTTGTTCACTAACATGTCACATACAAAGTGATGGAATGTGTCATGGACAACACTATCCAGTCTGTTACTCCCAATAGCCTGCTCACTGTTGGGGTTCTGCTGGAACCGCTCAGCTCCAGACCCCATTGCAGCCTTTGTCCAAACGTGGCCCCAAGACCTGAAGAAGAGGGATTTCCCATGACATCAAGGCGACATTTGACTCAATGTGGGATGAAACAGCCCTGGAGAAGAGAGAAAACACTCCGATGACCGCAGTCATACCTCACACAAAGGAAGATGGTTGTGGTTATTGAAGGTCAATCATCCAATTCCAGGACATCACTTAAGGAGTTTGGAAAAGCAATGCTTTGGCTCAACTATCATCAGCTATTTCTTTGATGACTGTTCCTCCATCATTCACCAGTGACTCCACAATATTCAATTCCATTTTCAAATCATTAGAAAATGAAGAAATCCACACCTGCACAACCGAGACCTAAACAACATTCAAACATGGGATGCAAAGTACCAAATAATATTTGCACCATAAAAGTGACGGGCAATGACCATTTCCAACAATAGAATCTAACCTCCTGTCATTGATATTGATGCACTGCCATCACTGAGATCACTATCAATGACCAGGGGTTCACCATTTACCAGAAACTCAACTACCATGTTGGTTGCTGCTGGTACATTAATCATGGCTTCTATTTTAATTGGATGCAGGCCTTGAGCATCAATTCAACTGCCTAAGTATTCTACCGATCTTTGCTTCAACTTGCATTTTATTAGCTTCACTCAGATTCATATTGTTGAAATCTGGATGTGATCAGGTGCTCTGTTACTGTACGTTCTGTCACCAAGATATTCATCATGCAGCCCATGCAAACTTTGGTCCATAATTTGCTGGAAAAATCACTGATGCTGTTGAAACTCCACAGGCTAGGGATGTACTTCGTGGGTGTTATTGGTGAGGTGGACACTTGTATCTGGATGCAAGTCTTGCAGCTGGTATGCAAGGGATAAATCTGGTTTACTGAAGAACTTACTGCCCATCAAGGCAGCAAATAAATTCTCTGCGCTGGGTAATGGATATGTTTTTGCTTTTTATGTAGTGGTTTACTGTGACCTTGTAGTCACCGCATAGCTATCTTGTCTTGTTTTGGTACAATACTATAGGAGCTGCCCAGTCAATCCTGTGTGTGTGTGATGTGATGCCTTGTCTCTCCTGACAATCCAATTAATTTTCAACCACTTCCTTCAGGGAACAAATCAAGACTTATGGAGACTGGGAATGACTTCTGCTTCCACGTGGATCTTTGAAGTCCTCCTTAAAGATAGAAAATGCAATCAAAGCATCCTGCAGTGCATGATGTGGATGCTTTGTAAGTAAAGATATTGTCCCACTTCAATTTGGTCTTCTCCAGAGTGTCTTGCTCCAATAATGCAGGATCATTCTCCTTCACTATGAGGAGCAGGATCCAACCACGGCCTCCCTCCCTTCAGTGGAATAACTAGGCCATTGATCCTTCAAATTGTGGTATTACCTAGTTGTTGCAATTGTTGGTATTTTATTGCTTTGCAGCCTTTTTCCAACTGTGGAGGTTTAAGTGCAAGAATGAAGTGGTTACTCATGCTTCCAAAACAATGTGCAGGATCCAGTTACATCACTGCCACTATAATAACTTTTGTTATAATACAGTGAGGGAATATGGTGTTCATCTGTATTTTTATTTTTCTCCTCCTCCTAACTCCACCAACTGGTTAATAGGTGCTAAGCCAACACTACAGGGACTCAAGATGGACAAACACCAATAAAAATACTACATGTTCAGTGGAAGCACTGCTGCAGTTCAAAAAGGTGGATCTCTAATAGCTTTCCAGGGCACTCTGGGATAGGTAATAACATTGCCTTTTTCAGTAATGCCCACATTCTGAATAATGCATGAAAGTGTTGCCAACTATTTTTACCCACAGCCTTCTACTTTGACCTAAAACTAAACCTCTGAACTCATATCTAGACAACACTAGAGTAAGCACTGATTAAAATGCTTATTTTTGAGATCTCCCCATTTCAATACACTTATCAAATTGAACCTAATTACCATTTTTAAATACATCAAGGAATAGGATTTAATAGGATTTAAACCTTCTAAAGGCTGCCTGTGTATGTTGGTTCATGGCAGATTTTACTATGAGCAATTTGGAAAGCTGAAGAGATAGGTTCTTGATCTAAAGAAAGAAACTAGAAACTAAAAAAAACCATGATTTTAAACAACATTTAAACACTAAATGGAAAGTCTTTCTCACAGTGGTTTCAACCTGAAGTGTTCTGTTCATTTGGTTTTGGTAGAGATTCATTTGAGTTGTGCTCAAAATGGTGCGACTTCAGGATTGAATGAAAAGGATGAAAAATGTCAACAGAAGTGAAAATGGTAGATTTCTGAATTTATTTAAAGTGACTTAAGTTTTAGTTGTAGAATATATTGCAGCAGAAATTCATCATTGTTGCCTGCGCTAAATTTATGGAACCTATTGTTTCTATTGTTTCAACAGCTAGATTATATGTAAGTTGACCAAGTGACTAAGAACAAATTTGTAAGAACAAAGTGGCTATCCACTTCAATTCCACATCCCACTCCCATACTAACATGTCTATCCATGGCCTCCTCTACTGCCACGTTGAGGCCAGACGTAGGTTGGAAGAACACCTCATATTCCACCTTGGTGGTCTCCAACCTGACGGCCTCAACATTGATTTCTCTAACTTCAGGTAACTTCTCCCCTTTTTTTTGCTCCCCCCCCCTTTGTCTTCCCTCATTCCTGTGGCCCTCTCTCCCCTTCTCTTTCCCCTCCCCCACCCTCATGAGCTGCCCATTTATTCCCCACCTCCTTCCCTTTATTCTATGGTCCACTGCCTTCTCCTACCAGATTCCTTGTTCTTCAGCCCTTTGCCTCTTCTACCTATCACCTCTCTGCTTCTTACATTCCACCCGCCCCCCCACCAACCCCCCCCCCACCTATCACCTGCTTACATGTGCTCTTCCCCCTCCCCTGACCTTCTTATTCTGGTTTCTGCCCTCTTCCTTTCCAGTCCTGAAACATCAGCTGTTTATTTCTCCCCATAGATGCTGCCTGTCCTGCTGAGTTTCTCCAGCACTTCTTGTGTGTGTTGCTCCAGATTCCAGCATCTGCAGAATCTCTTGTGTAGTCCATTGGTTTTACCATTTCACTGTTTTAAATTCCTGGATTCATGAATCTTATATCCTTACATTTTCCGAATTTAACATCATGCCTTCAATGAGACTATCACTAAACAGGAAGTCTGATATAATTGGCACAACTAGATTACTTTACAAAAATTACATATTGCACAGTTTCACAGTATTTGTTTTAGGTGCAATGGGCAATAGAATCTAATAAGATGCCCAATGAGCCAGCTGAAAGCTTTTCAAATGTTGCATAATGCTTGCATGCAAATATTGCATATTGCTGACAGCTTTTCAAATATTGCATAAAATGATATGCAACTCCTATAACACAATCTTAACTTGAAAAATAGTTGACAGAAGGATCAGAATGTTGTACCTGCATGAAAAGTTGTGTGGAATACTATTTCTATTGTACTTCCCTGTTTGTCAGATTGTAATCACATTGTAATACAAGTAGGGCATACTACACCCAAAAGAACTAGTGGATACCAATATCTAAATAGATAGTGTAACTGTAGCCTAACTGATAAGACCTTTGAAATTCAACTGTACACTTAGAACGTTTCAAAAGAATCAACAATTAGAACCACACTTGCCTTGGAAAATGCTACAATACGATGGAAATATAAAAAAATACCAGCAATACTCAGCAGACCAGAAAGCATTTGCAGATCTGTTGCCAGATGTGTTAAGTATTGCCAACTTATTCTGTTTTCATTTTAAGCATCTGCATTATATTTTGCTTTTATATTACTGTGGGAAGTTAGTCCTACATCATTTCTAAGTTTGCCTTTCATCCAAACTGCAATCCAAATCAATGTCAACAGTTACTGCACACCAAGATTACAGGGGCATATAGTTCAACAATTTAAAGGTCCTGGGAAAATCAAGATAATGTAGCAGTTTTGCAGAACAAGCTTTTATTTTAATGCCACGAGGGGTTAGAAAAATCTCTGAAAAAGTAAGAGTATTGATCAGGTCTCTTATGTATTAATTAGGTCTTGGATAACAGTCAGCTGGCTGTGCTTTACATACGCCACTCCATACAGAAAGATAACTGCACCGAGTCATCAGTTAGGAAATGTTTGTAGAAAAGTGCATTTGGATTTGGCAAACTTCAGAAAAAACAAGAGTGGAAGGTCAGAGGAACAATTGTTATAGTAGTGTCAATGAAATAAAGGCACTGAAAAGGTGCAGAGATAGAGAGGTTGAGAGATGGATAGAGGTTAGTGGAAATAAATTGAGACAATTAGCTTTCTTTATGTTCTGTCCAGGTGTTCTGGAAGGAGTGCCAGAAAAGCCTCTTAAGATATGTGCACAGTATTCTTGGAAAAGACAGTAAAATATCAGTGATATGGATCCTACCATTCTATCTGCAAAAGGATCCAGGAATCTGACAAGCATAACCAGCACACAATTGCATTTCACTCATAATGAACAATGTATTGATTTTGCTTCTTTTTCATTAAGTATAAACAGGCTCTGAATTGACTATTTTTTATTCAAGGAATTGATTTACACTAATCATACTTAAAATTACCGGATGCACAGTTATGTCTCATTTCTACAGATTCATGGAGAACACCAAAATAGTTCTCGTCAAGTTTTCTGCAGACTTGAATAAAGCTTTAAAAGCATCAGAATTATCAGTATCAGCAGCAAAACAATTTGTGATGGACATTTGTATTGACAAGAAATTCACTGTGAATTGAATTCTTGAGTAAGAATAGACAATCGGAAGCTGAGAACCCTTTGAATCTTACAGGTATACAAGATATTTAGGATGATAAAAATGGCCAAATGCCAATTTGATTTGTAACAGCCATAAATAGGTCTCCAAGTACCTTTAATGTACTTCACACACTATTAGAAGACGGCTGTACAGCTTTCAGTTTGACAAATAATCTGAAAGCAGATGAACTTTGGATCTTTTAATATTTTCAAATTCATTGACTTCAAGTGAGTAGGTGAATGGTATTGAAGATAATTTTTCATACTTAATTAGCCATCAATCAGTCGAGCTTTGAAGATATCCATGTTCTCGGAGCAGCAGAAGATTATCATTAACTGCGAAATTCCATCCACTTGGAAAAGGGCAAGTCTAATTCAATTGTGAAGATTTATATTTTGTAAGGGAATTTTAACCCTGTCTATCCAACAGGAACCCAACAGGTCTTAAAGTTGCTCCAGATTCTTTGGTCAGCTCCTCTCAGGCTGGACTCCACTGTTCCCTCAGTAATGCTAGTTTTTGTGGGCTTCTTTGTATTTCTGCAAGTAAAGGAAAAGCAAAGCAACTACCATTCCTGATAGATGGCACTGACTCTCAATTGAAGTGCAGCATCTGGCACCACAGTGTATTAAGGCCATACCATATGGTATATTCAATTATTGAAGGTACTCTAATGTTTATAGATACTACATACCTTTCTGTTCAAAAAAGAAATAAACCCATACCAACTATTTATACATATGAAGTCATGTAATAGGTTAATATAAGATAAGATCTTTATTAGTCACATGTACATCGAAACACACAGTGAAACACATCTTTTGCGTAGTGATTTTGGGGGGCAGCCTGCAAGTGTCGCCACGCTTCTGGCGCCAACATAGCATGCCCATAACTTCCTAACCCATACATCTTTGGAATGTGGGAGGAAACTGGAGCACCCGGAGGAAACCCACACAGACACGGGGAGAACGTACAAACTCCTTACAGACAGTGGCCGGATTTGAACCCGGGTCGCTGGCGCTGTAAAGCATTATGCTAACCACTATGCTACCATGCCTGCCGTGTATGTACTGAAGTATTTGTGTACAAATTAACTCAATCCATGGTTTTCTTGATGTATGAAATCTCCTCAACTTCCATTCCCGAAATGTCCACTTCAGGTGCATTCAATTCTGATGGATCAACTCCTCCTGTTTTCCACTTGACTGACAATCTCCTGACCTGTGTCATGTCCAGAAATGGATGCATCATGGAAACTACTCTGTGGCCCCACTGCAGTTGATTTACAGCTTAAGTTATCTTCTCCAGAAACATCCAATTGCCTTGCAACTTGTTCCTTTGAGGCAGGTATTGAACTGGATCATCTTTATGGGTGGCCTTGGCAATCTCGTCGGTTATTACTGGACAATCATCAACAAATAATTGTAAAATTTCTTTTTCCAAATTAACTATTGCCTCCTGTTAAAGAGAGCTGTGACCAACCATCCACTGTGGAATTCTGCAAAGTGCAGTACGCCATGGAAAAATGCAAGTGCGACAGAAGGATGGTCTATCACTTCAATCATGTAGCTGCCATTGTCAGAATGGCTGATGTTAATCCAAAAACTGCCACCAGTGTTTAATGGTTCTTAATCAGAGTGAAACACCTGCCAATCAGAAACTTCTGAACTAAAGAAAACCTCAAAATGATGGTTAGTCTCTCAATCGGGATAGTTTATCTTGCTTGAGATGAGAGTGTAGAACATGTTTGCAATTGGCAGCTCATTGCTCTTCACCCTTGAACCAGGACTTCCTTTTGAGCAGTGACTTGCAAAGGGGACAATGCAGTGGCCAAATTCAGAAGAAACTTCAAATAGTTCAGAAGCATTCTGAGGAAGGAGCAAAGCTTAGTATCGTTAATCATCTCTCACATCCAACACAACAGCCATCTTCTCCCAAACATGTCTCTTCTATTTCTTGTTTTCTGAATCCACCATAGACATATTTGGACTGCAAAATTGCATACTTATTTCATTTTAGCTGCACTTTTTGCTTCTGAAACCTGCTGAGAATCTCCCTCTACCACCATCAAATGGTGTCTGTATCAATACCTTCTTGATTACATGGTCACCTTGGCTTTCCTTCCAGCATTTTTTCATTACTGACAAAAATCTTCGTGACCCTACATACACCAGAACATAAGAAAATAGGAGCAAGAGTAGGCACCTGGCTCCTCATGCCTGCCCCACTGTTTAATATGATCGCTGCTAATCTGTCTGGGCCTCAATTCTTCTTCTGCACTAGTTCCCTAGAGCCCTGAACTCCATGATCTTCAAAAATTCATCTATCTCTTCTTTAAATAGCTTCAAGATCTGGCCTCCAGAATCTTTCAAGATAGAAAATTCCAGACTCACCACTGTGTGCAAGAAGAGACTCCTATGTATCTCAGTTTAAATGACCATCCCCCCTTATATTGTAACAATGGTAGCGTAGTGTTGTCATAAGTCCCTTATGTGCAATTATTATCAGATAACTCTGAGTGTGAGTTCAGACTCAAATGCACATGGGCACGTTGAGTCAAATTTGCTGAAGTATTGAAAGCCCAGCAATTTCACAAATAAGTTCAGTCTTTATACACCTCCATCCCCTATCAGGAAGGTGCAAAAACCCTTCACTTCTTTCTGGACCAAAAATCCAACCAGTTCCCCTCCACCAACATTCTCATCCACCTGGCAGAACTTGTTGTCACCTTGAACAACTTCTCTTTTGACTCCTCTCACTTCCTACAAATCAAATCAAAGGTGTAGCCATTGGTACTTACATAGACCCTAGCTACCCGTCTTTTCATTGGCTGCATGGGACAGTCCTTGTTCCAATTCAGTCTTAATACACTTCCATCCCCCATCAGGAAGGTGCAAAAATCCTTCACTTCTTTCTGGACCACAGAATCCTTCACTTCTGTGGAACCACACACCAACTCTTTTTCCATTACATCAATGACTGCATTGGTGCTGCTTCCTGCATCTTCACAGAACTTGTCAATTTCATCACCTTCGCTCCTAACTTCCACCCTGCTCTCATATTCACTTGGACCATTTCTGACACCTCTCTCCCTTTTCTGAATCTTTCTGAATCCATCTCAGTAGACAAACTATCCACTGACATTTATGAAAACCCACTGACTCCCACAGCTACCTAGCCACACCTCTTCCCACCCTGTCTCTTGTAAGAATGCTATCTCTTTCTCTCAGGTTTTCTATCTCCACTGCATCTGCTCTCAAGATGCGGCATTCCATTCCAGGATACCTGAAATGTCCTCCTTCCTCAGGAGAACTGGCTTCCCTTCTACTCTGGTTGATGGAATCCTCTCTTGCATTTCCTGTTTTTCCACTTTTGCTCTCATCCCCATGCCCTCCATATAAAACAGAGTTACAGTTCCCCCAGTCCTCTCCTTTCACCCTACCAGACTCCACATCCAGCTCAAACTCCTGAGTCAGTTCCAGAATCAAAATCAGATTTATTATCACTGACATATGGCGTGAAATTTGTTGTTTTGTGGCAGCAGTACAGTGCAAAGACATAAAAATCTATAAACTACAAAAATAGTGCAAAAAAAAAGGAATAATGGGGTAGTATTCATGGATCGTTCAGCAAACTGATGGTGGAGGGAAAGAAGCTGTTCTTGAATCATTGAGTTTGGACCTTCAGGCTGTGGTACCTCCTCCTTGATGGTAGTAAAGAGAAGAGGGCATGTCCTGGATGGTGAGGGTCTTTAACGATAGATGCCACCTTCTTGAAGCACCGCCTCTTGAAGATGTCCTCGATGATGGGGAGGGTTGTGTCCGCCAGCTGCAACAAGATCCCACCACTAGCCACATCTTCTCCTCCCATCCTTTTCCGCTTTCTGCAGGGACCACTCCATCCATGGCTCCCTGGTCTGCTCATCCCTCCCACCCACCCCTCCCTGACCCCTGGCACTTGGTAAAAAAAATTCTACTTTAATTAGGCCTAAAGTGTCACTCTTAAAATTGTTAGTCATTGTCATAGTACTTTACCCCTCCTCCTGCACTTGTATGCCTGATTCCCACTCTAGCTTAAAATCAAAACCACAGTGCTTGTGTACAAATAAAGATAAACACTGAGCTGAAAGCATGCTATATGGTGACATATTATTAATAGAATTTTGTGTAAAGGTCACCTCGAACTACAATGTGACAGATATAACATTGACCAAAGCTAGTCAGGTGTCTAGGTTGTGTGCGAGTTACTCTTATTAATGTAGTAATGTAGTAATACTTAGGAGAAAGAAAAATAAGAACAATCGTCCGATTTTCAAAAATCAATAGCCACTATAATAATCCTTATAATCCTTTTTTTAACATTCTACAGAAACAATTCTAATTGTCATTCTAACTCATCTATATTGCTTATTCCAATGGCTTTCCCTGATAACTTGTGGACCATTTTAACTTCATTTGCCCAGAGGGAATAGTCAATAATTCCCTCAATTCTTCTCTGCTTAAATGGAATGCACATAATTCCCTTCGACAAATACACCTTCGATTGCTTCTGAACTTACATTTTAATGTTTGTTTTTGTTCTACTTATCCATCATGAATCGCACTGGATGCCTGAACAATGCAAAATTCCTCTAAACCTTGTGGAATTACTCTAAATTATGCAAAATAGTTGATGACTTCAAAGTATTGGACAGATGACACATTTTAATGTCATACCTTCTATTTTGGTACAATCTTCAAATCTGAAGATTTTGATCATTACTCCTTCGCTCATCTGATTAAAAATGTATTAAAATTGCAAAGGTTGTTTACCCGAGTTCTGAAGTACCCTTCTACAATCTTGTTTCAGCCTGATTACAGTTATAGTTATGCCCCTGCCCCCTCCCTTCTCTCCTACCTGGAATCACAACCCACATTCATGTTTCCTAACTGCCTGCACAGGGCCTTTCACACTGGCTTTGGGGTCAAGCAGCATCACCCTAGGTGACACCTCTGCCTCAGTGCAGAGTCTCAGTTCTATCCCTTATAGCTAGCATAAATGGGAGTATTTCTTTGACATCACAATGGAAGGAAATAAATTGAAAAAAATTAAATATGACTGATTAACAAAATAAAGTGAACTATAACAGATAAATGATTCAAAGCATTAAACTAAAGCAAAATCCATAGACCCACAACCTGCATTGAAACCCTCCAAGACTGGACCTTGGGGACACAAGAGACTGGTCCTTGTCAGGGTACCTCCAGCCAGTGTAGCTAACTGACAGCTTCAGCCTTCTAAATCTCTCAAAAGTCCTGGACTTCTGTGTTTTACAACTCAAGTGTGATAGTCCAGGACTTACACCTATTGAAACAGCTGAAGCTAGCCATTTTGATCTGAACTGCCAGCACGACCTAGCAACATACGCCTGAGTTTCCTTTCAAGCCTCTTTGGAGATGTTATATGGCATCTATCTTTGCTGCGACAATGGACCTCAGCCTCAAACGAGGGGCAATATTAATATTTTGCTGTTTCCCATACTGGCCTCTCCATCTAAGCCCTCTCTGGATAAGGTTGCTGAGGACCATTTATTTATGGGAACAAGAGTCAAAGAATACTCAAACTGAAGTTATATGGGATCCTTATATTAAGAATCTTATCTATGCAAATAACAGCAGAGATCAAAAGACATGTTTTAATTGCATTCTGTTATCTATTTTATTTAATGAAGATCTATTTGATTTTCAAGGTCAACCTGGTTCTAGAAATATGGGCATTAATTTACTTGGCCTAGTGGCCATCTGGAGCTCCTGGCTGCAAACCATTTTAATTCCTCTTCCCATTCCTACACCGACCTGACCATTCTCGGCCTCCTTCACTGTCAGAGTGAGGTCAAGCGCAAACGAGAAGAACAGCACCCTGTATTCCACCTTGTTAGTCTCCAACGCAATGGCATGAACATTGAATTTTGCTCTGGGAACCTGCTCCCCCTCTCGCTCTCTCTCTCTCTTGATCTACCCAGGTCCTCTCACACACATCCTTCTTTCCAAACCCTTCCCCCCCACCCCCAGCCCCCTAGCGTTCAGTTTCTTTCCCCTCCCCTACCTACACCATCTGCCCATTACCCACACACTCCTTTCACTGGGTCCCCTATCCCTTCCCCCCACTGTTCCTATTGGTCCACCATCCCTCTCTCATTTGATTCCACTCTTCACCTTTCTTATCAGATTCCATACTCTGCAACACTTTGTTGTCCACATCACATCCCAGCCTCTGTCGTTCTCTATCCTTCACTCCACCTCCTGACTCCATCTGCTAATCAACCCCTCCTCACCTGGATCCACCTATTGCTTGCCAGCTCTTGCTCATCCCTCCCCCTCATCTCTTTACACTGGCTATCTCCACTCTACTCCTTCAGTCCAGATAAAGGGTCTCGACCCAAAATGTCAACTGTCTATTTCTCTCCACAAATGCTGCCTGGCCTGCTGAGTTCCTCCAGTAGCTCATTTTTTTGCTCCAAATTTCAGGATCTGCAATCTCCTGCATCTCCAATTAACTTGGCCTGACTGGGTCATGGTAAATGGTGTGAAACTCCAGAGTATCAATTAAAATAAAAAAATACAAATAACATCAGATACATCAAATGCTAAATTTTGTTGTTCCACCTCAATATTAATCTAAATACTGGATGGTAAAATTATGGCTCTTTTCCAACGCAAACAACAGGCAACTGAATAAAACCAAAGTACTGCAGGTATTGGAAATCTTAAATAAAAATAAGAAATGATGGAAATACACAGGGGACAGGCAGAATCTGGAGTCAGAGAAATAGAGCTTTGTTCTCTCTCCATAGATGTTGCCTGACCTCCTGAGTTTTTCCAACATGTTATGTTTCTGCCTCATGTAGGTTCATCGTAAACTCAAGTTGCGTCCAGTGGAATTCCAGTGGGCCTAAACAGTAGATACTTTGTGCTTTGAAATATTTGTCAATGACTTACTCTGAAATGTAGGGGACATGAATAATGAGTTGGCTGATGATATCAAAACTGGCTGTGTGGTTGATAGTGAGGCTGTGGAAAGATAACAATCAACTGGTCAGATGAGTACAAAAGTAACAAATGGAATTCAATTCAGAGGGCAAACAAAGGAAAACATGATAAATGGTAGGATCCTAATGAGTGCAGAGGAGCAATGGTAGGTTAGTGTGCACACCCACACATTCCTGAAGGTAGTGTGATAGATATCAAAGAAAGCATTCAGGACACTGACATTTATTGGCTGAGACACAGAATACAAGCAGGAAGGAGATGTTAGAACTGTATAAAATGCTAATTAGACCATAGCTGGAGTAACAGTATACAATTCTGATCACCACAGTTCAGGAAAGATTGTGATAGCACCAGAGAGGACGCAGAGGAGATTTAAAAGTACGTTCCTAGGGATAAGGGATTATCGTTATGAGGAGAGGCCAACTAGAATTTAGTTATTTTCCTTGGAACAAAGAACCCCGAGGGGAGATTTAGTGAGGTATATGCAATTATGGGAGATCTAGACAGGGTGTACAGGAAAGAAATTGGTTACAAGGGAACAAGGGTTTATGTTAATAATTGTAAGGATAGAGAGCAGTTTAGGAAAATAAATTCACCCAAATGGAAGTCGGAGGGTGGAGCTCTGTCCAAAAATGATAGTGAAGGCATAAACCTCCAATCACATTTAAAAGGTACCTGGATAAGCACTTAAATAGCCATAACCTACAAGGCCATTGACTGAGAACTGGGTACTGGAAGTAACCCCAGTAGCTCCATTTTTGTTTTGGTATTGGCACTAGAGGCCAAATATTCCTCTTCTATACTGGAAAATTCTGAGAGTCTATAAATTAGTAACATGCACATAAAAGGATGAAGGGAATGTTTTTTGAAGTTTCTTTGAAGCTAAAAATTCCTACATGCAAACAATATATCAAACATATTAAAAATAATTAAAGATTTCAATATTTGGTGGACAAATGGAGAAAAAATTGGAAATGGTGAAGAACTTAAGTAGGAAAAAAATCATAACAACTCTTATGGTGAAATGTATACATTATAATGCAGAAATTAAAGTCTATGAAGCATATAAGACTCATCATCAATTAAATCACTGAACATGAGTAAAATCCTTAGGGGAAAAAAATCTGATTTAAAAAAACAAATGATGTATATTGGAAATTAAGAATCAATAATGCTTGACTACAAATAGTTACACATTATATTTTATTAAATACTGAAAACAGCTAATACCATAAAAACATGCAAAGCACTGATAGCTTGCCAAAATGTCACAGTAATAAGACCAAACAATTACTCCAGGAAATAACAAGTGTTTATACATCGAAAAGTGCAGATTTTATTAATTTAAAGCACTCAACAGAAAACCAAATAGAAATCTTCATACAATGTCCTATATATTCTTTTCAAAGATTCTGAAGGTTGCTATGTGAGCTTTCAAAATAATTAAGATGCAATACAGCGCAACAGACTCCAAACCAAATCAAAGGCAAATATATCATATGATCTAATAAATTTTACAAACTGAAGTTCCAAAAGGTTGCCTCACGTTGAGGGAAATTATTATAATAGCATAATAAAATATTTTTCCCTGTGCAAATGTAAAAATAATAATCCATTTGCATTTCCTTCTTTGAGGCCAATTTTCTATAATAACTCCTCACTATCTGGAAAGCCAGATCTATCCAATTAAAGTTGCACATTACAGATTCAGAGGAATTCCTTGGCAATACACAAAGAATATTCATGACAAAATCCCATCAGATGAATTAAATAATGCTAAATTGGCTTCCTTAATGCATTTTGATGGCCGTTGCTACATTCAAATAGACTGTTGCTGTGTGAATGATTAACTAGTGCCTGTGAGATGTAGAATTTATCTCATTCATTTTATCGATTTGTAGATTTGTTTTTTTATGTATACTTTATTTTTCCTCCTTAAATGCATACCAGAATTTTCATAAAATTCTTTTGTTTAGAAACAAATAATTATGAAGCTTCGCTTAAACAACTACCACATTTCAGAAACTTCCCATAGATTAAGTTTTTAACACATTGCATATAAATTAGAAGCGTGAAGAATGAAATAATTTTACTAACAGCATCGTGACCAGTGTAATATTGAAATCCTTGTACCTTAGAGGAGTAAGTGTGTCCATCAGAACCACAGACAGAACTGGGGTGCACCCCAGTACATGGCTTGCATTTGACCAGATTGGCTGCTCCAACCCATTGTTTACGAAGACTGTCCTTTTTCTGCCTGACACTGAAAAACAAAATAAAGTTGGATATACCAAGTGACAAAACCAATGCATGTTATATCACAAACCTTTGTTTCATCATTTTAAAAGCACAAGAATACAGTGCAGATTCAAAATGGTTAACAGATAAGTTTGAGAACACATAGCATCAGATCCACACACAAGAACAGAGTGGGTGGATAATTGTAATTTGCAACATACTATGAGAGGACTAGAATATTAAAAGCAGGGATGTAATGCTGAGGCTTTATAAAGCATTGATCAGACCACATTTGGAGTATTGTGTGTGATTTTGGGCTCCATAGCTAAAAGGAGGATGTGCTGGCATTGGAGAGGGTCCAGAGGAGGTTTATGAGAATGATTCAAAGATGAAAGGGTTAACATATGAGGTGTTTTTGATGACTCTGGGCCTGTGCTCTCTGGAGTTTAGAAGAATGAGGAGGGAGGGGTGGGAGGGGATCTCATTGAAACCTACCGAATATTGAAAGGCCTGGATAGAGTGGACATGGAGAGGATGTTTCCAGTAGTGGGAGAGTCTGGGACCAGAGGGCATAGCTTCAGAATAAAAGGATATCCCTTTACAACTGAGATGAGGAGGGTTTTTTTAGCCAGAGGGTGGCGAATCTGTGGAATTCACTGCCACGGATGACTGGAGGCTAAGTCATTGGGTATATTTAAAGCAGAGATTGATAGTTTATTGATTAGTAAGGGCGTCAAAGGTCACGGGGAGAGGGCAGGAGAATGGGGTGGAGAGGGAAAAATAAATAAGCCATGATCGAATGGTAGAGCAGACTCGATTGGCCAAATGGCCTAATTCTGCCCTTATGTCTTATGGTCTCTCCTCTTTATCAACTGTGGAGGGTAAATTAGATATTGCTGGAAAATGGGTGCAGGGATGTAATACATAAGATCATTCGGCCTATGATCAAACCTTGCCTTTTCAATCCCATGCAGGCAGCACAGTCTTCATGCTGTCGGCTCATTAAAGTGACTGTAGCACAAGCTAGCACTAATTATTATGTTGACTTGATCAGCACCTTGGCAGGGTAGGGGATAGAGGAGTCATAGAGTCATTGGATCATGTAGCACAGAAACGGGCCCTTTAGCCTGCCACATCCAAGTCACCCCTCAGCCTCCTTCATTCCAGTGAAAACAAGCCCACTCTATCCAATCATTCCCCATAATTGAAGTTCTTCAATCCAGGCAACATCCTGGTGAATATCCTCTGATTTTTTTCCAGCGTAATCACATCCTTCCTATTGTGTGGCAACCAAAACTGCACACAAAATTCCAAGTGCAACCTGTTTTAAAAATGCATAATAAGTCTCCAGACTATAACAATATCCTTTGTTTTTTCATTAAGTGAATGTCATAACAGCCTTAGTTGCTGAAAGCAGCTTTCTGGAATATCCTTCTGTCAAAATGTTCAGATTTCATTTATCATGTATAACTCAATAATGCACATAGAATTATTGCTTTTTATTACATTTAAAAGTGGTTTATTGGTGCATTAAATTCACTTTTATAAAAAAAAACATTTTTAGCTCTTTAGAAGAAATTAATCATCTCTAACAGTTTCTATTTCATGGAAAAACAAACTTTGGATTCTGGGAATCTGAAATTAAAGCAGAAAATACTGCAAATACTCAGTAGATCAGACAGCAACTCTGAAACGATGAATCACCATGTCAAAAGAAGGAAGAAAGGAAATTGCAGGGGTTCTGACCATCACTTTCCACCACCCCCGATTGCAGGAGTGGTTCTGGGGGATTGCAGGAATGCTCACATCATATCATTGTTTAAAAAGCGAGTAAGAGATAAACCGACTAATTACAGGCCAGTTAGTTTAATTTCAATGGTGAGCAAATTATTGAAATTAATTCCAGGGGATAGTATAAACCACCATGAACAAAAAAAAATATTAATCAGAGGCAGCTAGCATAGATTTGTTAAGTGAAAATCGACAAGGGTAACAAGGAGAGTCAATAAGGTGGTTCATTTGACGTTGGGTGCATGGATTTCACTAAAGCTTTTGACAAGGTCCCAAATGGCAGTTACTTCCATTTGGCCCCATGTGGTGCTGCCATAAACGAGCATTGGTGTGGTTCCATGCAACCTTCGCAGTGAAGCAGAGATTGACACCCGCTTAGGAAAACAGACTGGGTGAGGTGGAGAAAAACTGATGCAGCAGATTATGGTGAACAAAAGCCAATGGATTGGGATCTGCAGGGAACAGGCAATGGAAGAATGGATGAGCAAAACTTGGCAGGGATTATGATGGTACTGGGAGTTGGGGCTGGAGAATGACACTGCAGGAATTCAGGCTAAGTATCTGGAGGAGATAATGAGGTTGTGAATGGGGTTGGATGAAAGGAAGATGCGAGTGAAGGTCAAGGTTGAGATCTGGGGAAGAAAGAGTGATGGGGAAAGGTTTTTGACATGGGATAAAGAAAGACGTGGACTCTTGGAAATCGTGGGTATGAGGCCCGACATTTTTCAGAAAGCAGGGATAGTGCCAGAAATGCAATAATAAAAAGGTGAGCCAGCTCCAGAAACCTTATTATTGGTAAACAGAGAAAGATCGTTTCCACTGGTGGATGAATATGGAACAAAGGGAAAGAGGCAGAGAATACTCCCTATAATGACAAAAGAGGATAGGAGAAAGAATGAATATTAGAGTACGAGTTGCTTCATCACAAGCGACCAATGAAATGTTGACCAAACAAAAGTTTAAAAGGGAAAATTTAGAAATATATAAAGCAATTCAGGGTGAAAAAAAAAGCAGTGGGGTTACAGAGAGAGAGTCAGTACCAAAGGTTGAAATGCTTCCTCCTCTGCTATCATTTCTATCTTTGTATGAAATCCCTTCTTTACTGTGACTGGACTTTACAGAAGAAATGTTGATGAGGGGTTAAGGTAAGAAAGACATCTCATGCTAGAAGTGGCCCACACATTAAAGACACTGCCCTTTGCATTCCTGGTTCAGATCAATCTGCATAGGCCATGTTAGACATGTGAAGTTCAAGTTTAGATCAGCTCTGACCAACATTGCTGGTTCACAGTCATCACCTTCAAATGAGACCTGAATGCAAAGTAGAGTCCAAGAAGACAGCAAGGTAGTTGGGACTTGCTAAAGGTGGCACTGACCAAGCAGCTTGTACAATGTAAGGGGGATCTGGATGCAGCTGCATTGCAATATAGGACCACATTATTTAGTTACAACTTGTATTTTTTTTGTGGTCGTTACATTTATGCTCTCAATGAGTTATGGGATTACAGGGGATCATGAAGGAAATCTGAGTTCCATCAACATTCTTTCCTCATTAACTTTCCTTCTTTGTTTGCTCGCTGTTAATCTCCAAGCTGCCAGTGTTTTCCGCACAGCAGCTGCAGATGTGAAACCTCAGGCTAAGATTCATCTCCAAGAGCAAATGCAGTAACATTTGCAGATGTCTCTGAATCTCATGTGATCATATATTATGTGATAACACTTCCACAAGTCACTCGAGTCTGAACTGGCATCTGTAGTCATTGCTCAAATGCACAAGCAAATAGATTTTTTTCAAAATTCCATCACCATATGCAAACAGTAAAATCTTAAATCTTTCTACACTGAGTAAACGTAAAGGCAGTTAGTAAAGAAACAGTATTACTAGTTTTACATGGGTTCTATTAATGAGTACAAAGGCAGTGATGGGCAGAAGCTGCAAAGTCTGCAACTCAAGGGATCCCACAACTTTTGCCTAAAGAATCCAGAATAATTAATACATGTCAGCCACAACCCTAAACATACAGCAGCGAGGCAAGAAAAATTCCTGACTAACTGAGAAAGCAAAGATGATAGAGAAAAGCAGCAAGGGAGAGAGAGAATGAAATAAATATCAGGAAATGTCTGAGCAAAGAAAATATATCAGAAAATGAGAGTTTTGCAATCTTTACCATAATGTTACATTACCATTTAAGGGCTTTTTCCTCAAATTTCTTCAATAATTTTTCAGTCATTTCCTTCTCCATTTTGATTGATCTTAGAATAGGCTAAAAGGTTGGCACAACATCATGGACCGAAGGGCCTGTACTGTGTTATAATGTTCTACGTTCATTTATTGACTTCAAAAACTTAAAATACTTCTGTTTAGTACCTAATCCAAATACAATATTAATTCCACAAGTACATCATATAATTTCAGCACAAAGATTTTGCCATGAAATACTGCTAGAATGACAACTTAGAATTACACCAGAAGAACACAAGAATTGTGCCTGCTTCACAATTCAATAAGATCATGGCTAATCCAATCCTGGCCTTAACACCACTTTCCCACTCATTTCCCATACCCGTGCCTCCCTTGCAGTTTAAATGTCTGTCAACCTCTGTCAGTGTATTCAATGACGCTGCCTCCTCAGCTCTCCGAGATGGAGAACAGCAAAAATTCACAACCCTCGGGAGAAATTCCTCACAACCTTTGTCTTAAATGCTCTAACAGAAAGATACTTAACAATACTTTACAGTATTGATGAAAGAGATATGACGTTCAAGAATGCCAAACACTGGAATGGGAAAGGGAAATGATGAGTCCAGAAAACGAAATCATGGTTGACGAGCAGAGTTTTAAGAAGACTCTTGAAATTTGAGAAGGAGGCACCAGTCAAAGGAAACTTGATAAAGAGATAGAAACATAGAAAACCTACAGCACAGTTCAGGCCCTACCTTAGAAATTACTAGGCTTACCCACAGCCCTCTATTTTTCTCAGCTCCATGTACCTATCCAAAAGTCTCTTAAAAGGCCCTATTGTATCCGCCTCCACCACCGTTGCCAGCAGCCCATTCCACTCACTCACGACTTTCTGAGTAAAAAACTTACCACTGACATTTCCTCTCTACCTACTCCCCAGCACCTTAAACCTATGTCATGTGGCAACCATTTCAGCCCTGGGAAAAAGCTTCTGACTATCTACACAATCAATGCCTCTCATCATCTTATACACCTCTATCAGGTCCCCCCTCGTCCTCCGTCGCTCCAAGGAGAAAAGGCCAAGTTCCCTCAACTTGTTTTCATAAAGCATGCTCCCCAATTCAGGCAGCATCCTTGTAAATCTCCTCTGCACCCTTTCTATGGCTTCCACATACTTCCCGTAATGAGGTGACCAGAACTGAGCATAGTACTCCAAGTGGGGTCTGACCAGGGTCCTATATAGCTGCAACATTACCTCTCGGCTCCTAAATTCAATTCCACAATTGACGAAGGACAATACACCATATGCCTTCTTAACCACAGAGTCAACCTGTGCAGCTGCTTTGAGCATCCTATGGACTCGGACCCCAAGATCCCTCTGATCCTCCACACTGCCAAGAGTCCTACCATTAATACTATACTCTGCCATCATATTTGACCTACCAAAATGAACCACTTCACACTTATCTGGGTTGAACTCCATCTATCACTCCTCAGCACAGTTTTGCATCCTATCTATGTCCCGCTGTAACCTCTGAGAGCCCTCCATACTATCCACAACGCCTCCAACCTTTCTGTCATCCGCAAACTTACTAATCCATCCCTCCACTTCCTCATCCAGGTCATTTAGAAAAATCACAAAGAGTAAGGGTCCCAGAACAGATCCCTAAGGTACACCATTGGTCATCGACCTCCATGCAGAATATGACCCTTCAACAACCACTCTTTGCCTTCTGCGGGCCAGCCAGTTCTGGATCCACAAAGCAATGTCCCCTTGGATCCCATGCCTCCTTACTTTCTCAATAAGCCTTGCATGAGGTACCTTATCAAATGCCTTGCTGAAATCCATATACACTACATCTACTGCTCTCCCTTCATTGATGTGTTTAGTCACATCCTCAGAAAATTCAATCAGGCTCGTAAGGCAGGACCTGCCCTTGACAAAGCCATGCTGACTATTCCTAATCATATCATACCTCTCCAAATGTTCATAAATCCTGCCTCTCAGGATCTTCTCCACCAGCTTACCAACCACTGAAGTAAGACTCACTAGTCTATAATTTCCTGGGCTATCTCTACTCCCTTTCTTGAATAAGGGAAAAATATCCGCAACCCTCCAATCCTCTGGAATCTCTCCCATCTCCATTGATGATGCAAAGATCATCGTCAGAGGCTCCACAATCTCCTCCCTCGCCTCCCACAGTAGCCTGGGATACATCTCATCTGGTCCTGGTGACTTATCCAACTTGATGCTTTCCAAAAATTCCAGCACCTCCTCTTTCTTAATATCTACATGCTCGAGCTTTTCAGCCTGCTGCAAGTCCTCACTATAATCACCAAGATCTTCTTCTGTAGTAAATACTGATGTAAGGTATTCATTAAGTACCTCTGCTATTTCTTCCGGATCTATACACACTTTCCCACTGTCTCACTTGATAGGTCCTATTCTTTTGCATCTTATCCACTTGCTCCTCACATACGTGTAGAATGCCTTAGGGTTTTCCTTAATCCTGCCCTCCAAGGCTTTCTCATGTCCCCTTCTGGCTATCCTAATTTCCTTCTTAAGCTCCTTCCTGTTAGCCTTATGTTCTTCCAGATCTCTAACATTACCTAGCTCTCTGAACCTTTTGTAAGCTTTTCTTTTCATTTTGACTAGATTTATTATAGCCTTTGTACACCACAGTTCCTGTATCCTATCGAAACTTCCCTGTCTCATTGAAACATGCCTATGCAGAACTCCACACAAATATCCCCCGAATATCTGTCACATTTCTTCTGTACTTTTCCCTGAGAACATCTGTTCCCAATTTAAGCTTCCAATTTCCTGCCTGAGAGCCTCATTATTCCCTTTACTCCAACTAAATGCCCTTCTAGTCTATCTGTTCCTATCTCTCTCCAATGCTATTGTAAAGGAGATATAATTATGATCACTATCTCCAAAATGTTCTCCCACTGAGAGATCTGACACCTGACCTGATCATTTCCCAATACCAAATCAAGCACAGCCTCTCCTCTTGTAGGCTTATCTACATATTGTGTCAAGAAACCTTCCTGTACACACTTAACAAACTCCATCCCATCTAAACCCCTTGCTGTATGGAGATGCCAATCGATATTTGGGAAATCAAAATCTCCCATCACAACAACTCTGTTATTATCAGACCTTTCTAGGATCTGTTTCCCTATCTGCTCCTCAATAGCCCTGTTACTATTGGGCAGCCTATAAAAAACACCCAGTAAAGTTATTGACCCCTTCCTATTCCTAACCTCCACCCACAGAGACTCCATAAACAGTCCCTCCATGACGTCCACCTTTTCTGCAGCCACGATACTATCTCTGATCAACAGTGCCACTCCCCCACCTCCTTTGCCTCCGTCCCTGTCCTTTCTGAAACATCTAAAACCCGGCACTTAAAGTAACCATTCCTGTCCCTGAGCCATCCAAGTCTCTGTAATGGCCACCATATCGTAGCTCCAAGTATTTATCCAAGCTCTAAGCTCATCCACCTTATTCACAATACTCCTCGCATTAAAATAGACACATCTCAAACTGTCCGTCTGAGCACTTCCCTTCTCTATCACCTGCCTATCCTCCCTCTCATGCTGTCTACAAGCTTTGTCTATTTGAGAGCCAAACACCTCTTCCCCAGTCTCTCCAGTTCGGATCCCACCCCCCAACAATTCTAGTTTAAACTCTCCCCAGTGGCCTTAGCAAACCTCCCTGCCAGGATATTGGTCCCCTTAACTGCTACACTACTGTGCCATACAATAATACATACTATTCCATCTGAGCACCCATCTAACTTTCTGGCAATTGGTAAACAAGGAAAATATGGAGACCTTTGATAAATATGAGCTTTCAATAAAACTTGCCTTTGGCAGTTCGAGGGAGTGCAGACAAAAGAACAGGTCAAGAATTTTAGTTTGGCTGGATTGGAATCTAAGGTATACATAATGAGAAAGAGGAATAACCAAAAACAGTGGGATTCCCAGGTAAATAAAGCAAAGTTCAAAACTTGTTAGCTTCAAGAGTTAGAATGACATCATTTGACTAATTATGGAAGCAGACAAAGTATGTGGCATCATTGTTCTCCAGCTGCCATTGAGAGAACATTGGCTTTGGTTCTGATTTGTGGAACGTTATGTGTAAGTGATGAAATTATCTGCTTAAAGCTGATTCTGCAAAAGATCAAGCTGTAAATGTTTGTTAAGTGGTTCCACTTAAGACCACTATTTAGCTTTACATGATGTAAGTTGAAGAATTAGAAAAAATATGAACAGCTAGAGAGTCAAATATTAGCAACAAAGCACAAGGAAAAAGTTCAATAGTGCCTATTGGGAATGAATGTGTAAAGGAAGGAGAAAGACGTACATTATCATATTGCACCTTTCACATCCTTTTCAGAATACCCAAAAGCAATTCACAGCCAATGAAACATGTTAACAAATTGGTGTGCATCAAGCTCCCATAAACAGCGAGATCATCTGCTTGTAGAAATATTGACTGGATGACAATATTGGCTAAGGTCTTCTTTGCAAAAGTGCCATGGCATCTTTTATGTCCACCTGAGAGGGCAGACAAGCTCCTCTCACAGTGCACCCTAACTCCAGAACTGCATTTAAGTTTCAGCCTAGATTTTTATGGTCAAGGCTCTGGAATAGGACTTGAACTCAGAACCTTATTAAAGGGGCTAGAGTCATAGCTTAATACAGCATGGAAACAGGCCATTCAGCCCAACTCGTCCATTGTGACTGTGGTGCTCACAATGCTCGTCCCAGATCTTTCTAAACCATTCCTATCCATGTACTTATCTAAATGTCTTTTAAATGTTGTTATTGTACCTGCCTCAACCACTTCCTCTGGCAGCTCATTCCATATATGCACCATCCTCTGCATGAAGGAGTTGCCCCTCTGGTCCCTTTTACATCTTTCACCTCTCACCTTAAACCTATGCCCCCTAGCTTTTAGTTCCCATTCCCTCAGAAAAAAATTATGTGCGTTCACCCTATCTATACCACTCACGATTTTATACACCTCTATAAGGTCACCCCTCAATCTCTTACATTCCAAGGAATAAGAGTCCTAGCCTACTCAACTTCTCCCTATAACTCAGGCCCTTGAATCCTAGCAGTATCCTTGTAAATCTTCTTTGCACTCTTTCCAGTTTAATATCTTTCCTATGACAGGGCGACCAAAACTGTTCACAATACTACGTGCAGTCTCACCAGCATGAACAACACAGCAAAGAATGCTGTGAAGTAAGCCACAGCTAACAATGATTAGAAAGGGCACCATTATTGCAGGGATTGCAGGGATATGACTGCATGTAATTCAGACTGGCCACTACTTCAGCATGTCTGCAATAAGGTACCTCCACCCTCTGGCCCACATTAATATATATTACTACTCCTCCTTAGGCAGTCCCTCAGGATTGAGGATGACTTGCTTCCATTCCATTTCATGCATTTCAAAGTGTCCAATAAGATGAGAATCCACAGATTCTTCCACAGCTGCATCATGTGGTGCATGATGGGACAGACATGTGGGTAATTTGCAAAGTGGTGTGCACCCTCCACTATTTACACTCAGCTTCTGTGCACAAGTTCTCAATACCAAGCCTAATGCATCTTCTTCACTTTGACCAGTCCTAGGCCAGGGATTCCCAACAGTCAACAGGGATGCTACATTTTTTAAGAATGTCCTTGTATCTTTTCCTCTGTTTGCCTGGTAATCTTTTCCTGTCACAAGCATGAAATTTAGTACCTGTTTCAGAAATCTGGCATTGGGCATGAGGCACCAAATAGTGCTGGGATAGTAACCATTACAGAACCATAACCATACTGCAAACAAAATAGTAATGTTTAATGCTATGGTATTTTATTCTTATTTCCTCCATGTCTTAACCCACTAAGTTTTTCTTCGTGTTTTCTGGCTATTCTTATTCAATAGCAAGATGTATCCTCAGTGGTCTTAGCAGAGGTGGTGAAAGGCTGGTAGTGCCACTTGAGAGCTCTGAAATTGCTTGGGCCAACATGTGTCATGTAATCTTATTCTACCACTGTGGAGCATTGATCCTGGTCCTGGTCATAAGGTCATATTCAGGGCTGCTTTTGAGTTATGTTGCTTCATTTTTCAAAGCTGTTCTGCAGCTATTATTAGATTTCAAGATTGGTATTTGTGCAGATTCTGTCAAACATCCGTTCAGTAGGCAGATGTTTTGCATTTGGTGCTCGAGGGGCATTTGAGCTGGCTCTTTTTAAATGTACAGGGAGATTGCAGCAAAAGATGAAGCTAGCGACAGGAATCAGAGCATTTGGAATGTGGACAGCAAGCTTGGAGACTGCAGTGAGTGGTAGCCTGGCACAAGTGAACAGCAGCATGATGAGCAAGAGAAGATGCAATGGCTCATGATCTCCTACTCAGCAGAAAAAAGAAAAGCCTGTTTCTCTCACAAGATATGATATCACAACATGGAGTGGATTTAAATTTCCTGACTATACTATAAAAGGATGATAGTTCCTTAAAAGGAAACTACATAAGGACAAGATGAGGGAATGGGATTTTATCTTATGAGGGAAAGGGATAAAAGTAACAGATGGAACAACATGCTCTCAACTTCAGGGAATTATATTTTGAAAGTATGATGGAAATATGGACAATGGAATGTGGCTTGGTACATAACTGCAGAGTGATCTGGGGCTGCGAATTCACAAGCCTCAAAATTCCAATGTGCTATCTGGTCAAGTTGAGCTCCAGTCACCTTTGCCCCTCTTGTCACTGTGTCAAGACTGGGTTCTGTTCAATGCAATGGCTATCCCATATCAAAAGAAACCACACACACAGGCAACTTCTAATCCACAATATGAAGTTTTGACCCCGCAATGTCAGGAGCCTCATGGTCAGTCCCCAGATAACAGGCTTGAATGCTGCTCTGCTTTACTGGGGACTCAGTCATTTTGACATCAGTATTGCTGCCTTGATTGAGATATGATGAGCAAGAGATGACCAGTTTAAACAACAAGGCAGTGAGTACAACTTCTTCTGGAGCAAACCAGAAATGGAACAGCACCTTACTCAAAAACCATCATCCCATCCACCCCATCAAGCATCTCCTGCCCATCTGTTGAAGAGTCTGCAGTTCCCAAATTGGTCTCATTAGTTATCTTAGAATCCACAGAACCAGATTGGAAGCAAGTCATTCTTAATCTCGTAGGACTGCTTAAGAAGCTGTACGGTCATTGCTTGATGCGCCAAAGGCCTTGAGTGCTACTGAACACTTTCTCAGGGACAAAAATGTGCTCCGAAGCATTGACTGCATGTCTGGGCCTTGGGGACAGAGCAGACAGTTCTGGTAGTTTTTGAGTTGAACAAGGCTTGGTGTACACTAATGATCAAGTAAGTGACAGTGTTTGTAACTGGGTAGGGGAGCAGGGAGTCAGATAAATGGCTGTATTGGAGGTCGTGGTAGGAATCAGGATTTACACTGGGACCCTAAGGGAAGTTCTTGATTGGGAAGAAACTGGAGGGGAGGTATCTTTGCGATGTTGCAAATGTACTATGGGTGAAAATGTGTGGTGGGGCCAAAGGATAAAAGTGGGATGCCAGTTGAGCACAGTCCCATGAAATCTGTGTTGTCCTGATGGTCCCTTGGAGTGCATCATGGCCTGTTTTCCCCACAATTCTCCAAATGAGACATTATGTGAAGAATGACAGAACTTGATGCACATCTTGTGCTAAATTGTCTTAAATGTGCAAGTTTGAAACAACCTGCAAGTGTGTTTCCTCAAAAGAAACAATAAATAATCATTCATGTACTTAACTCCATGGTAAACACATTTTGAATCATGTAGTGCTATGCAATCTAATCTCCTGGCTACAACCTTTTACTGTGGATTAGTATCTTCATATTCTGTGCCATGCCTGACTAGAGTCTTACTAAGGGAAGACATACTTAGCTTTTATTTCTTGCCTTTGTTAGTTGAGAAGAAAACATAAGGGGTATAGCTAAGTGAGTGGACAAAGATCTGGCAAATAGAGAATAATATGGGAAAATGTGAAATTGTTCATCTTGGCAGGAAGAATAAAAAAGTTAAATTTTGTTATTGTCACATGTACTGAGGTACTGTGGAAAAACTTGTCTTGCATACCGTGTATACAAACCAGTTCATTACAACAGTACATTGAGGTAGTACAAGGGAAAACAATAACAGAGTGCAGAATAAAGTGTTACAGTTATAGAGAAAGTGCAGTGCAGGTAGACAATAAAGATGCAAGGTCTTAACAAGGTAGATTGTGAGGTCAAGACTCCACCTTATTGTACTAGGGGACTGTTCGTAGTCTTTTATTGGTAGGATAGAAGCTGTCCTTGAGCCTGATGGTAAGTGCTTTCAGGCTTTTGTATCTTCTGCCCAATGGAAGGGGGAAGAAGAGAGAATGTCCTGGGTGGGTGGGGTCTTTGATTATGTTGGCTGCTGCTTTACCAAGGCAGCCTTGGAGAAATCCAAGGATTTCTGTGATGTGCTGAGCTGTGTCCACAAATCTCTGCAGTTTCTTGCAGTCACAGGCACAGCAGTTGCCAGACCAAGTCGTGATGCATCCAGAGAGGATGCTTTCTTTGGTGCATCGATAAAAAATGGTGATGGGTCAAAGGGGACAGAAGCATATCATCTAACTGATGAGAGGTGGCAGAGCTCTGAGATGTGTTGTCATGCATAAATCATAAAAAGCTAGTATGCAGGTACAGCAAGTAATTAGGAAAGTTAACAGAATGTTTTTTTTATTGCTGGGGGAGTTGAATACAAAAGTGGGGAGGTATGCTTCAGCTGCATTGTGTGTGAGTGAGCCCTCACGAGTACTATGTACAGTATTTGTCTCATCATCTTTTAATGCATTAGCAGTTCAGAGAAGACTTACTAGACTAATAACTGATATGTACAGATTGTCTTATGAGGAAAGTTTAGATGGACTAAGCTTGTACTAGTGGAGTTAAGAAGAGGAGACTTGATTGAAACACAAGAACCTGAGGAGCCTTGATGTGAATAGAACGTTTCCTCTTGTTAGAAAATCTGGAACTAGGAGTCACTGGTTTTATAATTAGGGCTTTCCTCTTGGGCCTAAGTCTCCCAAGGGCATAAGTTTTTGAAGCTCCTTTCTCAAAGTGGATGGAAGAAGAATGAATATTTTTTTGCTGAAGTTGATAGATTCTTGTTTTCACAAAATGTTACTGTGGGTGGATGGGAATGTGGAGTTGAGGTTACAATTAATTAGCCATACTCTTATTAGATGCAGAGCATGCTAGAAGGCTAAATGGCCACCTCCTGCTCCTAATTCATATGCCTGCATTATCACAGAGAATACAAAATATAAAAGCCAAGAAGGAATGATAAATGTACATTTTAAATCTTAATATGATCTCAGAGTATTGAGTGCTTTATTGAGCTTTATACTACAGGAAAATTGAGACTCCAGGTAGAGTACACCAGGACATGCCTTGTAAGGGGAAATACAAAAACAATGCATTTTCATTGGAGGGACAATATAATAGGATGTTTGAAATTATTGGAGAATGAAAAGAAACAAACTATTTGGAAGTGAGTCTTGAAAGAGGCAACATAGATGATAGATTAGAATTATAAATACATAAAGTTCCAAACCAAAAAAAACCATTTGCCCATTAACTCCATGACAGCTCCTTGCATAGCAATCCAGTCATCTCATTCCCCACTTCTCCAGGTAGTCCTGCAACTGATTTTTCCCTACATCTAGCAAATTTGACAACTCTTTAGGACTCTGTTGCTTTCAGAAGCCTTATAAATAGCAAGTTTCAAAACACAAGACACAAGAGATTTTGAGCAGAGAGGAAGGGAACAACACAGAACGTTGCTATGGCTATGCGTTAGGTTCAATAGGTGAATGAAAGTAACAGCGAAAACACTCTGAGATCCCATTGTGTCCTTTTCGGAATAAATATCTTGTATATGCTTACCAAATATAGAACTTAGTACATGTGGAGATTTCTTAAGAAAATATCCTTCCAATATGTTTATATTTATTACCTCAAAACAGTGGGTACAAAATCTGAACAAAAGATATCCCAAACTGCAATCTCCAAGGTAGCTTTTATCTTAAAATAGTAGTCAAAGGTCAAAAGTCATTTTTCCTGTGTTTTTTTTCCAAGAAGTAAAACAAAGTTGTGTAAAATTTAATTTCAGATATCTGAAATTCTTATTGTGTTTGCCATTTATTTCTGATGCTTTCAATTCCTTCCTCTTTTCACAATACGTTCCATTTCTTTCCCATTCCTATTTATTTTTCAGCCAGAAGCATTGCAGTATTGGCTAAAGGCAGCATGACCCCTTTCACTCTCCCAGAAACACACACACAACTTTAATTAAGCTCAGGTGGAGTTATTAACACCAAAAATAAAAGCAGAAGATGCCGGGGATACTCCACAGATTGGCAGCATCTGTAGTGAGAGAAAGAGAGTTAATGTTTCAAGTCAATCAGGACTTGAAAAGAGAAAAAGTGAGGTGAAGGGGTAGCGAGAACGAAAGTAATGTCTGTGATAGGCTGGAGACCAAGATTACCCAGATAACAAAATTGTCTGATGTCACCTTAGATTTCCTATACCTGCCATTTGTTTGCTTTTCAATGGCCTGAGCTAATTGTAAGTATATTTTAATTTATTCCAAGAAATGTTAAAATAAAGCTGCATCCTATGCAGTTATACATCTAAATCAACTCTGGGTATCATTGATAATTTACTAATTAAGCAGGGTTATATGCTCTATTAATAAATTATTCTTGATGTACAAAATTCATTTATGTCTGCCCAGAAAATAAGAAAAAGCTGAAGTACAGTTTCAACCCTAATGACAACCATATAATAAATTGCTCATCGTGTGTAGGTGAGTGGCGGAATCTGGGGAGAGTGGGTGGAAATGTCGGGAAAATAGAAAGGGATTTCTGTAGGTTTAGTGTAAATGGGTGCTTGATAGTTGGTGCAGACTCGATGGGTCAATGGGACTGTTTCCTTGCTGTATGGCTCTATGATTCTCTATAACAACACTAAAATCTTGAAAGAGTTGGTTAAACAAGCTTTATACAATAAAAGCAGCATGTATAATCTACCAACAGAAACTGTCCTAGAAATTCTCTGCATAGCTCAATATTTTGTCTGCTACAAAACTGAATTTTGCACTCAAAATGCATTTTATGGGAACAACAAATTGCTTCCAGTTTCTCTGTCCATATGCCATGCTCATACACAGAGATGATCAGACATGTGCAACAGTGAAGAGTTTCTCACAATGTATGTGAGTCCTGTTTCTGCATAACCCCAAAATACAGCTGGCTTTCATGGTCTATCCCCATGGAGTTCAACACCACTTTTAGCATTTTAAGTTACTTCTTGCACCATGACTATCACTACAGGTATTTCTTGGACTCCCATGATACTGGACACCAACATTATCATGTTCCCAATCACATCCTCAAGCAGTCAACTATGATCACACCAATCCTAATGCCCTGACCTAACACAGTTCCAACTATGTTTTGATTTAAAGCTTTAATCCTTGCCACACCTCCAATTTTTCACCCCACAATCTTCCTCAGATCTCTCTGAACCACACAATTGTGTCCCACAATCCTACACTTACAAGAGTTCCTCTACTTGCTGGGGTATAATGGCCTATCTTGCACGTTTGATTGCGCAAGGTTGTTTCCACTGCTAACACAGCAACCACAAAATGTGCATTGCCCCGCCATTCTTTGTTCCATTAACCTGGTGTGGAACAAATTCTAGTTTTTACTAGGTCACTATTACATCGTGGCTCTCTCACCCTATTTCTCAAGAAATCTACCCATGATTTTGACTGTCCACCATGGGACACTGAGTTTTGCATACAAATTGAAATAAACTGTTGACAGTAATTATGGCTTCATTATTGAAAACTTTAAAATGTCTAGTTTTTCAGAATTATAAAATATACAACCCAGTTAACAATGGAAGCAATTCGCTCCAAACTGTAGTGAGTCTTAAAGGTGGTGTGCCAGGAATTCATCAGCACTTCCAGTGATGTATCAACTGGTTGCTATATGACTCATCAATACAAGATGTACAAGGTATACAAGAATGATAAGAGGCATAGATTGAGTGGACAGTCAGAGACTTTTTCCCAGTGTGACAATGGCTAACATGAGGGGACATAATTTTAAGGCGATTGGAGGAAGGTATAAGGGGGGTGTCAGGGGTAAGTTTTTTTTTACACAGAGAGTGGTGGGTGCATGGAACGTACTGCCGGCAGAGGTTGTGGGGGCAGATACATTAGGGATATTTAAGAAACTCTTAGATAGACACATGAATGATAGAAAAATAGGGGGCTATGTGGGATGGAAGGGTTAGATAGATCTTAGAGCAGGATAAAATGTCGGCACAACATTGTGGGCCAAAGGGCCTGTACTGTGCTGTAGTGTTCTATGTTAATAAGTGTTTTGGTCATTGGTCTCCCACAAAGGGATTCAGTGGCCCAACGTCCATGTCATCAGGTGAACCAGATGTTGTGTGGTGTTGAGAGTGCAAAAGAAAGCAGGTTGGGGTCAATGAAGGGGCATGGATGCCGATTGGGAAGGACGTTAGAGTAATGTTTGGCTAGTCATTGCCTTCTCGGGATAATCAGTAGTAGGGATGATCGGTAGGTGGAATGGAGGTTTTGGGTGATTGGTTGGGGGGGGGGGGTGGTTGGGAGGAGGTGATTGGTACTGGGGCTCCACAAGCATCAGGTGAGAATCGGTGAGCAGACTGGGTGCTCTGTGCCAGGCTGATTCAGGTGATCTGCGCAGAAGGTGTGTTGATGGCTCGGGCTTGTGTCAGGTATTCATCTGGTGGGAACATTCGGTGAGGTCATGATCTTGGGGAGGAGACAGTTGATATCATAGGGTGGTGGTTGGGTCAGGCTGGAGATCTGAAGAACCACCAGTAAGTAAACAACATAGAAGCATGGTGGCACAGCTTGTGGTTTCCTCCCGTATCCCAAAGAAGAATGGGCTAGTAAGTAAATTGGCCACTGTAAGATTGTATCTAGCTTGCAGGTGAGTGGAAGAATCTGGAGAAAGCTAGGGAAAATACGTTACGGGGAAAATTAGTAGGGGTTATTCTGTAAACCGGCATGAACTCAATGGGTCAAATGGCCTCCTTCTATGTTGCAAGGAAAATTATGAAATATGAAACTCAAGATTTCTCTCTGGAAACTCAAGAAAGTTGCAAGCAATCAGCACCATGAAAACCTTCTTGGGCTCTGAGAGCCTGACTGATGTGCTTTGTATCAATGAGACTAAATTTCTATGAGCAACCATCTAAACATAATGACATCATAAGATGTGTGACTGTCATCAAACATGTGTGAACAGCATTCATGACAGAAAGTGCCTGGTTGAATTTCCTGATTCTACCCAGGAAGCAGCACAATTATATTCCACTCCAGGAAACATCAATTTTCATATAGGTAATGCTTAGAAATAGCCATGCTGTGCAACCATATTTCCAGGCTTTTAAATTAATCTCAGGTTTTTTTAAAATTATGCTGAAGTTGCCAACAGAATTTATGTCCAGTTTGAACTAATTTCCAGATGATTACCACTTGGCCACAGCATTTGTTTTGCCGAGTTATCCACACAAATCCTGAATCTGAACATTGTGCATTCTTCACGTCTAAGTTATTGATTGTTCTGAGCAGTAGCATTTAGCTTTTCTGTCCATTACCTTTGGGACTAATTGGACCATAAGACACCACTGTTGTCCGCTGAAAGCAATAGCTTAATTAGTGTAAGTTCTGCTAGTACTTAGTTAATGGTAGCATGTCAACCAGTAATCCATCGGTCTGCTAAGCACTCAAGAGGCATGTAGCTGAAGACATCTATAATTATTTCATGATGCTTCTCGTGAAAGCGAAAACAAAGGCATAATTTGGGATATTTCATTTCTTTCATACATGTGGAAAATGAAAATGGTTAACCACTTATTCCACTCTAAGTGTGTAGAACCAGCCAAGATTCTTCATTCATACTGCTTTAAAGTCAAGAAACAGCTTCAAGCACAGATAGGTGAAAAGTGGGCTGCTCGCAACAACTTTAAAGGAAAGGAATTGTCTTCATGTAGTAAATGTCATGAATTCAGGGTATTTACCCCAAAGATACATACAAAGTTAGAAGCAAAAAAAAAGAGGCAGTATCGCAGGCACACTTGCCAGGACAGTAGATGCTTCTTCTCAAATGCATTTATTCCAAAGCAGTGTGTTTATTAGGGCCTGACTGATTGATACTTATACAAACTTTCATAAGAGAAAATCAGTGGTTATGTATAGAACAATAAGAATGGACATAGATCCATAAAAGATAGAAATTTGAATTTCATGTATGAAGTTTACAATTATATAACATAGAAATACTTGGTATAAAGTGGGTGAAGGTTTCAACTATACAACAACATCGATTACAGAAAATGTATTGCATAAGGACCACTTATTAATGTCCAACTTTATCAAAAGGTAGGATGAGCTTCAAAGACTCAATTTTTTCTGAGAGCACTTAATGGTTTTCAGAACATACCAATCCATAAACTATTGAAATTTCTGTCACTTTCATAATCCTAGCCAAAGGAAAGGTGCAAAATCATATATACAGGAATATGCCTACAGCACAAAGGAAACCTTCAGCAATTGTATTTTGAATGTCAATATAAACATTATTCTAACAATTACAGAAAATAAATCTAATTTTGTGTATTGATCAAGGCAATTGAGATTCCAAATTGGAGTAAGGCCAATTTTGATGGCATCAGAAGGAATCTGGCAAGTGTGGATTGAGATAGGTTGTTTCCGGCAAAGAGATGCCTGGAAAGTGGGAGACTTGCAGAAGTGAAATATTGAGAGTACAGAATCCGTATGTTCCTGTTAGAATAAAAGGCAAGGCTAACAGGTTCAGAGAACCTTGGTTATTGAGGGATATCGAGGCCCTGGTAAAGAAAAAGAAGGTGGCGCATATCAGGTATAGGCAGTTAGGATCAAATGAGGTGCTTGAGAAGTATAAGAAATGCAAGAGAACACTTGAGAAAGAAATCAGGAGGGCAAAAACAGGACATGAGGTTGCTCTGGCATACAAGGTGAAAGAGAATCCCAAGGGTTTCTATAGCTATATTAAGAGCAAAAAGGTAGCAAGGGACAAAATTGGTCCTCTTGAAGATCAGCATAGTCATCTATGCACGGAGCCGAAAGAGATGGGGGAGATAATGCATTTATTCAGAGCAACTCCCCTAGTATCCATTGTCCTCCCACTCAGTGGGCTGCCTTTTACATTGCAGATCTTTAGTTTATTTCTAATTACCTTTCAGCATTAATGGTACTTTCAAAATAGGTGGGCAAACAATTTATACAAAGAGTGGTACACCCATTGACAGAGGTGGTGGATGCAACTGAAATACATTTTAACCTGTACCAGCCACGGCTGCCAGCAGAGGAGGGGAATGATATTGGTCCTCTTGAAGATCAGCGTGATCACCTATGCATGGAACTGAAAGAGATGGGGAAGATCTTAAATGAGGATTCTTAAGTGAATTTTTTGCATCCATATTTACTCTGAAGATAGACACAAAGACTATAGAACTGAGGCAAAAGAGTAGTGAGGTCATGGACCGCATCTGGATTATGGGAGAGGAAGATGCTGGCTGTCTTGAAGCCAATTAAGTGGATAAATCCCCAGGGCTTGACAAAGTGTCCCCTCAGACCTTGTGGGAGGCTAGTGCAGAAAATGTAGAGGGCCTGGCAGATTTATTTAAAATACCCTCAGCCATGGGTGAGGTGCCAGAGGACTGGAGGATAGCTAATGTTGTTCCGTTGTTCAAGGAAGGCTCTAAGAATAAGCCAGGAAATTATAGGGTTGTGAGCCTGAAGTCGGTCATGGGTAAATTATTGGAAGGTATTCTAAGGGACAGGATATGTAAGTATTTGGATAGACAGGACCTGATTAGGGATAATCAACATGGCTTTGTGCAGGGTAGGTCATGTCTAACCAATCTTATAGTTTTTCAAGGAGGTTACCAAGAAGGTTGATGAAGGAAAGGCAGTGGACGTTGTCTACATGGACTTTAGCAAGGCCTTTGGCAAAGTCCCACATGGGATGCTGGTCCAGAAGGTTAAGTTGCTTGGCATTCAGGGTGAAGTAGCTAATTGGATTCAAAATTGGCTTAGCGGGAGAAGTCAGAGAGTGGAAGGAGATGGTTGTCTCTCTGACTGGAGGCCTGTGACTAGTGGTGTGCCGCAGGGATCGGTGCTGGGTCCGTTGTTGTTTATTATCTATATTAATGATTTTGATGATAATGTGGTAAATTCAATCAGCAAATTTGCGGATGACACCAAGATTGGGGGCATAGTGGACAGCGAGGGAGGCTATCAAAGCTTGCAGCATGATCTGGACCAACTCGGAAAATAGGCTGAAAAATGGCAGATGGAATTTAATGCAGACATGTGTGAGATGTTGCACTTTGGGGGGAAAAACCAGAGTAAGACTTATGGTCCCTTTGCCCCATCTAGTCCATGTAGACCTGATCTTCCACCTAGTCCCATCCACCTGATGTAAGAGTTACAGTGAACGGTAGGACTCACTGTAACTCTTACATGAGGTGTGTGGTAGAACAAAGGGACCTGGGAATACAGATCCATAATTCCTTGAAAGTGGCATCAAGGTAGATAGGATCGTAAAGAGAGCTTTTGGCGCATTGGCCTTCATAAATCAGGGCACTGAGTACAGGAGTTGGGATGTTATGTTGAAGTTGTACAAGACGGAGACGTTGGTGTGGCCAAATTTAGGGTATTGTGTGCAGTTCTGGTCACCTACCTATAGGAAAGATATCAATAAGCCTGAAAAAGTGTAGAGAAAATTTACAAGGATGTTGTCAGGACTTGAGGATCTGAGTTATAGTGAAAGGTTGAATAGGTTAGGACTTTATTCCCTGGAATGCAGGAGAATGAGGGGAGATCTTACCGAAGTATACAAAATTATGAGGGGTATAGATAGGGTGAATGCATACATGCTTTATCCCCTCAGGTTGGATGAGACTAGAACTGGAGGTCATAGGTTTAGGGTGAAAGATGAAATATTTTAGGGGAATCTGAGTGGAAGCTTCTTCACTCAGAGGGCAGTGCAAGTGTGGAACGAGCTGCCAGTGGAAGTGGTGAATGTGGGTTTAATTGTAACATTTGAGAGAGGTTTGGATAGGTTCATGGATGGGAGAGGTTTGGAGGGACATGGTGCAGGTGCAGGTAGATGGGACTAGGCAGAAGATCAGGTCGGCATGGACTAGATGGGGCAAAGGGCCCATTTCTGTGCTGCACTACTCTGGGACTCTAATTCTGACTAATACACTCAACTCAAAAATTTAATGTGTTTTATAGCTATATAAATATATATATCATATATAAAACTCATTGATGAATTACGTTGTCACCTTACAGTGACAACATAATCATTACTTTATCACGTTCATGGATCTACATGGATCCAATTGTGATATTTAAATTTATTTGGCACTTTATTTATCAATATTAGGCTTTTGCAGAAGTCTGAACATCAATTCTCTAAATATCAAATGGTAAACAAGAAAATTCTGTAATACTGCCAATAGCTTCAAATCCATATGCACAATCTCCTAAAACAACTGCAAAAAATGTATTGCATAAGTACCACTTATTAATGTCCAACTTTATCAAAAGGTAGAATGAGCTTCAAAGACTCAGTTTATCCTGAGAGCATTTAATTGTTTTCAGAACATAACAATCCATAAGCTATTGAAATTTCTGTCACTTTCATAATCCTAGCCAAAGGAAAGGTGCAGAGGCGTAAACAACAGATCAGAAAACCACACAATTGCACTTGCACAAGGGGAGTGGGCCCGGAGGAAATTCAACACTCCTATGTATTACAAAGAGCATACTTTCTGCCAAAATAAAAATATTCCTTATTAGTCACATATGAGGACATTTTCCACTTGGTCATAGGCGATTAGAGGCTGTAAAGTGAGAACAATTGATGAAAAAACAGAGGGTTTTACCATTTAACTTCCCATCCAATTTTACACTTCGTATTGGTTCTAGCAGTAGAGCGTACAATTAATTATAATTAACTTACAATTAATTATTTAGTTGTCTGCACAATTTTTATAGACTTTGGTCTTACCTAAGCAATATTTTACACCAGACAATAAAAATAATTTCTAGTTTTCTAGCATTAAAATGATTTCAACTCCCTTTGCATCTACTTTATAGATGGGCTGTACGTTTTGTTATGTGCTGAGGATAGGAAAAAACAAGCCGATCAAATACCCATTGTTTTGGAAGGAGATGATATAAAGCAGTTTCCACAGGTCCTCCCAAGTTACACAACTGAATATGTTGCTTAAGACCTGATTGGCCAAATTTACTAATTGGTGACAGAATTAAGGTTGATTACAGGCCTGTCATTTGCCTTTTGACCAGTTCAAGACAACAAGCAATGTCTACTGTATCGGTAAATGGAGTCTTACCATCCTAGATAGTGTTGCCTTGCTGAAGAGATTTGAAAATGGAATGTGGAAATTTGCTGAGGTGTACCTGGAGGTGGTCTATGGATAGTTCTTGTGGTACTGGTAAATTACAGCCTTAATCATTTCTAGAAGACACTCGGAGTTTCAGAACAAGGCTGTGTACTTTATTACAGACCAACAACAATTAACATGAGTTTATGCACATAGGAAATTAATGATGTAATTAGAAGAGCTTAAATGCAAATACTCTTAGTATTTTCAGTCTTTGAAATAAGGATGTACAAATACTTCTTACCCTTATTTTGGAGTATTTAGGCTCCATCTGTTAACTGGCTTTTTCTGAAGCTGAAACCATGTTTGACTCCAGTGTTGCAGTTACTTCTTATTCTGAAGAATATGGGGCATCAGACTCCACTCACTGTCAGCTTGTCTCTCCTTTTCAGGACTTTGTTCTACATTCACTACCGTAATAAATTTATCTTCACATATTTCATCGGTATCTCTAGGTACATCTCCCACTGCATGGAGACTTCTCAACTATCTACAACTTGTACCAAATATAATTTTTGAACTACAGATTTATACCCTTTCACAATACCTACTTCCACGTAAGAACACATGTATTAAGAGCAGGAGAAGTCCCCTTATCCCCTCCACTTAGGACCAATACTCACTTTGTTCACTCTTCCTTTTTAAATTATCTGTAAAAACACTTTTGGGTTTTGTTAATTCTAGCTGGCTTTGCCTCGTACTCCAATTTTTCCGCCCTTATAATTTTTCTGTCATTCTTTGCCATTTTTTTATCTTCTGTCCAATTTTCTGATCCACCACCTGCCCCTGCACAATTACATGTTTAAGTTCAATTCTACCTTCAATGTCTTCAGTTAAACCCCACCCACTTGGAGTTTTTCCTTCTTGTTGGAATGTAGCTATTCCATGCAATGTTGCAAGACAGAACAAATGTGAAGCTATTTGTGCTTAACATCTTAGGCTCTGGATTCTTTCACAATATGAACCACGACTTCTGGCTGTTCTCCCTCCCACTTTAGAATCCTGTGGACCCGATCAGTGACATCCCGGACCCTGGCACCTGGGAGGCAACATACCATCCGGGATTCATGCTCACTGCCACAGAACCTCCTATCTGTTTCCCTGACTATCGAGTCGTGATGTCGGCAGGTAAGGCGCGGGCAATTTAAAAAGCGGGTAGAAAAAAAAACTTAGGCGGCTTCGTTGGTTTCACTTCGGAAGACGTCAGGACTTTGGAGCAGATAAGTTTTTTCTTTTATTTTTAATAGGGTTTTTATTATAAGGGTTAGATTTTATAAGGTTCTTTTTTAAGTTGTTTTATAAGTTTTTAATCGGGAATAGTGAGGGCTAGACTGCGCAGGTGTGTGACGTCGGCAGGTAAGGCGCGGGTAGTTTAAAAAGCAAACCGCCATATCCAGGCGGCAGCGTTGGAACGGGCAGTGGAGTGAGAGGGAGCAGAGTGGTCAGGCTTTGGCTTAAGGGGCTTAGGCGTAAAGGGGCAAGGCAGGTGAGTAGCTGGTAGGTAGGTAAAGGTTAGGTTTACCTGTTATCTGTTATAAACTTCTAAGTAGAAAAACTAAGGGGGGGGGATAAAAGAATTAGTTCCGATGGAGGACATGGTGGTGTGCTGCAGCTGCGTGATGTGGAAGCTCGTGGACCTTGCTGTAGTCCACGATGGCCACATCTGCAGTAAGTGCTGAGGCTGGAGGAACTTCAGCTCACAATCGATGAGCTGGAGTTGCAGCTTCAAACACTGCGCAGCATCAGGGAGGGGGAGAGTTATGTAAATACTGTACGTAAGGAGACGGTCACCCCCCCCTTAGAGCAGGTACTACTGGTGTCCAGGAAGTAGGTAGAATGGTGACTGTCAGGGGAGGGAAAAGGAAAAAGAAAAAGAACAGGCAGATAGAGCAGAGGACCCCGGAGGCTGTTCCCCTCAGTAACAGGTTTTCTGCTTTGGAGGCAGTTGAGGGAGATGACCTGCCAGGGCCTAGCAGCAGTAGTCAGGTCTATGGCACTGGGACCGGTCCTGCTGCTCAGAAGGGAAGGGAGGAGAAGAGGAAGGCAGTAGTGATAGGGGACTCGATAGTCAGGGAAACAGATAGGAGGTTCTGTGGCATTGAGCAAGAATCCCGGATGGTATGTTGCCTCCCAGGTGCCAGGGTCAGGGATGTCTCTGATCGGGTCCACAGGATTCTAGAGCGGGAGGGAGAACAGCCAGAAGTCGTGGTTCATGTTGGTACCAATGACATAGGTGGGAAGAGGGATGAGGTCCTGAAAAGTGAGTTTAGGGAGCTAGGCAGAAGGCTGAAGAACAGGACCTCGAGGGTAGCAATCTCAGGATTGCTGCCAGTGCCATGTGATAGTGAAGGGAGGAATAGGAGGAGATGGCAAATAAATGCGTGGCTGAGAAGTTGGTGCAGGAGGGAGGGTTTTAGATTTTTGGATCATACGGATCTCCTCTGGGGAAGGTGGGACCTGTACAGAGAGGACAGGTTACACCCGAACCTGAGGGGGGGCCAATATCCTTGCGGCCAGATTTGCTAGGGTAGTTCAGGAGGGTTTAAACTAGATTGCAAGGGGGAAGGGAACCGGAGGAGTAGGTCAGAGGAAGAAGGGGATGGGGAAAAGTCAGATCTGACAGGTAGAGAGGCTTTGAGGAAGGAGAAGCAGAGTACAGGCTATAAAAGTAGTAAGGTGGATGGGCTAAAGTGCATTTACTTAAATGCGAGAAGCATCAGGAATAAGGGAGATGAACTGAGAGCTTGGATTAGTACATGGGACTACAATATTGTGGCTATTACAGAGACATGGCTGACATCAGGGCAGGAATGGATATTGAATATTCCTGGTTTTCAGTGTTTTAAAAGGGATAGGGAGGGGGGGGTGGCGATACTGGTCAGAGACACTGTTACAGCTGCAGAAAGGGTAGATAATATAAGAAAATCCTCTCTCGAGTCAATATGGGTGGAAGTTAGGAACAAGAAAGGGGCAGTTACCCTCCTGGGAGTATTCTATAGGCCCCCCCAGTAGCAGTAGGGATACTGAGGAGCAGATTGGGAGGCAGTTTTTGGAAAGATGCAAAAATAACAGGGTTATTATAATGGGAGACTTCAACTTTCCAAATATTGATTGGCACCTACTTAGTGCCAAGGGTTTAGACGGGGTGCAGTTTGTTAGGTGTGTTCAGGACGGATTCCTGTTACAGTATGTTGACAGGCCGACTAGAGGGAATGCCATATTAGATCTAGTTTTAGGTAATGAACCGGGACAGGTGACAGATCTATCGGTGGGTGAGCATTTGGGGGACAGTGACCATTGGTCCATAACCTTTAGAATTGTCATGGACAGGGATAGGAGCAAAGAGGACGGGAAGATATTTAATTGGGGAAAAGTGAATTATGAGGCTATAAGGCGAGAACTTGTGAGTGTAAATTGGGGTGACATTTTTGGAGGGAAATGTACTATGGAGATGTGGTCAATGTTCAGGGATCTTTTGCAGGATGCTAGGGATAAATTTGTCCCGGTGAGGCAGAGAAGGAATGGTAGGGTGAAGGAACCATGGGTGACAAGAGAGGTGGAACAACTAGTTAGGAAGAAGAAGGCAGCATACATAAGGTGTAAGCAGCAAGGATCGGACAGGGCTCGTGAGGAATATAGAGCAGCAAGGAAGGAACTTAAGAAAGGGTTGAGGAAAGTGAGAAGGGGACATGAAAAGGCTTTAGCTAGTAGGGTTAAGGAGAATCCCAAGGCTTTTTTCCTCATACATGAAGAGCAGAAGGGTGGCTAGGGTAAAGGTAGGTCCGATTAAAGACAAAGGTGGGAGGATGTGCCTGGAAGCTGTGGAAGTGGGTGACGGTCTCAACGAATACTTCTCCTCAGTATTCACCAAGGAGAGGGGTCTTGATGATGCTGAGCACAGTGTTGGTGAGGGTAATGTTCTAGAGTATGTAGATATTAAGAGAGAGGATGTGTTGGAGCTGTTCGAAAATATTAGGACAGATAAGTACCCGTGGCCTGACGGAATATTCCCCAGGCTGCTTCATGAGGCGAGGGAGGAGATTGCTGAACCCTTGGTTAGGATCTTTGAGTTGTCGTTGTCCACGGGGATGGTACCGGAGGATTGGAGGATGGCGAATGTTGTCCCCTTATTCAATAAGGGTAGTAGGGATAGTCCAGGGAATTACAGGCCGGTGAGCCTTACATCTGTGGTGGGTAAGCTGTTAGAAAGGATTCTAAGAGATAGGATCTATGAGCATTTGGAGAATCATGGACTGATTAGGGACAGCCAGCATGGCTTTGTGAAGGGAAGATCTTACCTCAAAAGCCTGATAGGGTTCTTTGAGGTGGTGACCAGGAAGATTGATGAGGGTAGTGCAGTAGATGTGGTCTAAATGGATTTTAGTAAGGCGTTTGACAAGGTTCCGCATGGTAGGCTTCTTCAGAAGGTCAGAGGCCAAGGGATCCAGGGAGGCTTGGCCGTGTGGATTCAGAATTGGCTTGCCTGTAGAAAGCAGAGGGTTGTGGTGGAGGGAGTGCATTTGGATTGGAGGGCTGTGACTAGTGGTGTCCCACAGGGATCGGTTCTGGGACCTCTACTTTTTGTGATATTTATTAATGACTTAGATGAGGGGGTGGAAGGCTGGGTTAGCAAGTTTGCAGATGACACAAAGATTGGTGGTGTTGTGGATAGTGTGGAGGGCTGTCGAAGCTTGCAGAGGGATATTGATAGGATGCAGAGCTGGGCTGATAAGTGGCAGATGGAGTTCAACCCAGAGAAATGTGAGGTTGTACACTTTGGAAGGACAAACTCCAAGGCAGAGAACAAGGTAAATGGCAGGATTCTGGGCAGTGTGGAGGAGCAGAGGGATCTGGGGGTTCATATCCACAGATCACTGAAAGTCACCTCACAGGTAGATAGGTTAGTTAAGAAAGCTTATGGAATGTTAGCTTTCATAAGTCGGGGAATCAAGTTTAAGAGCTGAGAAGTGATGATGCAGCTTTACAAAACTCTGGTTAGGCCTGTGTCCAGTTCTGGTCGCCTCATTATAGGAAGGATGTGGAGGCATTGGAAAAGGTGCAGAGGAGATTTACCAGGATGCTGCCTGGATTAGAGAGTATGGATTATGAGGAGAGACTAAAGCAGCTAGGGCTGTTCTCATTGGAGAGAAGGAGGATGAGGGGAGACATGATAGAGATATACAAGATATTGAGAGGAATAGATAGAGTGGACAGCCAGCGCCTCTTTCCCAGGGCACCAATGCTCAAAACAAGAGGACATGGCTTTAAGGTAATGGGTGGGAAGTTCAAGGGAGATGTCAGAGGGAGGTTTTTCACCCAGAGAGCTGTTGGTGCATGGAATGCGCTGCCTGGGGTGGTGGTGGAGGCTGATACATTGGACAAATTCAAGAGATTGTTAGATAAGCATATGGAGGAATTTAAGATAGAGGGATATGTGGGAGGAAGGGGTTATAGTCTTAGGTGTGGTTTGAAGGGTGGCACAACATGCTGGGCCAAAGGGCCTGTATTGTGCTGTATTGTTCTATGGTTCTATCATTTAAAACACATACAAATTTATCCCATGGCACATGGTCTCAAAACTTTCCACAACTGCAATGACTTGATGAGTACTCACTGCTTCTCTGATTTTTGACTGCTCTCCAACTCAACTCAAATCATTGTGATTTAAATTACCTTTCCATATCTGTGAAAGGAACATCTCCGGCTTTTAATAGAGCAAACAGATTAGCGAGCATCTGAGATGCTTCAGTGCCAATCACAGAGTAAAACTGCCTTCTTTCACCCTCTTGTTGTAACATTCGATGTCAAGAGTATCATTTGCAAGAGAGAACATTCCTATCCATTCCACATGCTTGATTGTACACACCCAGACAGTCTGTGTAGCCTATCTGCACCTGAGCCACCATTTTGTTCTATTTTCTAATTAAATAGCGAGACTGTTCATAAGCCTCTTGTGTGTATAACTCTTCAAAACTTAGTAATTCCATCCATATTGCAGACCAGCACTGCCTCTCTCACCTTTCTAATGTGATTATCGCTGCCTGTGCATGTTCCCTCCCTTTTCACGAATTTATCCGGGCACTGGCAAATCAACTCAGCATACATCTGGGAACTTAAATAACCACATCACTTTTTTCCTTACTGACTACTAATTTTTTGAGGTTCTGAGTTGAGTATCAATGTGCAATACACCTGAAGTGAATTACTAATCACTGTATTTTTTTTCCTTGTCGTCAACTTGGAGGTGGTTTGTGAACCAGTCTTGTGGTGCAGGTAAATTCTGCTATAATCTGCAGTGGACACCAGGAGCTTCAAAACTAGTGTATGTACTTTATTGCAGACTAAAAAATAATAGGTGGTCTTACATCACATATGTGACAATATCACTGCTATACCCCTGCAAATTACTTGCATCTTTACACACAAATATACTGCCCATACCAGGCAGTATCTGTATTAATTAACTCTGTTTTTAATCTGATTTGGACAGCATTAAAATGTAAATAATAGAAAGAGTGCAGTAATTCAGATGAGAGTTGCTGCTTGTCAATTCCTCATCTGTGTTATTACTGCATCAGCTGCAGGTTAACAAGGGACACCATGAGGTCCTTTGCCACAGAAGAGCTTTTTAATCAGGGATGGCACGGTAGTGTAGCGGTTAGCGTAATGCTATTACAGTGCCAGCAACCTGGGTTCAATTCCCGCCGCTGTTTGTAAGGAGCTTGTACGTTCTCTCCATGTCTGCGTGGGTTTCCTCCTGCTGCTCCGGTTTCCTCCCACATTCCAAAGACATACAGGTTAGGAGTTGTGGGCATGCTATGTTGGCGCCGGAAGAGTGGCGACACTTGCGGGCTGCTCCCAGCACATTCTCAGTGATGCAAAAAGACGCATTTCACTGTGTGTTTCGATGTACATGTGTTACGGATTAGGTTACTATTTGGTGAATGTCCCTTTAAGACATAGCACAGTAGTGTGTGTGTGTGTGTGTGTGGTGTGATTACGACAACAACAGGAGATAAGGACTTGCTGACATTTTGGAGCAAACAGTCAGAGAAGTGAGAGAGGGAGAGGGACACCCTGCCTGCTGGTCTCTGTATCGATGGATGAAAAACAATAACTGTGTCTGTCACTACAGTCCTAGTATGGATTTCTGGAATAATCCAGTGGAGTCTACTTTGTCGTTAACCTGTAGAAGGAAACAGGTATTTCTGTGGATGGCCACGATTCGAATGCCTTTCGGGGTGGCAGAGACTTCACAACAAAGCAATGGAGACCTTCGGAGACTGAGGTATCGTATGGGTTCCATCATGGAACATTTGGATTTCGTAACTTCTCTCTATTTTTTTCTCTCCATCTTCTCTTCAGTCAACGGTGGTTTTTGCAAAAGCCTTTGCTCACGTTTCACTTCATGGCTTGCTGAACAGAACTTTGAGAACCATTCCTGGACTTGGAGTTTGGGAATTTGCCACAGACACACACTTCGGGTTTAGTTTTGGGGTTAATGTTTAAGATCTAACATTTTTACTTCTAACATGCTAACACTTTTATTTTTATTTTTCTTATTATCATAAGTAGTTATTAATAACATAGTTTCTAACCCTTATACATGACTTGGCGTGTACCTTTTGTTGCTGGTACGTAACACATGTGACATAAATAAATATCTAAGTATCTAATATCTAAAAGGTACAAAGTTACTGTATAGGACTCCATAGATATGAAATGTTTACCACATCAAAACTGTTATAAAGATTATTCAGAGATTAAGTATTATTTTGCTACATCAATCTTGATTGATCGGCTTTGCTTCAGTGTCATTTCTGTTTGAATAACATCAAAAAAACATTTTGTAATCTGAAATAAGTGTCTTGTCTATATTATCTTACACTAAAGAGGATGTGTAACAATTTTGTTGACAAAGAACAAAAAAGATAAGTTTTGCAGGAATCAAAAGGAACAAAACGTATGTTGAGCCAGTGGGATCATTTTTTCTCCAGTTGCAGCAGCCAGAGCAACAGAGGGGAGGAGCTTGTAGCTTTTTTTTAAAGCTGTGTGATTGGCAAAGTGTGTGGCAACTCAGCCAATAAAAGGAAGATAAAGTGGCGTGGCCATTGTGAGAGTGGACCAATGTAGGAGTGGGAATCTGAGGCTTTGGCAAGGAGGCACAGATGAGGATTTTTATAGTAGTTAAATAAAAAAACACCAAATTATAACTAATTAAATAATGTAGGGATGCAGGATCAGGTGATGTGTTGTAGCTGCATGGTGTGGGAGCTGGTGAACCCCATTGTGGTTCCTGGTGACTACATCTGCAGCAAGTGTTGGTTGCTCGAGGAATTTGGGCTCAAAGTTGATGACCTGGAATCTGAGCTTCCAACACTGCGATGCATCTGAGAGGGGGAGAGTTACCTGGATGCTATATTTAAGGAGACAGTCACACCCATTAGATTACCTACTTTAAATTTGACCTGTGGTCAGAGACAAGAGGGTGTGACTGCGAGTGAAGCAGGTAGGGGGGATCCAAGAGGCAGTGCTGGAGGAGCCTCAGCCCTTGAGCTTGTCCAACAGGTCTGAGATTCTTGCTCCCTGTGCAGATGAGAGTGGGGCTGTAGGAAGGATGAGCAACTGAACTGTGGTTCAGGGAGCCATTCAAGAGTGGGGGGGAGTGGGAAAAGAGAAATGTAGCTGTAATTGGGGACAGTATAGTCAGGGGAAAAGACACAATTCTCTGTCGCAAAGATTGAGAGTCCCGAAGGCTGTGTTGCCTGCCTGGTGCCTGGGTTCAGGGCATCTCACCTGACCTGCAGAGGAATTTGGAATGGGAGGGGAAAGATCCAGTTGTCGTGGTCCATGTGGGTACCAATGATGTAGGTAGAACAAGGAAAGAGGTTCTGCTGAGGGAATTTGAGCAGCTAGGGACTAAATTAAAAAGCAGAACCAAAAAGATAATAATCTCTGGAATGCTACCTAAGCCATGTGCAAATTGGCACAGGGTCAATCAGATCAGAGAGTTAAATATGTGGCTGAAAGATTGGTGTGGGAGAAGTGGGTTTGAATTTGTGGGACAATGGCATCAGTATTGGGGAAGGAGGGAGCTGTTCTGATGGGACAGGCTCCACCTGAACCATGCTGGGACCAGGGTTCCAGTGGATTGCTAGGGCTGTGGATAGGGCTTTAAACTAAATAGTAGGGGTCTGGGTTCAACAGGTTGGAAAAGTATGGATAAAGTAAGAGGTAAGGAGAGTGCAAGAGAGGTTACTGAAGTCTCCAGAATAAAGAATAAGAAAGTTTAGAAAGGGATAAGAATTTAACTTCAGGCAACATAGAGACTAATTTGAGAAGGAGGATGGTGAGTACAGGACTGAAGGTGCTGTATTTGAATGTATGCAGTATACAAAATGAGGTAGATGAACTTATAGTGCAATTAGAAATTGGAGCGTATGACATTGTGGGCATCAGAGTCATAGTTGAAAGAAGATCACAGCTGGGAGCTAAACATCCAAGGATACATATCCTATCGAAAAGACAGGCAGGTGGGCAGAGAGGGTGGGGTGGATCTGTTGGTAAAAAATGAAATCAAATCCTTAGCAAGAAATGACATAGGATCAGAAGATGTAGAATCCTTGTGGGTAGAGTTAAGAAACTGCAAGGGTAAAAAGACCCTGATGTGAGGTATATACAGACCTCCGAATAGTAGCCAATATGTGGGGTACAAATTACAACAGGAGATAGAAAAGGCATGTAAAAATGGCAATGTTATGGTGGTCATGGGGGATTTCAATATGCAGGTAGATCGGGAAAATCGGGTTGGTACTGGATCCTGAGAGAGAATTTGTAGGATACCTATAAGATGGATTTTTGGAGAAACTTGTGGTCAAGCCCACTAAAGAAAAGACAATTCTGGATTTGATGTTGTGCAATGAACCACATTTGATTAGGGAGCTTAAGGTAAAGGAACCCTTAGGAGCCAGTGATCATAATATGCAGTTTGAGAGGGAGAAGCTAAAATCTGATGTATTGGCATTACAGTTGAGTAAAGGTAATTACAGAGGCATGAGGGATGAGCTAGCCAAAGCTGATTGGAAGAGGACCCTAGCAGGGATGATGGTAGAACAGCAATGGCAGGAGTTTCTGGGAGTAATTCAGAAGACACGGAACCAGTTCATCCCAAAGAAGAAGCACCATTCTAAAGGGAGGATGTGGCAACCGTGGCTGACAAGGGAAGTCAAAGAGAGCATAAAAGCAAAATAGAGGGCATGCAGTATTGCAAAAATTAGTGGGAAGCTAGAAGATTGGGAAGCTTTTAAAAAGAAACAGAAGGCAATTAAAAAAGCAATAAGGGGAGAAAAGATGAAATGTGAAGGTAAGCTAACCAATAATATAAAAGAGGATACCAAAAGTTTTTTTCAGATATATGAAGAGTAAAATAGGCAAGAATAGACATTGGACTGCTGGAAAATGATGCTGGAGAGGTAGTAATGGGGAACAAAGAAATGGAAGACGAACTAAGTATTTTGCGTCAGTCTTTATTGTGGCCTAATTCTGCTCCTATGTCTGATGGGATCAGAGAAAACAGTTTACAATGATGTGGCTGGGAATGTTTATTTTATAATATTTAATTGACAATGTAAATTAGTAAAGGTAGTTTAAAAATGTCATGTTACTGGACTGGTAGACCAGAGTATCTGAGCTCAAATTCCACTATGGTAGTTTGGGAATTTAAGTGCAGCTTTGAAAAAATTGGAGGTAATAAAATGGTTTCAGTTTATGTGACCATGTAGCTTCCAGGCTGTTAGTTGAAGCATGTCACATGGAGAAGATAGTCTACTGGACCACAAATATGAACCACTTTTCTGCCCATGGATGCTACCTGAGTGTTTCTAACATTTTTTGATTTTAAGATTTCCAGCAACTGTAGTTTTTTTTATTTCCATTCACACACATACTGTTGTATACTACTCAGTTGCATCAGCACAAAGGAAAGGCAATAAATTCCAATAACATCCACTTTGCAAAAACAAATTTCAGGCATGAACATTTGGATACATTCAGTGTAGTCTAGAACATACTGTATGATGGTTGTGAATAGGCTGCTGGTAAGATTCCAAGTGACCTTGTCAGGCAGTCTTCAGATGAAACTTTTAAAGTAATTGGTGGTGTTGAATTTGTTTCCCATGAACTTCTACACCTGGTTCAATTTTTTTGATTATAATAAAACTAGTTCAAAGCAACAAATTGCCTATAATTTGTGTGTATAACAGGTCTTTTCAACTTTGTTGAAAATGTCACCATTAATTTTGAAATGTTTTCCTCTTGATGTTCTAGTTTCATTGCATGATATTCCTCATATGAAAGCTACACAAACAAGCAGTAAGGAAACTATCCCAAGCTCTGCAGTGCTACTTTCTTTTTTCCTTTACACTTTTAATCAAAGCAGACCTTCTCCATAAAAATGTTACAAGAACTTAAAAGATCAGCTTTTTGTTCTTCACTAAAAATATCAGGCTATACAACACTGCCTGTGACCAGTAATGCCTCACTAATTCAACTATACTGACAGAAGTCAGACCCAGACCCAAGGGCACCCATTGGTAGTTCAAGATTTAAGGAGACAATACACCATTATGCTTTGTCACAGGAACAAAATCTTGCTGAGATTTTGATGGGGAATGATGCCAGAAGATGGGAAGTGACTGAAAATGATGGACCATGATAAGAGAGGAGGATGGAATAAAGGGAGGGAGGTGGAAAACCAGTGGGAGGAGTGTGTGGGTGATGGGCAGAGGGAGATGGTGAAGGTGAAGGAGGGGAAGAGACAGGGTGATGGGGGTCAGTTGGATCAGGAGGCAAAAGGAACAAAATAAGGAAAAATGAGGGTAAAGGGACAGAGGGGGAGCAGTTACCAGAAGTTTGAGAATTCCACATTCATGCCACTAGGTTGGAAACTGCCCAAGTGGAATGTGAAGTGTTGTTCCTCTGATTTTCATTTGGCTGTGACCTGGCAGTGAGGGAGGCCGTGGACAGACATGTCAGTGTGGGAATGTGGTAGAACTGAAATGGCTGGCCACCGAGAGATCCTGGCTGGCACAGTGAATGGAGCAGAGGTGCTCGATGAAGCTGTCCCCTAATCTGCGTCCGGTCTCTCTGATGTAGAGGAGGGAGCACCGGATGCAATAAGTAATGCCAATGGATTCACACGTGAAGGACTGCCTCACCTGGAAGGACAGTTCAGGGTCTTGGATGGTGGTGAGGGAGCAGGTGGAAGGGCAGGCGTAACACTTTGCGTGGTTACAGGGCAAGTGCCTGGGTAGGGAGGGAAAATCAGTGGGGAGAGATGAGCAAGTCACAGTCAGTGACAGCTTTCCTGGTATACAAAACTCCTCCTCCAGTTTGGCCATCTGTCAAAGACCTTCGTTGTGTTCAGTCTTTGTTCTAACTTCACCATGAATGCAGACACACCAATGAGATCGATTCTCTGCATCTGGCCTAGATAAGTGTGGACATGTGGGGGCCATGGACTGTAGTTCGAAGCATCAAGCCTGCTCTACCACTGTTTGCCTCAGTATACCACAAATAACATTTGAGATTTTTAAGTAAATATGATCTATGTTTGATTTGTATGTCCTTGTACTTCCCCTTTGTGAAAATGGTCAAGAAGTATGACACAAGGGGGTAAAATATCCACTGGACTATTTTTATACACACATTCAGGGCACACACTGCAAAGCAATGCATGCCAGGCCATGATATGCAACGAATAAAGTTAAAAGCTGGAAATATTATGGGATGAAATGCATAATTTTGTGGTGGTGATGTATAGCAGAATATTAATTGCTAAGTTATAGTAGCTACACTGACAACATTGTGTTTTATTGTCCTGTCACTAAACATTTCTTTGAATCTATTCCATCTCTTCTTCCTACTAAGTACCTAGTTTTATTTGTATCATTAGTAAATTATTCCAAAGGTGTATTTCTGAGCTTCAGAGCTGTTGTACATTATTTCTTACCTGTGCATTAGTTGTCTGCGACTAACACAAAATGCTGTTTGGTAGTCATGGGTGACACAGACCTTGTGTTGACTGCATTTCACCTTCAGACATGGGTCTTTTGTTGGATCCAGGGCTAAGGGAAAAAAAAGGAAAAAATTTTAGCCTATTTAACTGTGAAACACTTTTTCAAACATTTATTGCCATGTAGTATTTTTTATGCTTCTGTAAAATAGTACAATTCTATGAATTCACTGGTCTGCTTGTTCAGTGATTGTCCACAAAAATATGCACATTCAATCTGCATTTAAATTCTGAACGGCCACCTGTGCATGAATGCTAAGTACAAATCCATTCCTCTAGACACTGCATCATGCTTCCAACAATGCCAAATTTGCAGTTGTATTATTAATATTTAATGTTACGTCTATTCACCTGGGTACTCCTGGTCACATTTCACCCTTCAGCTGATCATGTGATCAGCACATTTCAATTATGCCCCCACAACACATCCACTGCCATTACTAGTTACCTTGATACTGATGCTCCAACTCTTAAAATGTGCAGTGCATTCTGAATCATTGGAGGTTATTAGTGCTACCTAATATTATAACGGTAGATGCACAACCAAATGTTTGTAGACTCATTGTGTTTCTCTGAGCCAACATCATTATAACTGCATTCTCCAGCATCTAGGCCAATATACTGCCATGTTGACTCCAAACAAAAACGTTGTTACAGGCATACATATTATATTTTTGAAAGGCATCAGCTTTCAGTTGCAAATTCTAGACTTGCTCAGATCCCTGTAACTTCGTGACTCATTGAGTGTCAGATGTCATCGTGTCTGCTACTGGACTCCATGAAGATCGCAACAGCAAAGCATCATTTGCTGGGACTCCCATCAAAAGTTTCCAACACTGGGAAATTTTAGGCCTGGAGAATTAAGCATTTTTTAAAAAATAATTTTACTTTAATGTTTTACTAATTTGTAAATATTTTAATGTGTACTTAAATGATTATTATTTTTAATTCTCTTTTAATGATGATGTGGCAACCTTAGTAGTTCTTATATGTCTCCAAATATCAGAGACATTTAAAAACTGTGGAAAAAAAACTTCTCAAATTTTACAGCTTGGCTTCCCGTCAGGGGTGGAAGTGAGAGAGGAGCAACCTCAACAAGCACCTTCCAAGGCTGCGCTAATTCCAGGTCAGACACCTCCTGGTCTAAAAGGTCAGCCTTCCACATCCAGCCCAGCTGTGAGTAGGTGGTCGGGCAGAGACAGCTGGCAGGGAGCTACATTCAACTCCATTCTACCCATTCTGTTTTCAGTTATTTTGTCTTAGAAGACAACTGAATGAGGGATAATCAATGCCTCCTGGGCACTGTTTTGCATTTGTTAGATAAACCACAGGGTCCTTTTGTCCAGCACAATATTTATTCATGCAGTGTGATACACCTTCAGAAAACTACACATGCAGTGCAAACCAGGACTAACAACACATTCCACAAAGTCTATGGTTTTCCTCACAACTTCTTCCAGCATCTGATGTGGTAAGCCGCAGAGATACTGGGCATGTGCAGTGCCATCCAGTGATGTGTAATGTAGGTCTGGATGCCATTTCTGTAAGTTTCATTGACTCCAGTGCAACATGTACATGTTGTGGACACTCATGGAGAGGCCCCTGCAAGTTAAATAGCACCTGTCTGAGCTGACCCTAGGCAGGAGTTGCTGGTAAGGCCCACATTAACTTTAAAACAATATTTTTGTAGTGGTTCTTCCCCCATTCTCCCCAGACTTAACCCAACTGCAATCCACTCTAAGCAGCTAAATGCAACTACCTTCACCCACCTCCTGATCTTCCCAGCCCACTCTCAGGTTGTTGAATACAGCTCCCAATACTGTCTTCAGCCTTTCTCGTGTCACCACCAAACCTCTATCCCCTGCACACCCTATTCCTATAGCCCACACGATGTCCTCTCCTCCCTCCACAACTGTGGAGTGAACGGAAGGGAAATTTTGAACTTCACGAGCAAAAGGTATTTAAACAGTGAGCTATGGAAACAAAATTCCAGCCTCTTATACATGCTCTGCCAAGCGCCTAAGAATTTCCAGTCAAGGGTTAATTAATGCTGCAGAAGATACTGCATTACCTGTCCTGGGAGTCAAGCCTTTGTTGATAAATTATTCTCCATGTTGATTCCTCGATCACCCTCCCCATTGAGCCGCAAAATGCATCAAAATATATAAAGATATAAATCTTACAATTGATGTTTGCAGTTGTTTATTTTCCCATACTCATTATTATTTTAGGGGTTGGATGAGATCCATCTACCTTAAAGTTATTGCTTCTGAAGCATTGCACAGCTAGTCCTGGTTTCTGAATCATTAGCAGAACAAAACACCTCAGGGTTTGGTTTATACTGCTGCCAATTTGCAAATAAAGTAGCCTTTCTCTAAATGACTTACTACAGTTGGCTTGCTCTATCCATTATCCTTTGCTTCAAAAGTAAAAGCAAACAAAAACAGATTACACGGGTAGCCTGGTTACAGAATGCGTCGCAGCACCATACAGACAGCTAAGACCTGCAGGCTTAATTTTGCCCCCTGCCAATCTTATTAAATGCAGAAGTCTAGGCAAAAACTGAAGGTCATACTGCAGGACTCAATAAAAGTTGCAAAAAAAAGTAAAAATGGTTAATAATGAAGTAATTACTGTGGAACTATGGAAAAGTTCAGCAATTCTTTGGAGGTCAGTGGAGAAAGGGTTGGTATCTAATACTGGGGGATGACAGTCTACAAACTAGATTCTGTATCACTTGCTTTTTAAGTGCTGAGCAATCCAAAAATTGTTTTTATGTGGGGATTGCATACTTGTGACCTTTCCATGTCAAATTGTGTCAGTCATCAATATGGAAAAGGTAATTTCCAGTCATAGTCCACTTTAGTGTTCCTGATCTTTTCTGAATGTCAGGTGTGCATCTTCTGACGTCATTATTCATACAAGGCTCATTTTCACCCCTCCCAAACTAAATTGGAGGTCAATGATCCATACTATGATTGTCATGGAGCAATGTCAGTTTCCACAGGAGCACATCATGCTTCTCACACTACTTAAAGGCTGACATCAGGACACCTAATGCCCTGCTGATATCAGGACACCTCACTGGGGAGCTTCACAACTCAATGCAGGCTGCTCAGACACCTTGCAAGGTTCACAGAGTATGTTTAGATTAACAGTGAATGTTCTCTCCAGCCTTAAACTACTGTGGTATTCATTCAATAGGTGCCTTCGTGGTGACATGCGTCTGTTACTGGAGGTGTTGTTGTGGCCATAGCTGACCACTCAGAGGTTCATAGACCTGAGTTAGGGGACAAAGACGTGCCTATCTCCAAACAGCCTACTCCCAGTGACATCACATCCTTCCTGGAACTCTCTGATGAGCAATGTATTTGGATGGCCAGGTTTACCAATGTTTTCATCACTGAGGTACATGGCACTCTGTGAGAAGAGCTTTGACCAAGCTCTCATCATCGAGATCAAGGTCATGTTGATTCTTAATTTTCTCAATGCAGATTAGCGGCCAAATCTTTCCACATCTCCCAATTGCTCCTCATCACTGCAACAGAAAGGTCACCCAGTTACTATATTCACAAAGGAAAGGTTTCACCTCTGTTTAAGAGTTGGAATAAGTCACTCTTTTTCAGGTTGAAGGTTGTACTGTGGAGTACCCCAGAGGTCAGTTCTTGGCCCTCAGTTGTTTACTATTTATATTAATGACCTTGGAGAAGGGGGCAGAATGTAAGGTATCGATGTTTGCAGATGATGCAGAAAATACGTGGAATGGATGTTGTGATTCAGACTCACAACATCCTTAATGGAATATAGATAGATTGAGTTAGTGGGAAAAAGCATACAAGATCCTGGGGGGCATGGCAGGGTAGATGTCAAAATGTTTTCACCAGTGGGAGAGGCTTGATCGAGTGGACATAGTTTCAAGATCAGGGCCAGTCATTCAAAACTGAGGGATGTAGAAATTTCTTTTCACAAAAGGTAGTGAATCTCTGGAATCCTCTACCCCAGAAAGAAGTGGAGGCGAGATCACTAAACGTGTTTGAAGTAGATACAGAAAATTATAACACTTTATGAATTAACAATCCTGTAGGTGGGTTTTGATGTCTTATCACTACAAAGAATGTTTCCTAAGTGGCTGCCTACTGGCCGATAGAAAGCTGGTCCCTATCATTGTGAATCTGCAGTGCTGAATTGAGTGCAAGTCCACCAGGAACAGCACAGGTCTCATTTCACTACATCTTTCTGGGCATGAACTACCCTAACACTCTCAGTAAAATGGCTGTTTGACTTTTTGTGGAGTGTTTGATTTGATGCTAAAACTTTAGCACATTAAAAATAAGTGAAATCCAGTTTTTATGAGTGGAATAATGTAACCTGAGATGTGAAAAAAAAATGGAGATTTGTGAACTGGCTTCATCAGGCAACGTCCAAGTAGGTAGACCCAAGTCGGACAGATACTGCCACGTGGCCCTCTCGTATATGATGCAGAGCTGCAAATAACTGCTGTTGTCCACATGCTGCTCACTAATAAAGACCAATGAGGGACCATGGAATATCAGGAGTGGGAGCCAGCAGGACTTTACTGGAGCCAGTGATATACTCTTGCTCCTCCAGCTTTAGATTCAGGTAAATATTTTGTTGAAGTTTACTTTGTGATGATGACCTGCAATGATTCCCAAATGGTTGGACTGAACATAGACCATGTTTCCTGAAAGAATCCAACCACTCAACCTATTCAAAAAGGGGACATAATTGGCTATAGGGTTCCTTTTACCATATGCAAAAGATCTAATACCCATTTGGCCCTTGTGGAATATAAAGATACCAGGAAAGTGCTCAACCAGGCAATTAGGAAGGCCAAAAGAGGTCCTTGGCAAGTAGGGTCAAGGAGAATACCAAAGCATTTTATACCTGTATTAAGAAAAAGAGGATAACTAAGGAGAGGGTAGGCCCACTCAAGGGTAGAGGAAGGAATTTGTGCTTGGAGTCAGAGCAAGTGGCTGACATTCTAAATGAGTACTTTGTGTCGGTATTTACTGAGGAGAAGAAATTGGAGGATAGTGAAAACAGAGTGGGGCATGCTAATGTGCTGGGACATTTTGAGATGAAGGAGTAGGTTGTGCTGGGTCTTCTGAAAAGCATTAAGGTGGATGTCCCCAGGACCTGATGGCATATATCCTAGAATATTGAAAGAAGCAAGTGAGGAGATTGCTGGGGCTTTGACAAAGATATTTGTGTAAATTGGTAAATTGGTTTATTATCGTCACATGTACCGAGATACAGTGAAAAACTTATCTTGCATAATGTCTATACAGATCAATTCATTACAACAGTGCATTGAGGCAGTACAAGGTAAAAACAATAACAGAGTGCAGAATAAAATGTTACAGTATAAAGAAAGTGCAGTACAACAGGTAGACAGTAAGGTGCAAGGTCACAATGAGGTAGATTGTGAGGCCGGAGTCCATCTTATTGTATAGGGAATCATTCAATAATCTTATAACAGCGGGATAGAAGCCATCCTTGAGCCTGGTGGTACATGCTTTCAGGCTTTTGTATCTTCCACCCGATGGCAGGGGGCAGAAGGGAGAATGTCTGGGGTGAGTGGGATCTTTGATTATGCTGGCTGCTTCACCGAGCAGTGATAAGTATAGACAGAGTCCATGGAGTGCAGGCTGGTTTCCATGATATGCTGAGCTGTATCTACAACTCTCTGCAGTTTCCTGCAGTCAGGGCAGAACAGTTGCCATAACAAGCCATGATGCATCCGGATAGGATGCTTTCTATGGTGCATCGATAAAAAATGGTGAGGATCAAGGGGGACATGCCAAATTTCTTTAGCCTCCTGAGGAAGTAGAGGTGCTGGTGAGCTTTCTTGGCCATGGCATTAACATGTCCTCACTAACAACAAGCGAGGTCCCGGAGGACTGGAGAGTAACAAATGTTGTGCCTTTGTAAAAGAAGGGAAGTAAAGATAATCCAGATAATTATAGGCCAGTGAGCCTCACATCAGTGGTTGGGAAGCTATTGGAGAGGATACTGAGGGATAGGATTTGCACATTTGGAAAGGCATGGCCTGCTTAGGGACAGTCAGCAGGTCAAGCCTTACAAACTTGACTGAGTTTTTTTGAGGAGGTGACAAAAGTGCTTGATGAGGATAAGGCAGTGAACGTTACCTTCATGGATTTTAGTAAGGCATTTGACAAGGTCCCTCATGGTAGATTGATTCAGAAGATAAGGATGCATGGGAACCAGGGTGAACTGCAACTTTGGATTCGGAACTGGCTTGCCCATAGAAGACAGAGAGTAGGGGCTGGAGGTCCGTGACCAGTGATGTCCCACAAGGATCAATGCTGGGACCTCTGTTGTTTGTGATATATATTAATGGTGTGGATGAAAATGTAGATGGGTGAATTAGCAAGTTTGTGGATGGCACCAGGATTGGTGGAGTTGTGGACAGTGTAAATGACTATCAAAGAATATAGTAGAATACAGATATGGACAGAGAAGTGGCAGATGACAGTTAATCCGGGCAAGTGTGAGGTGTTGCACTTTGGGAGGTCAAATGAGAGGAGAAAGTATACAGTCAATGGTAGGCCCTTAATAGCATTGACGTACAGAGGGATCTTGGGGTCCAGGTCCATAGTTCACTGAAAGTGGCTACACAGGGGATAATGAAGTAAAGAAGGCGTATGGAATGCTTGCCTTCATTGGTAGGGGTGTTGAGTTTAAGAATAAGGAAGTCATACTACAGCAAAACAAGACTTTAGTCAGATCACATTTAGTGTATTGTGTGAAGTTCTGGTTGCCCCATTTTCAGAATGATGTGAAGATTGTGGAAAAGGTGCAGAAGAGGTTTACCCGAATGGACAAACCTGGGTTGTCCTCCTTAGAGCGTTGGAGGCTGAGGGGAGACCCGATAGAGGTTGTTAAAATTATGATAGGCATAGATAGGGTAGACAATCAGAATCTGTTCCTTAGGGTCAAAATGTCGAACACCAGAGGACATGCTTTTAAGGTTAGAGGGGGGAAGTTTAAGGGCGACGTGCGAGGTAAATTTTCTTTTACACAGAGAGTTTTAGGTGCCTGGAATAGGTTACCAGGGGTAGTAGTGGAATCAAGCAGTTTGGTGGAGTTTAAGAGGCTTTTAGGTTGACATATGAATATGAAGGGAATGCAGGGATATGGATGATAAGCAGGAGGAGGGCATTTAGTGTAAATCGGCATCAAAATCGGCACAACATCATGGGCCAAAAGGCCTGCCAGTGCTGTACTGTTCTATGTTCATTTAAAAAGTGATGTCTCTTTTCTACCATTACCAACAAAATGAGTGGCACAATTCTGGGATGTAATATCCACCTATAAAATATAAGACACCCATTTTGGACTTGAAGTAGTAATATAGTACCATCAACATTAGGCCTGACTCTTAAAAGTAGAAACATACCCCTTTAAAGAATGTGGGTGATATTTGGGTGAATTATTAAGCTACCACACTTTGAGGGGACCGTAGATCGTAATCACTAAGGGTGATTGATCTCAGAAAACTGTCAGCAGAAGAATGGATAAGGTTAGCAGATATAAAGAAAATAGTGGTAGGAAGAAGAATACAAAATTTAATACTTCCAATTCAGGAATTATTGAACTAATATACAAAACAAGTCAACATATATGCTGGAATTTATCAACGATTTGAGAACAAATTTGGGAAGTAGCCTTTAACAAGCATTTGGTGTAGAATTTGTTATGATAACATGCTCTGAACACACATGCATATCACCAAATATTCCCAGGGCAAAGGTGAATGATTTGCTCATTGTACAAAGTAAAAGCTACAGAAATGAATAATGTGAATAGCAAAATCATCAATGGGATGGTCATTATAACACCACCAGCCTGGGATTCATTAGGTTCTCAATAAACACGTTCATTTCTCAATTCTAACAGAAGTGAAGTATTTGGCTTCATGCTGGTGCAGATTTACAGAGATGGGCTAATGATTTGGAAAAATTGAACATGAAAGGAACATTGAGCACAGTAATTTTTGGATAATATGATTTTCTAGTGGAATTACACGTTAGACATTTTGTGTCAAATAAATTATGTTGGATTGAGTTGAAGGAGAATACAATGATATGGCAGCAGGTCTTTTGATACATATTTTAAAATGAAGGAAAGGGAGGTAAAACATATTTATACTCTAAGGAATAGATTTAGAGACAAGAAATTCTGCAGATGCTGTAATCTGGAGCAATACATGATACTGTTAAATGGATGATAGTGAAGATGTCTTTCTCATTGAAATCTGCTTTGAATATTGTGGAGCTCACTGCTATGCAGCATTCCAGAATGCTCCACTGATGGTCCATCTCAGGTTCTTCCTGAAATTCCCAACTGTAAAGAAGCCAATCTTCAGTCAATTAGATTCATTCCATCTAATAACAAGTAACAGCTGAGAATGCTGGACCCAACAAGGGGTTTGGGAGCAGACAACATCCCATCTGCAGTACTAAAGACATGTGATCAAGAACTGGCCACACCCCGGATAAAGTTGTTCCAGTACAGTTACAATATTGGCATCTATGTGGCAATGTGGAAAATTTCCCAGTTCTGCCTTGTACACAAAAAGCAGGGCACATCCAATCTGACTAATCACAGCCCAAGCAGTCCACCCTCAATCATCAGTAATTTGATGGCAGGTGTCATTGACAGTGCTAGCAAGAGAAACTTACTCACCTATAACTTGATCACCAATGCATAGTTTGAGTTTCACCATGTCCACAATGTCTCCAAACACTGAGCATGGAAATGAATTCCAGAGGTATAGTGAGAGTGACTGTCATTGACTTGAAGGCAGCATTTGAACAAGTGCAGCATCATGAAACCCAGGTAAAACTGAAGTCAAGGGGAAAGCAGTCGTACAATGCACAAAGCAATTGGTTGTACATATTGGAGTTCAATCATTTCAGTCCATGGGCATCACTGCAGGAATTCCTCAAGGCAGTGCCCCAGGCCCAAATATCATCAGATGCTTCATCAATGATGTTCCTTCTATCATAAGGGGAAGTAACGATTGCATAATATTCAATTTTATCTGTGTATTCCCAACAAATGAAGAAGTTGATGCCTGCAGGCAGAAGACCTAGATAACACTCAGAGGTGGGATGATAAGTGCTGTAAGGAGTTTGTATATTCTCCTGTGTCTGCGTGGGTTTCCTCGGGTGCTCCGGTTTCCTCCCACATTCTAAAAACGTACGGGTAGGTTAATTTGGGTTTAAAATGAGCGGCGCGGACTCGTTGGGCCAGCAGGGCCTGTTACCATGCTGTAAATAAAATTTTTAAAAAAGTGATATCTGCCCACAAAACCACCAGGCAATGATCAGGTCCAGCAAAAGAAACTCTCACCACCAACCCTTGACTTTCAATAGGACTACCAATGCTGCATTCCCCACCATTAACATCCTTGTGGTCTCCCTTGACTAGTAAGTCAACAGGACCAGCCATACAAATATTTTGGTATGGAAGGTCAGAGGCAGGGTATTCAATGACAATAAATAAGCCACAGAACAAAGAGACTCTAACATATTTCATGCAATTGAGAATTTTTGGGGAAATAGTTTCCAAAGAGATACTTGAGAGAATTTGAAATAAAAACAGAAAATGCTGGAAACATTCAGCATCCATGGAAAGAGAAATTCAGGTTAAAGACCTGAATTGAGAACTAGACAGAACAATTTATTTTAATGTGCAGAGAGACTGAGGGAGGAATGTTTAGAATAAAAAGAATATCTCTCTGCTGGGGGGAGAGGGGGAGGAAGGGGAGGGGGGAGGAAGGGGAAGGGGGGAGGAAGGGGAAGGGGGGAGGAAGGGGAAGGGGGGAGGAAGGGGAAGGGGGGAGGAAGGGGAGGGGGGAGGAAGGGGAAGGGGGGAGGAAGGGGAAGGGGGGAGGAAGGGGAAGGGGGGAGGAAGGGGAAGGGGGGAGGAAGGGGAGGGGGGAGGAAGGGGAAGGGGGGAGGAAGGGGAAGGGGGGAGGAAGGGGAAGGGGGGAGGAAGGGGAAGGGGGGAGGAAGGGGAGGGGGGGAGGATGAGAATTAATGCAAACAAAGTAATATAAAAGATGCTCTAAATTCACAGCTTTTATATTCCTTTGTTTATAATCCCACTCTAACTTCCCTATTAAACTATCAACCAGATGACCTCCTCTATCCATCTCTTCCTTAGCCTCTCTGCAACTTAAATCTAAGTTGTATTCTTCCTTTCCCAGTTCTGATGAAGAGCCTTCGAACTGAAACATTAACTCTGTGCTGCCTGACCTACTGGTTACTTCCAGCATTTTCTACTTTTATTTCAGATTTCCAGTATCTGCAATTTTTATGATTCTGACCAGATAAAATTTCGTCTTCTTCTGTATACACAATACGTGTGACATAATAATATACACACATTAAACTCTGCTTCAGCAATTCCGTTATATTAACTTCAGTACTGCAGAATTTTGTTAATAGAGCTCAAAGCACATTTAGCACAACAGAAGATGAATGTCCATCCCACTGTGTTTTACTGTTTTTGAAATGCTGTTGGACAAAAATATGCTGGGAGGAATTTAAATAACGGAAGTGGACAAGAAATACTCAAGTAATTTGTGCTTGCATTTCCATACATAGGACAAATAAGACAACCAAATCCTCAAAATAGTTGTAAATCAACATTAAATTTTGATTTAACCAGAATTCAAAGACTCGGTGATGAGGATAAACCAAAATCCAAAGAAAATCATATCTTTTGGTGGAGGATCCACTTAAAGACTGACTTTGGCTTTGTCTATGTACAGTGATGGTTTGCTAGCTAATTCATCATTTGTAAGCTTTCATTTCATGCTGCAATTATAATAAATTATAAATATTTTTAAAAAATCAATAATATACCCTAATTGTTTTGGCAAATCTAATTACTTTCTGACCTTTGTGGCATTACCTGCTTAATTCAGCAGAGAGTAAAGAGAATTTAATGTTTTTGCAATACAGAACATAGACATAGAACACTAAATAGTACAGTACAGGAACAGGCACTTGGGCCCATGACGTCTGGGCCAAACACAATGCCACAGTAAACAAAAATCATTTCTGCCTGTACATGACCCATATTCCTCTATTCCCTTAATATTCATGTGTCTATCTTAAAGCCTCTTAAATGCCACTATCATATCTGCTTCCACCATTACCCCGGCAGCCTGTTCCAGGCACCCACCACTCTCTGTGTAAAATAATTTGCTTCGCACATTTTCATTAAACTTTCTCCCTCTTACCTTAAATGCATGTCCTCCAGTATTTGATATTTCTACCCTGGGAAAAGGATTCTGACCGTCTACCCTATCTATGGCTCTCACAATTTTTTTTATAAACTTCTTTCAGATCTCTCCTCAGTCTCCAACGCTCCAGAGAAAACAACCCAAGTTTATGCAACCCTCTCCTTATAGCTCATACCCTCTAATTCAGGCACCATCCTGGTAAACCTCTTCTGCACCCTTTCCAAAGCCTCCACATCCTTCCTGTAATGGGGCTACCAGAATTGTACGCAATACTCCAAGTGCAGCCTAACCTAAGTTTTTTTTATGGATGCAACATGACTTCCTGACTCTTATACTCAATGCCCTGACCAATGAAGGCAAGTATGCCATACGCCTTTTATATCACCCTATTAACTTGCTTGGCCACTTTCAGTGAGCTATGGACTTGGACCCTAAGATCCTTCCATACATCAATGCTGTTAAGGGTCCTGGCATTAACTGTATACTTTCCTCTTATATTTCAGCTCCCAAAGTGCAACAATTCGCACTTGCTCAGATAAAACTCCATCTGCCATTTCTCCATCTGTTGTATCCTTTGATAGCCCTCTACACTGTCCACAACTTCAACAATTTTTGTGTCGAGAGGCCCTAGCACTGATCCCTGCAGAACACTACTGGTCATGGACCTCCAGCCAGAATAACAAACACCCTTCCACCAGTACCCTCTGTCTTCTATGGGCAAGCCAATTCTGAATCCAAACTACCAAGTCACTATGGATCCAAAGCATCTTAATCTCCTGTGTCAGCCTGCCATGAGGGACCTTGTCAAATGCCTTACTAAAATCCATGTAATCAACGTCCACTGCCCTACCCTGGTCAATTACATGGAGGTACGATTAATAAGTCTGCATATGACACAAAATTGCTGCTGTTATTGATAGTGACAATAGTCTACAGAACAATATTGATCAGCTGGTAAATTGGGCAGTCCTATGGCAGATGGAACTTAATCTTCATGCATCTTGGGAGATCTAATAAGGGTAGGACATAGTCTATGAATGATAGGGCTGCATGGAATTTGATGAATGGAGGGACCTTGGTGGACAAGTACATAGATCATGTAGGAGGCAGAATAGGTAAGAAAGCAAATGGGATGCTTGCCCTCATTAGCCAGGGCCGAGCACACAAGTGCATGGAGGTCGTGGGATAACTTTATAAAACTTTGGTCAGACCACAGCTGGAGTATTGTGTGCAATTCTAGTCATCATACAGTAGGAAGGATGAAATTGCATACAGAGAGTGCAGAGGAGATTTACCAGGATGTTGCCTGGAATGGAATATTTCTGTTAAGAGACTTGGAGTGGAGGAGGCTGAGGGGGAACCTGACAAAGGTATACAAAATTATGATGGACATTGATAGAGTAGATGGTAGGAAACTTTCCCCCATAATGGAGATGTCTAAACCCAGAGGGCACTAGTTAAAGTTAAGGGGGGGGGGGGGGGGGGGGTCCCAGGATTTTTTTTTTACCCAGGGGTGTTTACAATCTGGAACACAATGACTAAAAAGTTGGTGAATGTAGGTACACTCACAACATTTAATAAGTATCTGGGTGAGCACTTGAATTACCAGGGTATAGAAGACTACGAAACAAATGCTGGTAAATTATGCTGGATTAGTATAGACAGGTACTTGATGGTCAGCATGGAGATGGTGGGCCAAAGGGCCTGGTACGGTGTGGTATGACTCAATGCCTCAGTCATACCACACCGTACCAGGCTCAGCAACTGAGTACAAGAGCTACCAGAGTACCAGGGTAGCAGTGGAAAACACGATTAGTCTCCTCAAGATGAGATGACATTGCCTGCAAAAAAACACTAGGCAGATGTAGAGCCTTCATTGTTGCTTGCTGTATAGTGCACAATGTTACAAACTAACGACAGCATCAGAGGGGGGAAGAGCAGCAAGGACAGCTGCTGCAGTAGAAGAAGCAGGAGAAAGATGTCCTTGATCAGCACCCACCTCATCTCTCGGATGAGAGAGAAGACACCAAGGATTTAGCCACACATGATTTAGAAAACTCCCTATACAGGGATGATTTTCACAAGGATCTGACAAACTTGTAGTGCCCATTCCAATAATAAACCTCTCCACACATCAATTGCTATTGGTGCAGAAGACAAAAAGACACATAAAATTCCTTCACATCCTGCTTTGCAGGTCCATCTTCACTGACAATAAACTTGTGAATAGCTGCTTCAATTACTTAAAATGCTGACCAAAACATCTCGGCATTTCCCAAAGAGTAGTATCTCACTTATACTGAGAACTCCATATAAAATACACTTTCCTCTGGGAATTGCCTTTCTGCAGGTGTAAACTGTGGTTTGCCAATTATCCAGACATAGCTTGTGAGGACATGTCACTTCTTCCCACATCATGTGGGGATTCTCTCTACTGGAGACCACTGGACACCTGGAATGAGGCCCTCCCTGCTGGTATGCATCTCACTAGCTGAGCCGTGTATGTCCCATTTAGTGAATATAGGAACTATCCCCCTCTTCCCTTAAGCTTCTGGGGGAGAGGGAGATTGCCATAGTGTGCACTGCTGCATGAGAAGTGTGCCTGTAAGGGTTGACATACTTCTTTGGTTACTGCACGGTGTTGAGACCTGGGCTACACTAAGTAAAGGTCTATCAGGAATTGTGCTTCTTTCTGGGTGTAAGCCACCAACCAAACACCATTTCATACTGTCGCGCGTCTAATTTTGCAGCTTTTTTCCAGGGGATCCAAGTTGGCAATATGTTTCAGCATAAACAAAGGTGCAATTCAATTTCCAAGCTAAGATCCTCAGCTACAGAGTTCAGAACAGTGTTGTCAGGGTTTATTGCACAAAACCTCACTATATCAGTTCCAGCATGGTGGATCCCATTGATGGTTCTCACAGTTGCTGACTTTTAAGCCTGGCAACTAGAATCTCTACAGCCAGCTCTTAACTGGATAAACCACAACACAGGTAACAATCTTTCAGGATGGGAGAGTTCTCAGGGAGTCAGAGGGAAGGAGACAGGCTGGTGAAGAACAGCTCTCACAGGGAGCAATTTTTTTTGTACAAAGTGTCAAAAAGACCCTCTAAGGTTACAGCCAGGCTCTCCTTGCTGGAGTTTTCCAGGGAAGTATTGTAAGGACACAATTGCAGTCTATGAATGTCTGCACTTTTTGTAAGTGTGCAATGCAGGCAAATCTTTATGCCTGCTCTGTTTACTTCTGTGAGCTGAAGGGGTTGAAACCTTCGAGTATGGGGTCTGGGTCGCCTTTCTAATGCGGTAGCAGGTAGCAAACTGTGACATATGGCATTTATTAGCAACAGCAGCCTGGAAATGATCTTAGAAGCTAACAGTGATCCTGATCTCAATGACAAAGCATCCCGGACACACCCTGGGAGGTCCGAGATCTCATTGAGGATACAGAATGAGTCTTTAATTTGTATGGTTTCAGGTGGAATGGGGTTAGTAAAACCTGGTTGTTCTGTCACTGAAATTTTTCAGACCAGTAATATTGACAATTATACTGGAGATGAATTTTGCATGTTGTAATACTATTGACTTTGTTTGGGGGAGCTTTATGCTAGAGGACAGGATCCAGAACAAACAAAAATTCTGCCAAAAACTCAGGAGTCAAATTTCCAATGGGCATTCAGACACCCAGATATGTGTGTGATATTGTTGAGTCTGAATTAAGCTGATTTTCAACTGCACAATACCTTTTTATTCAGGTTGTATGATAGTCACAGTACAATTAATTTCTTAGAAGACCAAGGGTAAGTACAATGGGATATTGATTAGATAAGGCATCGATGAAAATGTGGCTGATGGAATTTAGTGTCAGTAGGTCTGAGAATGATGAACCACACTCTGAATTTAAGTTGGCGAAAAGCAGGAAGACTTTGGGGTATAGATTCATCGAGCATCAAATTCAACACTGTAGTTTGACAAGCCCATTTAAAAAAGGCAATAGAACATCAAGGTTTTATCTCGGGAGCTATGGAATACAAAAGCTAAGAAGTAATCATGAATTTATATAAACCCTAAGATCACGTGGTCTGTGTAGTTTATTGATCCACACAATAAGAGTATTGAACTCAGGAAGAGGAAAAAGTTGCAAAGGAAGGCTCAAAATGGTAGATTTTCTTTTGTTAGATTATAGGACAGTATACTATATGGTATTAAAATTATGAAAGCATGGGATAGGCTGAGAGAACCTGATTATTTCGAGTAAATGAGGGAACAACAGCAGGGGCCCGAAGTGCAAAAATAAATTAAAGAGATGTAGGACAAACGACAGATAAAATTTCTTCATGTAAGTGAATATCAGTATTTCCTGTTTTTATTTAAGATTTCTTCACATGGGGAGTTGAGGATGTGGAATTCACTTCCAAGATTAAATTTTCTTCGAAATTCAATTTTATTCAAACGGATGTTGTACCCTGGGGATGAGAGGTTGGGTGAATGGGATGGTTAATGGAGGAGCTGGCTTTAGTCCCTGGCTGACATTACTATATTGCAGCATCTCGTTTTGTCCAGAACCAACAGAACTAACAAGATGGCTGGTAGGCAGAAAGACAAATTCAAACAGGAGATCACAGCCTGAGAAACTCAAAGTGATGCTATTGAGCGAGGAAAGCCTGCGGTGGGGCAGGTTGAAGTATCGCTTGTGGGACCTAGTCCAGCATCGCTGCTGGGGCTCATTGAGGCAGAAATTGCTGGTCTCCTACCCTGGACCGATGCAAGCAGAAAAAGACATATGTCCATATGCATCTGATGTGGAAAACACTTCATTAGCGTAAGTGCAAGTTGGAACTGCAGAATTACCTGGCCAAATTTCTGAAGTGACAGAATTTGATCTGCAAATAAGCAACTTCACTCGAGTGACTCAAAAATGTAGCACTTTCTGAGAGAATTTCTAAACCACATAATTTATCACAGACAAGTGAAGCCTGTGCCTTAGCCACATGTATTTCTCAAGAGAGATTAAGTAAATCTCTTCCCCAGGGCAAAACTTCTAATATGTCATCCAAAAAATTCTTGCCTTTATAGTGGATGATACCATTTGTTTTGAAGAAGCAAACAAAGGGCCCAGATTTCCTAACTGACACATCCACCTTTGCAGAACAAGGTGTCAACATTTTCTATGACGTGCAGTGACCTGTAATAGGAAAAAGCATGAGAGCTACCAATCCTACAAAGAATTAATTGTGATGATGATAAATGATGTGTAAAAGAATTAGCCAAAATCTTTTGTTAATGTTAATTATTTTGGAGCTCTGACCCACATTCATTTATCATAAGTGGCAGTTTGCCGCTATGACAGCGAACAAAACCTGCAATATTCTTCTCATGCACACATTTCACAGCTTGTTTTTATTTAACCAAGCCCAGTGTTCATTCTTTTGCATTTTGCTTAATTCAGCAGACTGCCAGTATAAAAGCAAAACCATATCAAAAGAAACAGAGCTAGATTTGCAATTAACCCTAAAACTTAAGTATTGATTGTAAGAATCCATGTCCAAATTTTTAAGTTATAATTTACACCAGAACAAAAGTTACAATCAATGGTTATGAATTAAATTCAGGAAGCTAACACAAATGAAATCAAGTGAATCAGTAAACAGAAAGACATGGAATATATCATCTAAAATCCAATTAATCATTAATAAGCTCTTGTCTGCAGGATATTGTTACTCTAATGTCTGCCATATAGAGTGAGAAACCTATTACTGTGCTCAAGAATCTTACAGGCGTATAAGAAATCCAAACAAGAAGCATGTAACTGTAGATGTTGGAAAACAAACAATGACTGCAGGTCACGTAGGATCTACAGCTGAAATGTGAGCTTATGTGTTTTCTATCCAGATTCTGACTGACCCGTGTTTCAGGTATTTTCTGTTAATAAAAATCCACACAGATATGGAGGAAGATTTCCAATTTGCCCCTCAAAAGGATTTTGGATTGGTCGTCTGTTATAGCGAGCACTCCGTTTTCATTTTCACTAACTCCACTAATTTCTACAGAAAATAATACCTTAGGGTTTCTATAACGAACTGTATGGCTGTTTCAAGCAGATATAACTTACACATACATCAACCTACTGTAACACTTGCCTCCATCCCACTATCTAGTGTTGAAGCTTTCATCGAGCTATTTCTCTTCTCCAAATTTGACTAATGATCTGTCTAGCCATACATCCTCCTTTGACTCAGTTTATTCAATTCTCTGCTGCCGATTATTTTAACCAACAGCCCATTTCTCACAAACCTCTGGTTACCCTTGTGCTTAAACCACACCATGCAACCTTCTAATTCCCTTCAGCACAACTACAACTTGTATTTGTGTAGCACCTTGAATGTAGTAAGACATCTTAATGCACATCACGGGAGCATTATCAGACACTTAACACCAAGTTAAATTGCAATATGTCAAAGCTTGGTCATTTAAGGAGAGGCAGAATGGCAAATTGCAGTGAGGTGGAGCAGTTCACTGAGGCGGAAATTCTAAAGTTTAGGACCTCCATGGTTGCCAATGGTGCAGCAAAGCAATTCAGAGGTGTGTGGGAGGCCAAAACTGGAGGAGTGCAGAGACCTCATGAGGACTGTTCCCTTCAAATTCTCTATTTCCACAATTCCTGACTTATGCATCTTCCCCTTTTGTTTTCCCATGGTGATTGCACGTTCAGCCATACCAAACATAGACCCTAATCTCCCTGGCTACTCTACCATCTTTCCTTCCATTAAAACATTTGATTGATGCTTATTCTTTGTTTTTGTGTTTCGGTTATGCATCTTAGGATATGTCAATGTTTGGAATATGCTCCATTAGTGCATGTTGGTGCTGCAGCAAATGTTTACAAAGTTTAACAGTGCAGAGCTTCTCTTGGGATTGCTCTTCTAGAAGCTAGTACATCACTCTCCTCAGTGTCTTGTGAGATTGGAAAACCTTCTCCAAAACCTCAAGAGCCTTGATGATTGAGAGATAGAATAATGATACAAAAAATTGCTGCATTGATGATCACCCTTATATTGCTGTATACATTAGTCCTGGACAAGTGATCTACTAAATGCTTGTGTAGTGGAAAATGGACCATGGTAATGCTGCAGTCTCAAATGGAAATGGTGCAACTTCCACAGTCAAAATAAGATGGCTCTGGGCCTGTACTCGATGGGGTTCAGAAGGATGAGGGGGAATCTCATTGAAACCTACTAAATACTGAAAGGTCTAGATGCAGTGGACATGGTGAGAATGTTTCCATTAGTTGGAGAGGCCAGGATCCAAGAACATAGCCTCAGAATAAATAGGCATCCCTTTAGAACTGATATGCAGAGGAATTTCTTCAGCCAGAGGGTGATGAATCTGTGGAATTAGTTGCCACAGACGGCTGTGAAGATCAAGTCATTGGGTCTATTTAAGGCAGAGATTGATAGGTTCTTGATTGGTGGGGGGTTAAGAGTTACGAGGAGAAGGCGAGAGAATGGGGCTGAGACAAAAAAAAATCAGCCACGACTGAATGGTGGAGAGACCTGATGGACTGAATGGCCTAATTCTACTCCTTTATCTTAGGTTTTACGGTCTAAGATACTGTTGTGTTCCTAAGATTGGATGAGGATCCTCAAGTGAATCTCCAGTTCATCTGGCACATCCTGAAAGCATGTCAGAGGACAACATTATATCCCTATCAACCAACATCTTCCTTCACCTCCTCCTTTTGCTGCTTTACAACTACAAGGGCTGCTTCTCATAATAAGAAGGTTCTGCCACTTGTGGCAGATAATGATGGACTATGAGACCCTCTCTGCAGTATTCTGCAAGTCTTCTCCTCCACCAATTCCAGAGCTAAACTACAATCACGGTTGCAAGGTCCCAAAGTCTGGTGAAGAGTTGCATTTTGGTTCTCGAGATGGGATTCTGCTAAATTGGTTAATTGGTATTGGTTTATTATTGTCACTTGTACCGAGCCATAGAAAGCATCCTATCTGGATGCATCACGGCTTGGTATGGCAACTGCTCTGCTCAGGACCGCAAGGAATTGCAGAGAGTTGTGGACACAGCCCAGCGTATCACGGAAACCAGCCTCCCCTCCTTGGACTCTGTCTTTACCTCTCGCTGCCTTGGCGAAGCAGCCAGCATAATCAAAGACTCCACCCACCTGGATCATTCTCTCTTCTCTCCTTTTCCACCAGGTAGAAGATACAGGAGCCTAAGGGCACGTACCACCAGGCTCAAGGACAGCTTCTATCCCACTGTGATAAGACTATTGAACGGTTCCCTTATACGATGAGATGGACTCTGACCTCACGATCTACCTTGTGATGGTGCCCCTTATCATCTACCTGCACTGCACTTTGTCTGTAGCTGTGACACTTTACTCTGTACTGTTATTGATTTTACCTGTACTGTCTCAATGCACTCTGTACTAACTCAATGTAACTGCACTGTGTTATGAATTGACTTGTCCAGTCAGTATGCAAGATAAGTTTTTCCACTGTACCTCGGTACACGTGACAATAATAAACCAATATCAATTAATCAATTTAGCAGAATCCCATCTTGAGAACCAAAATGCAACTCTTCACCAGACTCTTTGGGACCTTGCAACTGTGGTTGTAGTTTAGCTCTAGAGTGTGACCAGGAGACCAAGTAAAGAGCAGAGATCCCTTTTTGTTTCAACCTTCCATATGGTGTGATGCCACAATATGGCGGCTCTGTATACCGCTAAAGATGAACAAGTCATGTAAGCTTATCAGATGCATGGCATTCACCCTGAGGAATTTCTGCTTGTGTTTTTGGAGCATCTGGACATTCATGAATCAATCGCCCTTGCGATTCAGGAAGAGCTCCAACTTAACAGGGAAAGTCTATGGGAATTATGCGATCCTGGCAACTCTGTTACTGTGCTGTCTGCTGACTTCTACTCAAAGAAAAGGACGGAACATCATCTGGGTGCATGGACAATATGTCTAAAGCATCAGTGCACACCAAACTGTGAAATACAGCAACAATCAGCAGTAGGAGGTTTATGATGACTGTGCCCACCTCTGCAGGTTTCCTCTCCACTCTGGCAGAATGAACTATCGACTGAGCCTATTCCATTTCCCCATGCTTCTGCCATCACCCCTCCTTGCAGAGTCATGTTTAGTTTCCCACTGATGCTGACAAGCAGCCATCAGCTCCTCATTCGACACAATATTATCTGTCGGTTCTGCCATCATCAAATTGATCTAGCTACCAAGCACCGAGCTTTTTATTACTTAGATCAGCAGACATTTGATTATTGTTGGCACCCCGCACAGCACCAGCTGAACATGCCTTTTGGGTGCCATATATTTCCAGTCCCTATTCTTTCCACTTTGCCTCTCCCTCCCTGTTCCAGTTCCCTCCCCTTTTTTGTAATCTAAAATTGGAAGAAAATCTCAAAATAAAAGGAGCCTCCTGATTTGAAAAACACTAATCAAGCTCATTGGACAAGCATCCTTGGTGTACTTCTGCCGAATGGTTAAGCATTCCAGCACAAGAGAAGCTATTCAGCCCATCTGGCTCATTCTGGTTCTCAACCCAGTTGCCTTTCTCCCTCTTTTTCCATGTTCAAAAACCTGCTGGAAACATATTTCTGCAAGTGTTTGTTTGCCCACTTCCCTAATTCTCAGCAACTATCGTTCCTTCTGCAAAGCACTCAGGCATATTTTGTATTAATGAAAGCTGCCACATAAATATATGGTATGTCAACATTACTTATTTGAAAATGGGTGCATTTCCATTGCCATAATACAAAAGCAGTAACTGAACTTACTTGCTTTCTTAAGCAGATAATTTTAGCAGTTTATTGGAAGAACAACTCTTGTCCTGTGATTATCCATACAGCATGTTTTATTGCCCTTGGGGAACATTATTGGCACAATAATTAAACAAGTCCTTTGTCTCAATGAAATGTGCAATGTGCTGAAAGAATTAAACAAAATACGCGGTAAATAATGATATACTCCAATAACTGTCCATCTACATTTCCATTCCTTTTTCATGACCATGGTAAAAAACCAAGTCTCAGTTGCCTGCATAATATTCATTTAATAGTACCTAAGAACATAAGAGCATTATAAAATAGCAGGATTAGGCAACCTGGCCCTTTCAAGCCTGTCCTGCTGATCACGGCTGATCTGCCCCAGACCTCATCTCCTCTTCTGTGCCAGTTCTTCATAGCCCTCAATTCCCTGATCTTTCAAAACTTTATCTACTTCCTCCTTAAATATCCCCAATGATCCAGCCTCCACAACCTTCCAGGAAAGAGACTTTCAGAGATTCACCACCCTCTATGAAAAGTTACTGCATAACTCAGATGTCATTGCCGTGCGACTAAAATTTCACCAAGAAATTGATCCACATCTGTTATTTTTGCTTAATCAAAAACATTAAGCTTTGAGGATGTTTGAGTATGCCTCTCATGTAATGAATCACATACGAGAGGATAGTTTCAGGTTTTATCCTCAGTTTGTATTGGCTTTGTTAATTTCAGCCATAGAGGCAGAAACAGAGTGATAATTAGCCTCAGTAACTTGATAATGAAATAAGGGGTAGGCCATTTAGGACTGAGGTAAGGAGAAATTCCTTCACTTATGAGTGTGGTAGGTCTTTGGAATTTGAAGATGTTATGCTTTCTCAGGGAAGCGTTGAGAACACTCTTGAATTAACTCTGTCCATGTAGTGTTGCTTGCTGTGGCATAGTTTGGAATAGAGTGCCCATCTTAGGAACCTGGTGACAAGCATGCAAATGATGTGGCCTGCCCATCGGAGCCAATTGAGTGCAAATGGGGGGGGGATGATGACCAGGGAGAATGTGCCGGTGTTGGTTCATTTATGCAGCCTGACAATCTGGAGGCTTTTGCTGAGACCACATTGGTGGTATTCAGTGCTCTGAGGTGCCTTCTGTTGGTATCCATTTCTCAGAAACATTGAGGAAGGCAAGAACCACTGCTGTCTTCTACAAGAGGGACAGGATGCACCTGAACTGGGAAACCAATATCCTCACAGGGAGGTCTTACTAACTTGACTGAGTTTTTTTTCAGGAGGTGACAAAGGTAATTTTTCAAGATTCCAGAAGACTGGAAAATTCCAAATGTCACTCCACTCTGAGGAGCGGGAGGCAAAAGACAAGAAATTATAACCCAGTTAGTCTGATTTCAGTGGTTGGTAAGATGTTAGAGTCCATTATCAAGGATGAGGTTCCAGGGTACTTGGAAGCACATGATAAAATAGACCAAAGTCAGCATGGTTTCCTTAAGGGGAGATCTTGCCTGACAAATCTGTTGGAATTCTTTAAGGAAGTAACAAGCCAATAGACAAAGGAGAGTCAGTGGATGTTGTTTACTTGGATTTTCAGAAGGCCATCAACAAGGTTCTGCACATGAGGCTGCTAAACAAGATAGGAGCCCATGGTATTACAGAAAAGGCACCAGCATGGATAGAAGATTGGCTGACTGGCAGAAGGCAAAGAATGGGAATAAAGGGGGCATTTTCTGGTTGGCTGCCGGTGACTAGTGGTGTTCCGCAGGGGTCGGTGTTGTGTCTGCTACTTTTAATGTTATAAGGTTAATGATATGGATGACAGAATTGATGGCTTTGTGGCCAAGTTTGTGGATGATACAAAGATAGTGGAGGGGCAGATTGTGTTGAGGAAGCAGGGAGTCTGCAGAAGGACTTGGACAGGTTGGGAGAATGGGCAAAGAAGTGGCAGATGGAATACAGCGTAGGGAAGTGATTGGTCATGCACTTTGGTAGAAAGAATAAAGGCGTAGACTATTTTCTAAGTGGGGAGAGAATTCAGAAATCGAAGGTGCAAAGGGACTTGGGAGTCCTAAAGGTTCCCTAAAGGTTAACGTGCAGGTTGAGTCAGTAGTAAGGAAGGCAAATGCAACGTTAGCATTCATTTCGAGAGGATTAAAATATAAAAAGGATGTAATGCTGAGGCTTTATAAGGTGTTGGTCAGACCACATTCGGAGTATTGTGAGCAGTTTTGGGCCCCATATCTAAGGAAGGATGTTCTGGCATTGGAGAGGGTCCAGAGGAGGTTTATAAGAATGATCCCGGGGATGAAAGGCACGTTTGATGGCTCCAGGCCTGTATTTGCTGGAGTTTAGAAGGATGAGGGGGCATCTCATTGAAACCTACCAAATATTGCAAGGCCTGGATAGAGTGGATGTGGAGGGGAGGTTTCCAGTAGTGGAAGAGTCTAAGACCAGAGGGCACAGCCTCAGAATTAAAGGACGTCCCTTGAGAACAGAGATGAGGAGGAATTTCTTTAGCCAGAGAGCGGTGAACCTGTGGAATTCAATGCCACAGACGGCTGTGGAGGCCAAGTCATTGGGTATATTTAAAGCGGAGGCTGATAGGTTCTTGATTAGTAAGGACATCAAAGGTTACGGGGAGAAGGCGGGAGAATGGAGTTGAAAGGGAAAAATAAAAAAGCCACAATTGAATGCCAAAGCAGAGTCGATGGGCTGAATAGCCTAATTCTGCTCCTATGTCATATGGTCTTATAATTGATGAGGGTAGGGCAGTGGATGTTGTCTACATGGACCTTAGTAAGGCATTTGACAAGGTCCCTCATGGTAGGCTGACACAGTAGATTAAGATGCACAGTATGTATGGTGACCTGGTAAATTGGATTCAGAACTGGCTTGTCCATAGAAGACAGAAGGAAGCGTAGAAGAGTATTATTCTGGCTGGAGATAATGTTCTGCAGGGATCAGTGCTGGGATCTCTGTTGTTTGTGATAGATATATATGCTTTGAGATGACAAAGATTGATGGAGGTTTGGACAGTGAAGGTTCTCAAAGGATACAGCAGGATTTAGATCAGTTACACATACGAGCGGAGGAATGACAGATGTAATTTAATCTGGGCAAGTGTGAGGCTTTGGAAATGGTATAGAAGAGATTTACCAGGATGCTGCCTCAATTAGAGGGTAAGAGCTAGGAGGAGAGGCTGGATAAACATGAGCTATTTTCTCTGGAGCATTGGAGGCTGAGGGGAGACTTAAAATTATGAGAGAGTAGACAGTCAGATTGTTTTTCTCAGGGTAGAAGTGTCAAAAACTGGAGGACATGCATTTAAGGAGAGACGGGAAAATTTTAATGGAGACGTGCGGGCCAATTTTGTTTTCACACAGAGAGTGGTAGGTGCCTGGAACGGGCTGCCAGGGGTAGTGGTGGAAGCAGATACAATAGTAGCATTTAAAGGGCTTTTAGACTGGCACATGAACATGCAGGGAATGGACGGATGTGGATCATGTGCAGGCAGAAGAGATTTAGTTTAATTTGGCATTGTGTTCGGCACAGACATCGTTAGCTGAGGGGCCCGTTTCTGTGCTGTACTGCTCAATGTTCTATGTTCTGTGGTAGACCACAAGCTTTGTGCCAGGTTTGAGGTTTTGATCTTCACACACTCTTTTCCTCAAATTCCAAAGACCGTACTAGTGCACTGAAAGCAATGATGAATGTCACCAGTGTCTGTCTCCAGTTAAAGGTGGCTCCCAAGATATAGAAAGTGATTCACCATTTTCAGGATCTTGCTATGGACTTTTATCATTGAAGGGCAGTGCCTGTACAGTGGGGATAGAGACGTACATCACCTCCACTCCAGAACTGTGGTCACCCCAACTTCAGGTATCAAGTTGAAGTACACATTGTTGACTTGTTCACTGAAGCAGACAATAGAATGGGCCTTACATGCAAAATAAAGGTCCTCAACCTGCCTGCCCTGATGTACGTTGCTCTTGGACAATAAATACTTATTGCACATAGTTTCAGCCTCAGATTTGAGCCTTAAAGTGTGATTAAGAAACAGGAGCTCAGGATATAACAAGGCACAATAAAGAGTATCATTAGTTGTAAGGGTAATATCGATCAAGTAGTATCCAAAATTTTTGTTTTCAAGCAAGGTAACTGGAAGGAAACCCATATTGGGTGTGCGAAGAGCAGCGGTTTTCATGGTCTATATATTGGAATCATAGAATAGAATGGGGATGAGGTCCTGTTAAGGATTATTAAGGGGCAGGAGACAAATTAAAAACCAGCACCTCAGGTGTGGTGCTGACACAAATCCATCTGAGCAGATGCTAATCAACAAAGGGAGAGCCAATCATGGCTGAAAGACCCATATGAGAAGGGAGGTTTCAGTTTCTGAGATGCTGACATCAATTCAAGATGAGCTGCACCTGGAACTGGACTGGCCCATTTTAAGATCTTAACAGTGAAGACAAATAGGGCAGCAAAAATAAGAATATGGATGTACAAAACTGGAAACAAAAGTAATAGCAAAATATCTGGAAATAGTAAAAAAAAAACAAGTCGAAAGTAACAGGATTAAAATGAGTTGAAAGAAAAAGCCAAACACTAGGTGCATACACAGTAATGGGGAAAATAATGACAGGAATAGGATGAGTTTACGGTAAAAGTTTAATAAGACAACTAGGAAGCCAAAGTGAAAATGTGAAAAAGGAACACAAAATATTTGAAAAAAGTAGCAAAAGGAGAATCACGCTAAGGACAAAGCTACAAAAAGGATTAGCAAGATAAAATCACAGGAGGCAATAGAGATATGGAGTGGATATTTATCTTTGTTTCTTCTACTGAAGAAGCTAACAACTATAAGAAAGTCTTGTGGAATGTTAGAATAATGGAAAGGAATGGCAGGTAAATTTGAAAAAAAGCCTCAGGTCCAGATGGATTGTTTCCGAAGCTATTGAAAAGGAAAGTGTTAGCAGATACATGATAGTCCATATATTAAGAAACAATATAAAAGGAATAATGCTGGTGGACTGGCTTGATATAAATATGAGGAAGGGAATATTAAGAATATTAAGAAACCAGAGAAGGCTTGTGTGGTATCAACACTGACTCAGTGTCAAGCCAATCTGGGTGACTTGACTGTGCTACAGATCAATGTAATACTACACAAGCTTTGATCTTGTATTCCAAAATCCTAATGTGCAGGCTGCTCTTTGTGGTTGCGTGATGGGCCTGGAAAAAATGATTTGTATCATGAAATTAAATTTAACATTGTCTAAACATGGCCAGAATTCTGAAGTTGTTTGTAATGAGAGCTCTGAAATTTATTTTAGTAATTACTGGTTCTACAAGTTAGAACAACTGATTTCAAATAAACTGAGATTAGTGCTTTTGATTACATTTATATAATGTTATTTGAAGAAAATTTTGCACTGGTTGGATTTTAAATATACATGAAATTAATTTAGACCAATAAATACCTTGCCATTTTGGTACCTTGAGCTGGCCAGAGATAAAACACATCAGCCAGACCATATTGAAGAGAGAATTTAGTTAATTTACATATCAATATCTTTTAAAACATGATAATTTCATTCTTTTTCATCACCTCATTCTTTCATTTCTACTTCAGAGAATTTTAATCCCTTCAACAAAATATAAATCCAAGTTGCACCTCCTTCATTCAAAGCAAGTTCGTATTACTGGGTTTCTCCGTGCAATCCAATTTCACACCTGTGCAACTCTGTTCCTGCTTTGCACTTTCATGTAGACTAAAAGACAACCATTAAAAATAGGATCAGTCAAGCATTAAACTTCAACATCAGATTCACACAGAAGACACAGACTAGTGCAATGTAACAATAAAAGCTTTCCAAGTGTGCTAGGGAAAGGGTTCAGGAAAAAAAAGCACCATGTCCTATAAGTTAAAACTTTAACTATATCACTGCCACCTCCTAGACTACCACATGAATCCTTCTTGAAAAAAAATTGGTAATTGGTTTTGAAATTGATTACACAACACCATGGTCTACTGCAAATTATGTTCAAACTGTGCCGTATCCTGTGGGTGAACCTCATATAATGATTAACATGCGGTGGGCAAGGGTGGTTTTGGGGAAGGCCAAAAACATGGAGGCCAAAATTGAAGCTGGAATTTCTCCCCCTGCAAAGACACATTATGGCACAAGAATCCTTTCAACAAAAAAACCACTGGAAGCCACATAATATTTTATTGGGAGCATGAAGCTCTGAAGAGAAACGCCAGGAGACACATGCAACTTAAGAAGCCTCTGCTCTCCAGTGAAGCATGATTGTCAATTGCAGGGCCAAATACCATGGCATGGGTGAGGGGTGGGATGATGTAAAGACTGTGGATAAACACACCTGTCCCTCCTTTTGAAAGGATATTCTTTAGATCATTTAATCAATGTCTGTCATTCCAGAGATGATCAGGTCCACAAGCAGGCCAGTGGAAGCAGATTTGATGGATTGCACTTATAGTGTTTACTGGGACATTGTGGGTAATTGCAGTGAAGTTATGAATAGACCAGTAACATGCAAACTGCTTTTGGATTTTGTCTTTGGGAGTAATTGCCTGACAAGGCTTTTTTTTTATACTTTTAATTTATTTTTATTATTATTTTCGTGGATCTAGTGTTTCTTTTAGGACAATAATTTAAAAATCCTATTTTAAAAGTAATAATCCATTAGATATTTTACTAAGTCTATTAAACTAATGTTAAACAAGAGAACCTACTGACTTTCCTTTCCAACCACCTCCACACCCCTTGCATCCCCAACACAAATAAACAAACTCTCTGTTATCTGGAGTGCTGCTGAGGCTCTCCAATCCTTTTTATGGAGAGACTCCAAATGTAAATGAAATTTGTTGTCTTTTTGAAGTTTCTATATTAATGGTGTTCAGTCACTGTACACACTTGAGGCTTCCTGCTTATCACATTGGTCATGGGCTTAAGTCCTCTTTGCATGATATTATGTCACTGACTGCATGTTGGGCACCTGCCATCACATTAATATCCCATTTCAGGAGCAGGTTCTGAAACATCTAAGCTCATTATTGGCAATAGAAAGGTTAATGTGAGGGACATATAGTATTTCTGGATAGCATTGTCTTTAAATATGCTTATAACCAATAAGATATTTACAATGGATTTACAATTGAATTGATGTAGTGAGGAGCAAGGTGGGAAGGTGAAGTAGATAAGGGAGAGGTGTTTGGGATTGTGAGACAAACATAGCAAATGAGGTTGACGTGGGGCTGTGAAGTCAATTATTATCCACATATGGGATTGGATGTGGAATAAAACATAGAACACTGGAGCATAGAACAGTCTTGTACACAGCACAAGAACAGTCTGTCCCGACCATGATGCCAATCCAAATTAATCTGCTGCACGTGGTCTATCTCCCTCCGTTCCCTGCCTGCTCCTGTGCCTATCTAAGTGCCTCAAAAACATAATGGACAAGGCAAGGAATGGAGAAGAAAGCAAGAGGGAAGAGGGAGATAAAAGTGAAGAAGCAATGGTGACTGAAAATGGGCAATAGGAGGAGGACAGTGACAGAATAGGGACAGAGGAGAGTCAAAAAATCATCCTGACAGATGGGCTGCTGCTGACAAAATAGTGAAAGGCAAGTTTGCTGAATCATTACTGGTAAAGTCTGGTGACAAATGCATTCTCAAGATCTTGTAGTTCTGCTGCATGATGTGACCGTATACAGAAATAACATGTCCACGTCAGTAATGAGACCACTTATGGGAAGCAGAGCTCAGAAATTCATAAGACACACGAGGTAACATCATGTGGGTGTGCTTCATCATCTTTATAATGCTGACCACCTGTGATAGGAACAAAGGGACATCTGTGAACTAATTGGAAGAATATGGAGGAGTAAGAAAGGATAGTAAAAGTTGAGAGACTAAAGAAAGGAAGGAGGCAGTGGGGAATAGGGAGATGGGAGTGCAAGGAATCAAAATTAACTGCAAGCCAAAGCATGTTTAATTAACCAGGTAATGACAATGAATTAGAGACACAAGAGATTGCAGATGCTGGAATCTGGAGCAACAATCTGCTAAAGGAACTCAGCAGGCCGAGCAGCATCTGGGTTGTGGGGGGAAGGAACTGCTGATATTCTGGGTCAAAACCCTGCATCAGGATCCTCAGTTGCTGCTCAACCCACTGAGTTCCTCCAGTAGATTGTTTGCTAATGCCAATGAATTAACTGATTTGAGTCTGGTAGCTAAGATTTCCTCTGCAGATGACCAAGAGTGTACTATAAAGTATTTAAATTAATTTCTGAATGTGAATCCAAGGCATTACTAATTGATAGATTCCATTGTCAAAATGCAAAAGCAAAGCTGGAGCAGTTTTACCTGTCATCTAAATCCTTTGGGTTAAATTATTGGCTTGAAAATAACTCTTAATGTGGAATGTTCCACCTTGATTAGGGGCTCTCATTTATTATTAAACCTCTGTACAACCAATTGCTCTCAGCGTCTTTTGTCTCTGACTGATGAAAATTGTTGTAACTTCAGTATCTTTATCAGGAACATATTTGCAGACTGTAGGAATTTTTATTGCAGCTTTATTTAATCATTTCTTTCTTTCCAGACTTTCACAAATTTACATACAAGCTTGTAAATAAGTTAGACTGCACAAGAGAACAGGAGCATGGGGGCCACAGTATGTGTCTATTCAACTATGTAAGAAACTAAGAAATAGCAGGAATAGGCTACCTCACCCTTTAAATGTGCTCCACCATTCATTAAGGTCATGGCTGATCTTCAGTCAGTGCTATTTTCCACACTATCCACATATTCTTTGATTCTCGTAATATCCAGAAATATATTCATCTCTGTTTTGAATGGTCATGAAAACTAAGCTTCTATAGCCTGCTGGAATAGAGAATAACAAGGGTTCACCATCCCTGAGTGAAGAAATTTCTCTTCATCTCAATCCCAAATGGCCTTCCCCTTATTTTCAAACTGTGCCCCCAGCCCAAGATTCCTCAGTCAAGGGAAACATCCTCCTATATCTTGCTGCACTCCCTTTTTGGCAAGCTTGTCCTTACTCAAGTAGGGAGACCAAAATGTACACAACATATGCCAGTTCTGGATGGACAAGTATTTGGAGATTGCTTTACATAGCCTCCCAGCACCATTTCTCCACCAATTTCACCCTGCCAGGCAACCATTTCACAGATTTTATTTTTACATAAATAAAAATGTTCCAAGATAATTAACAACCCCACAGCTTTATTGTACTGTTTGTTCTGTTTCATGCTTCACTATTTTTCTCCTTAGAGCAAAAGGATAATTGGAGACTCAGGACATTGGAAAGTTGTGCACTTGGGGTACTATGGCTTCAGGAGATCTATGGATCAGGGGAGCTGTGGATCAGGAATATTAGTTATTGCACAGATTGAAGCCTGGGGCCATTTGAGGCGGGGGCATGGTGCAAAAGGCAATTAGGGATTTTGGGGCCGGCTCAGTTGATGGGCAACAGTATCATGGGTAGAGGCAAGTTTGGGACATATCCCAGTGAGACCCCACTCCAACACTGTGTTGCTTATTCTTGCTTATAATATGCTTATTCTGTAAGTGACCATCAATGGGTCACTTCTTGGACAATTGTGGACTTATTAAACAAAATCATGGGAAGGTTATAGCATGGAAGCAGACCATTTGCCAACTTTATTATATTGTCCTCTCCCCATTGCCAAGTTAATTTTAGGTCTTGGCTCAAAAAGAAAAATTGCATGGACAGAGAAATCATTTCAGTGGCAAGCATGATACATGTTGGCAGAAGCCCAGTTGAATTTCCACAGTGACATGCAATGATGTGGAGATTTTAGTCCATCCAAATTGCATTTTCTATCACATTGTACTGAAATAAACAGAGCTACAAAATCCAATTTCATCCTTCCCATTTTTAGTAATCTCCAATTAGCTCCTAGCTTTCCTCCCAACCTGTACCTCGAATGTAAGCTTTCCATCTTGGTGCTCCATGCCTCCCATAGTCCTCTCATTATCTCACAATTGTCAGTCATGTTTCTTTCAAATGCCCTTGAACTTTTCGGTCTCTCTCATTCATTTAATACCCTTTTTAAAATCTATGTCTGACAGATGTTGTGTTCAACCTTTCTCATCTCTCCTCTGACTTAGTGTCCATTTTAAATTCATGTTTCAAGGAAGCATTTTTGTAACATTTCCTTTATTAAAGATGTTATATTAAAGCAAGCTATTAATGGTTGTAATTTAGTTCTTAAATGCTGCCAACAGATTAGGAGTTATAGAGGTGGAGAATACCACATTAGCATGTATATAAAACCAACAGCTGCAACATAGAACACAGGACATTATAGCATAGTACAGGCCCTTCAGCCCACGATGCTGTGGCGACATTTTATCCTGCTCTATTATCTATCTAACAATTCCCACAGAGCCCTCCAGTTTTCTATCATTCATGTGGCGATCTAAGAGTCTCTGAAATGTCCCTAATGTATCTGCCCCCACAACCTGCCGGCAGTGTGTTCCACCACCCACCACTCTCTGTGTACCTTCCTCCAATCACCCCTCGTGTTAGCCATTTTCACCCTGGGAAAAAGTCTCTGACTGTCCACTCGATCAATGCCTTTTATCATCTTGTATACATCTATCAAGTCACCTCTCATCCTCCTTCCCTCCAAAGAGAAAAGCCTTAGCTCACTCAACCTATCCTCATAAGACATGCTCTCCAATCCAGGCAGCATCTTGGCAAATCTCCTCTGCACCCTCTCTAAAGCTTCCACATCCTTCCTATAATGAGGCAACCAGAACTGAACACAATACTCCAAAGTGTGGCCTAACCAGTTTTATAGAGCTGCAACATTACCTCGCGACTCTTGAACTCAATACCCCAATTAATGAAGGCCAACACTCCATACGCCTTCTTAACAACCCTATCGACCTGCGCGACAACCTTGAGGGATCTATGGATGTGGACCCCAAGATCCCTCTGTTCCTCCACACTGCTAAGAGTCCTGCCATTAACCTCATATTCTGCCCTCAAATTTGATCTTCCAAAGTGTATCACTCCACATTTTTCCGGGTTGAACTCTATCTGCCAATTCTCAGCCCAGGTCTGCATCCTATCAATGTCTTGTAATCTACAACAACCTTCTACACTATCCACAACACTACCAACTTTCGTGTCATCATCAAACTTACTAACCCACCCTTCCACATGTTCATCCAAGCCATTTATAAAAATCACAAAGAGCAGAGGTCCCAGAACAGATCCCTGCAGAACACCACTGGTCACCGACCTCCAGGCAGAATACACTTCATCTACCACCACCCTCTGTCTTCTGTGGGTGAGCCAATTCTGCATCCACACAGCCAAGTTTCCCTGGATCCCATGCCTCCTGACTTTCTGAATGAGCCTTCCATGAGGAACCTTATCAAATGCCTTACTAAAATCCATGTACACCACATCCACTGCTCTACCTTCATCAATGTGCTTTGTCAAATCCTCAAAGAATTCAATCAGGCTTGTGAGGAATGACCTGCCCCTCACAAAGCCACGCTGACTGTCCCTAATCAGCCTATGCATCTCCAAATTCCCATAAATCCTGTCTCTAAGAATCTTCTCCAGTAATTTGCCCACCACTAAAGTAAGAATCACTGGTCTGTAATTCCCAGGGTTATCCCTACTCCCTTTCTTAAACAAAGGAACATTTGCCACCCTCCAATCATCTAGTACTACTCCTGTCGCCAGTGAGGACGCAAAGATCTTCACCAAAGGTGCAGCAATCTCTTCCCTCACTTCCCGTAATAACTTTGGATATATCCTGTCCAGTCCCGGTGACATATCTATCCTAATGTTTTTCAAAAGTTCCAGCACATCCTCTTTCCTCACGTTGACGTGCCCTAGCGTATCAGCCTGTTGTACGCCATCCTCACAAACATCAATGTCTCTCTCACTGGTGAAAACTGAAGCAAAGTATTAAGGACCTTCTCTACCTCTTCCAACTTCAGGCACATGTTTCTTCTTTTATCCCTGATCGGTCCTACCCTCACCCCTCACTCTAGTCATCCTTCTATTTTTCACACACATATTATATATATAAAAATTTTATATAAAAAATATATATATAAAAAATAAAAAACGGTGTCAATTATCACAGAGCTCTGCATGGAAGAAATACCGATGGATTTGATTCTTAATCCAATCAAGATGATTGACAAAATTTCTCACTTGCACATTTGGAATATGGGAACATTTCCTTTGGCATTGTTCAGTTTGCTGTAGCTACTGCCAGTGTTCATTTGGTTTGAGGTACTGGAGTGGTAGCTTATCGACTGAAAGAATTAGAAAAAAATTTGCAAGAGCTAGGCTGAGGAAGTGAAGCAACTCAGAGTCCAAGCCATACAGCATGGAAACAGGCCCTCTGGCCCAATGAGTCCACGCCAGCCATCAAGCACCCACTTACACTGATCGTACACTAATCCCATTTTTATTCTCCCCATATTCTCATCAACTCCTCCCAGATTCTACTACTCATCTACTCGGGGCAAATTCACATTACCCAATCAACTTACCAACCCACACATATTTGGAATGCGAGGGGATACTGGAGCATCTGGGTGAACACATGCAGTCACAAGGAGAACGTACAAACTCTCTTTGGACAGTACCAAAGATGGGAATTGAACCTGGATCTCGAGCTGTGATACAGCAGTTCTACTAACTCTGCTACTATGCCACCCGTCTCTAGCTGACTCCAAATACAAGAAGTTCTTCATCATTTTAAGGTAAAGAGCAAGAAAGTAAAATAAGATCTAACAAATTGCTGAGGTACATTTAATTAACTTATAATATAAATGTGCCTCCATAATAAGTCATAAGAACTATGTACAGGGCATTCCTTCATACAGGAATATTTAAGATTACCTGGGGACTATCATAAGTACTTTGGGTGCTTGTGAATCCTGACATTCAAAAAAAAACTTGGGACTTTATCTTGTTATTCTCTGTTGTCTGTAAAGTAACTGAAGTTTGCTTTGTTAAACAACACTTGACATAGTGGTGCATTGCAGATTGATTGTTGTTGCTGATGTCCCTTTTGGTCCCTTGCCTGAGGCAAAAAGTAGTTCAAAGCTGGTCCTTGTATTGCATTTTAAATAACCCTGTCATTGCCTGGGATCTGGTGCCTCTAAAGACCTGCATCAAGCTCAGTTTATTCCTTTGTGACTGATACATTCTTTTGGCAGGTGAATGCATGGCTCATTAGCAGCCAAGTGCTTTTCTGTTGCCCCCCAGTTAACCAATGTGCAGTGGGGTTCCAAATTCAGAAGCCATTAGATAGTGGGAGCAAAAAACAACTTTACTCCCTCCTGCAATGTTTGAGATATCATCGGATACAGCATTAGAAATAGGGTCAACTGATATTAAAACAATCATTTGTAGTTGGCATCACTTCTAAATGAAAAAGCATCTATTGGATTTGAAAGGTTTAGATATTAAAAATGTGGTGTATAAAACAGTTTAAGTTTCAGAGATATGAAATGAAAGTGTTCCCTTTGAAACAGTAATATGATCCCATGAAAGGAGATAATTTGAAATCACAATAGAAATAAGTTTGTACCAATCTGTTCAGTGTTGTTTAAAGAAAAACATTAATTTCAGAAGAGTTTTTCAAATACTTAAATTGCGTCTGTTGCAAACTTCCTATTTAACTTACTCATGCAGTTAGGTGGAATATTGCCTGATATAAATATTATACTACATTAATTTTCCAATTAATCTAGCTGAAATAATTCACTAGTTATTGTACACTTAAAATCTGTGGTAATACTCCATTACTTCAATTGAGCGAGACCTAATGCATGTATCATTCAGTAGTTAATAGTGGTTACATGAAAGAGTTAAATGTATTAAAGTTTGAATGGGCACTCTAAAAAGTAGGAGCTAGGATTCTCCAGTCACAACACATTAAAAAAGAACTGCAGTAATCTAAGAGATGAGAACAAAAATGTAACACTCATTAAAAAAAAATCTTGTCAAGTTCAGGGTTACACTGCAATTTACTTCTCAGTTTCCTTTAAATCTATCTTATTGTATGCACTAATAATATATAGGAAACAAATAGGGGTTTAAAAAGAAAATCTAAAATTGCCTAGTGTTGATAATGACATACTAACAGATGAGGCACATCTTAATCTGAATCAAATTTAAAGACAGCATCACATTATGTATATTAGGTATTACTTTATTAGCTTTGTAAGAAATATGTCCATGGTGATAAGGACTAAATTTGTGAAAGTGTTGACTATTGGTTATGTATATGCTCTTATACATTTGCTTCCAGTGAGTCCTGCATTTGCTTTGTATATAAATGAATTTCTATCAAAGTTATTTTTTCTCTCAGTTACCATTTAAGAGGATGCTGCATCCAAAGGTGCTTTACTCAATCACCAAAGCAAACTCAAGAGAATAGGGCCTGGATATTGGAGAACACCATTAGAAAAGCATACAAAGTTACATGATTTGTTTAGGTCATACACTCATCAATGTAATATTGGGTAACACTGAAGACCTTGGGGCTTTGTTGGGACACAAAGGCCTGATCTTTTGGAGTGGAAAATGATCCACCTGCTACAGCTGTCAGGGGTATCAACATTTCAAAGACCAATCAGGCTGAGGAGCACCAGCAACAGAGGCTGTGGGTATGGGGTACAGGTTTGGATGTTAATCACAGACCCAGCAATGCTTCAAAGGTTGGTGGGATCGCGATTTTGCAGTGATTGCAGGCTGGAGGGGAGGGGAATGGGAGACAGTTGATTGGGGTGGGGAGGGGTGTCAGCGTCGCGTGGGGGGTGGGGGTGCAGGGCACATTGGACATTCATGATTGGGGGCAGAGGGAAGATGTGATCAGGAGCTGGGGCAATGATCAGTAGATGGGTCGGCATAGGCTCCGTATATTAAGCTAAGTAGAGGTGCTCACCTTATATGAGAGCCTCTACCATTATGATTTTAATAAAACATGGTTGCTCCTGGAGTTATCGCTATTGATTAACAAGAAGGTGATTCAATTTCCCACACAGCATTCTAAAAAGGAACATCATACACAAAATGACATTATCAAAGTAGGATGAAACATGACCATAAATACCTGGTCAAATTTCCGCCATAGCATTAAACAAGACGGAAAAAAAACTAGTTTTGTTACTTGCATGCAGCTCCCTATTGTACTGAAAACAAAACAGAGCAGCAAAATCCAATGCCTAGGCTTAGATCTTTTATTTCACACACTTTATGAACTTCTTCTACAGAGAACGCAGAGGAGGATGTCTTTAAAGACATCCTAAAGTTGCTGCTACATAGCACTAACTTCCATGGGGAAAAAGTAATAGCAGATAACATGAAATACCACAGATGTCCGGTGGAAAACCAATAATTAGGAACAATAAACATTTAAGGCTCAATGGGACCTAATATTTAAGAAGATAACACATTTATTTAATCAATATGATATAGTAGTGCCTCTAAGATTGGTGGGATGGGATTTCAAATTTATTGTAGGCCTGAGGGGAGGGAAATAGAAGATAGTTAATAACTCAATGAAAGAATATTAACTAACTCTACAGAATTTCACAATGGATATGCCCATACTGGTGGATATGCCCAAAACTGAATAATTCTCCAGTGGAACCTTCCAGTCAGCAGAATGCAGCCTGAAGGACTCCTCTAAGAGGCCATTGGGTCAGCATGAGCTTCCATGGATTGTCAGTTCTCAGGCTGGGAAATCCAACTGCTGAGCCCCCATCATATAAATCTGGTGTTAGTATAGTTAGCATATTGAAATCAATGAGGGAAATTGGCTACTGGGAGAAAGGGGAATGTTTTTAATTTGATTTAATTAAGTTATAGAGTTACAGACTACTACAGCACAGAAACAGGCCTTTTGGCCCACCTCATCCGTACCGACCTGATCTTCTGCCTAGTCCCATCGATCTGCACCCACACCAAATCCCTCCAAACCTCTCCAATCTATGTACCTGTACAAATTTCTCTTAAATATTACAAGTGAACCCCCATCTACCATTTCCGCTAGCAGCTCATTCCACACTCGCACCACTCTCTGAGTGAAGAAGGTTCCCCTTAGATTCCCCTTAAATATTTCACCCTAAGCCTATGAACTCTAGTTAAAGCCTCACCCAACCTGAGGAGAAGAAGCCTGCATGTATTCACCCTATCTATACCCCTCATAATTTTGTATACATCTATAAACTCTCCCCTCATTCTCCTGCGCTCCAGGGAATAAAATCCTAACCTATTCAACCTTTCCCCAGAACTTTGTCAAAGCTGACAGATAGTAGACAGCAGAATCATAAAAGGAACCACAAACAAATACCTGTGTTCACATGAAGACCAAAGGAGTTCTAGAATCATAATCTGTAAGTGGTAGACTAGCAGGTGGATTGACACTTGTATTACAATAACATTTTGTTTAATAGTCTGTTAAAGAACTTGACCTGCTTATTTCAGATTACAAAAATAGTTTGTAAGTCTAGCAGAAGTTTCAGGTGACTTTTTCCAGTTTTAGGACCAATGTGCAAATTACATGTCATTTAATCATGTTCTGTTCATTCAGGTTTGAACCTAATGTTCTGTAAATGGCATTGTTCAGTAATATAACAATAGAATTCTTTGAATAGCATTTACAATAATACTGATGATAAAACATTTTTGCTCCCTGTCTTTTACTGAAGAGTTTTAATGTGAATGCTATTTTCTAACCTAATAAAAAATACAAATTAACTGTTTCAGATTTCTAGAATGCATACTTGTAACAAGAGCAATGTACTGAATCTGAAATGATAACAGGGACATTTGGAAATACAGTACTGAAGCTTGGTTCTCTTTTCACAAGTGCCACCTGACCTGTTGAGAATTTCCAGCATTTTCTGTTTTTATATTCATCATTACAATTCAGAAGCAACTGCAGAACGTAGGGCTTATGTGCCCACGAACACAATTGCACAGTGCTGAACTTCTGCATGCTATGAAACTGAATTTCTACTGAAACCGGATAATGAGCATTCCAGGATCATGCTGTGACACTGAAAATTTGACTGGACATTCTCCATTCTCAGTAGCCCGCAACACTGCCACAATTTCTGGGAAACATGGGATGACATCATTCTGGATGCAACCCTCCTTTGGTAGCTGTATAGGGGAACTTGAGCAACACTGTCCAGAGTTCTCTGTCCTTGGCACCCCGAGGATAACATGGGAATTTTACCATCCTAATCACTACCACTCTGCCCATCCTCCTGATCCCCTTGCATTCTGAAAGAATCCCCCAATCTCCAGCACTTTGCCTGTCCTCCCAATCCTTTAATTCCCAGCTCACTGGCTATTCTCCTGATCACCTTTCCCCCTCACCCCAGCACTCTGCCAATCCTATAAATCTCCCAACACACTGCATATTTCATGGGCAAGGTGCTGGTGGAGAGGTTGGGAAAACAAGGAGGGTGCTGGGGTATTAGAGCATCATGAGCATGGGGGATTGCTGGGAGATTGGGGGGGCAATGGGATGGGCAGAATTCTGGATGGCATCTGGATGGTACTGCTGGTAGTGCAGCTCTCTCACAGCTCCAGCGGCCTGGGTTCAATCACTGTCTGTGTGGAGTTTGCCCTTTTTCCCTGTGACCACATGGTTTCCTCAGGGTGCTCCAGTTTCTTCCCCCATCCCAAAGACTTGCTAGCTGGCAGGTTAATTGGCCACTGTGCATTGTCGCCGGTGTAGGTGGGGGCTGGGGGGGTGGTGGTGGTGGGGGCAGCAGTGTAAGAGAATCAGTGGGCTATTAATGGGCATGTTAGAGAGAATAGGCTAAAAGGAAGATCATATTGTCTGGGGATTGCCCAGTGCTGGGCAGCCCTGAGGACAATGTTGTCCAACTTCCTCTGCAAGGCTCCTAAGTGAACATTAAATGGGGAATGACATCATGACTTGTGCCCCAATGTGAAAACTGTGCCACGGCTGTAAAGGTGATGCATGTCAGGAAGTTCTTGTTCTTGTTTCCAGAGTGGCAAAAAGCAACCTATAGCATTTCCTTACAAAACAATTTTCAGTTGAAAAACACAACAAGGAACTATGATATGAAATTAAATCTCTAGGCTAAATAATTTGTCTCAGTTGCAATCTTAGATTCAAATACTATTATTCATTTCACTGCTTAGCAATAGTTTCCATTTAGGTCTCTTGCAAAATATCATGAAATTAGCCAAAAAGATGTTTAAGACAGTGTTAAAATGTTATAATCCAGAAACAAGCACTAAAGCAGGACCTGTGCAATTGCTGACATGACCAGAGCTAGTTGAGCACAGCTAGACAATTGGTTATGCATCAATCTGACAATGGTGCCAGCTCTTAAAGGCACACATCTCATGGTCCAGGAGACCTACTGAGGCCAATAGAAGGAGATCCTAACAGGATGTCCTCACAAAACTTGGGACAGTAAGCTGATGACCAGTGAAAAACACTGTAATAGCAAATTATTTTAATAAATGAATCTGGGATCCATCCATTGATATTTTATAATCAGTACAAACGGAGTTGGAAAACAACATGAGGGGTCATGTGAGACCCTCTGACTGACTATTATTGTACTCTGTTGATAGTAAGGACACCAGGTTTGCTCCCTACGAGAAGCTCTCTGTGAAAGAGTTCCATATATCCAATGTGGACAATGGCTGCCTCCTCTGCTCAGCTGAGAGATTAACCTGTGATGATATGCAGGGGTCTCCCTGGTAGACACCTTCTTCCTCCTGCTCCTGTTGCTCTTTAGCCTTTGCCTTGTGACCCTTAGGCTCTGCATTTCCTGTGGCACCAGTTGCTACCTTTGAATGGCTCAACAATGCAACATGTAGCACATCATCAAGAAGCCGCTGCATCTGGCTGGCACATATCATAAGTGCACCCCATAATAATGGAGGCAAGGAAATCTCATTTTTGAGAACACTGAAGGCATTTTCCACAACAGTTTTAGCATGGCCATGGCTCTTATTATGTTGCTGCTCAGCTGCTGTGGTAGGAATCCAAATTGGTGTGAAGAATCAGCAAAATAGAGGGCAGGCTGGTCCACCAGAATTTGATTGACTGGACAGTGCTGCCCACTGATAATCTTAGACAAGGACCAGTCACTGAGGATGAAGCCATCACATGTGCTTTCCAGAAAAAAAATAGTATTGATCATAAGGATATCCTTTTAGTGATCCACAGCCACCTGAATATTGAGGGAGTATAAAACCCCTACTGAGGAAAGGTCTGGAATGCTAATAGGAGCTTCCAAGAACATATGAGAGCAGTGACAGTTGCCAGTACTCTTGAGAAGCCAGCAACACTGGCTTGCCCAAGCTGCCTCATGTTTTTCACTGAAATCAAAATGTAAGTATTACTCTGTGGATATTGTGCCTGGGTGATATCCCTGATGCTGCAGTGAGCAGCAAATTAAGGCACTGGATAGAGATCTGCTGTGGCTTTTTGGAAAGCTCCTGTGATGAGGAAGTTAAGAGTCAATGTGACTTTGTCTTTGACATAGGCAGCAATCAAGGCATAATAAAGTGGCTTAAGGTTTTTCACATAATTCTGTAATGATGGTCTTGGAAAAGCTGAGCCTGCAAAATACTGATCAGCAATGCCTAATGGGATGTGATGTCTCTGACGACTCGCTGGAAGTAATGCAGACTCTTTGCTGATAGGGATGTCTTTCTCTCCCAACCCCTGTATTTCCAATTAAGATATCTTTATTAGTCACATGTACATCGAAACACACAGTGAAATGCATCTTTTGCGTAAAGTGTTCTGGGGGCAGCCCGCAAGTGTCGCCACGCTTCTGGCACCAACATAGCATGTCCACAACTTCCTAACCCGTACGTCTTTTGGAATGTGGAAGGAAACTGGAGCGCCTAGAGGAACCCATGCAGACACAAGGAGAACATACAAACTCCTTACAGACAGCGGCCGGAATTGAACCCGGGTCACTGGCGCTGTAATAATGTTACGCTAACCGCTACACTATTGTGCCTGCCCTACTATTAATTATGAATGGGGAATCATTGCCATAACAACGCCTCCAGAGTGCTGCCAGTGATGACACTACTGAGGATCAATTGCTTCCATATTCTCAGCAACAAAATGCTGGAAGAAATCTCTCCTGGATACATGAAGCTCACTATGTGGAATTTAAAATGTGTTTAAGTAGCCTGCTGCCTATTACAAAACTGTCCGGTTAACTTTCCCAATGTCATCAGAGTGTCCCATTACAAAATGGGAAAGCAACAAATGAGCACAGTGTGCTTCTTGTTGAACTGGGATAATTCCACAATGATTGAAGCTCCAATTTATGTCAAAGGGCCAGAAATGGGAATACGTGAATGATGATAAAATCTTGTGCGCTCCTGACACTGGGAAAGGTAAGATATGTTAGTTTGGATCATGCATGGATACACTTGGTCTGATTTTGTGCTGGGAAACAATTGCTGCATGCAAACATTTGAATGTGGTTTGGGAGCAGATAACTCTGGCGCTTGAATCTGCTCCACTATTGAATAAGTTCGTGGCTGATCAGATTGTATCCTCAACCCTAGATTCCTGTGTTCCTGAGGTTGTGCAATCTATTTCAAGTAAAATTGTTCTTTGGGTAATTAACACCTATAAAAATAGGAGCTATGCAATCCAATTTCTAGACAAAGTAGTTTTATAATGATAATTAATTTTCAGTGCACAATCATGAGATACACACTTTGCTAAGCATCAGCCATTTTACTTTTGTATGATCTTAACTCCAGAAGAGAAACATAAATATGCAGCATTTAATGAAGCACTGATAACTACACTCTTTTTGCAACTAACTTTTTCACTTTGAGCAAAATGTTTATATTGCACAACAACCAAAATAGACTTTATACTGCTGTAAGCTAAACAATATAGGAAGGTAGAATATTAAACGTTTGTGTCAATTGTAAAATGATTAATTCTAAAATCTGTCAACATTCCAAAAACACCAATTTATCTGTGACTTGAATATAACTATTGTGGTTTAAAATCAGATTCTGATCATATATCCTGAGATACGTGACTAGTAGCAGCAGAGTAAGAAATACTGTTCATCTAGTTTGCTGATGGAGACATGGCTAATTGAAAGTACTGATTTATAATGTAATATTTTATATTGCTTTCCTATGTACAAAATATTTGCTTTCAGTTTGTCCACAACATTCTTCATTGTGAATGAAACAAATATAAACTGTACATGGCTTTATATTTTGACAGGAAGCCAATGATCCAATTATATTTCAAGGGCGGGTTTTTAAAGCTCTGGGCAAACTGGGCAGGAAGACGGCAGAGCAGCCCCATTGCCTGCTGATGCACGTATTGATATACCCAAACAAGTTTTGGTTCAGGACTTCAGCTGAATGGAGTTAGTGAGCCTTACATCAGTGGTAGGGAAATTATTGAAGAAAACTCAAAGGGATAGGATTTATGTACATTTGGAAAGGCAGAAGCTTATCAGGGAGAGTCAGCATGGCTTTGTGCGAGGGAAATCCTGCCTCACTACTTTGATTGAGTTTTTTGAGAAGGTAACTAAGAAAATCAATGAAGGCAAGGTGATAGACTTTAAGTAAGGCATTTGACAAAGTCCAGTCGGCTGGTCCAGATCCAAGGCAAATTGGATCCAAAACTGGCTTGGTCTTGGATGGGAGTGACCTCAGATTCCATGTCTAGACAGGCAACTGGTTACAATAGTTCTGTGGACCCAGAAGGAACACTTCTGCTCCTCGGTCTCAGAAAACTGGAAGAATGGTAGCAGGTAGGAGAGGGCTAGAATTTGCTTTTAAACTTGGAGCCACCAGGTTTAACTCCACAAACTTCATGGCCCAAACAATTATTCAGATCTGGATGAAGGCAGGGGTAGGGGAAGGTTGAGTGGGGGGAGTTGCATAACACCTATTTACTGCCTACGCTTCCTGTGGGCCATCATTCACTGGCTAAAAGTACAGTGGGAGCAAAAATCATCACAAGGTCCAACATTATTCTCTTGCCATATTTTCTGAATCTCAGTCATGGAAATAACATTCATAAGAAAGGTGAAAGCCATCTTTGATAGTATAGCCCAGCATTTTAACAGCTTTAGCAATTGAGCCAGCCTTTCATTCTATACATGAATTAGATTGTGTACTTATAATCATGTTGAACTAGAATATCTATCAGTGCTATAGTTATTGCAATCCACACATTTGCATCCAATTTATTTCCATGAGAGTTACTGTTGGAAATTTACCCATGAAACTGTCAGCATTTTCCCACGTAACCAGGATTTCCACATGAACAGGGAAGTCCCAAAGTTATGGTTAGTGGGTTCTTGCTGTTTTTCCAAGAGGAGTAGAAGATTGTATTTTTTTTTAATTTCAAAATTGAGTGTTTTTAATGTTTAACTACCTTTAATTGTTTGAGATTTTAATTATTTTTAATAACTGATGCAGTATTTTGATAAGTTTTTCATCTTTTGAATTCTCAGGAAGCATTGTACTTGATGCCCAGCAGGCAATTTATAATGGTGGAAGTCATTTGATATAACTGAACAATGTTAATTCGGCATGAGAGATGTTAAATGGAACAGTTTTCGTGTGAAAAATGTAGTCATGTTTACCAAATCTATCACCAAGCCATTTACATGATTACTTGGTATTAGAGAATTCCCAACCTGTTCAAGTACCACAAAGAACCTAATTAGTAAAATTATGTTTGAATTTGTTTCCATATTTTGATTTAAAAAAATTAGACCCTTAAGAGACCATGGAATCTTTAAGGTACAAAAATGAAAGCACCCAAAAGCAACCTGAGGAATATAAGATCCCATGAGATAGAAAACAGGATGCTGAATCCAGTGATGCATAGGAATATCTTCAGTAATCAACATTTGGTTCAAGGTTATACCTTAAAAAAAAATCAATCTGTTGTTTTCAGGGGAAAGCAGGTTGTAATTAACCCGAGATTTTCAGAAAATGTAATTAGAAATCAATTAATTCGTTATAATGCCAGATTATTTCCATCCTTCCAATCAACCCTATCAATCAGGTTTACCAACACAAAATATCAAGCATGCAAAAAAAACAATAAATATCATCTTTGCTGTTTAACTATGGAATCAATATTGATTTAGTAAATATTTACATGCGCTGTGATCCTGTTTATCCCAACTGTCTAACTGGAGGTTAAGAAAATAAGATTTTTGCCAATGATATGAAAATAGGTCAAAGGGCATGTTGTGATGAGCACAATGTGGTTCTGCAAAGGGAATAGATTGAATGATTGGGTGAAAACCTGGCAAATGGAGTTCAATGTGGGAAAGTTTGAGGTCAATGAACTTCAGTAAGAGGAATCAAAAGGCAGATTATTTCCTAAATGGAGAAGTGCATGAATCATTAAAAGTTAGTAGGCAGATCCAACAAGTAGCTAAGGCAGCAAATGGAGTTATGGCCTTTATTATGAAGGGGTTGAAGTTTAAAAGTAGGTCAGTTTTATTATAATTGTACAGGGTGTTTATGAGGCCACATCTTACGTAGTTTTGGTCCCCTCACATAAAAAGGGTATGGTAGCACTGGAGGCAATCCAAAGGAACTTCGCAAGGCTAATTGCTGGGATTGCCTACCAAGAGAAGCTAATGCAATTTGGCTCCGTATTCCTTGGAGTTAGAAGAATGAGAGGTGACATTCAACATTATAAGGAGGCTTGACAGGGTAGAAGTTAAGATGTTTTCAGCAATGGGAGAGTCTTGAACAAGAGGATATGGTTACATGGGGATGGTCATTTAAAACTGAGGTGCCTGAAAATTTCTTCTCTCAGAAAGTAGCGAATCTCTGGAATTCTCTGTAATAGAGTGGTGGTAGCTCGCTCACCAGAAATATTTAAAATGACAATAGATAAATATTTGAAAGATTGAGAAATTGAGGGCAATGGGGATCCAGCACAGATGAAGAGTTGAGGCCAGCATAGATCAGCCATGAGCATATTGAAATGACAGGGCAGGCTCGAGGGACCTGGTAGCCTACGCCTGTAACAGAGAGTGGTGATAACTGTTCCTATTTTCATGTATTTTCTTTGTTAGAAAAGAACAGGAAAACCCCTGATCTTCAGAAGACATGTTCACTAACATCCTGATTGGATAGCAGAACACTTCATCCACAATGTACATGAAATATTTGTACCAGAAAACTTATCAAAATTTTTTAGAGTGCTGACAATGAACTGAGTATGCAACTCCATGTAAATTGGAATGGCTTTGGAAAGTAAATTCCAGAGGATATACCATTTACTTTTATTTCAGCCAAAATTACACCTGTACCTTAAATTGGCAGTATAATATTGGGGTCAGTTTGAATAATAGCTTTTTGAATTTAAATATTTTGGTCAAATATTATTTTAAGTGGAATCAACATGCAAATTGCACCCAAAATATGACAACTTTACAAAGTGATTGTTTTCCCCAAGTTTTCCCTTAAACTCATGACTTTGCAAATTACTTTTAGCTGTATTTACTTTTATACCTTAAAGATTCCATGGCTAAATGTATAAGCTTTTAGAAAATAGTGTAGTTGGGCAGTATTTTGACTTAGCATAAAGTTTAACATTACCATTCAGTTCTCTAGTTCGGTACATATGAATCTCAGTAACCAAACTCAAAATGACTTAAAAAGTTCTGAGAGACATTTTCTAGTAACATTTTTCAATCATTTTTTAAGTCATTTTGAGTTTGGTTACTGAGATTCATATGTACTATTAAGTTTTGGTGATATATTAAAAGCAAACATTCATGCCCAAGCACCTAAAATCAAAAGGCTGAATTTTTAGAATGCCCTGAAGACTCGAAAATGGAAAATCCCAATGGTAATTAAGTTGGTCTGGGGGCATGGGGAAGGCTCACGCCACTGTCTTTTAAATGAGTACAAAAGGTCAATTTGTAGTACAGGTGACCCCCGCATTATGAACATTCGGGGAATGGAAATTTGCTCTTACAGAATTCACAAGTCACCACCCAAAAATTTGAGATGGGAAATAAAATTCACTCTTACAGGATTTATGTTTAAAAATTAAATAAATAAACACAAAAGTTTATGATTTTTTAAACTCACATTTCTTGACTGATGCACAGATGACGCGGCTGCGCGTTATGGAAAATCGCGACACGGACTATTTTCTAGGAACAGCCCCTCAGCACTACCCTCCCCCCCGCCCACCCCCCCCCCCCCCCCAATCATAATGGGAGGGTTGCCTGTACCTCTAACTTTAGTTGAAATAATTTGATCTTTTGGAAGAATAACTCTGATCTCATGGGGATTGTGAAAAAGAACGCAACCCAGCAGGCACAGCATCCCTTCACATCAAATATAGGAGACTAAACCATTTCAAATCCTTCCCAAGTGTCAGTGCCAATAAGCCAAAATGCTGACAGTGAAAAACAAGTATAACAGTAAATAACAGTAAGAATTGAATCGCTGCCTTTCGCAAATGAGTACCTGATGTTATCATCAGGAGTCATTTGGAGATTACAGAAATTATATCCGAGACCAACAACTTATTAGCATACTCCAGAAATAATGACGCATCTGCTCAATGAACTTCATAGCACCTTCAATGAAATTACTTCGCTGAGAAGAAAACCTATTAAATCAACCCACCTAAAATTATTTAAAAACATTCTATTTATTCATGTACCTGAATTAATTCTAATTTATATACCTGAATTAAAGAGGACACAAAACCTTCAAGTTAAATATTTGTTTAACTTCAGGTTGACAAATTTTCTGCATGTATGGTAAAAGTGCTGAACAGATGAGTTAATATGACATTAATAACCAACAACCTTAGTGTTCTTATTTTGTAAATGAGTTGATCAGAAATGAGCATTTATACTAAAAGTGGCCTCATCATTAATGCATGGTAGCTGATTTCTAATTAACTAAAATCAACTTAATCATATGCCAAGTACTTGGATAAATGTATGAGTAAGTTATTTTAAATTCTCTCCTGAAAACATTTTGAACAAATTGGCCCACATATCTAATGGGATAATCAAAATATGCAATCCTGCAGAGCGTATAATTCTAGAAAACAGCAGTGTTATTACCAATACAGAATATGATAATAATGAGAAAACAAAATATTCCCAGGAAGATAAAAGTTTGTGAAATGACAATCCTGAAAGAAGCATGTTAATTATTGCAGTAACTCATTATTTTTCTAAGTAACACTCCAGGCAAGTGTCTTGGAATTCCTTTACATTGTTTTTACACTGTAACATAATATGGCTAACACAATTCCAGCAGCTGAATCATACCTTAATATTTGTTGTTAATGATATACCATTTTTTGATGCATTGGCATTAAAATCATTGTTGAAAGCTTTTGAGTGAAGTTTGTTTCTTTCCCAAAACGTTAACTAGTTTCTCTTTCCACAGATTCTGCTTGACTGGTTGAGTTCTTCTAGCATTTTCTGTTTTTATTTTTTTAATGTAGATAAGATCAACTCACAAGTTTGGTTGACTCAAACATATTTGCACATCACTGAACATAAAATGTTTACCTGAACCAGTGCATTAAAATAGCATTTTAAAACAAATTTGTTATATTTTGCTTTAAAAATATTCCTTGATGCATTCAAAACTGGCAACTTGACAACTAAAAGTACTTTTAATCAGTCAATCTGCAGGGAACTTAAGTTTAAAGATCAATAACTTTTAAAAATATACAGAATCATTCATGCTTATACTAAGATACAAATGTCAGTTTTGAAGTAACTTAAAACTATATATATTAAAAAGCTTTTGAAATGTTCCTAATAGTGTTTTTGTAGTCAAAAGAACCAGATTAATTGAAGACCCCACCTAAAGACCCATAAACACAGTCATTTGGCAAAAACTCCAAATACTGGTTAATTGATCCTGGGTGTGAGGCCAACTTTTCAAGGTCACTGAAACTTGAATTGTACTGAATATAATATACACTTGAAGTTCCTCAAAGTATTTGACTGGTGATGCCACTTTTGGGCAAATTATGCTGAGAACAACAGAATGGAAACTCTAGTCCTTTGGTTCCCTCCTTCAAATCCTCTACCACTCTCTCCCCTTTTCATGGCAGCTACTCGTGCAACTGCAGGAAATACAACACCCACTCCATTACTCTTCCCTTCCTGCCATCCAGGGATCAGAAAACCGCCTTCTAGGTGAAGCAGCAACTTGTGTGTACTTTTTTTAATTTAGTGTACTACATTCAGTGCTCAAAATATGGACCCATCTGCATTGGAGGAACCAACTGCAGATTGGGGATTAATTAGCAGAAGTCCTTCATTCAGTCTAATAGGGTAACCCTGAGCTTCCAGTCCCTGTCACTTTAATTCTCCATTCCACCAACTTTGACTCCGCAATCATTGACCTCTTAAATTGTTCAAACAAAGCTTAATATAAGCTTAAGGACAACACCTCTTCTTCTGAATTGGAACATAACAGCACCAAAAAGTTAACAACAGATTCAAAAATTTCTGATAATCAGCCTTTCTACCTTGTTTCAGCACAGTCTAGTATTGATGAATGGCCACAAAGATAACTGTTTCTCTTTCTCCACAAATGCTGCCTATTTCCAACATTCTCTGCTTTTATTTTAAACATCTACCATCTGCAGTGCTTTGCTTCTCAAGTTTGTATCTTCCAGAACTTTTTTTTCTTTTTTCCTGTCTCTCCTCCGTTTTTGCTCATCTCCTCCTGTTTATGGTTTCTCCAGACAGATCATCTATGATTAATCACCCTTTACCACCTTCTCTCAACCAATACCAATATCACCACTTACCTCATTCAGTCTCTACAGATTTCCACCTTACCTTTGACCTTGGCATTTGTCCTTTCCAACCCTGCCCTTGCTCTGCAACTTAAAACATGCTTGATTTCTTCCTTTTTTCCAGTTCCAATTAAAAGACTTCAAACTGAAATGTTAACTCTGCTTCTTTCTCCACAGTTGCTGCCTGACTAGCTGAGTATATCCAGTATTCTCTGTTTTTACATTTGGGCAGCACAGTGGCTTAGCTAGTAGAGGTTCAATATTGGCCTCCCATTCTCCCTGTGAATGCATGGTTTCCCCTGGGTACTTTGGTTTCCTCCCACGTCCCAACGACATACAGGTTGGTAGATTAATTGGCCACCGTAAATTGTAAGAGTTCAGTAGAATCTGGGGAAGAGTTGATGGAAATGCAGGGAGACTAAGTTAGAGGGAAAATTGTTGGGAAAATGGAATTACTCTATGAGTTAGCCTTGTATCAATAGGTGAAATAGCTTCCTTCTATGTCATAGGGAAATATAGAAATACATTAAGCATTACTGCTTTCTTCTTTCAAAGGGTAAATGGTACTATTATCTATGTTTTCTTGGTTAAACTTCTCTCACAATATCAATTTTATTCAAACGATAACCACACATTCGGACTAAGAGGCAACACAACACCATCTTCAGCTGGAACTCACCCACTGAGTAAATAATACAACTGTTGTAGTGTAAGTGAGGACAAGATATCTATGAAGGGTCTGATGAAGGATCCTGGATTGAAACATTAACTGTTTCTCTTTCTATGGATGCTGCCTGACCTGCTGTGTGTCTCCAGCATTTTAAATTTTTATTTCAGATTTCCAGCATCTGCGGTTTTTTTAATAGTTTTTTATGTCAACAATGCCTTCTTTTCCCAAAAGTATTCAGGGTTATTGTCCTTACTAAAAGTATGAGAAATGTACTCATGTTCATGTTACAAGTTATAGCACTGAACCTACAGGGAGATTTCAGATAGATGCCTTGACCGATTGATTGTGTTATAATTCATGTTGCTGATGTTTACATCTACACCAATCCATAAAGGCATAGATGTAAATATCAGCAACACAAATCATAACAAATAGTTCAGTAGATGTACTGACATGTCTTGAAGTGGAAGAAGAAATGCTTAGAGATATGTTGAAAGGGTTGGCCATCGAACTAAACACAATAAATGGGCTCAAGATGTAATGGCTATAGATGTATTCTGGAAATAGCACTGAAGAGCCATAACAACAATGTAGGTGGGAGGATCTCAAAAAATAATGCTGTTACACTTAACAGCCTTTTTTCTCTTTCTAGAGAAGTTATATTCAGAAATTTACTTTTCCCACAACTTCATTGGAAATGCATTGTAAAAGTGCAAATTTGTGAAGTTATTCATTTGTTATGTTGAATAGAATCAGCTGCAACAAAATTCCTGACCCACATTTTGCTACAGGATAGATACCATCCAGCTTGGTTAACATTTTGCTATGAATGCAATAAACTATTATACCATTGTGGTTGCCAATTGGGACAGCACAGAAGTACTTTGTGGAAATAATCTTATTCAATCATGATACAGATTTGCTGAAGATAACAAAACCAAAGCTTATTTGCACGGTAATCACACTTCACAAATGATTCAACAATATCATTTTCTCAATTTTTCTATATGTTTTACATAAAAAGGGTTTCATAGGTTGAACTCAAAGCAGCAATACATACCTTTTTATCATTAACAGTGCATTAAAATATTGTTTATGGTGCTCATATGGCAACACGTTAAATATCGCTTGTGTCTATTTTAAATCTAGGAGTGTTTTTCAAAAAAAAACAGAATTTCAAATTATGCCTACTGAACATGGAGGCAGTTATGGACACATCTAACACAAAATCATCTTTAGTCAGTAGTAATAAGCAGGTGTATGAGATCCACTGAAAGTCAACTAAGAATGGGGTGGAAAGTGCCTCAGGCAGCTGATACTCACATCTGCTAAACAACCAAGGATAAATGTCTGTCTGGTAGATTTTTTGTCATTTAAATTGCAGTAATATTTCTCTATATATTGTAGATTAATTGGCCACTTTAAATTACCCCTGGTATATATGTGTGGTAGAATCTGGGGGAGTTGACAGGAATGTGGGGAGAATGAAACGGAATCACTGTAGGATTAGTGTAAACGATTGCTTCAGTGTGGACGGTGGGCAGAAGGGGCAGTTTTCATGTTGTATAGCTCTATGATTATGAGATGTACACAGTATGCTTGGTAACATGGACAGAATAAGGAAGCAATTTCAATTGCTGAGAGTCTTTCAGACAACACAAAGATCCTCATTTGGTAATCTGCCACAGTGGAAATTTACAGTTTCAACCAAATGTGAAATATTGTTTTCATGAATAATAAAAGTTTGAAAATACAAATGTTCCCTCAACAGATTTACACTATGAGGTACAGTTATTGAGGAAATAGAATTTTTCTTGTACCCTCAGGCATATGCTAAGAAATTCATTCCTCATCAGTAGTGCTGAATGTGCTATTATGTGGTAGTTGTGTGCTCACATTTTTAATTCCTATTAACCTGGTGGAATGACAGATGGTGGCTGAACAATTATAGATATGGATTACAGTTTCACTTGTCTCTGCATCCTCCTAAAAGGGGAAGTATAAGCTACTGGTTCTTCTTTATGAACACACACAACAGATCACTACTATCCATTACTTTAAGTAGGTTTATTTTCTTCCAATATTCTAAGCAAAGCATTAAAAAAAAGTGGTTGCAAACAAATTGAAAAGGAGAAAGACCAGAATACTAAATACTTAGAAAAGCTTTGAGGACACTATTGTCTTTACTATGGAAAGTAAAGAAGAAATCTTATACTTGGCTCAATTTATACTGGTTTATTGCTTCAACACTGTGATGATATAGTCAATCCATGAAAAGGCACAATGTATTTTTGTCTTAAAAGTGAACAATTAGGGAATAAACTAAATTACATTAAACTAAGATTAAAAAAGAAACCTGATGCTGCAATGCTATCCGATTATGCCTTGCAACAACCTTTAATGTGAAAAATGCAGTTAATATTAACAACAATGCATCGACATTGTGGTTCTTTAGGAGGACTTTCTGAGCAGGCCATCTGGAATCATTGAAAGTCTGCAATATGTTGACTCAGCATTTGTAAAAGGTCTCTTTTGTACTTCAAAAATAACCACCCCACAAAGCAGATATGAATAAATTTGAGACAGACGATTAAAAGCAGATGTTTTGTCATTCTGTATACATTCAAGTGGAAATTCTAGTACAGCCTTATGGATGCACTGGATGGTGAAGGGCATCAGCTGAAAATTTCACTTGCACCTGAGCTGTAATGAGCAAGTGACCAGGCAATGCACCCAGCACTCCTTTTGGAAACTGTGACTGCAATGTGTACAAGTGTGTGTTGGCTGCTGGGAACCAGTATTTTGGATATTGTGAAGGTGTTGGGATGAGGCAGTGTCAGTGGTGGTGGTGGGGTGGGGGGGGGTGGGCGGCATGGGGCAATATATTATCTATAAAAATATATCAGGTTGGGGGAAATCAGCATTTAGGCAATTGGGTTGGGGATTTTAAGGATTAGTATTATAGAGTTAGTCATAAAATCATAGAGAGATTCAGCATGGGTACATGTCCTTCAGCCCATTGAGCCTGCGCCAACCATCAACCACCCATTCATACTAATCCTACATTACCCCCATTTTTGATTCTTCCCAACATTCTCATCAACTCCCCCCAGATTCTACCACTCATCTAGACAATAGATGCAATTTACAGTGGCAAATAAACCTACCAATCCTCATGATTATCTTTTGAGGTGACCATGATGTATGCCCCAAGCTGGTAGGTCTCTATTTAAATGTCCAAATCAAGTTCAGTAATGTCAAGTTCCTGTTCATTAGAGTGAGAATCATAGAGACGTACAGCAAAGAAATAGGCTCACGTCCATGGCGCCCATTATACCTATCCACGCTGACCCCATTTACCCAGATTTGATCCCTAGTCTTCAATCCCTTGGTGATTTAAGTCCTTGTCTAAATGCTTCTTAAATTTTGAGAGAACATCTGCCTCTACCACCTCCTCAGGCAGTGCACTCCAGATTTCAAACACCCTTTGTGTGAAAGAATTCTCCCTCCAAACTCTTCTAAACCTCCTACCTTTCACCTTAAACCAATGTTCTCGTCTTTGACAACCCCACTGCGGGAAAAAGTTTTCTACTGTCTACCTTTTTTATACACATTTTTCAGTTTGTGATGATATTGAGTGTATCTGTTCTAGAGTCCTAAGCTTAAGCCAAGACCTTAAGTCTATCAGTATCCTCACTTTAGGGAGATTACACTATATCAATCTATAATGCAAAGGGTACTTTAGTCTCTTTTCTGAAGGGGTTTAGCTGTCAATGATCACTATTTCGAGCGGTGAGTCCCCCTCCCAACCAAGGGAGAGATACTTCCAGCTAACGAAGCAGATTAAACACAGTTATTTTATTTTAAATGGAGCACATTTATTTGCAGAAAGAAAGCTCTGGAAAGAGATCCTTTTCAGGTCGAGGCTGAGGAGTGGACTCTATGGCTTCATCTCTGTAACCCCTCCCCACCTTTACTGCCTTCCTAATATTTATATCGACCTCATCTGCATGTGATGTTTTCACAACTGCATTGATCAAGTCAGACAGCAAGAGCTTTGAGTTATCATAGACAATGTTGTTTCTTCTGATTAGGTTGCAGTCTCAGTTAAGTCAACAATAGGCTTCCTGAGCCTGGACAGTATTGTTTCTCAAGCGGATGGATAAATAGTACTAGTTAAAAATTAAAAATAAATATCTTGAACCTTGAACAGTTTCTTCTGCTGTGCTAAAAAAATGAGTTTAGCAAAAAAGCCTCCTGATCCTGGATAGTGAATATCCATCACAAGTTCATCCCTTAGCTTTCTCCACTCCAGGGAAAACAAATGCAGCCAATGCAGTCTCTTGTTACAACCGAAATGCTCCAATCCAGACAACATCCTGGTTAATCTCCTCTGTACCCTCTCCAGCACAATGGCATAATTCTTATACTGTGGCGACCAGAACTGCACACAGTACTCCAAGTGTGGCCTAACCAATGTTTTATAAATAGAGACACAAGAGACTGAAGGTACTGGAATTTGGAAGCTTCTCGATCAGCCCAAACCTGTAAACTTTCACTGCAGTGGAGGAGTGCTCAGTCAGAACTCATCTTGGATCTCCACCACATTCTCTCTATCCTTCTTGTCGTCTTGTACAACACTCCTCTCTCCTTTATATCACTGAACTGGCAGGTACATAGAGGTCAAACGTAATTACCTTTCCTGTCAATCACTTGCCACAGCCTCATGACTGCAATCATCCACTGCTCCAGTCAAGGAGACCCGGCCATTAACAGTGTTCTTAGCTTCACATTCTTGCACCTCAGGTATCTCAGTGACTTCGCCACTATTAAATTTGGGGCTCTTGTATTAGAAGTAAATCCCTTGAAGGTATCAGTCTAAGGAAGAACTCAAGCAACTGCCTGAATAGCTGGGTACATATATTATCACACCCGGTTCAGCATTCTGAGGAACCAATTAACAATCGGTCAAGTGCATCCTCCACAGGTCTGACCTCAGGCTGAGGGCTGATAACAGCATCATTTCAGGCCAGTCTCAGTACTGATTGAATAATGCAATGCATTTTATCATTCTGCCTGAAGATATGTATCTTTTTCTCTACTACAGTGAAGCTCACAAAATCTCCAACAGAACTGGTTGCCTTTCAAATTCAGGTTGGCAACAGAAAATAGAAGAGCAATTAAAGGAAAATATTTATTCATGTCCTTTTTTTGATCAAGACTGGACTGGATTGTTCTCCTTCATTTTTGGTCTTTGACAGCTATTGTGAATTCCATTTCTACAAAAGATTGTATTCTAACACCACATTAGCATTTCCATTATGGGATCAGTGCCATTAATAAATGATGTGTACTTCGGAACCAAAAATACATTATTTGCTTTAAAACAGATTGGTTCTATGCCTGCTGCCTGACAATGCCCAGAATGTATATTTATGTAATAACTTGTATTTTTATAATTCTCTTTAAGGACTGCCTCAATGTAATTTACTAAGGGAATGGTGGAACCTGAGAGGATGAAAAGACAAACTATATGCATGGCCAACTAAACAGATTTTTAGGATGCTGTAGTAGAAACTGCAGAGTTCATATTTTTGCAGAAACTTCTCATCCTAGCCATTGATTCACCCACTCAATCTAAAAGTGTAAAGTCTCAGAGTTTTGTTCAATACAGAGTCGAGGCTCAATTCGTATCCAGCAGATTAGCAAGACAACCTGTTCTACATCCACAATATCCTTGCTTCCTCTCCTACCTCAGCTCGCAACCAGTATGACCTGTAACCATTCATTTCTTGCCAACAGCAACTGGACTATCCTTAGTTCTATCCACTTCTCATTATGTTCTTCCTATTCTACTAGTTGTGTGGAGCTTTGGCACAGACAGAAATATGTTTTAAGTGATCTGTGATGACATTAGGAATATATCTGAAGCCAGGGGAAGCTAATGTGGATCGTGATGGAAGTGCCCAGTCACATTAGACAATTGGCATGATTTCACCTGGAAATATTTGCTAATGCATTCTACTTTGGGTAAATTCGAAATTAGATTGTGGAGCGCTGTTTTTTTTTAAAAAGGTGCAATGCAATCATATTTTTGGGCTTTTAAACATTTGGACGGGATGTTCCCCTGTAATATTTATCCTTTCTGACAAAATAAACACTTGAAAGGAAATTAAGCATACCTAGTTATCTAGTTTCAGATTCTATTTCCTGCATTATTTTCATGATGTGTCCAACTAACATATGCAGGTTTAATTATTTGCATGCGTTTGATGGATCAAAAATTTCTAAGGCAAGCATCGACTTTAGAGGCAGAAAACACAATGAACTAATTAAGTTCTGAGAGGGTAAGAACCTGTTACAAAGAGTCAGCTTTTTAGCTAATGGAGTGCTAGCACTCTATTAATCAACATGGTCCAGTCACAATTCAAACAGGTCAATGTCTTATATATTTCTAGATATTATACTAGTGCTGATGAAGGTTTTTCTTCACCAGCAGCAAAAGGAGAAAAGTTGTGGTCAGATATCTTAATTTATTTGCAGTGTTGTCACTGATCACTAATAGTTTACAGAAATAGATGTGATGTCCAGAAGTTCATGAATTTCTATTACTTTTTCACATTATGATGCTTTATGTGCCCTTAATTTTAAAAAGGATTTAAAAAATTGTCATGCATTTCAGAATCCCCCAAGCAACCAATCCGAAGCCACTTACCCATGCAAGGATTTGAAGGAAAAACAAATGAATAGTAACTGGAAAAGAGCCATGGGGAAATATGTGAATATTTCAGTCAAATTCAGAGGAAAAAATTAACATAATTCCAGAGAGTGAGTTTTTGCTGCACAATTAAATGGATGTGTAGTATAATTAATTATGTATTGCAGACATTACACAGTGAACACTGTTTATCATGAACTCAACTGTCGTAAATTCACCCTGTCATGAAAAACATTGTTGAAATGTTCACCTTCTTATGTGTGTTAATCTGGACACTAGTATGCTAATATTTAATAGACATAAGCCAATGAACAGAACCTAGAATGTGATATAAATTGGAAATAATGAACTCTGAACTATTACGTCTCTACAATTTATGTCTTTTATTACCTGCATGTACTTCCTTAGATTTTTTTTTAAATCTAGCTGCCCCTTATGCCTCCATTCGCAATTGGAACTGCCTCTGGGAAACCTGGAGGCCCAGAGGCTACAGTTATAGACAGTTTCTATTATAAGCACAGTCAAAGGAATCTGTAATGTAAATATATGAATGGGGACAGACTGGGATTTTAGAATGATGCTTCTGGTCCAATTATTTTGAGATCTATTCAACTCATGCGCTGAATTTCAGTTTTAATGTCTTGATAGTGAACACTACACTTGAGCACCACATTTGACCATGACACTATTTTCAGTGCCATGGACCTCAGGTGACCCATAATTAACTTTTTGCATTTGAATGCACTTCCAGTTGCTCCATTTGCCAGGGATTTTGGCAATGCATTTTGGCAATGCAAGTTTTTGCTTCTAAATTTAGAGAATTTTTGCCACTATAAACTTACTGATATGAATATTCTTATCACCTGAATCCTACAAACTATTTAAATTATTTGTTAATTAATAAACTATTAAGTACCCTACTTGCAATCACATGTGATTGCTCTTACCCAATCATAACTATATTTCTCCAGCACATCACTGCAAGTAGAGAACCTTAAACCTCAGATCAGCCATTGATATCTGGAAGAATGTACTAATAAAAGTTCCATTATGATTTATATTGTTTTCAGATATCTTTCAAATCATCGAGCAGTGATAACCTTTTACAGCAAAATAGAAGTTAATATTTTATATACTCTATTACATGGCAGCTTACCTTGCTGAAATATCACATCTATATTCTCCAATTGTCAGTTTATACTGTGAAATATTAAAGACTGTTTAGAACCAAACCAATTCAGGCATGATCAACCACGTTCAAACCTGCAAATTTACTGAACAGTTAATGAAAATTAAGCCAGCCAATTTTAAGCATACTAATTTGCTCAGCTTTCCATCTTAAACCCTGCATGTAATTACAGAACTATCAAGATTGAACTCATCTCTCAATACAATTCAGGTATGAAACTGGAGGAATACACTGGTCAACTGAGTCTTTGCAAGTTTCTTGTTTTGCCTGTCCCATTAAGGCAAATGCCACTCAGTATGAACCCAGAGACTTCATACACTGCTGACTCAGCCATAGCCCAGCAACATATCTTGCCTGGATATGACCATTAGTAGCAAAACAAGAATGCTGAGGGAAACCTGGCCAGGACTGCTAATTGGGGCTGTGGTGGAGGGGAGGGAAAAGAGAAAGCTCTGGGTGATACACTCACCAAAAGTTCGCAGGGGCCTGTTCCAGATATTTGTGACCTGTCAATACCAGGGATCTGCTTAAGTTAACTAATTCCATCCTCTAGGAAGATCAGAGTTGGGGACACCGTACAGCGTGTTCTACCCATAGCTGCCAGAATCACAAACAGATAAATTGTGTCTCCAATGCATTTTTGTTATTATATTCCTGATTAATTTTGAACATTTGAGTAATTATGCTACAAGTCCAGAAGCTGCATGATGTTGAGCTAAGACAGGTGGATGACATTCTGTTAAAACCTCTAAAGGGGGAATTTCAACCTACAAAAGTGTCTGTGTTGCGTAGCAGTTTACAACATAGAAATTATGATACTCAGTCTTGACCCGTTTTTAATGGGAGTCAGGCAATGACTCACTCAAAGGAGAAGAACAGGTCATTTGGATATCTTAATGAAGCTGCATACCACAGAACCAAATGTTATTTCAAATTTAAGCCTGGCAAGCCAAGTTTTATATATTTGCTTTTTGTATATTGCACAGACAATTAATTTTAATTGATGGAATGTCTTCCACACTGGTCATTTCTTCCGAGTTCAGCATGAGAGGCAAATATTTTCTTTGTTTCATTGAGACAGATAATTGCTTTTTTGGTGGTTTGACATAGATATCATGATACAAAATACTGGCCTAATTTATTACTACTCAGAAAGTGAGCCAACCAATACGTCTTGGCAAAACAAAATCAAGAAATGTGAACAGTGAAGGCCAATGTCATTTTAGAAGTTATGATTTGAAAACAGAAAAATCAACAAGTATCTAAGCAAGACAGATTGGCATTGCTCATAATTGAAGTTGACTCAAAATAGAACATTTCCTTCACCTTCAGGGCTGTTAATTGAATTATATTTTACAGATGTCAAAAGGATATTCAGATAGTAATCTCATGCCATTCAGCATTCTCAAGACAAAGCAGAGTTGAGTATCCATTCAAAAGAGATACCCCCCGTTAGGTCAAGCAGATCCAGAGAAAAGTCATAGAGTCATACAGAATGGAAACAGGCCCTTTGGCCCAACTCATCTATGCTGACCAAGGTTCCCCACCTGGCCCATATACGATCAGCGCCAGCAACCCAGGTTCAATTCCGGCCGTTGTCTGTAAGGAGTTCGTACGTTCTCCCCGTGTCTGCATGGGTTTCCTCTGGCTGCTCCGGTTTCCTCCCACATTTCAAAGACGTACGGGTTAGGAAATTGTGGGCATACTATGTTGACGCCGGAAGCGTGGCGACACTTGCAGGCTGCCCCCAGAACACTTTACACAAAAAGATGCATTTCACTGTGTGTTTCGATGTGCATGTGACTAATAAAGATATCTAATAAAAAAAACCTCAGAACCTTTCCTACCCATTTACCTGTATAAAGTTGTAATTGTACCCACTTCTACTACTTCCTCTGGCAGCTCGATCCATATACCCACCACTCTCATGTGAAAAATTTGCCTCCCAGATCCCCTTTAAATTTTTTCTCTCTCACCTTAAATCTTTTCTCTCTCACCTTAAATCTATGCCCTCTAGTTTTATAATCCCCTACCCTGGGGGAAAAAAAAGTGACCATTCACCTGATCTATGCCCCTCATGATTTTGTATACCTCTTTTAGATCACCCTCAGCCTCCAACACTCCAAGGAATTCAGCCCCAACCTATTCAGTCTTGGTAACATCCTTATAAATCTTTCCTGCACTCTTTCCAACTTAATGATATCCTTCATAGAGCTCGGCAACTGGAACTGCACACTATATTCCAAGTGCTGTCTCAACAAAGACTCATCAACCTGAAACTTTAACACTGCTGCTTCCTCTACCCAATGATGCAACCATTTTCTGCTTTTTGATTAGGAAGAAGATAGTTCTCGCACTACCATATTGATTTACTAAAGACCACAGTACCTGACTTGACCAGTCGAACAAATATGAACTCTTTGGGGGAATTTGTAAATTGTGACCAAATTTCTATTTGGACACGGTCATTTCTATAATCAAAAGTCCAGTGTTCAGTGGCATTTCAATATTGCTTTGAGGTGTCTATTATTATTTTCCCTGTTTCCGAAGTGTACAGAGGCTGGGGATCATTGGTGTTCAGTGGACCATGAGCTTGATGTTAGGTCTGTGGTTTTGTCTTCAAGCACTTTTCTCCTTTGGCTGCCGAAGAATGTGTTAGCTAGTGCACTGAAGTGTTGAAAGATTTCTTCATCAATGTCTGGTCTTTCCGAAAGTTGGCTTGTGAGATATCAAAAGAGTTCTTGTAGATGGGGCAGAACACAGCATTGTTGCATTGGTGACAAAGGTATATTTTGTGTGACAATGGGTTGGGTTGGATTTATGCTGCCTTTTATGTACAGAATACATCTGGACAATTTTTCATGCGATAGCACAGATGGCAGCACTGTATCTGTACTGGAATAGCTTGGATGGAGACACAGCTTGTCATGGAGTAGCAGTCTTAAACTGGGATGACCCAATGCTGTACCGAATGCACATCACATGGGGTAAATCAGTTGGCTAAAGATTAGTACTAATGATGATGGGAATCTCAGGAGACCAAGATAGATCATCCACTCAACACCTCTGGCTGAAAATGACAGCAAACATTTTAGGTCTCACAACTTGAATCTAACCATTACCAGTGATGGAGATACTTAGGAACATCCTGCTCCCAAAACCCATTTAATTCTTTGCCACAATTCACCACTGGATGACGTAGAAGTGCTGAACTTTAATCTGATCTTAGTTTACAGTATGGGAAATGTAACTAACTATACAAATATGACTTTAAACACATTCTTATCTATGTGGATTTATTCATAAAAGGAAGGAGTGATACTGTTTTATTTGAACACAAACAGCTGCAGCTTAAGTACTTCCTCAAACATTGACAAAGAAAATCCTTTCTTCCAACTTGGGGTATACAAAACTACAATAAAATTTCTGCTGGGCAAGAAACTACTGTCTAAACAAGTGGTAAAAATAGTTAACTATTTGGGGGAGGAGAAGAAAAGGGGAAGAAGTTTTGTCCTCTGCTTAAAATAGGACATGTTTCTTTAAAAGAATATCTATTAAGTGGGGAAGAAAATATGCCAGTTCTGGAACACTTCATCCACTAAAATTGTTTTCCATTATGTACGGTTACTGTCAGTTCCGCCTAACATTTTATCTTTAAAATCACAAAATGACTCACCATATTGTCAGCTGCATCACAGCAGAGAGATTAGAATTAATGAAAAAACATGTTTTTCTCCAAACACTGAACAGATTTCATAAATCAGCTCACAGAAACGAGTATAAAATTGACATATTCCCACCAAGACCAAGAGACTAAATACGTTTACACACTACCGAGCTGCAGCTATCGAAACATTTCACAACAAAAGGAGTTAAATACAATGGATTAATATGTAGTTAGATCAGGTTTGACGTTTATTAGTGCTAATATAGGTGAGTGAATGAAGACTAAATGCCATATACCTCTCAAGTTAGAAGATTGTGCGTTCAAGGACTGATCGAGAACCTTAGCACATTATATAAGCTGCCAAAGGAATCCTGCATTGTTTCTGACCTACAAGTTATTCAGTGCATCATGAGCACAAGCAGCAATTTCACTTGGTGCTGTGGAGCAACAACTTTCTTTGGCGTACAACTTGCAATGTGCTGTGTGTTTAAGTGTCGCAGCACCTCCCACCCCTGCCTTCTGCATGATTGCACACAGAAACTATTCATTATCTGCAAAGTTGTGCAAGAAGCATGAACTTCAGAGCATGCTGCCCCACCATTGTATGAGTATTCAGATGTGGGGAAATTTGGCCTTTAAGTAGCATGATGAGAGTTTGCATTGGGCCATCGCAGGAAAATACTTTGGAAAATGATCAATGCAGTCAGTCACTGACAGACCCCAACTTCCCAAATCCTACCAAAAGAAGGCCTCTGCTGTGAGATACATGTCATCAGGAACATCCGCGAGGATTCCAGGGTTTGCTTCATCAGGAGACCTCACAGCAATGGCTCAGAGGTATGCATTCTCTCCACACAATGAAGCAGGTCATGTGCTGGAGTGAAGGAAGGCTTGAGGCCAGTGCTTTACTGAAATATATATTCATGCTGTGATACTCCAGCAATAATTGTACTTCACATGCCAGTTGAGGTCATTCTGTGCTTCCAGCCTTCGTGTGCAGGCATATCACATGCATGGAGGACCACAATCCAATTTATCATGACATACTGCACTCACGTTGAGGAGCCAATCATTCCTGGTGATGAATTCAATACATAGCTCCTTATTTAACTTGTAGTACATTAATGAAATTTTACCTAACATCCTGCTTGCCTATTTTAGTCATTGTGGAAGTTCAAATGGCAATCTTTGAAGAAAAGTAGATTCTGCTCATGGACTGCATATTTTCTTTTGACTGATGCTGATAAATCTCACTACTTGCTCAGCCTTGCTGTTCAAATTAACTGCATATTTCTCACATAACAAACAATTACACTTCGAAACAAATTTGTTGGCTATATTGAGGACATTCATAATGCTGCAGAAATGCAAGTGATTTTTATTGCATGAACTGCTATCTGGAAAACCCTGAAAATGTCTGTGCATCACAATTAATTAGAACTGAATGGTATAAATCATGATATCAGTTGATAGGTGGAATTACTTTTAAGGACTGGGTTTAGTTTGAAATTTTTACCCATGTTTAGTTATCCGCACCATATAATTAAACCAATTGGAAGGCAGCAGAGGGTGAGAAATTGTGAACAGCAGGGATAACGAACCTGAAGGGCAACATTCCAAGTTATTATGAACAGGTTTCTGTTTTGCAAACCAAAACTTGAGGAATGAAACTCAATTTGGATCAAATATAACGCACAAGTTTGTTAACTACGAGCAAGCAGAATGGACGATAATTTACCTGAAAATCCTAAATTTTGTTTACAAAATATTATCCTTCATGTAAAAGAATTGTAACAAAAGTATCTACACTAATAATCAATGTATGCCTTAGTATCTTTCTTTTGAGATCCACCAGTTCTCTATAAACTTTTACTCTGACAATTAAATATCCCAATCTTCAGCCCAACACAGCTAAGTACTGATTAACTTAGCCTGAATGGTAAAGGTATTGCCTTCAAATATGGATTAATGTGCAATGGTTTCTTCACTGAAATCTTGCTATTTTCTAAGATTTACAGTGAGCATAACTGCCTCATAAACCTCCAGCTTGCTGGGCTCCTAAATACTCTACTGATTGCAAATAACCTCCAGTCTACCAAACACCACATTTTTCGCTGTACCTAAGCTGTCACTTCCTTATCAATCTTTGCACCATAAGATGGTACAACTTCAAGATAAGTGCAAATCTTATCTGCATCCAACTCAGTGATTTTAGCTGCTGTCTTATTATTTCCCCATCCAAGGAACTGGCTGATATATTTTTTAAATCTTCTTCGAACTCATAAAATGCCCATAGCTGTTAGCAAAAACGATGAAACCATCCGTCATCAGCTGATGCTTCTCTTCAAAATTCATCAGCTTATAAATTCCTGGTATAATTTATTTGGAGATCTTTAGTCAATGCATCCAGCCGTGATAGAGTGAACAACTCTCCATTGTGCAGATATGTATTCCAACTCCGAGTTACATCAATCAGCACAACTGTCTAAAGGAATGGGAGTAGAATATTGCACAATATATAACCTTGCTTTTACTCCATTCACACCAGGAAATGGTTTGGACAGATCAGTCAATAAACAATCTATACACATCTCATCATGGAACTGTTTCAGGACTAATAAGAAATATGACTCAACAACCTCATTTCCTTGTAAGTTTCAAGCCAACTGATAGCATTGAAAGCTTTGGTCAAATCAACAGATGTTTAAGATCGCAGAATTATACAGCACAGGTGGCAGCATTTTGGCCCATAGTGCCTGTACTGGCATCTGAAAGACCTGTACAGTCAATTCTAATCCTCTACCAGATTGTTTTCAATCTGTACATTTCTCCTGAATTTAGCAACTACTGAAAAACATGTCCATCACTCCTCAGCAAAACTTGGAGTCTTTTTGAAATTAAAAAAGCTTTTTACAGTTGTGAATTGCTCAGTTATTTTGGGTGAGTAATCCTGGATCTTCAATGGAGTGCTTAAATAAATGCACAGGACTTAAAATGTTACTGGTAATATGGTGCAGTCATTTCACATTGATTTAGTTTTCTATTTTAATACTGTTGTAATACTATGGCCAGGAAGCAATTAAGCACAGAAAGAAATGCAGTTTCATGTATAATTGTCATTCATGGTATTTCTTATTTGGATTTTGTTTATTGCACATCTGGGAGAAAAATACAGCATTGTCACAATACAAATCAAATTTAAATTTATCGTTGAGGGAGCAAAATTCTATACCAGGCTACTGTTAAATTGCAGAGAAAGAAATACCTTTTAAAGCCATAGCCAACCCTTTAATAGGTGAGGCAGTCTTTTGAAAGAGGAGAAATGCAAGGTTTTAAGTGAACCCAAGTGCAAATGATAATGGAAAATTCTCATAAGAAGCTGGGACAATGGAGCTTTCAAGGATCTTTTCAAGTTAGCTCTATCAGCTGGCTGCACCTGTTAGACTTTAATTATGCAGCCAGGGATGGTTAATATTATTCAGTTCTGGTTACATTTCTTCATACAGATTGATGCTTATGATTCACAAGAATTATTCTTACTTGTAGAAAACCAACCTTTAGTCCTAGCCTTGGGAAAAAAAAAGAGAAGCACCTTTGTGGAAATGTCACTGCATGTATTAAATGTTTTAAACTATTGATTGAACTGTCAAGATCAAACCAGTCAGTAAATAATTTACTTATGGTAACAAGGCAGATAAAAATGACTTTGGTGTTGTTTCCTAAATATCAATTTTTTGATAACTCCACTCAGTGAGATTACACACTAAAACAGAGAACACACTGCTGCTTTAATTCTACTTTGTGCATCACCCATTAAAGAAGTTGGGTTAGGCATAAAATAGCAGTCATTTATCATGATAATGACAATAGTAAAAGCAGAGATTCTTAAGGAATGGCATAATAAGCTTCAATTTAAGCTATATGAAAACTTTTGAAAGACAAACTGATGCCACAAGTTTGCATAAACAATTATTGTAAGTATCTTATGACTTCTTTCAGGAAAAAGCAGGAAACTGTATTTATCATGATAAAGGCTGGAACAAGGTCTTTAGTTGAAGATAATAAATCAATTCCACCTGCTAGTTGGTGATTGTTGTGTGAAAAGGTTCTTTTGGAATCTTAAAGATGGAGGGCTCTGGACACAGGCTTTGGATTTTAAAAATAGTTTATTCACAAAGGCAAACGACAGAATGAATGGGAACAGATGCACGCTCACACACACACACGCAGGAGACCACGAACGTGAGGGGGAATTGCAACGAGGATGAGACACACTCACACACACAAACACACAATAAACAAGGTACAGCTTATCAAGGGATAAATACTTCAATGCTTGAATACCTTGACCTAGACAAGCATTGGCTCTAAAACTCCCTGGAATCTGACTAAGCTGCTCCCAAACCACATGGTGGTGCACACGCTTATCAGTGGTCTCTGCAGCGTTGTTTCACTATTCCTGGGGCAATTGAGAAAGAGAGGGCCAGGGTATCCAGGGGATTGCAACACTCTTTATAGTGCTGGGAGGTGGAGTGGACCTGGCCAGGTGATTTAGACAGGCCAATGGTTTGGAGGTCAAGGGCAAAGGTGCCTGCCAAGGCCAATGGTCAGGCAGGTTCAGGAACAAAGGTGCTCTCCTAGGCCAATCCCTATGCCCACACCTGATGGGTGGGGTGGAGCCACACCTCGATTGACAGTGGTGTCACTTCCCATCCGAGGAGCAATGCAGTCCTCCGACCGGAGGGGTCAGTGTTGTTACTGTCACGTGACAGCCATGTGCTCTCCTACTACAGTGATAGGTTGCAAATACATTCACATTCCAATTATAAATAAAATGCATTCTGCATTTATGAACAAATATACTTTCCAGTTATCATTAATGAGCCCATGCTGCACAAATATCAACTGGATCCAAAATCTTTCTGCAAATTATTTCCTTGACACAATGAGTTTAATTTCAGAATTAAATGTCAAATGTGGCCTTTTGCAGCTGTGCCATATTAAAATAATTTATAGTCCTGAAATTATTAAATCTTTCCTGAGAAATAATAGTTATTTCTCCATAAGCATGTCTTAGGGTAATACATATTCATTTTTCCTTCATAGCAAAAGATTTACAGTTGCATAGAAATGAGAACATTATAAAATAAAGGTTATGTGCAATATATTCCTAAAATAATATAAATTTCAAAGCACAGGTCACTAAATCTACAATATTGGTAGAAAATACAAATACCTGATAGAATATAAAATGCTACATTTACAGGTTTTGCTCCAGTCAAATGTTTATCTGAAAATCATTTTGCTATATTGTGGGTTTAAATTTAAATGAGGATTTCCCACTTAATTAGATCCATTGGCAATAGCATTTTCTGATGCACTCCTTATTTGCTTACTAGAACTGAAGAAACCTGCTGTGTGGTATAATTTTCTTTATAATTCTGAAAATATAGCTGAATAGCAATAACATACTTGCTCAATGTTGCACCATTAGAGTTTTGATCCTATTATTTTGTATAGAAAGGACTTTATATGTTCAAGAGCAATATTTTAAAACAAAGTAATTTCTTGCAGTTTTTTTTTAAATATCAACTGCTACAGGTAATCTAATTCAAGGTAAGTTAGTTTGTAAAATGCTACAATTTCTGCTTTATTTTGGACTGATATAATGAGGAATAAGTTACTCTTTCCACACCAATTAAGTTAGGGTAGCCTCAGTTCACTTTAGGAATAGCAGGAGTTTTTTTTAAATACACATATCCTAAGGTGGGAGAAGAACTGGTTGATTTTAATGTGAGTAATTCCTTACTACCAGCAAACCACTAATGGGAAAGGAGATGGTTCAGCATCCTACACTCTGGATAGAAAGATTGGGAAAATAGAGGGGCAGTGAGCTAGCCAGTGATGTGTGGGGAGGAAATCTTGCCCAGTAAAAGGAAAGATATTCATCTGAAGCTCAAAATGAATTAGAATAAGGCGGCTGACTGACAAAACAAAATTATTGGGCTAAAAATTCTGTCACATAGAGTAATGTGCTTGAATTTTCATTAAAAAAGCTGGTGATGTAATCCATGCACTGGGAATTCTATTGTGGCTCTCTGTACAGATGGTAAAAGCTCTTACATACAGATGCTTACATACATTCTTGATTCTCTACCTCAAGTACATGGTCCCCGATTGGTCCAGACCTCAAGTATAGGAGCAGTGAGTGTCTTCTTTGGCTTTGCTTAAAGGTTAAATCTACCTGGGTTGCTGCCTGAGAAGTCTGAGTTATTCTTCTGCTGCACAAGTTCCTGTTTTCCTATTTTTAATCATAGGTTCCAGGAAGTTCTGGACACTTCTGGATACATACCCTGGGCATCTGCTTCAGATAGCTAATGACCCGTTCATTGTTGGAGACGTGTGGTATCTATGTCCATACCCCAGAGAAAGTGGAAAAAATAAAGTAGCAAGAATGTGTTAACGTAGTAGTTAATGTGGCTCTCGCTAAATGATTTTCACAATAGTAACCTACACTTAAAAATTCAAGCAGATCGCTATTCTAGCAATTACCTATTGCAAAGAGGTCCCACTGGTTCAAACAGTGGTTCTCAATGACAGGAGACTGTGAAGCCAAGGACATATTTGTGCACACAATATTGGGCTAACAATAGTTTGTATTCACTAGGCCCAGGATTGCCAATTCTATCAAACATGATTTGCTGTGTAGGCACTTTTAGGCACTGCATAGCTTTAAGCGAATCAGCACTCTGCATACGATAGAAATTTTTTGTCATAGCATCGTTACACAGGGATAAAATATTTTTTGCTTCTGTGTATTCACACATTTAAATAAAAGCAATCTAATACTATTAATGGTAGAAAGTGGGGGTGAATTAATTTCAGAATATAAATTGTGTCAGATGGTTATCTAGTTTAGTAATTTTGTACTTAAACATCAATGGGGCCAAAATTCAAGCATCATGTGGCAGAAAGTAGACAATAGCACTTTTCAGCCTGACTGACTTTCTTTTCCATTGATCCAAAGCAGGATCTCACAAGCAGAACCGATGCAAGGCTAAAGTCAAGTTGTTTTAGCAGTGTTGATTAAGAAATAAATGTTGGCACCATGAGATTTTTTCTGTTCTTCCTCAAAGTGTACCTGGGATATTTTTCAAACATGTAAGCAGGAATCTGCTTATGTCAAGACAGCATCTGTTATAATGCAGCATTCTAATAGTACTGTATTGAAGTATTCAAGCCTTGATGAGCTCAAGTCCCTTGACTGAGTCTTGAACATGTAAACTTCTGATTCAGAGTCTGGAATACTGCAAATAGGCTGAAATAGCTTGTCTGTGCATGGACAGATAGCCAATTAAAAACTGCACTTGTTCAATCAACTTAGTACTGCCCATGGTTAACAATCGATCAGTTGAGACTGGATTTAAAATGAGACTACATAGGTAAAAAGTAGCAATTTAATTTTTGACATTATCCCAAAGCTATAAGTACATTTTTTTTTCAAGAACCAACCCAAATTAGTCAGTAGATTGAATAGAATAAATGTAGATTTATAAAAATTAAGTTTAAAAATACCATTTTAAATAAATGTATATCACAGTTAATTTGCTTCCTGTTACTACTAGGTGTGCAAATAAAAGTTATTAGGATTAATTTGATCTCCATTTAATTCAGATACACACCTTAAAATTCATCGGCCATACATGTATACATCACATATCAACTTTAACATCATTGCCTATTAACAACTTGTCATAACAAGTCATTTCCATTGACTTTTCTATCCCCAATTATAGATGACTGAGCAGTAATTTTAAAGAATAGACACAATAGGCAAACATTTCATTATTCCAAGTTATTTGGCGGATGCAAAACCTAGCAGAGAAGGCAGAACAGAAAGCAAAAAATAATTATCTGCATCATAATGTGAGCATGTGCCAAAGCTACATGTTACTGACTACAACTGCAGCATAAAGAAAGTGCAATGTTTTTTTCTATGCATGCTCCAAGTAACAAGCTCAACTATTTTATTATGAGTTTATTTTTGACAAATTCATAATGCATTGTAGATGGAATGAATAAGTAATTATACAATATTATATACAAATATATATCCTTTTATTGTGTTTGGAAGGTAGTGTTGAAAGGTGGCAAGCTTCTACTACATCCAATTTTTTCATCATTGTGTTAGCAGCTGCAAACTTCAATTGTGGTCACTGGCATCACATGCTTTTGTAGTTGAAAATATGCCAACTGGGGCTGGTTAGGGAGAAAGTAGAGCCAATGACTGTATGCCCAATTAGGGTCTGGGGTTGAGTCAGCAACAAGGTATGTAGCTGGAGTGTAGGCGGTGGAAGGTGGAGGGTAGTGTGCAAGCAAGGTCATGGCAGGAAGAGGATATGTGATTAGGTAAGTGAATAGGAGTGATGTTGGAGATCAAGGCCACCATTCTGAGACCTCATTGCGGGGTCAGAAAGTAATCTAGGGGTCAATCACAAGATCATTGGGGGGTTGGGAGTGAGATCAGTGCAAGTGAAGAAGAGGTCAGTGCCTTGTTGCAGGTGGAATGGGGTGAGCCTGAGAATCAGTATAACATGCAGCTCAATGAGGTCCCAAATGAGCATTTGGATATAAAAACTTGCTCATTTCTTCTACAATACTGCAAAGTGTTTCATCCCTCTGTGTGACTGATATGGAAATCACATTGGAAATAAGGTTGAATCATGTTTGGAATTTTCCACTCAAATTTCTAGAGTGGTGTATTCAATCCAAGAATGGTCGCAATCACTTTCCACTCCAGAAATTAAAAAAAGTTTTTCAAATGCACAGCACTGAAAAAGTGATGCAAAGTGTCTGAATTTCTAGGCAGCAATGTGTGTATAGTACTTGCATTTAACTTTCATTTTCTCATTTTACCTGATTTTAATGGATTTTTGTCTAATTCCTACTACATGCTTTAGAGCTATGTTGATCAGTCATGTTTTGTCAAGAGGAATCCGGTTTAGTGGCCACAGTCATCAATGTTCCAATCCCTTGTATTACTCTCTCAGGCTGAGAGTCTGTGAATGGGCACTGCATAGAATTTGGTCATTCTCAAAATGAAATGGCATAAAAACACTCAACCATTAACATGAAGTGTAGAAAATAGGAGCAAGAGTAGGTACTCAGCCCTTCAAGCCTGCTCCGTCATTCAACGCAATCATGGCTGATTGTCGATCTCAATATTATAGTCTCTCTCTCCATACTCCTTGATGCCTTTTGGGCCTGGAAATATTAATCCCTCCTTTGAGAGGTTATTGAATATTAAATATATTTAATATTCAATAACCTCTACAGTCCTCTGTGGTAGAATTCTACATGTTCACCAATGTATAAGTGAAGAAATTCCTCCTCAACTCTGTCATACATTTCTTGCAGTGTAATCTGAGACCATCACCCCTTGCTCTTGACATACCTGCCAGAGGAGACATTCTCCTCACATCCAGCTTGTCAAGTCCTGTCAAATTTTGTAAATTTCAATTCCATTCCTCAATAAACTTCTAAACTTTGGTGAATACAAACCAAGTTGACCTAAAACTATCCTCATACTGCAACCCTGCCATCCCAGCAATCAGTCTGGTGAACTTTTGTTGCTTTCCTCCATGGCAAGTGCATCCTTTCTGAGGTAAGAAAACCAACACTGCACACGATACTTCAGTGTGTGGTCTTACTTCAGCCTGATATAATTGTAACAAGACACCCTTGCTCCAGTACGCAAATCTTCTTCCTTTGAAGGATAACTTTGAAGATAATTTGGCTCCTTAACAGCTTGTTGCACCTGTAGGTTTGCTTTCAGTGACTGTGTACAAGAGCACCCAGGTTTCTTTGTGCATCAATACTTCCTAATCCAATGTCATTTAAATAATACAGCAAGTTTCTGTTTTTCCAATTGAAGTTCATAATTTCATATATATCCACCTACTATGTTTTGCACATGCATAATCTCCATGATTATGTAGCTTTGAAGCTTTCACATGGGATTTTGTCAAAGCTTTCTAAATTCAAGTGCATCACATCCACCAGTTTTCTCTCATCTATTCCACCAGTTACATCCACAAAAACTTCATGTTGACTTAATCTCATCCTTGATAATTTCCAGTCTCCTCCTTCATAACAGCCTCTGGAATTTTCCCCACTATTGTTGCTAAACTATCTGGACTGTGGTTTCCAGTTTTCTCCCCATCTCCTTCTTTTAAATAATTGGGTTACATTTGCCACCCTCCAATCTGTGAGAATTATTCTGTAATAAATGTAACTCTGGAGAATAATAACCAATGCATCCATTTTTCCACACCTACCTCCTTTAATATTGGGGATTTATTCACTTTCAGGACCATTAATTTATTCTGTGCTATGTTCTAACTAATTTCCTTTAGTTCATCCCCCACCCCCTTCATTAGATTCTTGGTTCTCCAACTTTTCTGGAAAATTACTTGTGTTCTCTTCAGCGAAGACAGAACCAAAGTATTTGTTTAATTTGTCTACCAGTTCCCATTTAACCATTATAAATTTTCCCATTTCTTAGTGTAAGGGACATACAATTGGCATCATTAATCGTATTCTTTTTACATATTTGATGAAACTTTTACTGTCCACTTTTGTGATATCTGCAAGTTTACTCTTGTACTCAATCTTGCTTCCTAATCAATTTCTTTGTTCCTCTTTGATGAAATCTAAATTGTTCCCAAAGTTTGCTATTTTGTCTGGCAATCTTATAAGATTCCTCTTTGGATCCAATACTATCTTTAAATTCCTTTGTCAGTCATTGTTGAGTCGCTTTTATTTTTTGTATTTTTACACCAGGCAGAAATGCACAATTGTCTTGCATTCCTTCCTTATATGTTAACCACTACCTATCCACTATCAAGCTCATCTACTAAATTGCAAAATAAATTTTTTAATGAAACCCCCCAGTCAACTTGCCTCTCAAATCCTCATATGCATAATGTACATGATTAAGTAGCTTTTCATTTCTTTAGATTTAGAATCTTGCTTTCAGTTTGAAATACTTCACTTTCAATCTTAATGAAAAATTTTATCATGCTACAGTCACTTATCCCTAACGGACCCGAGTAGATTTATTTTTTTTGGAGCCTATCCACTTCCTCTCAATAACCAGCCTTATATTAAAATTTCCCTGCTTTCTCTCCCTAGAGAAGGGAGTATCTATATCTGCCCACACTTCTTTCCAAGAAAAGCAGCAAAAGGTGTACAAGAACATGAAATCTGGCTGGATCCATATTTATATCCCTAGGCTATGCAGTAGCAGGGATAAAGATATGAAACACATACAAATTGGATATAAAGAAATCATTTTTCAGTAAAAAAAAATCAGAACTTTCTCTTGCAAGTACTGTTCATCTTCTAACCAATTATTTTTCTGTAGTTGCTTTACAAGGCTTAATTGGCTTCAGCTGAATTCCACAAAGATGAGACCTCCTCTGTGGAAAGACTAGCTTATTGTTTAAGTATATACATTAATTAACACAACTGACAGAACTCTCATCATTCAGAACAGCATCATGTAATTAACACCATTGTTAGCTCTCTAACAACCTTAAGAAAATAAGGTGATCAGTTCTTCTTTGGTTTAAAAGAGTTGTTGCCACTATTATAATTTGAAAACCATTTTTTTTAACAAAATGTGAGTCAATAAAACAATTATTTTTCTTTTACAATGTTTTCATCCTCTAAATGCTTTGTTGACTTTTTGACAGCCTCATTGACATTCCAGTTGTTACTTCTGAGGATTCCTGCTGTGAAGGTCATTTCAAAAGTTTGAAAATAACTGATGGGATAAATTAACTGCCTGGCCAGAGAAAGAAATAAATGGGCAACACAAATAGCTCATTTATCATTAAAGTAATCCTTCCAGGCCCAGCAAAAAATCACTGGTTAACCAATCCTGAATAACCTACGGAGTTTCAGACTGATAGATATCTACCAAGTATCCTGGCTCATGCTGAGTGAAAAACTGTTCCATTCACTTAAACTGTAAGGTCAGAACATCAAATAATTTGTGCATCTAAAACCATAACCACATTGTGCAATTGTACATTGGCTCTGTAAATGTAGGAAAATTTCCAGTGACATCCAATGGACAAAAATTATCACTGGCTCAAAGGAGATGATATTAGGACGGGGAAGAGCTTGGTGAAACAAGCAAACTTGGGAGTAATTCGGAAGATGCAAGATCACTTCATCCCAAAGAAGCAGCAGCATTCTAAAGGGAAGATGAGGCAACTGTGGCTGACAGCATAAAAACAAAAGAGAGGGCATACAATATTACAAAAATTAGTGGGAAGCTAGAGGATTGGGAAGCTTTTAAAAACCAACAGAAGGCATCGAAAACAAAGCAATAAGGGGAGAAAAGATGAAATATGAAGGTAAGCTAATCAATAATATAAAAGAGGATACCAAAAGTCTTTTCCAGATAGATAAAGATTAAAAGAGAGGCAAGAATGGACATTGGGCTGCTGAAAAAGTAGTAATGGGGAACAAAGAAATGGCGGAAGAAATGAATAAGTATTTTGCGTCAGTCTTCACTGTCAGCAACATGTCAGAAATTCGAGAGAGTCGGGGGCAGAAGTGAGTGTAGTAGCTATTACTAAAGAGAAGGTGCTTGGGAAGCTGAAGGGTCTAAAGGTGGATAAGTCACCTGGACTGGATGGACTACACCCCAGGGTTCTGAAAGAGGTAGTTGAAGAAATTGTGGAAACATTAGTAACAATCTTTCAAGAATCATTACAGTCAGGAATGGTTCCAGAGGACTGGAAAATCACAAATGTCACTCACTCCTTAAGAAGGGAGGGAGACAAAAGACAGGAAATTATAAGCTGGTTAGCCTGTTCAGTGGTTGTTAAGATTTCAGAGGCCATTATAAAGGATGAGTTTTGGGGTACTTGGAAGTACATGATAAATAGGCCAAAGTCAACAAGGTTTCCTACAGAGAGATGTTGCCTGACAAATCCATTGGAATTCTTTGAGGAAGTGACAAGTACGATAGACAAAGGAGAATCAGTGGATGTTGTTTACTCGAATTTTCAGAAGGCCTTTGATAAGGTTAACAAGAGAGCTGAAACATTTAGTCAAGAGGAAGCAGGAAGCATACTTAAGATTTAGGAAGCAAAAATCAGACAGGGCTCTTGAGAATTATGAGGTAGCCAGGAAGGAGCTTAAGAAGGGGCTTAGGAGAGCCAGAAGGGGACATTAGGCGGCCTTGGCAAGTAGGATTAAGGAAAATCCCAAGGCGTTCTACACGTACGTGAAGAACAGGAGGATGACTAGAGTGAGGGTAGGGCCGCTCAGGGATAAAGGGGTAAACGTGCCTGGAGGTGGAGGAGCTAGGGGAGGTCCTTAATGAATACTTTGCTTCAGTGTTCGCCAGGGAGAGGGACTTTGACGAATGTGAGGTCAGTGGAGAACAGGTTAATGTGCTGGAGCATGTCGAGGTTAAGAAAGAGATTGTTTTGGATATACCCCAGGTTACTACGGAAAGCGAGGGAAAAGATTGCTAGGGCGATGACGATGATCTTTGCGTCCTCCCTGGCCACAGGAGTGGTACCAGAGGATTGGAGGATGGCTAATGTTGTTCCATTGTTCAAGGAAGGTAATAGGGATAATCCTGGGAATTATAGGCCAGTGAGTCTTATGCCAGTTAAGGGTAAACTATTGGAGAGGATTCTTACGGACTGGATTTACAAGCATTTGGAGAAGCATAGTCTTATTAGGGTGGCTTTGTGAGGGGCAGGTCGTGCCTCACAAGCCTAATTGAGGGCTCTGGGCCTGTACCCGCTGGAGTTTAGAAGGATGAGGGATTAGCTCATTGAAACCTACCAAATATTGAAACACCTGGATAGAGTGGATGTGGAGAGGATGTTTCCAGTAGTGGGAGAGTCGAAGACCAAAGAGCACAGCCTCAGAATAAAAGAGCATCCCTTTAGAGATGAGGAGGAATTTCATTAGCCAGAGGGTGGTGAATCTATGGAATTCATTGCACAGACGACTGTGGAGGCCGAGTCATTGGGTATATTGAAAGCAGAGGTTGATAGGTTCTTGATTAGTAAAGGGTGTCAAAGGTTGTGGGGAGAAGGCAGGAGAATGGGGTTGGCAGGGAATAATAAAATCAGCCATGATCGAATGGCAGAGGAGACTCGATGGGCCAAATGGCCTAATTCTGCTCCTATGTCTTATGTGTCCTAAAGGAAGTGAGAGGGGTGTTGAGGTGGGAAGTTTAAAGAGAAATTTCCAGGGCTTAAAATCTTACCTGAGAGAGCACAACTACTGAACAGAAAAATAAGTGGGTACTCTGAGGCAAGTTAATGAGTTGCACAATACATTTGAATGACAATAAAGGGTTTTCTATGAAGTTTCTTTACACTTTATTTTTCTCTTTCGATTAAGCAGTGTTCCTACAGTACTCTGCACACTCTCCCACAGAGCAGCATTGCATCCATCTTCTTTCTCTCACAAACTGAACAGTAATTCTACCATCAATACAAACTGCCAATGAGTAACAGATTTCCCACCATGTTTTCTAGCTGAGCAGCATTTCACCATCATTCTCAGACCTAAATGAGAAGAACGTTCACCATCAATTTCCACTGCCCTCTCCCAGTTAGATACATTTCATGTGCGACAGCCTTCAGGTTCCCATTCAGCATATCAAACACCTATATTTATTTGAACTGAATTTAAAGAATAATTGAAGGGAGGGGTAGTAGAAGAAGAGTATGGAATCAGAGAAGATGTATATTGAATGTAGTGTTTATAAAGGGGATGGAATCACTTTAATATTACCCCTCCTACTCAGCTACCCTTTCAATTCTCCATTCCTCATCAACAACTCATGGTACTTGCACCCCATGCATAACAGCACAGATCAATGGGTTTATAAATATATTAATTCAATAATCACACTCATTTGAGAGGGAAAGCACAAAGGTATAGGCACATTACAAAAAGAAACAGAGCTTTCAGGCATTTAATCTGAGCTGCTATTTCTCTCCCAGTGATCCACTTATCTGAAGTTTCAATCTTTTGGGGATTGCAGTCATAATGGATTTGAGAGACCATTAATTCTAACCAAAGTCCAATTATCTGTCAACAATACTGAATTAGTTTTGGTTAGTAGGACTGAGGTTTTCCTTTTCCTTCTGGAACATGGGGAGATGGTGAAACAAAGGAAATAATTAAAGTATTCCCTAAATTAGTTACACTCTCCCCGATCTCATACAAAGACCATTTATTCTTTGCATGAAATTAAATCTGATATTAATTATATGCTATACTCAAGTGGCCTAAAAGTCCTTTCCCATTTCTTTTCTTCTATTCATATCTTATTTAAAATTTAATCAGACTGAACATGAAGAGGGCACTTGGTATCATTTGGTTTGCTAACAAATATGATTAGTCTGGTGTAATAAAATTTACTTTCTTGTTGATACTTAACCTTAGGTTTGACGTCATTGAAATTTCAATAACAGTGAATCATTGTTAAATGGTCTGCAATGTGCTAATTTTGGTAAGATCAACTCTGACCCAAGGCAGTTCAGGAAAGCAGCTGTTAATTCAATGTGCCACAGAATAGAAAGAGGCAATTTAGGTTGTTGGACTTTGCTGCAGCTTAGATTTTTATGTAAGTAATAAATCAGATGAAAATGAGAATAAAATAACAGGAGATGCAATATTACAAGTTGACCAAGCTTTAAGCTATCTATAAAATAAATGGGGAAAGCCAGAAGTACAAAATAAATCCATAAAGTGCATCAAAAGCACAGCACCTGTTATCGCCTTTACAAAGTTACAATTTATGATATTTCAGCTGTTCAGAGCCTATGCTTCCTCTGATGTTCCTGAACAAATTGACTTACTTATCCCAATGTTTCTTGGTCAAAAGTATATCTTAAGTTTTGATCTGGTCTCAGACAAAGTTTTCAAAATTTGTATACACCAACTGTCATCCCCATGTCAACTTTTACAGGGGAAAAACACTCTTAAATTTGGATTTGATATGATAAAATGAGCATCAGATCATCTGAAAGACAGCATTTTGGTACCAATCAGGTGTTCTTCTTCCTGCTAATATTTGTACCCAAATTCCACTATATTGGCTGATACCTTCAGACAACCATTATTGCTTATCAGCTTCCAAGCAAGTGATGGGCAGTTTATCTCTTAATTCATTTGTGGGACTTGAAAGGTACTGTGATAAGCAGCATTTATTGCACATCTCTAACTGCCCTCGAGATGGTGAAGGTAAACCATCTTCTTGAACCCTTGCAACTCTTCTGGTAAGGACACCCCCAAAATACTGTTGGGTAGGATTTGGCCCAGAGACAAGGAAGGAATGGTACATTCCAAGTCTGAGTAGTATGCAACTTATAGAAGGAGGCCTCTAGGTTGTGTTGTTTTCATGCATTTGCTTCTTTTCTTTTTGGTGACAGAAATCATGGGTTTGGAAGGTTCTGTTGGAGTTACTGCAGTGCATTTTGTAGATGGTACACATGACAGCTACTGAGCACTGGAAATGGAGAGAACAAATGTATAGGGTGGTGGATGTGATGAAAGTCAAGTGGGCTGCTTTGCCCTGGATGATGTTGAGCTTCTTGAGAGCTGTACTCATCCAGACACAAGGAGAGTGTCTCTTGGAGACACAAGAGACTGCAGATGCTGGAATCTGGAGCAACATAAAAGGTGCTGGAGGAACTCAGCGGGTCAGGCAGCTTCTATAGAGGGAAATGGGAGTCAGGAGACAAGTAACCTGCTGTAGGATACTCAGCCTCTGACCTATTCTTGTACCCATGGTATTTATGTGTCTGATTCTGATTAAGGGTGAACCCCATCCTGAGCACAGAGCTGGATTGGAACAATGTTAAATTCCGTTTAATAAATGCACAACAATTATTTCCTTCAATTCATTTTGATGGAATGTACATATTGTACGTCCCCAAATGCCATTTTGAAACATCTGTTTTTTTATTACACTACTCCTCTGTTTGAGGGACTGGCTGTGAACAAATTAGCTGCTGAGTTTCCTGCAACAGAATAGGGATTGCACTTCAAAAGTACTTCACTAGTTTGCAATAACTTGAGACCATGAAAGACACCAGATAAATGGAAGTTCTGATGAAAGGTCATTAACTTGAAATTGTAATTACTTCTCACGTCACAGTTGCTGCCTGAATACTTCTGTCATTTTCTGTTTTAATTCTGTATAAATGCAAGACTATTTTCCTTTCTCTTATTCCAGTGAAAATCTTTGCGCAGAAACCCCTCACCCCCCACTGCACTATTGAACATCTATCTGACAGTGGGCAACCTGCCACAGACTTGCTTTTCAGGCCAATGAGAAGATGCAGAAAAGTTGGCAGAAGGCGTGGGTTTTCTGCTACTTCCATCTGAGGATTGTCTAATGTTGCATCAAAAGTAGGTTCTAGGTTCTAATAGGCTAAGAGAGCAAAGGTCACCACTGACCAAGGGAATTTAGAAAATCTTCACTTTCCTATTCAATATAAGAGATAAACAACAGTGTGTTTTCAGGTGATGTGAGCAACACTCACTGGTGCTGGCAGGAACATTTAATGTGGTGATGTCCCATGACCACATACCTTTAATTAGGTTGTGTGGGCCATGTGTTTTCTGTGGATTCCCAACATCCAATGAAGTCCATGTGCAGAACATGCAGACAAGTACACATGGTATACAAGGAAATAAGAGGTTGGATCTTCTGAATTGCAAACCTGTAAACATTTTCCCAGGTGGAACTTGGCCAGAGTTCCAAAACCCAAAGGAGATCAGTGCTGGCTACTCACTGGCAAGGAACCCTCTTTGCCACTTGGCAGGGAGTTTGAATACCCAGTTCCTGCTTCAGTGGATGGACATTTCTTCCACTGATCCAGACTTTGCTGCGATTTTTCGGTGCACCTGGATTACTGAGTGGTTGGAAGCCCCTGATTGCGTAAGACCTCAAGACTGTGGAGGTGGTGGTGTGATTTGTTGGATTGGGAAAGGGGTGGGGGGGGGGGGATGTTCAAGAGTTAAGTGAGGACCAAAGAGGGAAAGAGAGAGAGAGGATGTAGATCGAGGAGGAAGGTTGGGAAAGGATACAGTGATGGGCTTTTTTGTTTTCTATTTAAGAAGAACTGTTCTTTAGGAAAGACTGGCAGCCTATTTGTTACAACATTTCAGAGTGAAGTAATAAAAAGCTGGGTTTCATATTTTACAAATATATGTATCATATAAATGTAGTCAAACATTATTTTAAAAAATAATTCAGGTTAAGTAACGGTGCTACAGCAAATAAAAATGTAAATGTTTATGCATTAAATATATAACTGGTGAAATACTAAAATAATTCATTTGTGCTGACATGGCTCATGAATTATGCAGCTAACATTATGAAAGAAACTCCAGTAACTCACTGACATTGGTAAGAGCTTCTCTGTTTATTCTACAAGAGTGTAGATTTGGGTATTTTTAGAAAGCTGCAGTTTATTTTCCATCTTCACAACACATTTCTCTCCACCTGTAGGCACCTTACAGATTTACAGATGGTCTCTTGTACATCATCCAAATAGCCATTATTCATATGAAAGCTTTGTCAATGAATATTGGCAAGCTGCTGGTCTGTGAAGAACAGCACAGTTGGGTCCCATCACACCCTGGCACAGCATTCACACTCACATACAAACAATAGGGGCTGGTCGATAACAAACAGAAGCAGAATCCTAGCTAATTCTCCTCGTCTTAATTCAGGACAGTTGAGGCCAAATGTCACAAATAACTACATCCCAGATGTGATAACACAGTAGACCCTGGGAACTGAACCCAAGCTCTTTTTTTTCCCAATCTTTTTATTAGTTTTCAAATTAATACAGATTAATATATCAATGTTCATACATGTAATACAAAGAGATCAGGAGAACAATCATAACATGGATAATCATAAAGAACAATAAAGTATATAAAAAAATCTGTAGATCCAACGATCTGTTAGCAAATGTATATAAAAGAAAAAGATTTATTATTAAATATAAAAGAAAGAAAAAAATCCAAAACAATAAGAAAAATTATAAACAATATATCAAACCAAACTAAGCTAAAGAAAAAAAAATTCAAAAAAAACTGGACTAAAATTTCTCAAAAGAAACAGAGCAATATTATGTCATCAACTCCGTTCCTCTAAATTGAAAGGTCATTATAAGGGGATCTATATATCATGTGAAAATATCGAATAAATGGACTCCAAACTTCCTCAAATTAAAGCGAAGGATCAACAGTACCACTCCTAATTTTTTCAACCCAAGCTCTTCCTGATGATTATACAGCTACCTATAAAGAAGTTTGAGTTGGATGTCACTTCTCATTCACATGAATTATCATAAATATTTTAGAGTAACTCCTAATAGATGACCTACCTAGTATGGCCTATTTTGGTGCTCTTGAACTGTCAGGAGCACCAAAGACGGCAGTAACATCATTTATGCCACAGCAGCAGGAATCTCTCCCACTGTGGGCACATCCTTAAGAAGAGCACAGTAGGCAAGGAAACAGAATTAAAAGACACGTTGTATCTCTGAAAAAACTTCCCCCACTCTCAATAACTGCCCTAATTAATCTATCAACTGGACAGCTTTGTAAACAGTATGGAGCTGGTCCATACAGTTGAGATTGTGCAGGAAATGCAGATACGCCTGCCCCCACGGGCACTGACTGCACGAGACTTCAGGAGTGTGGAGGGAATCGTGTGATTTGTTTGGGGGGGGGGGGGGGGGGGGGCGGAGTCCAAGAGTTCAGTGAGGTCCTTGGCGAGCAGGACCATGCATTTTAAAACTGCGTTAAGAAAAGAAGGATAACTGAGGGTAGGTCCACTCAAGGATAAAGGAGGGAATTTGTGCTTGGAATCAGAGCAAGTGGCTGAGGTAGTAAATGAGTACTTTGTGTCAGTATTTACCAAGGAGAAAGACTTGGAGGATAGTGGAAACAGACTGGGACATATTGAGATTAAGGAGGAGGTAGTGCTGTGTCTTTTGAAAAGCATTAAAGGCGGATAAGTCCACAGGGCGTGATGTCATATATCCCAGAATATTGAAAGAAGCGAGATTGCTGGGGCTTTGACAAAGATCTTTGTGTCCTCACTAGCAACGGGTAAGATCCCGGAGGACTGGAAAGTAGCAAGTGTTGTGCCTTTATTCAAGAAGGGAAATAGAGATAATCCAGGTAATTATAGGCCAGTGAGCCTCACATCAGTGGTCGGGAAGCTATTGGAGAGGATACTGAGTGATAGGATTTGCACCTTTGGAAAGGCATGGCCTGCTTAGGTACAAGTCAGCAGGTCAAGGCTTACAAACTTGATCAAGTTTTTTTGAGGAGGTGACAAAGGAGCTTAATGAGGGTAAGACAGTGGATGTTATCTACATGGATTTTAGTAAGGCATTTGACAAGGTCCCTCATGGTAGGTTGATTTAGAAGAGAAAGATGCATAGGATACAGGATGAATTGCAAGTTTGGATTCAGAACTGGCTTGCCCATAGAGTAAGGGTGGAAGGCTGCATTCTGGCTGGAGGTCCATGACCAGTGGTGTTCTGCAAGGATCGCTGCTGGGACCTCTGTCGTTTGTGATGAATATCAACAATTTGGATAAAAATGTAGATGGGTAGATTAGCAAGTTTGCGGACAGCACAAAGATTGGTGGAGTTGTGGACAGTTTAAAGGACTATCAAAGAATATGGCGGGATATAGATCAGTTACATATATGGGCAAAGAAGTGGCAGATGGAGTTTAATCCGGGCAAGTGTGAATTGTTGCACTTTGGGAAGTCAAACGAAAGGAGAAAGTATAGTCAATGGTAAACCCCCTTGATAGCATTGAGGTATAGAGGGATCTTGGGGTACAGGCCCATAGTTCACTGAAAGTGGCTACGCAAGTGGATAAGGTGAAAAAGAAAGCGTATGGCATTCTTTCTTTCATTGGCGGGGTGTTGAGTACAAGGGTAAGGAAGTCAGACCGCAGCTATATAAAACTTTAGTCAGACTGCACAGAGCATTGCATGCAGTTCTGGCCACCCCATTATCAAAGGGATGTGCAGAGGGTGTGGAAGAGGTTTACCCAGGATGCTGCCTGGATAGAGGGTATAAGCTACAGGGAAAGGTTGGACAAACTTCGGTTGTTCTCCCTAGAGCGTCAGACGGTGAAGGAAGACCTGATATAGGTTTTTAAAAATTATGAGAGGCATAGATAGGGTAGATAGTCAGAATCTTTTCCCCAGTGTAGAAGTATCAAACACCAGAGGACATGTTTTTAAGGTTAGAAGGGGGAAGTTTAAAGGTGAGGTGAGGGGCATTTTTATTTTTTGTTAAAAACGCAGAGAGTGGTAGGTGCTTGGAATAGGTTACCAAGAGTAGTAGTGGAAGCAAGTAGCTCGGTGGAGTTTGAGGATTTTAGACAAAACACATGAATATGAAGGGAATAGAGGGATATGGATAATACACAGGAGGAGGAGATTTAGTGTAAATTAGCATCAAGATTGACACAACATTGTGGGCTGAATGGCCTGTCCTGTTCTATGTCTCATACAGAGATGCTTTCCAAGAACATAAACAGGAACTTGAGCAGGATATTTGGCTTCTTGAGCCCACTACACCATTCAATAAAATTATGGCTGATTCAATCTTGGTTTGGACATCACTTACACACCCCCTGCATATGTCCAGTGACTTGCTTGTGTGTCAGTCTCCACTTGACTATATTAAATGACTCTGCCTCCACAGGTCTCTGGAGTAGAGAATTTTAAAGATTCATGGCCCTCTGAGAGAAGAAATTTCTCCTCATTCTGTTTGAAATAGGTGACCCCTTATTCTGAAGCCATGTTCCCTACTTCTGGAAATTCCCACTGGGGAAACATTCTCTCAGCATTTACCCTGTCAATCTGCCTCTCAATCTTATAAGTTTCAATAAGAACCTCAGCTTTTCAACAACAATGACTATAGGTCCAGCCTGCTCAAACTTTCTTCATACATCAACCCCTTTCATCCCAGGAATCAAACAAGTTAACCCTCCTTGCACCACCTCCAATGCATGCACATCCTTACCTAAATATGCGCACCAAAACTGTACAGAGTCTCCAGGTGTGGTCTATCCTGCACCCTGCAAAGATGCATCACATCTTCCCTACCTTTGTAGTCGGTACCCTTTGTAATAAGGGCCAGCAATCCGTTAACCTTCCTAATAACTTCCTGTACCTGCATGCTAGCTTTTTGATACTGGGACCCTAGTTCACTCTGCACTGTAACATTTTGCAGTCTCACTGTATAAATAATAATTTGCTTTTATGTTTCCTTCCAAAGTGGATAACCTCACATTTACCGACATTATACTGCATCTACTAACTTCTTGCTCACTCACTTGATCTATATCCTGTTTGTGTCCACCTCAACTTGCTAATCCACCTATTTTTGTATCAGCCGCCAATTTGGCTGCAGCTTGGTCCTTCATCAATGTAGACTCATAAATCATTGCACCCTCAGCATTGATCCATGTGGCATCCAACTAGATACTAATTGTTAAATCCAAAAATGTCCCATTTACCCAACTCTGTTAGCCACTCCCTGATCCATGCTAATATATTACTTCCAATCCTGAGTACTCTCATCTTGTGTGGTATTGAATGCATTCTGCAAATTCAAATATAGTACATCTACTGGTTCCCCTTTATTCACCCTGTTTGTTGTATCCTCAAAGAAAATATGTCTGTACATAGAGAATTTGTAGCCCACAGTATTTTATAACAATAATTAGAAATTTTCAATGCAAGTGGAACTCCCTCTCTGTTTTCTGCCAACTTCTAAAGAATATCTACCAACACTCCATCCTTTGACATCAATAAAGGTAGTAGGCTGATGATGGTGCTAAATTTTTGTCCTGTTACACCTGCCAGCCATCCTCAGCTCAACGTCATTAGGAGTCCTGTTCAATCCTTGTAATAATCGGATAAATATCTGAATGCTTTTCCCAGATTGTTTCGTGATAGCCCTACCAATTTAAAATCTTGTGCATATGCATGAAGCAATTGATGCACATGAATCAAGATCCAATCTAATTTTGTAGCTATTACATTACTCTGTGTAAAGCTAAAATTGTATTAGGTAGCCTGCTGCTCCAAAGAAAGTGAATCTTCAAAACTGCAAAATGCAAATCCAAATTGCTGCTGAAAAGCTCATTAGATTTTGAGCAAGAAAATTGGAAACCTCCATAGTAGCAATAGACTTTGTCAAGTACATAATGCTGGCTGAGCCTTACTGTTCAGAAGTTTCTAGTAACTCAATACTAAAACAAGTGTGCATAAACTCATTTTATTCAATGGCATGCTGCTATTATTATTATAATATCATTATTATTATAACCTTTCCCTCAATGTCAACAAAAGAGCTGGTCATTGACTTCAGGAAAGGGGGCGGTGTACATGCACCTGTCTAAATCAATGGTGCTGAGGTCGTGAGGGTTGACAGCTTCAAGTTCCTGGGAGTGAACATCAGCCTGTCCTGGTCAAATCACATAGATGCCACAGCCAAGAAAACTCACCAGCGCCTCTACTTCCTCAGGAGGCTAAAGAAATTTTGTTTGTCCCCTTTGACTCTTACCAACTTTTACCGATGCACCACAGAAAGCATCCTATCTGGATGTATCACGGCTTGGTACAGCAACTGCTCCGCCCAGGACCGCAAGAAGCTGCAGAGAGTTGTGGACACAGCCCATCACATCACAGACACCAGCCTCCCCTCCTTGGATTCTGTCTTTACCTCTCGTTGTCTTGGTGTAGCAGCCAGCATAATCAAAGACCCTACCCACCCGGGACATTCTCTCTTCTCTCCTCTTCCATCGGGTAGGAGATACAGGAGCCTGAGGGCACGTACCACCAGACTTAAGGACAGCTTCTGATAAGACTATTGAACGGTTCCCTTATACAATGAGATGGACTATGACCTCACGATCTACTTTGTTGTGACCTTGCACCTTATTGCACTGCACTTTCTCTGTAGCTGTGACACTTTACTCTGTAATGTTATTGTTTTTACCTGTACTACATCAATGTACTCTGTACTAACTCAATTTAACTGCACTGTGTAATGAATTGACCTGTACAATCAGTTTGTAAGACAAGCTTTTCACTGTACCTCAGTACAAGTGACAATAATAAACCAATACCAATCAATTTAAACTACATATTTTCCAGAATGCCGATTACTATACATGGGTGTTATAATTTGAATGTTGCTGGGATATTTTAGGGAAATCTGAGCTGCTGCTGGTAAACTGATTGGGCCATGTGTTGAAGGCTGAAGATTTTCTTATAATTAATTTTGCATACAGAATACTTTTTCATTCTCAGTTTTCTTTTTCCAGGCCTCTATATTGGGGTGGATGTTTACTTTTTGCCAAAGTGGAAAGCATTAAAAATGAATGGCATGCAAAATGGAATATCACTTTTAAGCGTTTTTAAGTTTGTTTAATTTTATTAAAAAGTGATATATAATCAGAAATAATATTTCTAAACACTATGGAAAAAGACATTGATTTGTGCCAGTTAAAGTGAGCTAAAAGGTCATTTTATAAGATACTAATGGCTGCTTTGGTCATGGGCCCACTGCTTAAAATTTGGAGGACCTTGGCACTCCTGACTGCCTGTTCAATTCTTTCCAACACTACAGAGAACATGAAGAAAAATATGGGTTTGGGCAAATATTGGTTGAAGGCATGTTGGATATCTGCATATTGGAACCTGGGTGATGACTGGAGGCATGGAGGACGTTGGTGGGGAAGGTGGGTAGACATCAGAGCTTGGGTTAAAAATTTCAACTGTGAGGAGCATAAGCAGATCTTAGAGGTGGGGTGGGGAAAAAAAATGTTACAGAAATTAAAAGGGGCCTACCCTGAATGGTTTCCATGCATGGCCTAGGGCCTGTTTCAACACACGTGCTTTAAGTAGCGCTGCTGCTTTGTGAAAGCACAATTGTTTCAGGAACGTCCAATAACAGGTATGTCTTGGGATGTGTCCCAATTTAAGGGGTAACACTCCAGCATAGGGAATAACGTCTTCCCTCAGGTGGTTAATGCTGAAATCACAAGGTATGCAAAGCTGAATGATAAAAAGAAGTGCTGGTTGAATATCCCAAGTGGCATAGTTTAATTGGAAACACTCATGACCAGCTTTCACTCCAAATAAACTATATTTGTGTGCATAGTACTGAAAATAAAATGGTACATCTCAGAATTTCTAGGCCACTGATATTCCCTTTCTCCCAAATACTAATCAACAAACATTGGGCATAGGAGAATGTACACTGAAGCTATATTTTAGCTGAATATTCTTGGTATTCAATGTCAGATTCTCTGCAGAATGGAACTACATGAAATGGAGAAGATCCCACAGCAATGGGACTGCTACATAAACCACATATGCATATGGCTAGACTTCTCTGAAGAAATTACATGGTGTAACAAAATCTCGTCATTTCCACACCCTCCTGTTGTTTATGTTGGCTCTTTATCTTGTACTATATGCATCAAATACCCAACTTTCATATTTTAAAAAAACCAAAAAGGGACAAGGAAAGCAAGGCACATTTTTGAAGTTTAATTTTCAATTTATTATCTAAGGAAAGAGAAAAGAATTTTCTTGCCATTTGCAACATTAGCATCTTCACCCAGATTTTCCTCAAGAAATGTTCAGATTTCCACACAGGACTATTGGCATTTTGGCTGCAGGCGTCAGAAACTGCTGGCTAATTTTAAAGATGGACGCCACTTTAGGTTTCATGAAACAAAGGTGAATTGTTTCCAAAATGCAGAGGGTGAAGGATGGTTCCATATGTAAAGAGAATAAGCCGTGACGAATTTAGGAAAACTAATGTTGCATCATTAAAATAGTGGCACATGATCACCTCTGAGAATGCAAATTAATTATTTCTGAATATTAGTTTATATTGGGTGGGACAACAATACTGTTAATCAAATGTGTGAAAAATAAACTTCCCAGAAGAAAATTCTCTTTGAAAAGATTAAATTGACTCAACTAATACAATCAGGCAGACGTAATTATCTGGTAATCTAAACATAATCAATTTCTGGAATGGGAGGGTTGCAATACTGGATGGAGGTACAAAAGTATTATCTTCTTGATTTTCTAAAGACATTAATGTGCATTTAACTCACTTCATCTCTTTGCAAATGGGGCATGGTTACATATTTGGCCTGCATCTTAAGGTCTTAAAAGGAGTATCATAAGACAAGAGCACATGATGTTGAGGTTAATATATAAACATGGACAATTGGATAACAGAAGAGAGATGGGGGAAAACAGAAAATCAGCCGAAGTAGTGGGATGCCAAAGGGACTAGAGGTAGGCCATTAACCATTTTCAATCTATCTTAATGACATACACATTGGGACCTAATGTCTTGGTGCCAAATTTGCTTTATGATATAAAGCTGGTTGGAAAAGCAAATTGTGGATTGGACAGGAAGAGTCTGCAATGGGGTAAAGAAAGGTTACACTAATGGGCAATAATGAATTCAAGCAATTTTTCGTAATAACAAATGCCCGGCTAAGTGGCTGGTAGTTCCCAGCTTTCTGTCTCCCTTGTTTTCCCTGAGTATATTTGGACTTTTCCAATCCACTGGGACCTTTCTCATAGTTGTGGAATTTTGGAAGATTACAACCAATGCATCTACTTTATGTGTAACCACTTACTTCACAGCCCCAGGATGTTGGCCAAACATGTCTCATGCCTCAGTGGAGCTCATCTTGGACCTTTCAGCTCAAAAGGTTTGCTGAGAGAAAGCTGAGACCGCATGATATTTGCTGCCCTACTCAGCATAAATGAGATTGTTTTGCTAGCTGGGCTGCTTTAAGTATTATTAAGCCTTTCACTTCAGATTATGCAAAATGAAGGCAGGCCTGGGCTTTTTGTTCTGGAGTGTAGGAGTCCGAGGGGTGTGTAACGGATGGTGAATGTCCCTTTAAGACATTGCACAGTAGTGTGTGTGTGTGTGTGTGTGTGTGTGTGTGTGTGTGTGTGTGTGTGTGTGTGTGTGTGTGTGTGTGTGTGTGTGTGTGTGTGTGTGTGATTACGACAGCAACAGGAGATAAGGATGTGATGACGTTTTTGGAGCAGACAGTCGGGGAGAGAGGGGTGGGGAAAGAGGGGGAGACCTGCCTGCTGGTCTCTGTATCGATGAATGAAAAACAATAACTGTGTCTGTCACTACAATCTACGTATGGATTTTTGGAATAATCCAGTGGAGTCCACTTTGTCGTTAACCTGTAGAAGGAAACAGGTATTTGTGTGGATGGCCATGTCTCGAATGCCTTTCGGGGTGGCAGATACTTTGGAACAAAGGAATGGAGATCATCAGTGATTGAGGTGTCGTATGAGTTCCATCGTGGAACATTTGGATTTCGTAATTACTCTCTATTTTCTCTCTACATTTCCTCTTTAGTCAATGGTGGCTTTGCAGAAGCCTTTGCTCACGTTTCACCTTATGGCTTGCTGAACTGAACTTTGAGAACTATTCCTGGACTTGGAGTTTGGGAATTTGCCACACACACACTACAAGTTTAGTTTTTGGGGTTAATGTTTAAGATCTAACATTTTTAATTTTTCTTATTAAAAGTAGTTATTAAATAAAATAGTTTTTAACACTTATACATGACTCGGTGTGTTTCTTTTGTTGCCGGTATGTGACAGATGACCTTGCAGAGGTATTTAAAATCATGAGGGACATAGATAGGGTGAATGGGTCACAGTCTGTTTCCCAGGGTAGGGGAGTCTAAAACAAAAAAAAAATGAGCATAAGTTTAAGGTGAGAGCGGAAAGATTTAAAGGGCAACTCGTCCACACAGAGGGCGGTGGGTATATGGAATGACCTGCCAGAAGAATGGTAGAGACAAGTTACAATTACAAAGTTTAAAAGACATTTATACAGGTAGGAAAACTTTAGAGGGATACGAGCCAAATGGGACTAGCTCAGGTGGACAACTTCATTGGTATGGACAAGTTGGACCGAAGGACCAGTTTCCATGCTGTACAACCCTATGAGGCTCTCTTTCAATCTGGAATAAACTGTGCACTAACCAAAACAATGACTACCAATTAGCAGCCAAGCAACTAGTGCAGTACGTATAGCAGGCAACAACATTGAACTGATAAATTCAATCACTTTCTGGCAGAAGCGAGGTAGAAATTAAAAGGCAATTCTAATGTATGCACTAGCAGTAGGCACATCAGGACCAGGCAGATAATTTGGATGATCATATCTGAGCTTTACACACCATCACTGACAGCCTGCTGCAAGAAGTTGATCCTGGAGCAGATCACGATTGATGTGAATGTGCACAACATTGGTCTCAAGCATCACAGTCTTGGCCTTTAGTTACACTGCAAACGACAGGATAGGGTTGCTGGGCAATACATCATGGAACTGAGGGGTATTTTTTTTTTGTTACACAGTTGGTATCCAGAATGAGCTGCCAGTGGAGGTGGTGGAGCAAGGAACAAAAACAACATTTAAGAAGCATCTTGATAGTACTTGAATGAGCAGGGCATTGAAGGGTATGCAATTAATGCGGTCATGTGGGATTAGTATAGATAGGCATGACGGTTGGCATAGATGTGATAGGCAAAGGGCCTGTTTCTATTGACTGCTGTACCCAGGGATAGAACACCATATGAACATCCTTGCTTTATACAATTTGTTGTGGGATAGTTTAATGTCCACCTGAGTGGGACTTCAGTTTATCGGAAAGTGAACGGCTGTGACAATGCAGTGTCATGTCACTACTACACTAAAAAGTCAAACTTGGACAATGTACTTAATTGCCTGAATGGGGGTTGAAGCCATAACTTTTTGCCACAGGCAAGATGTTACCATGAATCATGGCAGATATTTAAACAATTCAATTGGAATAAGAGAAACTAAGGATTATGGAAAAAATGAAGCTTGCATATTGAAACCTTGACTAGTCAAATCAAATCTTTGTATTCAGATCTACATTTTGTTTTGAGATAATTCCACAATTAACTTCTACCATTTTCAATTCTATGGCAACAGAAAAATTACCTTGAGAATGACTACTTTATAAAAGGCTAAAAACTGGCCAAAATAAATGAAAGTCGAGTAAGTAATCTGAAAAAAAGCTAAGGAAAAAGTGATAAATGGGATATAATATCCTACAGTTGCAATATTTGATTACAAAAGTGTCATTATGATATTTGATTAATCTATGATTAATGTTGGAAGGTTTTCATTAGATAACAAAGACAGAGAAACAGTGCAAGTTAATGACCATTGTCAAAGTGGCACATATTTCATTAAAGGCAAATAAAGCAAAAAAAAGTGATTGAACATTTGCAAGATATAATTTCCATCATCTCAAAACGCAGAGTACAGAAAATATTTTAATCATTACCCTTGTTTTGCAACAAGTGACGTTTCAAATATAAATGCTGAAATGAAAGGTAATACATAACAGTTCTCTGCTTTTTGTTGGCTAGCTAAATTATCAGTTTAAAGTTCTCAGCAGTTACTTTCATTTCTTTTTAGCATTCACACTCTGCTGAGAATAGATTAAGATAAGCTTAAGGGGCATCATTGGGAAACACAGAATTAACACACATGCACAGTGATGATATACAAATTGACTATCAGACTGGAGGTACACAGATGGAATAACATTTTATTTAGGTTTGTGTACCACTGCTAGTTATAGTAGATTACTGTACCAATCTTGTAAACCATAAGGGTTGGACTTACAGAGTTATAGACCATACAGCACAGAAGCAGGCCTTTCAGCCCATGCCATAAATCTAACACCCATTTTATTCTCCTCAAAGATTCTACCACTAGCCTCCACGTTAGGGGCAATTTACCTACTAACCCAAACATCTTCGGAATGTGGCAGGAAATCAGAGCACCTGGGGAATCCCACACAAAGGCAGAACATGTGAACTCTACACAGACAACCCTTGGGGTCAGGATTAACCTAGGTCATTGAAGCTGTGAGGCAGGAGCTTGGCTAGCTGCACACCTGTGCAGTCAGCTTTTACCTCTACCTCTTCTCAAACCAAACCTTGGACTCTGCATTGTCCAGAGAATGCAGCTTTTGCCTTGATCTCTCCCTCAACCAGAAGCCTTCAGCCCGACAGCATTCACAAATTGTTATCACAGTTTACTGTCAGCAATACTGTTGAAGATCCATTGTCCCACTACATTCAACATGAAGCACGTTTGTACTCAGGCATTTCCAGGTACAGTACATAAACTTTCCAGTATAAATGCAGTATATTTTAAAATAGAAATACCTTAATGAAATTGAATGAAAGCATCATGATACCTCGGATTTTTGCAGCCCCCAGACACAAATGGGATACCTTCACTTAAGGAGACACTCTCTCTGCAGAGGTCACTCAGCCCCCGGTCACCCTTGCCCCCAACACCTTCCCTGCAACTGTCACCATGGATTCCTCCCTGCAGAGGCCTCTATTCAACTGTGTGTGTAAATTTGGCAGTGATTCTGTCAGCTCAAATGCACAATTAAATACAAAAATCCAGAAGTGAGAATCAAAGATGTACCATTCCTCTATAAACCGCAAATAAATATATCAGGTGGTATGTAGTTTCCGTACTTGAGTTATGGGGTGTGAATTTAATTTACAAAAATGTCCATTTCACTTTCAGAACCCTCTAACAAACTGCTACACCTTAATTATCGCTAAACAATCTCTCTAGTGATGAAAATGAAGTTTGCAAGTGTGTAATCTTATTCTTTCAGCTTTTAATTATAGTTGGAGATGTTCATTTATATCCCAACTTTCTCTTCCCACCCCAAGTCTTTCTCTGACATCCTTAATTTCTTCACTCATTGTACACTTTGCTTTCCATATTGGATTTGACATTGAATTCATTATTCTAACTTGCACTTCATGGCTCAGACCTGCTCTGCTATTTCAATACATCAATCTAATTTGTTTAGGGGATGTGCAGTTGCATGCCCTATGCACACCTACTCCAGATGCCCTGTAAATGGTTGCTGATATTCAATCACCATCTATGGCAATGCTGTGTTAATCTGCCAAAAACAGCAGCCTTCAGTGCAAAAGGTCAGAAATAAAATGAGCAAGCGCATGCCTAATAAATGGTGGGTGTCATTTGATCACCAGCTACAATAAACCATGACCTGCTATTTTTCTAGTGGGAGACAGAAATGTTGAAAAGAACAACCTATGTTAAAAAATCCTCCTATACCTGATTTAATTTTGTTTGACATTCTTTTCCAAGGTCGCTCTCTCATTAATCAAATTGAAGGGGCAATTATTCATAGACACATTATATTTAAATCAAATATGTAATCACAATTACTATTGAAATGATGCAGGACCGCTTTAAAACAACTTCTGTCTTTCACAGCACTGTTCAAGCAAAGGGAAGAGCGAAACATGTATTTTAAATACACTTATGCATGGCAAAGACAATAGGAAATTTTGGTTTAGAAAGTGATCCACAGTGGCATGCCTTTTTAAGGCACAGGATGAAAATTAGAGGGACCAAATCAACAAGGAAATTTCTATGCCTGATCCAGAAAGAAATGTGAATGCTGAGCATTTAGGATGCCAACCTAAAATTGGCAATAGGCTCCTTGAATGTGGTGATCAAGCTTAATGACAGGCTAATCAACAATTCTTAAAGGGATTGTCAAAGCTATAGAAGACAAGTAAATGCTTATATGTTCTTGACTCTACAGTATACCAAAGGCCACTGTCAGACCACTACCCCCAACCTAAACTAAGGGTTTTTAAAGAAGGCTTTTACTAGCCCTGGAATCTCCATTCATTTGTCATTGTGGAGATCCAGCCAAGAGCACAGTCTTCAAGCTCTCCTTCCTTGGGTCTGTCTTTCTGGAACACTGATCTTGCACAAATTTCCAACAAAGGCTGGATTTTGCACTCAATTTCTCTGAAATACTGAATGAGATTGATTTCCTTAAGCTCGGCTTTGGCGAGAAAGATGCCTTCTATTTGGTTGTTGCACATCCATTGCACAGCAGTGATTTATTTAAGTCTACTCTACCAAGCTGAGAGAGACAACAAACACATTTCTATTATTGGAAGGAAACAATACTGAAATTAAAACAGAATAAACTACCAGACATTTCATTAGTTGGGAATAATTAGATCAACTCTTACAATATTATAAAGTAATAAATCAGCCTCAGATATAGCAGAATATATGAAGGACATAGATGACAGTAAAAGGAAAATAAAACATTTTAGCCATTCGGCATAAGAGTTTATAGCCACAGGTGCATTCCTCTGCTATTTACATTTTAGAAGTCCAAATAGAACACCATTGAACAGATAAATATTGAAGTACTGAGGTAGATTCTATTTTCTTCCATTTTGTGGAACATACCTCCCTCTCCCACCTACAATTTTCTTCCCTAGTGTCAGTGACCAGCATTTCCAATGTCATATGCTGCACACTCATGGAATTTGCTTAGATCTACTGAAGCCAAGTGCAGACCTAGTGGGTAGGGGAACAGTCCACCATTGACTGGAAACTGCAGGCCGAGTTAATATTCCATGATATCTTACAATTATGATCTATGGTGCATTAATAAATGAATGTGAACACTTAGTGCTGTTCCTAGCAAGAACATTTATCAGTATATAATAACTTCAGTTAAATGAAAAGATGTGGTCTAATTTTGGCAAAGTGCAAACAATTTTAAAATACGACTTTAATTTCATATCATGGCCCAAGAAACTCTGCATGTAAAAAGTTGTTAATAAATAAACTATGTTGCTTCTCAGATTTCACTGATGTAATAAACGAAGTAGGGTATGAGACTTACAAGAACATAATTCACACATATTAAAAATCAATATCTGTATTCCACTGTTCTGGAATCTAATTGCTGTCTGGGCAGTTCATGGTGTTCTTACTGAATGCCCATAACTCATACATGAAAGCTTCATGCACTCTTCACCTTATATATATTGCGAGATGGAACTGGCATATTGCATGGAGACAGGCCTGTTTTTATGCTGGTACTTCAATAATTAGAGTCAAGTTTGCAGTCCAAACCAAGTGAGCATTTGAATACCTGAGCAGAACTTACAGCAATGTTATGCTGTTTTCTTCAGCACAATTCACTCATAATTAGCCAAATTAGTGCAAAAGATTTATAAATCTGAAGTGCAAAAACATCTGATATGTTGTTATAAGAAAACAATGCACCAGAAGATGGACACACCAGTAAAACCAGCCACACCCCCACATCAGAATAATCACCACCAGGCATTACTGTTAATTGCACCTGATTATGGACCTAGAAGGGAGTTCTAAAAAATAACTTTTTTGGATTGCAAGGACATTGCATGACATCCTTTGAAAGATACTTGTTCAGAAATTAAGTTTCAGTGCATTCAGAACCACAGCAGGAATAGATGCCATAAGACACAAGCCAAATGGCGGAATTCTGCTCCTTTGGCCCATCGAGTCTGCTCCGCCATTCGATTATGGCTCATTTATTTTTCCCTCAACCCCATTCTCCTGCCTTCTCCCTGTAACCTTTGACGCCCTTACTAATCAAGAACCTATCAGCCTCTGCTTTGAATATACTCAATGACTTGGCCTCCACAGCCATCTGTGACAATGAATTCCACAGATTCACTACCCTCTAGCTAAAGAAATTCCTCCTCATCTCTCTTCTAAAGGGATGTCCTTCTATTCTGAGGCTGTGCCCTCTGGTCCTAGACTCTCCCACTACTGGAAACATCCTCTGCATATAAGCCTTTCAATATTCGGTAGGTTTCAATGAGATCCTCCCTCATCCTTCTAAACTCCAGTGAGTACAGGTCCAGAGTAATCAAACTCTCCTTGTACTTTTACCCTTTCATCTCCGGGATCATTCTCATAAACCTCCTCTGGACCCTCTCCAAAGCCAGCACATCCTTCCTTAGATATAGGGCCCAAAACTACTCATAATACTCCAAATGTGGTCTGACCAATGCCTTACAAAGCCTCAGCATTACATTCTTGATTTTACTGTATATTCTAGTCCTCTCAAAATGAATGCTAACATTGCATTTGCCTTCCTCACTACTGACTCAACCTGCAAGTTAACCTTTAGGGAATCCTGCACTAGTACTCCCAAGTCCCTTTGCACCTCCGTTTTCGCTTCTCGTTTAGAAAATAGTGTACACCTTTATTCCTTCTACCAAAGTGCATGGCCGTACACTTCCCTATGCTGCATTCCATCTGCCACTTCTTTCCCCATTCTCCCAATTTGTCCAAGTCCTTCTGCTTCCTCAACACTACCTGCCCCTCCACCTATCTTTGTATCATCCACAAAGTCGGACACAAAGCCATCAATTCTGTCATCCAGATCATTAACATACAACTTAAAGTAGCGGACACAACACTGACCCCTGAAGAACACCACAAATCACTGGCAGCCAACCAGAAAAGGACCCCTTTATTCCCACTCTTTGCCTTCCGCCAGTTAGCCAATCTTCTATCCATGCTAGTACCTTTCCTGTAATACCATGGGCTCCTATCTTGTTTAGCAGCGTCATGTGTGGCACCTTGTCAGACGCCTTCTGAAAATCCAAATGAACAACATCCACTGACTCTCCTTTGTCCATCCTCAAAGAATTCTAACAGATTTATCAGGCAACATCTCCCCTTAAGGAAACCATGCTGACTTCAGCCTATTTTATCAGGTGCTCCCCTAAACCTCACAGTAGCATAGTGGTTAGTGTAACGTTTTACAGCACCAGCAACGCAGGTTCAATTCCCGCCGCAGTTTGTAAGGAGTTTGTATGTTCTCCCCGTGTCTGCATGGGTTTCCTCCGGGTGCTCCGGTTTCCTCCCACGTTCCAAAGACATACAGATTAGGAAGTTGTGGGTATGCTATGTTGGCACCGGAAGCGTGGTGACACTTGCAGACTGCCACCAAAACATTCCATGCAAAAGACGCATTTCACTGTGTGTTTCGATGTACATGTGACTAATAAAGAAATCTTATCTTAATAATGGATTCTAACATCTTAAAAACCACTGAAGTCAGGCTAACTGGCCAATAATTTCCTGTCTTTTGCCTCCCTCCCTTCTTAAAGAGTGGAGTGACATTTGTGATTTTCCAGTCCTCTGGAACCATTCCTGACTCCAGTGATTCTTGAAAGATCACTACTAATGCCTCCACAAACTCTTCAGCTGCCTCTTTCAGAACCCTGGGGTGTAGTCCATCCAATTCAGGTGACTCATCCAACTTCACACCTTACAGCTTTCCAAGCACCTTCTCCTTAAGAATAGCAACTACACTCACTTCTGTCCCCCGACCCTCTCGAATTTCTAGCATGTTGCTGGTATCTACCACAGTGAAGACTAATGCAAAATACTTATGCAGTTTGTCCGCCATTTCTTTGTTCCCCATTACTACTCCAGCGTTATTTTCCAGTGGTCCAATGTCCACTCTTGTCTCTTTTAATCCTCATGCATTTGAAAAAAACTTTTGGTATCCTCTTTTATATTATTGACTAGCTTACCTTCATATTTCATTTTTTCTCCCCTTATTGCTTTTTTTTAAGTTGCCTTCTATTGGTTTTTTTTTACAATCTTCCTAATCCTCCAGCTTCCTGCTAACTATTGCAATATTGTGGAATCAGAATCAGGTTTATGATCCTGTGTCTTCTGAATTACTTCCAGACATTCCTGCCATTGCTGGTCTACAGTCATCCCTGCTAGGGTCCACTTCCAATCAACTTTGGCCAGCTCCCCTCTCATGCCTCTGTAGTTACCTTTACTCAACAGTAGTAGCAATACTTCAGATTTTAGCTTCTCCCTCTCAAAATGCAGGATGAATGCTATCATGTTAATGATCACTACCTCCTAAGAGTTCCTTTACCTTAAGCTCCCTAATCAAATGTGGTTCATTGTACAACATCAAATCCAGATTGCCTTTTCCCTAGTGGGCTCCACCAGAAACTGCTCTAAAAATCCTTCTTGCAGGGATTCTACAAATTCCTTCTCTTGTAATCCAGTGTCAACCTGATTTTCACAATCTGCCTGCATACTGAAATCCCCTATGACCACCATAACATTGCCCTTCTTACATGCCCTTTCTACCTCCTGTTGTAATTTGTAGCCCACATTCTGGCTACTATTCAGAGTTCTATATATAAATCCCCTCAAGGTCTTTTTACCCTTGCAGTTTCTTAACTCTACCCACAAGTATTCTACATTTTCTGATCCTACATTACTTCTTGCTAGGGATTTGATTTCATTTTTTTTAAACCAACAGAGCCACTCCACCCCCTCTGCCCAACTGCCTGTCTTTTCGATAGGATGTGTATCTGGACATTTAGCTCCCAGTTGTGATCTTCTTTCAGCCACGACTCTGTGATGCCCACGACATCATACCTGCCAATTTCTAACTGCGCTAGAAGCTCATCTACCTTAATTTGCATACTGCCTGCATTCAAATATAACACCTTTAGTCCTGTATTCACCACCCTTCTCAAATTTGTCTCCATGTTGCCTGAAGTTAAATTCTTATCCCTTTCTAAACTTTATCTTATTCTTTATTCTGGAAACTTCGGTCACCTCTCCTGCACTCTCCCTTTTACTTTATCCATTCTTTTCCAATCTGTTGAACCCACCCCCTACTATTTAGTTTAAAGTCCTATCCATAGTCCTATTTATGCGATTCACCAGGACTATGGTCCCTGCATGGCTCAGATGGAACCTGTCCCATCGAAACAGCTCCCTCCTTTCCTAAAACTGGTTCCAATGTCCCACAAATTCAAACCCACTTCTCCCACACCAATCTTTCAGCCACTCATTTAACTCTCTGATCTGATTGACCCTGTGCCAATTTGCATGTGGCTCAGGTAGCAATCCAGAGATGATTAGCTTTTTAGTTTAGCCTGCCATGGCAGACAGAAGGGAGAGAATGTAACGCCCACTTTACATACTGTGACCTAGAGGCCCGTGCAGATAAAGACTATGGGAGGGGAATGAGGGGGCCTTCAAGAGTCACTACAGGGAGAAACTGGCAGGAGGTAGCAGCCGAGCACTCCACCAGGGCAAGACCTGAGAAATATCATGCAATACCATCAAAAATTTCATGACTTCACTAGGTACATTCTGACACTTCAACCTCCTCCTCAGTTGCAGCACTCAGACATGCAGCCGCATAGAGAGCCACATGCTTGCTGACACCCATGCATACCTGCACTCTCAGCCTCCCGCATATAAAAAACTAAAAAAAATCCTCTTATGCCTTTCAGGTCTGAGAGATGTGGAATCAAAAGCTGCCTCATGACCCAAGAGTGGTGAACATCCAAACACAGCACATTGGAGGAGAGGGTCCTCTTCATGAGAGTTGAAGCAATCCAGGCCTGTGACGAGCCAAGTTATAAAGAAACCATCAATCTTCATTGTAAGTGCACATCTCATTATTTCTCCATGCCTTAATAACTGCCCATTCTGTCAAAATGTATCTGCATGAGAGATGGCCATTTTCACCTCAAGGACCATGCATAGAAAGCCAAGCCTGTTATTCTTTAATGCAGGCTCTCCAAGGACACAGCCAGGTCCCCCACTCCTGGCCCAACCACTAAGACAGGAGAAGCAGAAGGTTTCTGAGGCAGGAAGATGAATAGCAAACTAAATCAAGCACACCTTCATTCCCCCTATTTGTCATTCAACCTCACTGCCAATCACAGACATTTTGACACTGAAATAGTGACCGTTTCTCAGATGCAGCCTGACCTGTTGTGTTGTCTTGATAGGATGCAGAGCTGGACTAACAAGTGGCAGATGAAATTCAATCCAGAGAAGTGTGAGGTAGTACACTTTGGAAGGACAAACTCCAAAGCAGAGTACAAGGTAAATGGCAGGATTCTGGGCAGTATGGAGGAGCAGAGGGATCTGGGAGTTCATATGCACAGATCACGGAAAGTCACCTCATAGGTAGATAAGGGTAGTTAAGAAAGCTTATGGGATGTTAGCTTTCATAAGTCAGGGGATCGAGTTTAAGAGCCGCGAAGTGATGATGCAGCTTTACAAAACTCTGGTTAGGCCACATTTAGAGTACTGTGTCCAGTTCTGGTCGCCTCATTATAGGAAGGATGTGGAGGCATTGGAAAGGGTACAGAGGAGATTTACCAGGATGCTGCCTGGATTAGAGAGTATGGATTATGAGGAGAGACTAAAGGAGCTAGGGCTGTTCTCATTGGAGAGAAGGAGGATGAGGGGAGACATGATAGAGGTATACAAGATATTGAGAGGAAGTGGAGTGGACAGCCAGCACCTCTTTCCCAGGGCACCAATGCTCAAAACAAGAGGACATGGCTTTAAGGTAATGGGTGGGAAGCTCAAGGGAGATGTCAGAGGGAGGTTTTTCACCCAGAGAGTGGTTGGTGCATGGAATGCGCTGCCTGGGGTGGTGGTGGAGGCTGATACATTGGACAAGTTCAAGAGATTGTTAGATAAGCATATTGATGAATTTAAGATAGAGGGATATGTGGGAGGAAGGGGTTAGATAGTCTTAGGAGTGGTTTGAAGGGCAGCACAACATGGTGGGCCAAAGGGCCTGTATTGTGCTGTATTGTTCTATGGTTTGTATTTCCAGCATTTTTTGTTTCTATTTCCTTTCTTCTGTCACCTTCCGATTTCCCCCTACCTCTGCAGCCTAAACATATTCAACCACTAATTTTTCCCAGTTCTGATGAAAGGTGGCTGCCCTAAAAAACTTTAACTATGTTTCTCTCTACATTTACTGCTTAACTTGCTGAATATTTTCAGCATTTTCTATTTTTTACTGGTGAGCTGACAGCCAATAATTTTCAGGGGAACTCATTTACATAACTGTGCGTAACGGACTGCAAAGCTTGACCCCATGGGTTGACTTAGTATAATCTGGAGGCAACAAAATCATACCTTACCTGAACTTAAAGGGAAGTAACTACTTAAAAATCAAAGGCCAATAATTAAAAATCTCAGACTAACTTCAATCGGGCTTTACCAAGGCCAAAGTGCAATACTGGAAGTAAAGCAAAGATCCAGGAAAAAATTAAAATAAAAAGAAAATTTATAAGAATTTTCTGAAAGCAAGTGACCCAGCAATGATACTATAAACCCCTCTGTCAAAGTTGTCATAATAGAGATGTTGTTACAAGAAATAGATACAAGCAGCAACTTGTTGCTTGGCAT